>NC_142463.1:68781062-69396479 GCF_049115385.1 Moschus berezovskii
AATTTCCATGAAGAGGAGAATGAATAAATTAAGGTAAATTCATACTATGTAGAAGCTTAAATGAATAAACAAAATGACATATAACAATATGGATAAATCTCAAACACATAATATTAAACTAATGAAAGTATTAATAAGTTGGTGAGACATACTTAGAGTTTAATGCCATTTGTATAAAATTCTAGAACACATGAAAAAATGGTAAGTATTTTAGGGCAACAGTCCCCAAATTTTTTGGCCCCAGGGACTGGCTTTGTGGAAAAGAATTTTCCAAGGACTTGGGGTGGGGCGATTGTTTTCAGAATGGTTCAAATGCATTACATTCATTGTGCACTTTATTTCTAATCTAATTCTGCTGCTATCTGACAGGAGGTACTGGTCTGTGGTCCGGAGGTTGGGGAACTCTGTTTTAGGGATACATTCACATGCAATAAAATTATAAAACATGCACACAGTGGGTATTTGATAATAGAACAAATGGAATGGCATAAGGAAGGGTATATGGAGGTTCTTCAATTATAGCTGTGATATGTTATTTTTTAAGCCTACTGACAATGAGTGAATGGGGCTTCCCTGATAGCTCGGTTGGTAAAAAATCTGCCTTCAATGCAGGAGACCCTGGTTCAATTCCTGGGCAATGAGTGAAGTATTTGTTACATTTCCTTCTATATCTTTTGTGTCTGAAATATTTCATAAAAACATTTGAAGAGTATCGTTTATATCAGAAAAGGACAGATAAGATTTGGGGAACTGTATCACAATAACTTAAAGATAAAAAGATTTCTACCTCAGAAGATAAAGAATTGTAAGAATGAATTGACTTGATCATCCATGAGTTGGACAATGCATTTCTGAAATCATCAATCATTTCTATAGAATTGGATATAATTCTAGAAAATTTCTTCCTTCTGAGTTTTTTGAGCCATTTGTAAAGTTCTTATTATAGTGTATTATTAACAATAATGCAATTAATAATATACTAATTAACTTAATTAATATTTGTTAACAATGCATGCTAAGTAACTTTGGTCATGTCTGACTCTTTGCAACCCTAGGGACTATAGCCCACCAGGCATCTCTGTTCATGAAGATTCTCCAGGCAAAAATACTGGAGTGGGTTGCCACGCCCTCCACCAGGCAACCGTCCTGATCCAGGGATTGAACCCATGTCTCTTATGTCTTCTACATTGGCAGGCAGGTTCTTTACCTCTAGCACCATCTGACTTAGGTCAGGAAGTAATGTCTTGGAGTTTATCTTGGCAACAAATGGACACACATCTACCCTAAAGGATCAACTGTATGTTTCTGAGGAGGAAAGATTATTCCGATTATTATTCTTTCAAAACTATCAAGGGAAAACATTTTTTAAAAATTCTAGTTTCCAATGAACAATTTTGAATGTCTTTAAAATGGATACATAAACCAAATCATAATTCTCCCATGGAAGGATGTGTCCCAAATACTTTTTCTGAATTTGTGAGACTGAAATTTTGTGACCTCAGTATCTCCATCTTAAGGACAATTTGGGGAACCACCATATCAATTCCTTCTTATCATGATCATTCTTTAGGGAAAAAGTGAGATGAAAATATGACTTGGTGTGGTCTGCTTATGATCTGACACATAAACTCATCTTAAATCACAGGACTTGACATTGTGATCATTTCACATTGTGTATCTGGATTTAGTGATGCTATTACCATTGGCAGGATATACTTTATCCTCTATATTTTAGTGTTTACCTCCTCTCTGAAACTTCAAAATATATCCCATACTCAATGGCACCAGTACTCCCTTACCTTGAGCTTGTTAATAACGTTTGCAAGGTATCATTAAACAGGTATGATCTGGTTCCTGTAGGAGACCAAAATTAAATTGTTGCTTCTATTGTTTGACCAGTTTGGCAGTTGAAGGGTCAGGAAAGAGGGCTTAGAAAGAAATGTGTACAAGCCACAAACTGAACTCCCTGCAAGCCATCTCTAGCTCTGCAAAGAGAAGATTCTAGACCCTTTCAGGTTTCAAACTTCATCTGGGCTTCCTTCTTGGATAGACCAGCACCAGTTCGGAAAAACACCTGCTCCTTGAAATTGAAGTGGTAAAGATACCAACTTGCTGGAAGTTTTCCAACTTCCAAAGTACTGATCATTTATGATGACAGACTACTCTATCATCTGGAAAAGCAACTGAGAGTTTATTGACCCTTGAATTGAAAAATATTTAAGACCAAGACCAAGACACAGTACAATTTATAAAACAAAACTAGACTCAACAAAACATCCACCAAGACTCCTCTGAAAATATTCACAGACTGTTGAAGCTGAAAGGTGAACTAGAAATCAATCCTCTTTCCTCCTATTTTACAGTAGAGGAAAGAGAGGCTCAGAAAAGGTGTAGCATTTAACAAAGGCCAGGGAGCCAGTTAATGGGAAAGCAAAGACTAAAATTAGTCTTTGGACAAGTGCAACTTCCTCTACCATGTTCAATTCTGAGACGAATAATGTTTACTTATCAGTGGTATTATAGAGTGATTGTTATAGAAGTGATTTCATAGCACAAGAAAGAAATGAAGATACAGCAAATTGGAAAGAGCTGAGAGAACTAAGAGAGTCACTATGATTAAATGATTAAGATATGTGTTATATGAGTTTTAAAAATGAAGGGAGTTACTTTGTTGGGAGAAGAAAAGAGAGAGGAAATAGAGAGCTTGTTTTCCCTTTCCATGAAGTTCTGACGTATTCCACAGAGTTTAGCAGGAAAGATTTTATTTGAACATAAAGAACTTTGCGTAATATTTTAAACAGTGTTAACGATTATTGACGAGCTTCCCAGATGGCGCTAGTGGTAAACAACCTGTCTGCCAATGCAGGAGATGTGAAAGACACAGGTTCAGTCCCTGGGTTGGGAAGATCCCCTGGAGGAGAGCATGGCACTCCACTCCAGTATTTCTGCCTGGAGAATCCTATGGACAGAGAAGCCTGGTGGGCTACAGTCCATAGGATAGCAGAGTAAGACATGACTGAAGTGACTGAGCATGCACGCATGCAATGATTATTGCCAAATTCCTTGGTCTTAAATTTTTTTTAATTCAAGGGTCAATAAACTCTCAACTGCTTGTTCAATTAGATTGGCTGCATTTGCTCTCTAACTTCAGAAATTCAAGATTTAATATTATTCCAGCTTTACTAGTGGTAAAGAGAAACTGAGTGACTTTGCTAGAGAAGAAAAGTTCATATTAAGATTCCTCTTTGATGTAAAGAAAATCAGGTTCCTTTGTTCTCGGTTCTCTCCTGACCTGCCTGAGCCTATGCTAGGTCTCCGCTGTATGAGGAGCTGTGGACTGATTCCGTCAGAGGACTGACACTGTATGGGATGGCCTCTGAGTCACCCCAGGAGTGGAAAGGGCTTAGTCAGGCATTTTATATTTTGTTCAGTTAAATTCATAAATCTTCCATTGATGACCCACTGTGTGCCAGATAAAAGCTAATGGGTCACCTTCAAATGAGACAGCCTTCACCATCATGGGGCTTCAGTCCAGTGGAATAGACAGGCCTTAGCAAATTACTTCAAATGTGATGAACACCATTCAGTGGGAGCTAGATGGGAAGAAAAACCTAGGTAAAGTCAACGTAGCTTTTACTTTGGCCTGGATGAGTCAATTTCTGTTTCATGGGACAAAATAAGATTTAAAGATCATTGCTTCTTAAGAAATACCTACTCATTCACTTTTATAAGTAAGTACTTAGGAAAATGCTTCATTGGCTCAGTTTTTTTGTATCAACCCAAAATAATATTAATTACTAAAGGACTGTGGCATCTGGTCCCATCACTTCATGGGAAATAGATGGGGAAACAGTGGAAACAGTGTCAGACTTTATTTTTTTGGACTCCAAAATCACTGCAGATGTTGATTGCAGCCATGAAATTAAAAGACGCTTACTCCTTGGAAGGAAAGTTATGACCAACCTAGATAGTATATTAAAAAGCAGAGACATTACTTTGCCAACCAAGGTCTGTCTAGTCAAGGCTATGGTTTTTCCTGTGGTCATGTATGGTTGTGAGAGTTGGACTGTGAAGAAAGCTGATCGCCGAAGAATTGATGCTTTTGAACTGTGGTGCTGGAGAAGACTGTTTTTTTTATTTTATTTTACAATATTATATTGGTTGGTTTTGCCATACATTGACATGAATCTGCCCCGGGTGTACATTAGTTCCCCTTCCTGAACCCCCCTCCCACTTGAGAGTCCCTTGGACTGCAAGGAGATCCAACCAGTCCATTCTAAAGGAGATCAATCCTGGGTGTTCATTGGAAGGACTGATGCTAAAGCTGAAACTCCAATACTTTGGCCACCTCATGCGACGAGTTGACTCACTGGAAAAGACTCTGATGCTGGGAAGGATTGGGGGCGGGAGGAGAAGGGGACGACAGAGAATGAGATGGCTGGATGGCATCACCGACTCGATGGACATGAGTTTGAGTGAACTCCGGGAGTTGGTGATGGACAGGGAGGCCTGGCGTGCTGTGATTCATGGGGTTGCAAAGAGTCGGACATGACTGAGTGACTGAACTGAACTGAAAGGACTTTTAAAAATCTGTGGAGTGGTTAATTTTATACACTTAAATATAGAATTATGGGGGGCTTCCCACATGGCTCAGTGGTAAAGAATCTGCCTCCTTATGCAGGAAATTCACAAGATGTTGGTTCCATCCCTGGGTCAGGAAGATCCCCTGGAGAAGGAAATGGCAACCCCCTCCAGTATTCTTGCCTGGAAAACCCCATGGACAGGAGAGCCCAGCAGGTTACAGTCCATGGGGTCACAAAGAGTCAGATAACGATTGAATGACTGAGCATGCACACATAGAATCTTTATACACTTCCTGTATTTTATGGGGATGTAGACTAGGACATTATATTTTTTTCATTTTATTAGGCATCATGGTTGATCCTGAACCGAGTCAAAGTACTCATTTAAGCAGGCATTATGGTGGGTTATTCCCATCATGGCTTGGGCTTTGCCTGAGTTTCCCCAAAGAGAAAGCCTGACCATGTGACAGAAGCTTGCCTGCAGGTAGCTTTCTTCAGTTTAGAGAAAAGTGGGGGACAGAGAAGAGTGAAACATGGAAGGAAGACCAATCCAACAGGATGTTATTGAGCTGATTCCTGTTATGGGGAACTGGGGTTCCTTCCCCTGGGGACAGTCTAGGAGACATTGTGAGTGTGCCTTAAACTTATCAGTCTGCCTCTTTTATTCCCGGATCCTCACCCACAACAGGGAGGGTTGTCTTCTCCATCATGGCTGAGCAGGCCTGGCAAATGTCCAGTCCCTGGTGACACAGCAGTCTAGGACACAAAGCAAGATGACATGAGCATCTAAGGTAAGGTGCAGTCAGGCTCCACCTGGTTGTGGCAATGTCTAGGAAAGGGACAGCAGTCCCTCACAAAGGACTATTAAAAGTAGTTCCTTCAAAACTATAATTCAAAAAATAGCAGACTTATTTACAATAGCCAAGACATGGAAACAACCTGAATGTCCATCGACTGAGAAATGGATGAAGAAAATGGATATTACTCAGCCAGAAAAAAGAATGAAGCAATGCCATTTAGAGCAACAGGGGTACAACTAGAAATTATTACACTAAGTGAAGTAAGTCAGACAAAGAATGACAAATACCATAAGATAAAACTTCTATGAGGAATCTAAAACGTGACACATGAACTTATCTATGAAACAGAAACAGACTCAATTGCCACAGAGGTGGAGGAGGTGGGGATGGATGGATTGGGAGTTTGGGATTAGCAGATACAAACTATTAGATAAAGGGAGAATAAATAATAAGATTCTACTGTATAGCACAGGGAACTATATTCAATATCCTGCCATAAATCATAATGGAAAAGAATATGAAAAATGTATATATATATAGCTGAATCAGTTTGCTGCACAGCAGGAATTAACAACATTGTCAATCAACTATATTTCAATAAGATAAATAAAAAAATAGTTACTTTCCATATTGGTCACAGCATCTACAGTGTCTAGCAATTCAATTGGAAATGTAGAATTTTTCATTCTGAAGCTTCTTGGGAATAATTCTGTGAACTCAGGATACAAAATGGACCGCATGGTGTTAGCAGGCTTAGCAGTTTAATGAGTATTTGTTAGCTAGAGCTTTAGAGAATGACAAGGAATCATTTCAAAATGCTGATGTTAGTGGACTGACACCAAGATTTATTCGTGCATCTATCAGACCAATGTTCTCAAACCCCTTCTATGAGCCACACTCATGATGGATACTGGGGATAGAAACTGAGGAAGATATGATTCCTTTCCTCAAAGAGAGCTCAGTCAGTGGTAGATAAAATTAAATAGATAAAGAACTCCCCAAATAAACTCTGAACCATATCACAGATTTGAAGAGAGCGAGAAGAGCACAACCCACTCTTCCTGGGGTGCTGGGAAGGAGTCACAGAGGAGGGTGTGGGGGGCCAGGACTAAAGACAGCTTTACAGTAACCATATGCTTTTCTTTCCCTTTATACATAGCTGTTACTTGTTGGATACATACAAAAACACAAGAATGGATGTCCTAATAATTCCCGTTATGATGTGGTGCTAACGTATGTGAAGTCAGCCCTGTCTTCAAACAGTTCACATTTCAGTTTTCCAAACAGAATGGTTAGATTCCATCACACTTCTTCTTAGTTGCTAAGAACTTCATAAATTCCTTTTTGTAATTTGACTTGCTTTCAGACAATAATTGTTAACTGATAAATAGGAGAATTGTCAGGTGTGGAATCAGTAGTGAGAAAAAGATAGTTTCTCTGTTGCATTTACAAAGAATCCTCGATAAGACCTCTGATCCCATTAAGGATGTAAACTCTCAGATGGAGTTGATGACAGCCTCATGGGCTGCCTGGTTCCTCACCAGCTAGGCTGTACTCTGAGCATGCTCAGCCAAAGGGGGATGAAATTGCAAGAATTTCATGGCCTCTAAGAAAATTACTGTTAAGAGATGACCCAGTTGTTCGATTGGTATCACCAGAAGACAGGCCTCTTTGGAGAAATGGATGTAAAGACAACTACCAGCTGCTTAAAAATTTTCTGTATTATATGCATTTGCTTTCAAATGACTTTAGCGTTTTAGCATAAACCACCACTTCCAGGATCTGGACTCTAGGCATTTTTCAAGCAACAGGCAGAGGCAGGCCCGACAAAGCAGTGAACCGCTCTGCATCTCACAGGATGGATGAAAGCATTTTTGCTTGCATCCTTTAATTATTCCAGGCCAAGATGGGGAAACAGTGGAAACAGTGTCAGACTTTATTTTTTGGGGCTCCAAAATCACTGCAGATGCTGATTGCAGCCATGAAATTAAAAGACGCTTACTCCTTGGAAGGAAAGTTATGACCAACCTTGATAGTATATTAAAAAGCAGAGCCATTACTTTGCCAACAAAGGTCCGTCTAGTTAAGGCTATGGTTTTTCCCGTGGTCATGTATGGATGTGAGAGTTGGACTGTGAAGAAAGCTGATCGCCGAAGAATTGATGCTTTTGAACTGTGGTGCTAGAGAAGACTCTTGAGAGTCCCTTGGACTGCAAGGAGATCCAACCAGTCCATTCTAAAGGAGATCAGTCCTGGGTGTTTATTGGAAGGACTGATGCTAAAGCTGAAACTGCAATACTTTGGCCACCTCATGCGACGAGTTGACTCACTGGAAAAAGACCCTGATGCTGGGAAAGGTTGGGGGCGGAAGGAGAAGGGGACGACAGAGAATGAGATGGCTGGATGGCATCACCGACTCTGTGGACATGAGTTTGAGTGTACTCCGGGAGTTGGTGATGGACAGGGAGGCCTGGCATGCTGTGATTCATGGGGTCACGGAGAGTTGAACATGACTGAGCGACTGAACTGAACTGAACTCCTTGGAAGGAAAGTTATGACCAACCTAGATAGTATATTAAAAAGCAGAGACATTACTTTGCCAACCAAGGTCCGTCTAGTCAAGGCTATGGTTTTTCCCGTGGTCATGTATGGATGTGAGAGTTGGACTGAGAAGAAAGTTGATCGCCGAAGAATTGATGCTTTTGAACTGTGGTGCTGGAGAAGACTCTTGAGAGTCCCTTGTACTGCAAGGAGATCCAACCAGTCCATTCTAGAGGAGATCAATCCTGGGTGTTCATTGGAAGGACTGATGCTAAAGCTGAAACTGCAATACTTTGGCCACCTCATGCGAAGAATTGACTCACTGGAAAAGACTCTGATGCTGAGGGATTGGGGGCAGGAGGAGAAGGGGACGACAGAGAATGAGATGGCTAGATGGCATCACTGACTCTGTGGACATGAGTTTGAGTGAACTCCGGGAGTTGGTGATGGACAGGGAGGCCTGGCGTGCTGTGATTCATGGGGTTGCAAAGAGTCGGACACGACTGAGCGACTGAACTGAACTGAAGAAAGCCATATGAGTAGATTAGTGATTCCAAACGGAATTCTTTCCTCTCCATTGTTCTCATTTACAAGGACCACAGACAGTGGTGCGAGATTAAACCCTCAGACCCTGAGCTCTGCATTGCCACCTTCCCGTCCTTGGCCCACACAGTTTCTTGCATGGATGTGCTTTGGGCAACTCATTCTCATGTCTACACTGACTTGTGAAAATTCTTAAAGAATCCTACTTTGTTCCTATGAAAGGTCTAGAGGTTTGTGAAGAGAGAAAGTGGGTTATGGGAGTTGAAAATGTAAAACAGAAAACTAGAGCAGAAACTATAACACTGTTTGCAAATGAATGAAATTCCACAGGATTCTTTGTTGATTTGCCACCAGGTCTATACCTGGGAGTCTCCTCCCTCTCCCCATCCACTCCCCAGATTGTTATCTTTAACCCCCCTTATCCTCCACTTGAGCCATTCGCCCTTGGACAGGGAAAGACTGTATGCCATATTGCAAAAATATAATAACAATAGCCAACAGCAGAAAATTTTTAAGTTGAACTCTCTACTGGGCTCTTACTAAGTGCCAGGCACTATTCTTGGCAATTTTACATATTAACTCAGTTAATTCTCACCACAGTGCCCTGGGGACACACTGTAATAGTCCTCCTTTGTAGGTGAGGGACTGGAGCATAGAGAGGTCAAGTAACTGGCCCAAGGTTATACAACTAAATGTGTCCCTCTCTTAGTCACCACTCTTCTGCTTGGGGTAAAGGACCAATTAAGGAACCTATATAATGGACTAATGTTAATTCCTATGACTTCTTTGCCAAATGGAAAATCAGGGATTAGAAAGAGTGGGAGGGAAGAACATCTTATATCACTTTCAGGAGAAATGATTTGAGACATTTAACATCTCTAACCCAATAACATCCTTTTGGAATGTGTGAGCTCTGAGCCATCCTCAGGGTGCCCCGTATTCAACAGATGACACTAAATATTTTGCCATAGCTACTTGAATGCACTCCTCCATGTGGATAATACCTTTGGGAAAACTGTGAATGGTAAGTTCCCACCATACACCTTCTTTCCAGGGACCCAAACATGGTCACATTCATCCACATATGGGGATGTTACTGGCTGCTGCAGGCAGGTGAGTCAGACAAAGTGTAAAGTCTAACTGGCACTGGGATCTCATTCTGACCCAAGGTAAATGGAATAGAGAAAATTTGTGGTTTCTCCATGCCTTTGTTATTTAGTCGTTAAGTCATGTCTGACTCTTTTGTGACCCCATAGATTATAGCCCACCAGGCTTCTCTGTCCACAGAATACTCCAGGCAAGAATACTGTAGTGGGTTGCCATTTTCTTCTCTAGGGGATCTTCCCAACCCAGGGATCAAACCCGCCTCTCCTGCATTACAGGCAGATTCTCTACCACTGAGCCATCTGGGAAGCCCTCTACATGCCTTTGCTGCTGCTGCTGCTAAGTCACTTCAGTCACGTCCAACTCTGTGCCACCCCATAGATGGCAGCCCACCAGGCTCCCCTGTCCCTGGGATTCTCCAGGCAAGAATACTGGAGTGGGTTGCCATTTCCTTTTCCAATGAATCAAAGTGAAAAGTGAAAGTGAAGTCGCTCAGTCATGTCCAACTCTTAGTGATCCCATGGACTGCAGCCTACCAGGCTCCTTCCTCCATCCATGCGATTTTCCAGGCAAGAGTACTGGAGTGGGGTGCCATGGCCTTCTCTGTACATGCCTTTGGCCCAGAGGAAAAACTTTGGGAATTTAGCTTTACTGGGACCTTATCATCCCACATTCCTTCTTAGAGATATACTCACCATGAAGAACCTGTGATGGGTGCCATCTGGAAGAGAGTCTTGAAGGAGCTCCTGGAGCTTCATCATTTTTGCTATGCATCCCTGGAGGTGCGTGTGGGTTCAGCCGCTCAGTCGTGTCCAACTCTTTGCAACTCCATGGACTGTAGTCCACCAGGCTTCTCTGTCCATGCCATTTTCTAGGCAAGAATACTGGCGCGGGTTACCATTTCCTTCTCTAGGAGATCTTCCAGACATAGGACTGAACCCACGTCTCCTGCATCTCCTGCACTGGCAGATAGATTCTTTGCCCTGGAGGATCAGTGTGCAAACATGGGCAGAGATGAAAGATTCCCACCACTCAGTCTAACTCTGACTGTGGGCTTAGGTTGGGTTTGCAGAATGACTTACCTTTTTTTAGTAACTGAGAGTTGAGTATAACATGGTAGACCTCTTAGAGAGGTCACCCACACAGCTGGGCCCCTCTGGGTCCTTTGGGGAACTCCATGAGGGGGAGCAGTGGAGCTCTGTTGGCTCAAAATGAGCAGTTGGCACTAAGGGCTGAGCGTTGGTGCCCACCTGCTGACCAGCAGCCTGAAGCAGAAACGGTGCACCATGCTCTGTGCCTGCATGCCTCATGTGTGTGCTTCAGGCATTTGGGAAGAGGCAGCCCCACATCATAAAAACTCCCTGAAAGCCACTGAGGTACCTCTGCAAGAAACGTAATGGACTGTACTGAAAGCCTAGCTTTGACTGATGTGAGGTTTGGGACTCTACCCAGGTAAGAATCCATGCAGCAAGGAGACCAGAGAAGGCGGATGACCCAGGGTAGGGCCAAACTGTTTACCAGCAGATGTGTTTTTGAAAATCTTCCTTAACTGGTCATGGCAGCGGAAAATATCCTGCTGTTAAACGCATCTGCAATCCGCTGCTCTCCCAGTCCACCTACAAAAATTTTGACCTTTAAAGAAATGATGGAGAAGCTGGTGATTTTTTTCTATGGCACTGAAGCTCAGTCTATTTTAGGCTCCAAGGCAATTGCAGCCCTCTTTGCTCCCTATTTCGCATCACTTTTAAGTCTTGTCCTGGCCACTACAAACCCTTCAGCACTTCTCTCTGTGCAATCACTCAAGTCAAGATCTGTGATTTGCAGATGACATGTACATTTCTTGGCTGATGGTTACGGATGACATGCACATTTCTTGGCTGATGGTTGCTGAAGCAGTTTGTAAATCTAAGGCAGTTAAGGAGTAGGGGGTGGCAGAAGAGCAGATTACAACTGGAAAACTGTAATGCTGCCCTAAATTTCTATTTTCATGCAAGTATATAACTTCTTTCTCATCATTTTGATTGGAGGAAAGGTAACTCAGTATTCCTGTTGGTATGAATTACTGTATCCATGTTTTTGATAATCAAGCAATTGGCTGATTTCTGTTGTCACTCCTAAGAGAGTGCAGTACCTTAGAAACCTAGGTTGGGGGATGCAGCATTATTAAAAATTTTCACCTCCGAAAAGTCCAAAGATAAAACTTAGGCTCTTCTCATTATGACAATCTGTTACAAGGATGCATCAAATGACATTCAGCTTCCTGACTTTAGAACAATGATGGGTGCATTCTGCATCATCTTTCATGTGTATATTAACTAAATATGAGCAAATATTTGCTCATACCAAATCTACGAGCAAAGTTATTTCAGTGCCGTTTATTGAAACATTCACTCACTTAAAAAAGACCACCTTAATGAAAAATAAGGCTTACTTGATTTTCAAGCAGACATGACATGTGTATTAACATAAAGTGATCTGAAACACATATTAATGAGATTTCCATCAGAAGGATTACTGAGGTTCTGTGTTCAGACACTGAGAAGAGCCAAATGGGTGTATCAAGCCCCCATTCCTAATCATCAAAAGCAAATTTTTTGAAGTGTCTCAATTTTGCCACACACCCTAACATCTGCATATGGGCCCAGATTCTTAATCCTGTCACACTATGAGGCTGCAGATTAAGAGAATGTATAAACAATGCCTCTGTCGCTACACATGAATATATAGACCGCTAAATCAAGTGTGGGTGGGCTGTGTGACAGTGATTCCTTATCTTAGGGAGACTTTGCACTAAACAGTGTTCAAATCCTGAAAAAACAAAAATAAAGAAGCAGTGGTAGCCTCTGATATTTTTTCCCTTCATCTAATTCAAAGAAAGTTCGTTGTTAAGTGGAAGTTACCATATAACTGCTTCAATAACAAATAAGAAGCAAAGAAAAGGAATTAACATGTAAAGAAACTTCCATCATGTCTTAGATATTTAACAGGCATTACGCCAGTTCATAAGAAATCAATAAAATAAGTATTCATTGAGATTTCACATTCAGTGTTCTATATTGAAACTGTGGGCTTCCCTAGTAGCTCAGCTGGTAAAGAATCTGTCTGCAATGCAGGAGACCCTAGTCTGATTCCCGGGTTGGGAAGATCCACTGGAGAAGGGATCGGCTACCCAATCCAGTATTCTTGGGCTTCCCTAATGGCTCAGACGGTAAAGAATCTATCTGCAATGCAGGGGACCTAGATTCGATCCCTGGGTTGGGGAGATCCCCTAGAGGAGGCCATGGCAACCTATTCCAGTATTCTTGCTTGGAGAATCCCCATGGACAAAGGAGCCTGGTGGGCTCCAGTCCATGGGGTCAAAAGAGTCAGACATGACTGAGCGACTAAGCACACTGAAATTGTATTATGTCATTGCAGTCTATGTATCTGTTCCCTTTACCCTTTTACTAGTTAAAACATTGTATTCGATATGAGAATGTTGGTGAAGGAGTCCCTGAGACCTTTGCAAATCCCCAAGCCCATAAAACTCCTATAAGGAGACAAGTAGAGAATAAAATCATAGTACCGTGAACTTCTAGACGTTCAAGTCGGTTTTAGAAAAGGCAGAGGAACCAGAGATCAAATTGCCAACATCCGCTGGATCATGGAAAAAGCAAGAGAGTTCCAGAAAAACATCTATTTCTCCTTTATTGACTATGTCAAAGCCTTTGACTGTGTGGATCACAATAAAATGTGGAAAATTCTGAAAAGATGGGAATACCAGACCACCTGACCTGCCTCTTGAGAAACCTGTATGCAGGTCAGGAAGGAACACTTAGAACTGAACATGGAACAACAGACTAGTTCCAAATAGAAAAAGAAGTGCGTCAAGGCTGTACATTGTCACCCTGCTTATTTAACTTATACGCAGAGTACATTATGAGAAACACTGGGCTGGATGGAGCACAAGATTTCTTTATATTCTTTATATTCTTTCTGGAATCAAGATTGCCAGGAGAAATATCAATAACCTCAGATATGCAGATGACACCACCCTTATGGCAGAAAGTGAAGAACTTAAAAGCCTCTTGATGAAAGTGAAAGAGGAGCGTGAAAAGGTTGGCTTGAAGCTCAACATTCAGAAAACTAAGATCATGGCATATGGTCCCATCACTTCATAGGAAATAGATGGAGAAACAGTGGAAACAGTGGCTGACTTTATTTTTGGGGGTCTCCAAAATCACTGTGGATGGTTATTACAGTCATGAAATTAAAAGGCACTTACTCCTTGGAAGGAAAGTTATGACCAACCTAGATAGCATATTAAAAAGCAGAGACATTACTTTTCCAACAAAGGTCCGTCTAGTCAAGGCTATGGTTTTTCCAGTAGTTGTGTATGGATGTGAGAGTTGGACTATAAAGAAAGCTGAGTGAAGAATAGATGCTTTTGAACTGTGGTGCTGGAGAAGACTCTCGAGAGCCCCTTGGACTGTAAGGAGATCCATCCAGTCCATTCTAAAGGAGATCAGTCCTGGGTGTTCATTGGAAAGATTGATGTTGAAGCTGAAACTCCAATACTTTGGCCACCTGATGGGAAGAACTGACTCATTTGAAAAGACCTTGATTCTGGGAAAGATTGAGGGCAGGAGGAGAAGGGGATGACAGAGGAGGAGATGGTTGGATGGCATCACCGACTCAATGGACATGAGTTTGGGTAGGCTCTGGGAGTTGATGGCAGTTCATGGGGTCGCAAAGAGTTGGACACGACTGAGTGACTGAATTAACTGAACTGATCGAGCTAAATAACTCCTGCTAAATCCATGAGCCAAGGGCTTATTGTACTACCTGCGTCAGCATGATACTCAATTATTAATTTTAGTGACAATCAAAATAACATCCATTTAAATGAACCACTACAAGCTTTTATAGGATTTCAAATTTCTGACTTCTCTGTTTTGGCTTTTGAATTCTATTTTCTCAAAGCCAGCATATAATCTAGGTGTCCTGATGGCTTTTAGAGAAATTGCAAAAAAAAAATCATTAGAGACAACATTCACAAAACATGAGGCAAAGGTTGAGGTATGTCCCCTTGTAAATTTCCCAAATAAGAAAAAAAGTATACCTGTAGAAAATATAATTGTATTTTCAAAAGTGTATAAATCAGCCATTTTATTATTTTTTTTAATTGAAGGATAATTGCTTTACAGAATTTTGCTGTTTTCTGTCAAACCTCAATATAAATCAGTCATAGGTATGCATATATTCCCTCCCGTTTGAACCTCCCTCCCAACTCCCTCCCCATCCCACCCCTCTAGGTTGATATAGAGCCCCTGTTTGAGTTTCCTGAGCCATACAGCAAATTCCTGTTGGCTGTCTATTTTACATATGGTAATGTAAGTTTCCAGGTTACTCTTTCCATACATCTCACCCTCTCCTCCCCTCTCCCCATGTCCGTAAGTCTATTCTCTATGTCTGTGTCTCCATCTTTGCCCTGTAAATAAATTCTTCAGTACCATTTTTCTAGATTCTATATATATGCGTTAGAATACTATATTTATCTTTCTCTTTCTGACCCACTTCACTCTGAATAATAAATTCAAGGTTCATCCACCTCATTAGAACTGACTCAAATGCATTCCTTTTTATGTGAGTCAGCCATTTTAGATTGTGAAATGTAAGTCACAGTTTTATTGATTTTGTTACTGGGTGGGAATTCACAAATTTGCCATTCATATAGAGAATAAAAGCAAAGAAAACTATGATCACTTTGGGCTGCCTCTACCATTGATAATGTCTATCTGGCTTGAGTCATGTTTGCTTCCTACAGAAACCTGTCTGTTCATGTCAATATTTGTTGAATTTAGAATTGTTCAAAACACTATTTTTAAAATTCTAGAGATGTCTCCAGCAGTCCAGTGGTTAAGATTCCAAGTTTCCACTGCAAGGGGGGTGGGGTGGTTTCAATCCCTGTTTGGGGAACTACAATCCCACATGTCATGTAGTATAGCCAAAATTAAATAAAAAAACAACATAAAATAAATTTCTAATTCAATTCTCTCAGTCTACAATTGGGTTCTATTTTTGGTAACAGAGATAATTCAAACATATGTCAAAATAAAAGCCTATTTTTTTGCTATTTTTGAAGATCAGTCTCATCAGACTACCTCTTCAATAGCTTTGTCTAAATCTCCTCCTTTATATGCTTCCCTATTCCATCTCCCCCATTCCACCACCTTTTCCTTCACTTGGTTCTGAATTCCTGAGCAGCCTATGTGCCTAAGTGCTCAGTCGTGTCTAGTTCTCTGACTCTACGGGCCATAGCCTGCTAGGCTCCTCTGTCCATGGAATTCTCCAGACAAGAATACTGGAATATTGCGATTTCCTACTTCAGGAGATCTTTCTGACTCAGGAATCAAAACTGAATCTCCTGAATTGGCAGGCATATATATATATATTTTTTTACCATTGCGCCACTGGGAAGCCCCAGAAGAGGACTGAAACCCATCCTAACATCTCAGGGCTACAAGTACCAACCAAATGCAATGCTTCAGAGCCATCAACAGTGATTCACAGGCCCTCACCAAATCCCTATATGTCAGTTGCTACTAAATGCTGTGGCTTCCCAGGTGGCACAGTGGTAAAGAACCCACCTGCCAGTGCAGAAGACACAGGTTCAATCCTTGGGTCAGGAAGATCTCCTGGAGTACTAAATGGCAACCCACTCTAGTGTTCGTGCCTGGAAAAGTCCATGGACAGAGGAGAAGAGCCTACAGTGCTAAAGTCCCTGGGGACACAAAGAGTTGGACACAACTGAGTGTCTGAGCATGTACACACTAAATGTTGAATATCTTTTATCCCAAACCTCACCAATATATCCATGGTAGAATGCAAAAGGAATACACACGTCCTATTTATAAGGCCAATGGTGGGTAGGCTCTCATATGCTTGTCCCAGCCACTTCATCTGCAACTCTAAGACAGGGTTGCTCTGCCCTCCATGTTTGGTTGGATAGTGGATTGAGATGACCTGAAATTGTAGGACTGGGGATAGAAAGATTTAAAACAGCAGAAATGTTCCCTGGGGCAGAAATACCAACATAATACCAGCCCTGAACACAGATGTGATTTGGCCAGATTCTCTCGGGTAGAAGTTATATCAATACAGCAATTTGCGTGTTGTCCATAAGAGTTAACATAAGCTGCTTCCAGTGGTGTTCAAAGTGCTCAACTGAACAGCCTGGGCTTTTGGGAATTGGAGAGTTCTCCTCTTCCTGTGTTCTTATGTATGTATCATTTGCCATAAGAGTCAGAGTTCAAGCTGGTCACTTTTTACATGAATGAGTTCATGTGTCTAATTCCTAAATCCCACATATCCCTCTCTCTCTGTCTTTGTCTCTCTTTTTTTGTCCCAGGAGGGTAAACAAGCTCAGAGAAGATGCTAACCCTGTGTGCAAAGGACTTGAAATATTGCGAGTCCCAGGTACCCTGGCTTCCTAGACCAAAGAAATAAGCACAATCTTGTAGAAGAACCTCTTTGGCCTTTAGAAAAATAACCCTTGCAGGAAAACATAGTTGTCTTCTTCTATATAAATCTATATCATAGCCATATATTAAAAGAATTCCTTTCACAAAAAATTTCATCAAATTTATAAAAGGGATTTTAATAGGCAAGGAGGACTAAATAAATTGGTTATACCTTTGGTTATCTTTCTAAGTTCCTTTGAGCACCAAGCTTGTGAACATGGACTGATTTGCACAATTAGCTGAACTAATATATCTGATTTTAAGGCCTACATCTGCAGAAAATTAGATTAGAAATGTTTCTGGTTTCAAATTCCATTTTACTCTGGAAATAACAGATCACAAGGGTTTACACAAGATAAATAAATGTAATCAAATATACTCATACTTCCTGAAACTGTGAGTGATCTGGTGATACTGAGGAAGCAATTACAATCTTAATTGGCATCAAATGATAGAAAATTTGTTTCATGGTAAATATTCATTCTCTGTCATCAGGTCTATTATTTGCATTAGAGATTTGACATTTAGCCTTGTAGAAAGAGCCCAGTTTCATTTGCTTTTTAAATGTATTTTAATTGAGGATTAGAAACCAATCTTTTGTAGAGATTGCATAGGAAAATTTTGTTGTTTTGTTCAGATAACACCAAAAGAAACTTTTAACATTAAATTTCTCTGAATAAAAATTAGTCTCAGTTGTACAAGCACCATTTGAGTGAGATCAAAAAACAAAGGCAGGTTCATTGAAAAATGTGATAAAGGCAGTACCAACTGCTGTATAACTAACATCCTAAAACTCAGTCACTTGAAAACTTAATTTATTATTTGTTATCTCTCAAGGTTCTGTGAGTTATTGGGCTCAGCTGTGTGGTTTTCACTTGGAATTTCTCACAGGACTGCAGCTGGGACTGGAGTCTTCTGAAGAACTGATTAAGTTGATGTCTACAATGGATTCTTTCCTCCCACATGTCTTTCAGGCTGGATGGCATATCTGGAGGCTGGCTAGGTATTCCTTTACACATGGCTAACTTGGATTCCTCACAGCATGGAGGTCTCAGGGAAGTCAGGTTCTAACATAGAAGCTGGCTTCTCCCAGAGTGAATATTCCAAGACTGTCATGTAGACATTGTAAGGTATCTGGTAACCTAGCCTAGGAGTCCATGCAGCATCCTTCTGTCGTATTCTACCAGAAAAAGCACTTGTATGCTAGCTCAAATTCAACAAGGTGGAAAAAGAAACTTCATTTCTAGATGGAAGGATGGTATGTTCAAATAGAGAGGGGAGGAATTGGTGGTGGTCATCTTGAAGACAAAGTATCACACACTTCTAGTGTGTCTATCAGATGGCTTTGGAAGAAATTCCCACTTAGTTCTTCCATGTAGAGCATATGGATATTAGAAACAGATACATTGATCAAAACCAAGTGTTGGTAGAAATTTCTACAATCTGCAAGTTCCTGGTGAGAGCATGGCATTTCTATCTCTCTGTGCAAGAGGGAAAAACACAGAAGGGAAGGTTTCCAGTCTTTCACCACAAACTCCCTCAGTCCTCCCTGGGGAAGATGAGAGATTCGTATGGGAGTGTGTTTAGAAGAAGTAGTTGAACGGTGAAACTGAGCCTCAACTGGCTTTTCTTTTCATTCCCTCCTTTTGAGATAGCTGGCCATGCTGCTTGGCAAGGACTAAAAGGGCAAGTCTGCCTAATCTGGGGCTCGGGCTTTGAAATACTCTCCAGCCCAGGGACCAGCAAACCCTGAAAACTGATTTCTCCACTGGTTCACCTCTTGGGGGTTATTTGTAGCCCAGCTCCAGCAGTAAGATTCTCAAACACTCATTCCTTCTCCAAACATTTTCTGGGGATAAAATTTTAGTTGAAGAGCACTCTTTTACTTCCTGCTACCATTCATTGGGTATTGATTTTGTGTCAGTCACTGTTCAGGGTTTTAAATTTCTTCGCAGGTTTAATCTTCACAACAACTCTATGGAATAAATATTGCCTCCCTACTTTTCCAGTCAGGAATCTGAGGCCCAGGGTCAAACAGTGGCCGTGTGGTAACACCAGGTTGGGAGCCCAGATGGCCGATCTTCAAAATCTGTGCTGTTACCACTGTGCTGTTCTGCATCATAAACAAGGTCCCTACATGCTTTCATTCACATGTATTTTATGACTGATGATGTTTTCATGTGACTTTTGTTTCAGAAAATTTTTCTATCAAATGATGATAATAATAATAGTTAATACATATTGTGCCCTTCTTTTGCATCAGGCATGGCTCCACAGACTTCCAAGGATGAACATATCTAATCCTCATAATAATCCTGTGATTGTGTTTAGTCACTCAGTCGTGTCCAACTCTTTGCGGCTGCATAGCCCATCAGGCTCCTCTGTCCATGGGGCTTCTCCAGGCAAGAATACTGAAGTGGGTTGCCATGGCTTCCTCCAGGGGATCTTCCCAACCCAGGGATCAAACCCAGGTCTCCCGCATTGCAGGCGGATACTTTTACCATCTGAGCCACCAGGGAAGCCCAAGAATACTGAATTGGGTAGTCTGTCCCTTCTCCAGGGGATCTTCCCAACCCAGGAATTGAATTGGGGTCTTCTGTATTGCAGGTGGATTCTTTACCAGCTGAGTTACTAGGCAAAGCAGGTTCAAGGTCATTCTGGACGACACTGGGAAGAATGGTTTCTGGGATACAGGGAAATTCTCTTGTTCCTCAATGTCTTGTTTATTGATGTCTGATGCTCCTTCATTGAAAGACAGCACAGAAAGAAAGCTTAATATTTATACACACATTGAAAGTATGGCATTGTCTTAACACCTCACTACATGTATCAGGAGCACAGCCTCCAGAGTAGGTTCTGATGGGGGGATAGGTGACATGTTCAGGGGCTAGGTTATGCTTCAGGGAAAGGGGTATCATAAAGGGAGAGGAGAAAGTAAGACATAAATGAGGAGATGTTGATTTCCCTCCACTCCAAATCTTTCCAGGGAAGGCCCTATTCCTATTACATCTTACCCAGTAACTCATCCTTTCCCCAGAGTTCTTGAAAGCAGCAGCTACTGAGAAAGTAGCCCGTCTGAAAGTATATTTCCTGCTGTTTATCTGTTTCCAGAACTGGCTGAAGTTTACTTTTTGGTACTCCAGAGACCTAGCTTCTTCTTGCCTTCTTCCAGTGTGGTCTATTTAATCTCCTGTCGTGTGGGAAATTATGTTCAAAATCTCCGTGATCCTCTGTCCATAGTAAGTTATGCATGTAGTGACAAGTACATGCCACAAGGTCTTAAGATTATATCTGCAATGTGTTGCTGCCGACTGTTGATCAAGATAGGCTGGAAGAAAAACATTATTTTCAGGTGTGAAAAACCGTCACCTTTATCAAATAATTTTTCTTGCATTTTTCCCAAGACGTTGTAGCCTATTTAAACTTGGGAGGTTAAGTTTGTAGCATTCATTATGACTGAAAATTTAGTTCACACAATCAGGATGCTCTCTTTATTAGGTGTTACCGTTAAACAATATTAAAATAAACACAATGTGGCTGGCCTTTTGCAAGCTACATGGCATGTTTATGTCTTTGCCTGGTTTCTTAATTGCATTTATTCATCTTTCCAACTGTTAGTGCCATGGCCACCCACAATATTTGCTATTTGGGGGTATGTGGTTTACATTTTATACTGTCTGATGATGGCTGTTGATGGAAGGCATCCTATCTGAGTGGTTTGTAGTGTGTTGTGGTTTGAATTCTTGGCAGGCAAATTGTCATCAAGCCCAGTTCTTGTCTGCAGTCTACCTTTAGAAATGGAGGATGAGGGCTCTTTAAAAATGCAATTAAGACTCTCATGACAGTAGAGGAGAGAGACTGTGGAAACACCAAAGTATACCTCTTAACTTTTTAAAATCATGTGGAGGATCATGAAGATAATTAAAGGTGACGTGTTCAAACAAAGAAGCCAACTGTGAGATTAAAGACCCTATGCCTGGTTATTGAAAAACAATGAAAAAGGTAACCTTCCTCTCTCACCTTGTTCCAAAAAAATTGGAACAGTTGAGTTGTTCAGATCCAGTTTCAGAAGAACTGCCAAATACTGATCGACATTCTCAGTATCTTTGAGCTTTTTTTTTTTTTTTTTTTTTAATGTAAAAGCAGTATTGAGGGCAGATTTGAGTGCAGGAAAATTATACATAATCCGATTTCCCTAATACCAATTTTTGCACCTTTATCATCTTTTCCCTATATAGATCAATGTTTTCTTTCATAGTTAACATCATAAAATATATTCTAGTCACTGAACTTTTATCTTTTAACACTGTACAGGATACATTGTTCCATGCGGCCACGTGTATCAAAATTGGTTACATGCATACATACCTCACTTATTTTTTTTACTGTTGAATAATAACTTTAGAATGAATTTTTCATAGGTAAGGTTATTGGTTCAAATTGTATTAATATTTTAATGATCCTTAATAACTCGTCATACTGTTTTCCAAGGAGGTACAGGAATTGTACATGTCATGCCAACAGTATGAAAGTAGTAATTTAATTTCAATGTAACAGTGGTTGCTACCAGTGTTATGATATTTTCTACTGTAATGGAGACCCTGAAAAGTTTAAATACAAAGCCGGTTGATTATCGAATCAACGCCTTGACATCTATGTTCTTGGGAAGAAATGAGCTAAGTAGGAAGAACCAGCTAAAATGACCACTGGACAGTTTTAGCTCACTGGATCCACCGGGTGAGAGGTTTTTCAGAATGGTTCATCATCTCCTCTGGCGAGGGGCCAACCGCACCAGCACTACTTCAGGCCTCAGGCCGAGAAGACAGGTACAGCCTTGTCGGTGTCAAGGAAGAACATGGGTAGCAGGAGACCTAAGAGTGAATGAAAATTGAATTATCTGTACTTCTAGGACTTGTCTATTGAGAAACAGCAGCGCTGGCAACCATTTACTACCAACAAGAGGCAGTTCCTAGAGAAGAATATAAAATATGCTCTGCTCAACCCCACAGAACTCAGTGTCTCACAATGGCCAATTTATTATTTTTACCCTGTCCAGTGACATGGAAGGATGCATCAGGGAGCTGCTAGCCTCTGCGATGAATAACTTAAGTCAGGCTGCAACATGTGAAATAATTCAGCTGACGAGGATTTATAACACTTGCTAGATTTTTCGCTTTCTTTGGGGTTCATGAAGCATGGTGTGGCGAGATACCACAGGAGTCCCGTGCTGAAGTTACATGTCTATTTCTCTTCCTTATTTTTATTTTTTGGTATTTTCATATTATTTTATTGCCTAGTTCAGATGTCTTTCTAAGCAGGGTCCAGTCTCCTAGGGGACTCATCTCTTCTGACTTTGAAAATTAGAACCACAGACAGATCAGACTTCTAAATACTCTGTTTTTATACTCCCTTCTTCACATATCTAGTCCCAGATGGTTTTGACTGCCTGATGCTGTGTGAACTGTGTTGGGCTGCAATTTATTTTGCCCAATTATTTACATGCACTTGGCCAAATGAGAGAGTGGCAATGTAACACAGGCATACAATTTCAGCCCATCTCATTCCCAGGTCCTATGTCAGCTTGCAGGATGGCTGACTAGATTTGCAAAGGAAATTCCATCCTCTGTCGGTGGAAAAGATGGCTTTCAGGAGCTACATGTGGCAGGACTCTTCTCTTTGCAGGTGAGATCAAGGCAGATTTCATGGTACTGAGAAGAGCCTGAATCTTTTTGCTCCAGGAGACCCAGAGGACTAGGACACTGGGCAATCACACATCCTAACCTCTGTACAACTACATGGATGTTAGAGCTGGAAGGGATTTCAGAAAAACAACTAGTCAAACTTTCTACCTTCTGATCCTCATTGTTCACAGGGCCAATTATTTGCAACATTGCTTTTCGTGTGTGTGTTGTCCTTTGGAAACCATGTTAAAAGCTATTGTTTCCTAAGTTACCCTGTGGACCTTCCAATTCCTATTTTAACTGGGAAATTTTAACAAGATCCTTCAAACGGTTAAGAAAGGAGAAAAACATTTGCGGAAGTGGAATTTGGAGAGGAGCTATGGTTTTTCTTTGTTGACAGATCCCCTTTTGACCTCTTCACATCGCTGAATCAAGTCCCAGTGTCTTGAGAGGTTATTGCCTGACCACAGGTTAAATATTTTAATATTCACCGATTGGAGGAAAGTATCATGGGCAACTAAAGCCAGATCCTTGAATGCTGAGGGCATTAGTGGCTCCATAAAATGTAAATACATTCTTAATTATCTCAAGTCACTGCACGCCCAAGTAGTTCTTTTACAAGAAAAACACAGCTTACTGATAATGAGCACGAAAATTACTAAGACATTGGTGGGGTAAATCTCTTAAACCTCTTCTCTTGTTTTTTTTCTTCTCCAAATTTTGATATGACTTTGCTCATTTGCATGTGCATTCCTTTCTATATGGTACAGATAAACACAGAGCCTCAAAGGATTTGGGGGGTTGGGATTACAGCAGTTTCTGTTGCCTTGGGGGCTAGCTCTAAAGATGATTATTATCATCATCATGACTTGGATCCATGAAGCTTCGGGGGTCTTAAGAAACACAGGTTATATCCTGTAGTTGCAGTGATTTTATTTTTAAGTGTATATATTATCTGTTATTTTAGGGCCATGGTGTCCCCAGAGGACAGATATTTTACTGACATTTTTTCAGTGGGAACACAGGAGGACAAATGACTTCTCTTTGACCATTCAATTTATAAATGGGAATTGGGGGCTGAACCTCAGGTCTTCTGGCCTTCAGCCCTGGGCTCTCTCTCTCAGAAAGCACCCTCATTTCTTCAAGTCCAGTAAGGGAAGTGATGGGGAAGGCAGAAGGGGCCCTAACAGAGGTCCTGTCCATGTTCCATACACTGAGGAGGGGTTCCATACACCGAGGGGTCAAGGATCCTCACTGATATCTGGGGATGTGCCTAGAAGTAAGTGTGTTCATTGTGAGGGCAAAGGCTGGACACCACAACTCAACGTCAGGCAGAAGAGCAATGTTTCTGACCATCAGCGGTCAAGTCTGTTCTCACATGTCAAATATCCAAGACAGCTCTACCTGTTATAGAAACCATGGTGGCGGAAAGAGACAAGCAGCACTCGGAGATGCAGAACAGGGTTTATTTAGCACCAGTGCGGGCTCAGTGGAGTCACCTTCAGAGGCTGATCGCCCAGTCTTTGATCTGGGTATCTTTTGTACAGAACAGACTTCTGGGTCTTCAGAACTTTCCTGCTGAAGCAGCTCAGATGCCCCCTCCCCAGGCAGCTTAGGTTCCCACCAATGCAATGAGCAAGCAAGATTACAGAAGGAGAGGTGGTGGGTGGTGAGCAAAAGCTGTTGAAGCAAGATAACAGAAGCAGAAGGCAGAAAGTTGTTATTCTAGATGGGGGTTGGTGTTCTAGCTGGGGGTTTCCACCTCATACCAACACACTGATCCTGACTGGCTGAGACTTCAGCATCACCTACCTGCTTCTTGAGCATCGTAACTGGGGTGACTGCTAGGCTTTTTGCATAAAAGCTGCTATGCAAAATTACACCCCCAGACTTTGCCTGACTTTCAGAATAAAGTTAAGATCTTTAAAACTTAAGTCTCTGAAATCTGGGGCAGCCCTGCCACGACTGAGATCTGGAAAGGCAGAAGAGACGATCACCTGGGGTCAAGCCCCTCTGTGGCCCCACCCTCACCCTCGCCGCACATTGTATTGGGCCCTTCTTACTTGCCTTGGCCTTGTCTCTGGCTGGCCCCAACCTGACATGTGCTCCCTCCCACTTGCCCTGAGAGGTGAACCAGCTCTACCATGGCAGGCTGACATAAAGCACTGGCTTTATAGGCTTGGGAATCTATGCAATCAAAGCACCCTGAATTTAGAAAAGTTCCACCCTTGATTTAATGGTCTGTTGATATTTTCTTGAAATTCTTAATACATTTTGGACACAGAGCCCCACGTTTTCATTTTGCAGAGGGCCCCGGGTATCACAGAGGTCAATCCTGGCCAACACCATCAGGTTTCCTGACATCCCGGGTCCCAGAGTTGGGAGGAAGCTTAGAAGCCATTGTCTAGTTCCATCCTTGCAGCTGACAGAGAAAGACAGGGAGAGCCACCACTGGGGTGACTGGGGAAGTCAGAGGCAGAGACATAGCTGAGACCATCATTGCTAGCTGAGAGCTCGTTCTCCTGTACCGTGATCCTAAAGCCACCTCCCAAGCACAGGAGCAGGTCTTCCTCAGGGTTGGGCGTGACAGCTGTGGTGTCTCTCTCAGACACCTTTTCTCCGCCTTAGCTTTGGCCATAGAAACAGGGACAGTGACAACAACCTTCTTTCTGCCCTACCAATCAGTACTCCTACATTGCCTACATAAAGCACTTCTGAAAAGCTTGAAGAAAACAACAGATAATGGAGAGCTCTGGCCTAAGACAAGAGTTTCAACCACAGCATCAAAACAAAATTTTGTCTCAGTCAAAAAAAGAGATGCCCCAAGGAGATGATGATTCAGTTCAGTTCAGTCGCTCAGTCGTGTCTGACTCTGCGACCCCATGAATCACAACACGCCAGGCCTCCCTGTCCATCACCAACTCCCGGAGTTCACTCAAACTCATGACCATCGAGTTGGTGATGCCATCCAGCCACCTCATTCTCTGTCGTCCCCTTCTCCCGCCCCCAATCCCTCCCAGCATCAGAGACTTTTCCAGTGAGTCAACTCGTTGCATGAGGTGGCCAAAGTATTGGAGTTTCAGCTTTAGCATCAGTCCTTCCAATGAACACCCAGGATTGATCTCCTTTAGAATGATGTTTAGTACGAATTAAATCAGCTGTGCTTGTGAATGATTCGTACCCATACTTGGATAATCATACCTGTCAGTGTAATTGACTTTCAGAGAACTTCATTTCGCTGAGATGATGATGTACTTTCTCGTGTAGGAACTGTGCCTGCAACTGAGTATACCCTTGGGAGGGTATCCCGCATGTGATGTCATCTGCTGTGGGAAGAAGAGTGGTTGAGAACCGAGGGTATGCTAGGCATTTACTCCTCTCTGTTCTCCAAGATTTATGCTAAACCAGATCATGAGAAAGGCACCTATTTGTGTCTCATCTCTGAAGTTGGATTGTCTACACAAAATCGAAGGTGTACCTCATTTTATTGCACTTGGGTTTACTGTGTTTTTACAGATTGAAGGTTTATGGCAACCCTGTATTAAGCAAATCTATCAGTATCATTTTTCCAACAGCATTTGCTCACTTCGTGTCTCTTTGTCATGTTTTGATAATTCTTGCAAAATTTCAAACCCTCTACCAGTAAAAAGATTATGATTCCCTGAAGGCTCAGATGACGGTTAGTGTTTGTTTGTTTGTTTGTTTTTTAGCAATAAATGATTTTTAAAGCCTTTATTGAATTAGTTATAATATTGTTTCTGTTTTATGTTTTGGTTTTTTGGCTGTGAGGCACGTAGAATCTTAGCTCCCCAATCAGGGATCAAACCCACACCCCACACATTAGAAAGGGAAGGTGTTTAACAACTGGACCACTGGGGAAGTCCCCTAAAGTATTTTTAAATTAAGTTATATACAGTTTTTTTTAGACAAGTCCATTGCACACTTAACAGACTATACCAGGGGTCCCACCCGCCTGGGCCATGGAAGGTAATCAAAGCTTCATCTGTCACTCATGGTTCCTCATTGCTTGCATTACCACCTGAACTATCCCCTCTTTCCCCTCAGTCCATGGAAAAATTGTCTTCCATGAAACTGGTCCCTGCTGCCAAAAAGACTGGGGACCTCTGGATTACACTATGTAAGGAAAGTGTTAGTCACTCAGTCATGTCCAACTTTGTGACCCCATGTCCAACTACAACCCGCCAGGCTCCTTTGTCCATGGAATTCTCCAGACAAGAATACTAGAGTGGGTAGCCATTTCCTCCTCCGGGAAATGATCGCAACTCAGGGATCGAACCTGGGTCTCCTGCATTGCAGGCAGATTCTTTACCATCTGAGCCACCAGAGAAACCCACACTATAGTATAACTATAACCTTTTAAATGTGCTGTCAGAAAGAATTCATGTGACTCACATTATTGCAATATTCGCTTTATTGCAGTGATCTGGAACTGAACATACCTGCAACATGTCTGATGTATACCTGTATAATTTCACAGTATTCCAGGTTACTTACTGAGAGCTGATTCAACATACATACAGCACTACTGAAACATCTTTGCACATTGTGTGGCATTGCTTTCAAAAACATTAAGTACGTTCAAGCTCCTTCACATTAAGATCCACTCAAACTTGAGACCTAGGGTAAAGTTTGTTTCTCCTGGTGAAGTGGCAGACAAAGGGGACTGCTTAATCCTTTGCATTTCCTTCACTGATTGTTTTGGTTGCTAGGAAGCAAGGATGGTCAGAACTAGGTTCTTTCGTTTTCAGCTGCTCACTCCTTTATATTTTAATAAATGTTTTCCTTCTTGGCTTTTTGTTTTAATAAATTTAAAAGCTATAGAGACATGCAAAGAAGAATATAATAAGCATTTATATTCCCAATTCTTACAATTAACAGTTGTTAATATTTTCTTGTGGGTTTCCCTGGTGGCTCAGCAGTAAAGAATCTGCCTGCCAATGCAGGAGATGTGGGTTTGATTCCTGGGTTGGGAAGATCCCCTGGAGAAGGAAATGGCAACCCACTCTAATATTCTTGCCTGGGAAATCCAATGGACAGAGGGAGCCTGGCAGGCAACAGTCCATGGGGTTGCAAAAAGAGTCGGACATGCCTTTGCGACTAAACAACAACAAACAACAATATTTTCTTGTATTTATTTTCAGTAATTATTTTAAAAGACATTCAGTTCAGTTCAGTCGCTCAGTCGTGTCCGACTCTTTGAGACCCCATGAATCACAGCACGCCAGGCCTCCCTGTCCATCACCAACTCCCAGAGTTCACTCAAACTCATGTCCATCGAGTCAGTGATGCCATCCAGCCATCTCATTCTCTGTCGTCCCCTTCTCCTCCTGCCCCCAATCCCTCCCAGCATCAGAGTCTTTTCCAGTGAGTCAACTCTTCACATGAGGTGGCCAAAGTATTGGAGTTTCAGCTTTAGCATTACCACTTAGCTAACGTCCCATTCTGTTATATAATAAAGTATACTATGCAAAGCTAATGACCCACCACCCTCGGCCCACTCTCCTTCGGTGTCTCATGGCCAATCACCAAAATAAATCTGTTGTATATTTTGGAGTCCATTTTCTATTCTTTTGTGAACAAGTATGTGCATTTGTGGGGGCTTCCCTGGTGGCTCAGAGGTTAAAACGTCTGCCTGCAATGCGGGAGACCTGGGTTCGATTCCTGGGTCAGGAAGATCCCCTGGAGAAGGAAATGGCAACCCACTCCAGTATTCTTGTCTGGGGAATCCCATGGACAGAGGAGCCTGGTGGGCTACAGTCCATGGGGTCACAAAGAGTTGGACACGACTGAAGTGACTTAGTAGTAGTATGTGCATTTGTGGCTTCCCAGGTGGCGCTAGTGGTAAAGAACCTGCCCGCCAATGGAGATAGACATAAACAGATGAGAGTTCAGTCCCTGGGTTGGGAAGATCCCCTGGAGGAGGGCATGACAATCCACTCCAGTATTCTTGCCTAGAGAATCCCATGGACAGAGAAGCCTGGAGGGCTGCAAAGGGTTGGACACAACTGAAGCGACTTAGCAGCAGCAGCACGTGCATTTGTAAAACATATTTTTATGTGGTTTAAACATTTACACAAATGGTATGCTGTACATGGAGTTATGCTTTTTTCATTTAATATTGTTTGAGATCTGATCATGATGCATATGGATTTAGCTCATTCCTTCAACTGTTGTAATCCGTCATACAAATACGCCATATTTTATTTATTCCTTTACTCAATAAGGATCATTTGGGTTATTTCTGACATTTTCCTGTTTCAAACTATGATATTATGAACACCCTTTAATATGTTCTTTGCTACACACATACAAGGATTTCTCCAAGGTGTGGATATGTCCACATATATAAATGTACATATATAAGAATTTTTTCCAGAGTATAGAGTGATAAGCAAACCAACAAGCAAAGGGGTTTCTGAGTTACTATCTCCTTAAGATCCCATCACATTGCCAATGCCATCACCATTATCAATGCCATCAATATTGTCAATACCACCACCATTATCAATTCCATTACCTTTGTCAATTCTATAACAGCCATGTTTCCTTTGAAACTTAAAAACCACAATAGAAGACTAAGGCATGTTGTGCTATGTGCTTAGAAGCTCAGTCATGCCTGCCTCTTTGAGACCCCATGGACTGCAGCCTGCCAGGCTCCTCTGTCCATAGGGTTCTCCCAGTAAGAATACTGGAGTAGGATGCCGTTTCCTCTTCCAGTGGGTCATCCTGACCCAGGGGTTGAACCTACATCTCTTATGTCTCCTGCATTGGCAGGCATATTCTTTACCACTAGTGCCACCTGGGAAGCCATGGATGCCTAGCTAATGTTCCTTGGGTACAAGGTAAGATAAATGGAATGGTGTCCAAAATAAGCGTACATACACCACACTATAAATTGCTTTCACCAAGTTAGAAAGTCTGAGAGAAGAAGACAGACAACTCTCCTTTCAGGAATTTTTAGATGCTTCTTCTTTGAAACACCAAGTATTTCTCAGGACTCTACTGCCATGTGAATGCTATTACCCAAATTCTTTTTCCTAAACATAGCTCAGTTTTTAAGCTATTTTTGAAAGTGACTGTTGCTATATAAAACCATAGTCATAGGAAAACGCAATCTGTTGATCTCTTCATGGTAGAGTCTATATATCATTTACACTTCACTTCTCTGTGGGTGGAAAAGCTTTTTTCATGGTTTATTTAGCAGGAAGTCATTTTGATCAGCAAGATGAGTAATACTTTACAGCTGTTTGCAATTACTGCCTCTGCTCTGCCAGGAGTTTTAACTATTATACAAACTGAAACACCAAATGAGTTGAGGCAAGATGGGGAGAAGAGAAATGCATATTTCATAGGTCCATTCATGTCATGAGAAATTACCCATCACTTGTTTTTTCATTGTAGGTTTCCAAATTCAAAGTCACATTTAAAGGTAATTTTTAATCACATTTCTAATTCTGAAGGTTTTATTTTTTTTAATCAGTGAAGTACAACCCATAACACTAGGTTGCCTAGACTACTGGGAAGTTGCCATAGCTTAAATTCTCCATAAGTTTAGTTTAGCAGGAAAGCTAGTTTAGCAGGAAACAAAACAAAACAGGCTTTCACTTGCATATCTACCTGTTTGAAACACTCATTGTGAAAATATAATGACTGAAATATTTCAATTACCAAGTGAATAAAGTGACAAAGACTCTCCCCTTCTAATCTAACATAAAGCTGATATAACAAATTTACATCATGGGGAATTTAGGAGCTCTTTGTAAATCGTTAATTAGATTGATGAGTAGCCAGTTTATGGAGCATGAGTGCTGGGAGCTAGAGCAAGGGTCCCCAACCTTTGGGATCTCATACCTGATGATCTGAGGTGGAGCTGATGTAATAATAATAGAAATAAAGTGTACAATAAATGTAATGTGCTTGACTCATCCTGAAACCATCTCCCTCATCCCCCTACCTCTGGTCCATGGAAAAATTCACTTCAAATCCTGACTGTCACTGTCTACTTGTGTGACTTTTGGCAAGTTTCTTAATGTGAAAGTGTGCATAATAATACTATAATCTATTTCATGGAGTTATTGTGAGAATTAAAAGGAGACGGTCCTGGCTTCCCTAGTGGCTCAGTGATAAAGAATTCACCTGCCAGTGCAAGAGACATGGGTTTGATCCCTGGTCAGGGAAGACCCCATAAGTTGTGTGGCAACTAAGCCTATGTGCCACAACTGTTGAGTCTGTGCTCTAGAGTTGGGAGTCACAACTACTGAAGCCCGTGCCCTAAAGGCTATGCTCTGTGACAAGAGAAGCCACCACAGTGAGAAGCCTGTGCAACACAATTAGAGAGTAGCCCCTGCTCTCTAAAACTAAAGAAAAGCCCACATGGCAACCAAGACCCAGCATAGCCAAAACAAATAAATACAATTTTTTAAAAAGGAGATGATTGATATGGTGTTTGGTGCAGCTAAGTTCTCCATCAGTGGTAACAAAGATCTTTCTAGAAATGATTCTTCATGGTTTTAGAGATCATGTTCCTTAGTTGCCTCCCTACTGGTCTAACTTGCTAACCTGGGCACATATACAAAAGTTGTCTTAACTAACCACCCTCCTCCCCAAACACACAAACACATACATAGATTCAGATGAGGGAACGAGCCCAGGGGAAATGTCTTGGGATTACTGGGATTGTTCTGATTGTCTTTGATTGGGTTGCATGCCTATCCTGAACCAAAGGGCTCCCACTCTCTGATCGGCAAGATCTGGGTCCCATGCCCACCTCTGGGGACAGAGGAAGAATCAGCTTACTTAACTGGTTCACTTGGGCTGAACTCGGGTGGATCTCCAGCAAACTCTGGGTACTGTTTCCAGAAAAAAAAAAAAGGAATAAGAATGACCAAAAAGATCAAATCACCACTCCAAGCAATTTTCTTCCCTGGGCAATTGACCAGAGGGTACATGGGATAAACTGATCTAGATTATAATGATTTATTGAAAAATGCTATGCCTATTCAAATTGCCTTATTCAAGCTGACAATAATTTATAAAACTTGAGTATATCCAAAAGTCAGCACTGTAGTGAAAGGGCAATGCAATGTATTATTAATACATGTAAATAATTAATAACTAATCTTAGGGATACCCTGCTCTTCTCTTAGCATAAGATCTTAGATGAGAGATGAGCAATTGATCAAAAGGTCAGAGGGTCACAGGCGGCCTTGTGATGCAGCAAGCTCTGGAAAACTGCTGTGAATATCCCAGGAATTTTCTGGGTATCAATAAAGCAAGATTTTTGTTCCCAAACGCTGACCCGAGTTCTAGTTTGGCGAACTTTGTATTTTCTATTCCTAGTTAGCTTCCAGTATTTTCAAATGGAGGTTAATGCAAGCAGATGACCCTAAAAATAAGAATGGGAAAGATAATTTTCTTACCACATGCCTTGTGACACACGTAATACGAACACAGGGATGACAATGCCGATAAAGGTAAGGTTCTATTAACTTACGGGATTAGAGGAAGAACATGTAGAGAGATCAGGATCTCATGTCATATTTAACTTGCTCTGACATAGGTATCCCAGGGAACTCAGAAGAATTCAGACCTGACTGACCTGAGCACCTGCCACCTGCCGAGCCCTGTGCCATTTCTTTCCCAAGCATGGTATCATCTCATTCTTGGTAGTGTTCTGGGAGATGGCTGGGCAATAGTCTCCTTCTTCTAAAAATGAGGACACTGAGTTCAGAAAGATCAAGACCACAGAACTTCTTAGTGTTGGGAAATGGACCCATGTCTTCCAACTCCAAATCTTCCCACTGTATTCCTCTCATTCCAAGACAAACTGTACTTTAAATCCAGCTTGAGTTTTTTCAATTATTATAGATAATGAGGGTTTTTTTTTTTAATTTCTGAAAAATACAAGCATGGCTTTACTTAACTGAAGTAAAAATGCCAAGCAGACACCTTTCTCCTTCCCAGGAAGGCAGGCCACAAGGGCACAGCGACTTCAGAATTTGGTAAATGGAAACTTCTCTAAAATTGGGGCTTGTGACCAATGTTTGCTACTAGAAACTAAGTATTTTGACTACTGCTCAACATTTCAGGAGAGTAAATTAGGAGTTAAGCTAGAAAGAACTGGTAAACAGCTTGGGCATAGGACATGGACAATCATGCCAAGCAGAAGGAAGAGCAGTGAAAACTGGGACAAGGTGTTGAGCAGTTGAGAGGAGGTCGGCCACCCAGGACTCAGGGTGGGAGGAAGGGTGACAAGGGCCAGGTAGGTCTCATTCATCTGTGTTAATAAACAAACTTCACCTGAATACATTTTAAAAGCATTGTTGGCTTGAACCAGACAGCATCCAACCCAGCAGACAGATAAGAACTCTGAGGAGCTGTACAAAATGAAAGACAGGCAGAAGGGAGCAGGAACCAGGAAGTTATTCCAGGAAAAAAAGTGGATTGGCTAATGCAAGGTTCCTTTGGAGGACAGCAGAGGTCTAGCAGGCAGATTACCTAACTAGTGCTGATCAGGCAATTCCCGATGGCTTAAGATTTCGGTTCTAGGGGAGCCAAAACTATAATTCAGTCTAGGGTGGTGATATGGAGCTCCATTTTGGGCTTGTTGTCTTGCTTCTAACACCTAAGAAATTAGAATTCTTACTGCAATTTTTCTTTTAATTTGATCTCTCTCCTAAAGACCGTGATCAACTGGTTTGCAAAATGAGAACTTTGTGTCACCCAACTGAATTTTCCTGGTGGAGAGATTTTCCAGATTTCTAAAAAAGGGGAATTTGTTCATAAAATAACTGGTCTCCCCTGTACTGTTAGCATCCCTGACACAGAAACACACAAGGGATAACAACATCTAGAATTTTCTGTGCAGGCTGTTTATAGAACAAAGCCATAGAGGCTGTAGGTGCCCTGTTATTCACCTGGGACGACACCCCAATTCATTCATTCACTCATACTGCAGGGGCTGCCTGGCTCAGCTCGAGCTGCCAGGTGGGGCTGTCATAGCCCCTCCCTCTGATGTCGAGCTGCTTTATAATCACCAAGCACTGGCACCTCACACTGTCCCATTAGAGAGGCGTGTTCAGCCTGCTTGTTGGGCATGTTGATGCAAGCTTGGAAAGGAAAACATAATTCACTTTTGCCAGTGACAGAAATGTTAACACTTACTTGAAATAGCTGATAATCTGACACAGGAGAGTTAAAGGATTACTGTATTTCATTTGGCTAATAAGAAAAGCTGTTTAAAAGCTACATTAAAAAGACTTAATGTATGGTGACTGAGCATTGCTTTAATGTATTCTGTGTTATCAACTACTAGAATGCTTTCCTTCTCTTATGTTACCATAGATTTCTGTTCCGTTTCTCTGGGAAGAGATAATAAGAAGCAACATCCATTCACGGAGATTGTCCAAAGACACATTCATTCAATAAACATTTCTTGAGCACCTACTGTGTTCCCAGTACCGTGTGATAGTGGGGAATCAAGGACAAAAGAGATGTGGTCCGTGACCTCTAAACAGAGGCATGTTTTGGGGAAGAATTGATTGGAGAAGGCTATAGACAAAGGACAAAGGAAAAATGTTTGAGATTTAGTTGATATCTAAAATATTCTTATTCAACTCTCATTTAATAGACAAGGAAACCAAGGTCTAGAAAGCTACTTGCTGAGAGGATATATGCTAATTAGTGGGAAATCTGACTCCAAGCTCCCAATCTCCTGCTTCTCTCATTTTGATGCTAGCGCACTATTTCCTGCAGTCCCATCCTTCCTGTGACAAGGATGAGTGCTCCACCCTTACAATCTCCCTCATGATGGCATATTTGTTACTCCCCAAGAACTCTACCTTCATCAAGGGGAGAAAACTTGGCAGTGATTTCCATGGGCTGTAACCAGTGATAAGACATGCCTGGTGGACCACATTGAGGGAGTTATTATATAGGACTGAAAAAAAGATCATTGGTAGGACTGTTTATTGGAAGGACTGATGCTGAAACTCCAACACTTTGGCCACCTCATGCAAAGAGTTGACTCATTGGAAAAGACCCTGATGCTTGGAGGGATTGGATTGTGGCAGGAGGAGAAGGGGACGACAGAGGATGAGATGACTGGATGGCATCACCGACTCAATGGACATGAGTTTGGGTAGGCTCCGGGAATTGGTGGCAGTTCATGGGGTCGCAAAGAGTTGGACACGACTGAGTGACTGAACTGAACTGAACTTTGTAACCATACAGTGCAGTTTAGACTCGAGGGTCCGACTGACCAGATCAGCACACACTCTCTCAGGGGAAAAGAGGAAGAAAAGAGCCGCCCTCCTCAGTGGTTCTGGATATCTATGCTTTCCAGGCTCCTCTGCCTTCCTTCACTCCCCTCCCCCAACATCTTTCAGTCTGTGGCCCACTTTCTTCGGAAGTCAGCTCTTCGTATCTTTGTGAGACACAAAAATCCTGACATCTGGAAAGTGTACACTGGGTAGGAAGGCTTCTAAAGAAGTGCAGCTCTTTAACTTATGTAACATCACAGTGAACTGGAGAGTGGCGAGACCAGCATCTTCTCATTTTTCCGGTGGGACCATCAGAATAGGTGCAAATAAGCCATAGCATGGACGGAGAAGCCTGATAGGCTACGGTCCACGGGGTCGCAAAGAGTCGGACACGACTGAGCGACGGAACGGAACGGAAGAATTACAATGAAACCCAGGCAACTGGACTTCCAAGCTGTCCTTTCTCACTGGATTCTCATTCTAGATCCCATTCTCTGTGTGGTTGCTGATTTACCATCCGTGACAAAATCACTCTTGCAGAAGGAGTTCAGACGTACTAATAAGACTCCTTCCCAGTCATTGACAGGAAACTCAACTTTGTTAATTTAGACCTAACAGGAAAAATCCCGTTGAATTAGAGGACACTAAAACAAAGCATAGCTATATTTCAAGGAAGAACAATAGACTGTGAAGTCCAATAGAGTAGCTGCTGCTGCTGCTAAGTCACTTCAGTCGTGTCCGACTCTGTGTGGCCCCATAGACGGAAGCCCACCAGGCTCCCCCGTCCCTGGGATTCTCCAGGCAAGAACACTGGAGTGGGTTGCCATTTCCTTCTCCAATGTGTGAAAGTGAAAAGTGAAAGTGAAGTTGCTCAGTCATGTCCGACCCTTAGCGACCCCACGGACTGCAGCCTACCAGGCTCCTCCATCCATGGGATTTTCTAGGCAAGAGTACTGGAGTGGCTTGTCATTGCCTTCTCCGCAATAGAGTAGAGACCATGCCTATTTTGTTTATTACCATATTCCCAGCCACTAGCACATTCCTCATACATAATGAGTGCTGAATATTGTCAAATGCATGGAACAGTGAGTCAGTGAAAAGTAATGACAACTATTTCTACTCTCAGATGTATATCGTCAGGGCTGGATACATAAACTCTGGGACTCGGGCAAAATTAAAACAAGGGGCCACTGTTAAAACAGCAGAAAAAATGCTATTAGAAATATAAAATATAAAGTTTTTGTTCCTCTTGTGCAGTCTTTTTCAGTTAGTCATAATGCTTTAAAAAAAATTTTTTTTTTGAAACTTTTGGCCATGCTGGGTCTTTGCTGCCATGCATGGGCTTTCTCTAGTTGTGGTGAGTGGGAGATATGCTCTAGTTGTGGTGTGTGAGCTTCTCATTGTGTTGTCTTCTCTTGTTTTGGAGTACTGATTCTAGCGCCCTGGGGCTTCAGTCATTGTGGCTCACAGTCTCTAGAGTACTGGCTCAGTAGTTGTGGCGCATGGACTTGGTTTCCTGGTGGCAAGTGGAATCTTCCCAGATCAGGGATCACACCTGTGACCTCTGCTTTGGCAGGTGGATTCTTAACCACTGGACCACCAGGAAAGTCCATAATGCTTTTGATTTGGTATTTAATGTCAATCTGAGAAAAGAAAAAAATTAAAATATTAGCACAAATCTGTTAATCATTATATTGTTCACTTTAAATGCAAATACAAGTGCCTTTACCATGTTTGCAGAATCACCTAGATTACTCAAATTGTATTTCATAGTTTGTACATGTTTATGTATTTTGTCCTTACTGGAAGAGTGGAAACCCTGCACAAGATTAACTTTTTTTTTTCCACTTCTTGGTATGTGTTCAGTTCAGTTTAGTTCAGTTCAGTCGCTCAGTCGTGTCCGACTCTCCGCGACCCCATGAATCACAGCACGCCAGGCCTCCCTGTCCATCACCAACTCCCGGAGTACACTCAAACCCATGTCCACAGAGTCGGTGATGCCATCCAGCCATCTCATTCTCCGTCGTCCCCTTCTCCTCCCGCCCCCAACCTTTCCCAGCATCAGAGTCTTTTCCAGTGAGTCAACTCGTCACATGAGGTGGCCAAAGTATTGGAGTTTCAGCTTTAGCATCAGTCCCTCCAATGTACATTCCACTAATACTTTCTATCTATGGCTTACTGATAAGCAAGAAAGAACTGAAAGCAAAAGGAATTATGGTTTGCCATCTTTTCCTTTCATTCTATGTCATCATTTTCAGTAGAAGTGATTGGGGAGTAAGAAAGGATATGATAGGGTTTCTGGGTCATTTGTATTTTTCAGAATGCCATTACCTTCTTTCTGCACTCGAAACAAGTCTGGGTTCCACTCAATCACAGCTAGAACACACTTCTCTTGTGCTTGCTTTGAATCTCACTGAACTCCCCCACATCATGGGTCCCCCAGAATTCTGTGCTCATGGGGCATCATGTATGCCACATGCAAAAAGAGTGGTATAGAAAGGAGAACAAACTCTTTCATTCATGCTTATGCTCCATTGTCTCATCAGACTTGACTTTTCCAAAACACAAGATCAAAGATAAAATTATCCAGAATTTCAATACAATGACAGTAGAGGATTAAGCTATGTGCAGTGTAACTGCATAGGATCACATGCCTCTGAAGCCAGCTCTGCAAGCTGACAGCCAGGGTCACCAGGTAGAGTTCTAATCCACTTATCCCAATATTCAGCAAAGGCCCATTTGACATTAGCAACAGGCTTTGCCAAAGACTCTAAAAATAATATAGTTTAAGCAACAATGTTTGTACAATATACATTTATTTACTGCCAGTGATGGAATAGAAATGGGCCTTCTCCAGACTTATTTGTGAAATAAAGTTTTTAATATAACTTTACTATCTTCATTGCTTGATTAGTACAAAAGTAAGTTCCAAACAACTTGCATGGTTATTATAAATTCCAGATGAGTTGAGTCTGTCTAAATGACATTTTTTTACTTAAGCTGAATCATCTCAACTGTGGGCCTTCCGATTTGAAAAGTTCCTGTGGTGATACGATCTACTTTTGAGGAAAGGAAGGTCTTAATGGAGAATATAAAATTAAGACAAAGGTCAGAAAATATGTGTGTAAAAGCTCTTAACTTTGTATTAAAAAAAAAAAAAAACTAAACCATAAAAATAAACACAAAATATAGTCCATCATTTAACCTCCCCCACCACCCCCAAATTAGTAATGATGTGTGGTACATTTATTTTTGCCTTTCGACATTTTGCTTGTCTTTTCATGATCTGTCTTACCCAATATTTCCATAGGATGGCTGTCGATTTGCTCTGCATCCTCAAAGGTAATATGCATGCTAACAAGCATTTTTAAGTGATTCTCATCCTCCAGCCAAACCTTTCTCATTTTGCGGCTGGGAGTTCTCTTTTCGAATGTCACCTCCAGTCTGTGCAGTCGAGTCAGAGTAACTGCCGGAGATGGAAAAGGCACTGGAGAGCCTCAGCTGTGCTCTGCCAGGCAGAGGTAGTCAGCATTCGTCTCTCCCCTCCGGGCTTCGGGGTTAGATTGCTCAGGTCTTCACGTGTTAACTTCGCTCCTGGCTTCTCGCTGCCGGTTGCTCCGCCCACCTCCTCAGAGACTGGTAGAGTTCTGAGGCGGGAACCTTTATCTTTCCCAAGGCTGCAGTGCAAAATCCTGTCCTTCTTCTTTGCCATCTGCTTTACCTCCCTTTTCCATTCCCAAGACGGACACGACTGAGCAACTTCATTTCACTGCATTCCCGAACCCCGGTTCTCTCTTTTTAAAATTACTCCCAACAGGACTGGCCTCCATTCATGTGTGCTGTAACCAAGCTGCTAAAAAGGTGTAGAGGTGTACATTTGTGTACCACTGAATTTTTCTTAAGGGAAATTTGTGATTACTAGGGATAACTGTATTCTCCTTCTTTGTTTGGAAAGATCATGTGTTTGGATCAAATAAAGTTTCACATTTTAGCTCTGCTCCCTTAGTGGCAAAAAGACTGACCTTGGGTAAATGTACACAACCGCTCTGAGCCTGGATTTCTCAATTCTCCTCAAATGGAAATAATAGTATCCACGTTCCAAGTTCCAGGACATGTTGTTGAATTCAAAAGGCAGATTGTGAAAAGCATAAACAGCATGATGTCACATATGTAAATGTGTGTGTATAAAGGGAAGGGTGTGGAAGGATTTTCGATAGATTGTTGATATTAGCTGCCTTTGGGAGACATTTGCTTTTACCCTTTTGTCTTCCTGTAATGTCTGAATTTTTTTTTTTTTTTTTTACTATTAATAATTACTATTTTAGCCAAGGAAATAGGAAAAATGTTTCAACCTTAAATATGATTGTGTAGCTTTGAAAAACTAAATTATATGTATATATATTTATACACATACACACACGCAGACACATATATATGGATGTGTGTATATACTTCTATATCAATACGTGTGTGTGTGTATATATATATGGGTCTTCATTGGAAGGACTGATGCTAAAGCTGAAATTCCAATACTTAGGCCACCTCATGGGAAGAGTTGACTCACTGGAAAAGACCCTTATGCTGGGAGGGATTGAAGGCAGGAGGAGAAGGGAATGACAGAGGATGAGGTGGCTGGATGGCATCACTGACTTGATGGACATGAGTTTGGGTGAACTCTGGGAGTTGGTGATGGACAGGGAGGTCTGGCGTGCTGCGATTCATGGGGTTGCAAAGAGTCGGACATGACTGAGTGACTGAACTGAACTGAACTGATACATATATGCCTCCCCTGGTGGCTCAGATGCTATAGAATTTGCCCGCAATGTGGAAGACCTAGGTCTGATCCCAGGGTCAGGAGAAGGAAATGGCAACCCACCCCAGTACTCTTGCCTGGAGAATTCCATGGACTGAGGAGCCTATAGTCCATAGAGTCATAGAGAGTTGGACACAGCTGAGCAACTGATACACACACACACACACACATATACCCTGATATAAATAGCTGCAATTTATTTAATTTCTGCTAAATGCCAGGCATTGTTCTATGCTCTTTGTGCTTGTTGTTTAATTTAATCCTTACAACATTTTAAAAGGTTTTTAAATGCTATTTCTCTTATCCTAGAAAGATGCCTCATTAATACTGGTGCCTGGGAAATGCTGGCTTTCCTTCTTTCTTCGGTATGATCGCTTGGGCTTTTTTTTATCACCAGATACAGAAGCAATAGTCATTATGTTTTCAGGGCTTTTGGACACTGAATATTGCATTAAATATTTTGGGGAAGGGTAATGAAATATTCCAGGCAAATATTTCACATATAATTTTAGGGAAAATGACTTTTCTACTTTAATATACACTTTGATGTCGCTCTAAAGATTTAGCTTTCTGTTTTTCTAATGACTGCTCTAGTTGGCTTTGTAACAAGAACAAAATATGAAACTTGCTTAAAAGTGACTCACATTATCAATTGTTATCTTTTGCTATATAAATATTAACTAGGTTGTTTTCTTTTTAAAAGAGACGAGGTGGCAAGTACTTAAAACATGACGGAATAGGCTGGGGATACAGAAATAATTTACTTTCTTCTAAAATGTGTTATTTGCACTCTTCCAAGCATTAATTACCCAACTTTCAGACCCCGCAGATCAATAATTATTCATGACTGGGACCCATCAGCAGCTAGTAAAGTGCTCTGTGCAATTTTCAGGTCACTTTTGTAGTTGGAGGGTTGCCATTCTGTCACACGGAAACCCTTTTCTGCAGAGCGTAAGTGAGCACTCCTCCACTGTGCTCCACAGGGGAGAGGCAATTCCAAGAAGGGCAGAGAGGGAAATGGAAAAGGAGAGTTTCAACCTTTATGGATGAGAATGTGTATTTATTCTTTCAAAAAATGGGCCTTTGAAAAAAATATTTACAAAGAAAGAAAGTGTGTACAGTGGCTCCCAACTGGGGAGGGCGGCTGAAGGGTCCTGGGTTACAGGGGCAGATGTAATGGGAGGTACGATTTCCTTTGCCGCTGAAGGGCAGAGCCGACCTAAAATGCCAGTGCAACTTTTACATTTCTCTGACATGCCTATTTCCAACAATCCAAGCACTGAATTGCTCTAAACTTAAAGTGGCTTGCTTTATAAGACAAGGCGAGAGCCCAAAGGGAGATGTCACAATTCTTATGGCTGTTGAATTGTTCTGTATTGATTACATCTAAAAGCTATTTGGCGGCTCTTCCCGTTTTGAGGCCCATACCCATCCTTCAGTCTCTCACACCCTCAGATGACCAAGTGACCAGCAAGACAGAGACTCTCTGGGCGTCTTAATTAAACTTCATTGTCATATCATGGCCCTCAGTCAGGGACACCACTGAAAGGATTCTGACAAGGTGGGGAGATGAGCTGAATGACCTCTACTACAAGGTCTCTTACATTTCAGTGGTCTCTGATATTTTGATAAAGATGCAGACCCCCTTCTTTCATATGTGTGATTTAATTAATAAATGTTGGTGAGGTATGCATTTAGGAAAAGCCTCCTCAGAGATACAAAAGAAGGCCAATTTGAATATCTGAATGCACAGAAAAGAACACAGATACACACACACACGTTGCACCTGAAGTCTTGAAATTGGGGCTTGACAAAGAATTTTCACTTCTGTGTTGCAAATGTAAAATCTAATCTACAAATAAATTCTGAATGTGAGGGATGGCATTGCTTTAGAAACCAGCAGACTGGATAAAAAGTTTGTATGGTTGGATCTACAGTTAATTTTTCATCTCTGTTCAGAATTTTCCATTGGCTTTTCACTGTTGTTTCAGGAAGAGGCCACCTCCAAGTCAGGAGCACGGAGAAGTGGAGAATAAGAGAGAAGGCCACTCAGTAGAATCAAAAGCACAGAGTCTGGCTTAAAAAATTGCTTTGAGGCATGCTATAAATATAGTGAAGTACCTAATCTTAAGTGTCAGCTCAATACAATTTCATGTGTGTCTAGTCAAGGCTATGGTTTTTCCTGTGGTCATGTATGGATGTGAGAGTTGGACTGTGAAGAAAGCTGATCGCCGAAAAATTGAACTGTGGTGCTGAAGAAGACTCTTGAGAGTCCCTTGGACTGCAAGGAGATCCAACCAGTCCATTCTAGAGGAGATCAGTCCTGGGTGTTCATTGGAAGGACTGATGCTAAAGCTGAAACTCCAATACTTTGGCCACCTCATGCGACGTGTTGACTCACTGGAAAAGAGTCTGATGCTGGGAGGGATTGGGGGCAGGAGGAGAAGGGGACGACAGAGAATGAGATGGCTGGATGGCATCACCGACTCGATGGACATGAGTTTGAGTGAACTCTGGGAGTTGGTGATGGACAAGGAGGCCTGGTGTGCTGTGATTCATGGGGTCGCAAAGAGTTGGACACGACTGAGTGACTGAACTGAACTGAACTGATACATGCTCAAGGCCCCACCCAATTCAAGACACAGAATATTCTAAGCCCCACAGATTTAGACTCTGACTTTTTGTGACCTTTTGGACTGTAGCCTATCAGGCTCCTCTGTCCATGGGATTCTCCAGGCAAGATTACTGGAATGGGTAGCCATTTCCTTCTCCAGGGGATCTTCCCCACCCAGGGATAGAACTCCCATGTCCTGTGCCTCCTGTATTCCAGGCAGATTCTTTACTGCTAGGCCATCGGGGAAGTCACTGGGATATGGGAAGAAGTATTTATGTCCCTTTTCTAAAGGCTTTGTCCCACCATCTGTAGAATGGGAAGTAATAATAATGTCCATCTAACAGGGTTTTGCCAGTATTAAATGCTTTGTGTAAAGCACTAACACAGTAGCTTAGATATCAATAATTATTAACTCAGAAACTCTCTACATTTAACATAAGCAAATGCCTCCTCTTGAGTAGAACATTTAGAACAGAACTTTATCAAAGTAATGCAACACCAAGGGAGAGTGTTAAACTGGATTGTTGGGCATGTTTGCGAGAGTGAAAAAAGAATTGCATTGGCAAGCCAGTATCGGCCACTCATTTAATCAATTCATTTACTTTTCACAGCCAAAACACAGCCATTAAAAGGGTTTACTTAGATGCTTCCCTCTGTCTATATTGATTCCTTTTCAGTGAAAATATTGATAAGTTTATATAGATCGGGACCTTAAAGTTACTTAATTATTGATTGGAAACAGTTGCTCAGGCTGAGCAGGTGGGTTTTTACTTTGTTTAACAAATAGAAGAAACAAAAGAGTTTCTGTGGGATAAAGCTAGCACCAGAGCCCCTCCTGAGTGGGATAACCCTTGTCAGCTCTAAGCCTCAGCCTTGCGAGCTGCGGCATCTGTATCCCAAGATGATTGTCCACATGCCCGGTGTTTATCAGCAACTGAGAGTAAATTACAGAAAGCAGTACCACCCACAGTGATTAGACGCTGGGCTAGGCTGAAAAATGAACATGGATTTGAAGTCATTTTTTGAGTGTGTTTTTTGAGCTATTCCTTACCTCTGTCCGTGCAGAAGCTATCCAGCAGTGCCTGGCAGCACCTGAGATGCCCTGGAGGACACAAAAAATCCATAAGATACAGCCCCTGACTTCAAGGAGTTGCAAAATTGCTTAAGAGTATGAGGTGAGCTTATAAGTCATCATAATAAAAGGTAGGGAGAGGTTGAAAATACTATTACAATGTAGTGTTACAGATGTTCAAAAAAGTCAAGAAGGAAAAAGTGTTCCTGGAAAAGCTTCATTAGTTCATTGAATGTGTGTGTGTAACATCAAACTAAATATCATACTTTGTTTGCATACGGCTCTTCTCCACGGTCCTTTCCAGGCCCAAATGTTCACACTTTAATGCTACCTGCCTGACTGTTGTAGGTCTCTGAGTTGCAAATGCCTGCTGGAATTCATTTCCTCAAAGTTCCTGTGGCCTAGTGCGTGGGTCAGGATTAGGGTTAGGGTTAGTTGGGTGCCATGGGGAAGATGAAAGGGCATAACAGTTTCACTTTGGCTGTGAGACACAGAAACCCCAAAGGAATGGCTTAAGCAGGAGGAAGGTTTATTTCCTCTTAGGTAAACAAAGTCAGGAGATGATCCATCTAAGCCTGAACTTGTGACTCTTTTTGTCAAGCTACTCCACTGTCTTCAACACATGGCTTTCTTCTCATGGTCTAATATGGCTGCTTAAGCCTCCAGGATCATAACTTCATTCTGGAGGGAGGAAAAAGATGAAGAGAAGAAATGGAACACAGGCCTTCCCTTTAAGGATGTTTCCTAGAGGTTGCCTGTGCAACTTCTAGGCTTCCCAGGTGGTGCTAGTGGTAAAGAACTTGCCCGCCTATACAAGAGACATAACAGACGGGGGTTTGATCCCTGGGTCAGGAAAATCCCCTGGAGAAAGGCATGGCAACCCACTTCAGTATTCTTGCCTGGAGAATCCCATGGACTGAAAAGCCTGGTGAGCTACAGTCCATGGAGTGGCAAAGAGGAGGACATAACTGAAGCGACTTAGCAGGCACTCATGCATGCAACTTCTGTTTCTATCACATGGGCAGAACTTAGGCATACGGCCACATATCTAGCTAAAAGACAGGCTTGGAAATCTTGTCTTTATTCTCGCACTTAAGTACTCAGCTAAAAACCAGGGGTTTTACCACTAAACAGGAAGCAGAGAAGAGATACGGGGAGAGATAGCAGCCTCTGTCATGGAGGGTACTGCAAACATGTATGCATCCTGAGCTGGCAGGATGCACCACTGCTATGGTGGAGGCCTGATCACATGCTATGGGAGGACGGGGGAGAGGGATCTAGGGGGCTTAGGGAGGAGATCCTAAAGGAGCTGGCATTCTGCTCCTTTGGATACAGGGAAATTGGATACAGGCCTTTCTGAGTAGAGGGGATGGCTTTAAATAAAATCAAAGAGACATGGAAGTTCCTTTTTGGTTAAGGAAAGACAGGTGGTCCATTGTTGCTGTTTTCAAAATATCAGGGGTCAGCCAAGGCTGAGGGCCAGGGAAGTAGTAGAAGAAAAGGTTGGACGTGTATATTGGAGCCAAATCTCATAGTCTTGATCATCAGTTAAAAATCTTAAGCTGATTTTGTACTGCATGTTGCGGAAACCTCTAATTGCTTTTCTCTGTACTTATTTCTCATCCTAAAAATGACTGCTTTATGGCAGACACTTCATATTCAGCTGTTGTTGCCCTCGGCCTCGGCTGACCTTGATCATCTTTCATGGTGTTCTTCAACTTGATCCTGAGCCTCATTATTCGTTTTCATTCAGGGCAGTCATTACTGAATGTTTGAATTTAAAATGAGAGATAAAACCTGTTTTCCACCTGAATGACATGATCTTCTTGGTTGTTTCCTGCTATAAAATGTCTATAATCATGCTTCTCTAAGTGGAATGCTTTTTGACTCAGTTTCAGCTGATGATGCAGGAGTAGAGGCTGAGTACAAAGCAATAAGTACCACATAAAGCTTTTATGCCAAAGCAAGAAGCTAGACCATGCATGCAGCCTGCTGGAAAATAGGTCATGAACCTTAGCTCATTGCTCACCTTCAAGGGCTGACATGCAAGAGACCAGGAAAAAGCCTGTCTGAAGAAAGTGTTGGAATGCTGGAGTGTTGGGGACCACTTGGAGAGTCTTCCATATGTCCCTGGTGTTTGTGGGGGCAGTGGACTACTCAATGGTAAACCAACCCACTAAATATGTTTAAAGAAGCTACAGGGAAAAAGTGATTTTCTGCTCTGATCTTAAAGAGTCCGGCCTATTCAATGTAATGCTTCCTGTTCAGTGATATTCTTTCATTCATTTTGTTTATTTTCAGTTTCCTCCCTGCCCGCAATAGCCATGATGGCAGAGATTTTGTATGTTTCACACAATATGTGAAAACACAGTATAATAAGTATTCAATAAGTATTTGTTGAATGAATGAGAGAAATGCATACACAGTCATCATTACAATGTAATTTAGTTTTGAGAATCATATCTGGGCGATGGCAAATATAGATGTTTGGGGTACAATTGAGTCCTATTTAAATTGACTTCAAGTGGGAGGTGTCTTTAAGAAGGCAAAAGGAGCTAAGACGGCAGAAGGAGCTGTGACGAGTGGGAGCCCATATTTAGGGAGGCTTCTTGCCCCCAATAGAGCATGTGCATGAGGTTAGAGGTCAAGAGTAATCCATGGGTGTTGTCAAGTGTAAAACAGAATAGCTTGGTTTTTTCTTTTTGCCAATCCATGAGGCTTTTAATACGACATCACAACTACGGTTATTTTCAGAGCTTGACCAGACTTAAAGGCTCTGAAGATGTTTGAGACTATTATGTATAGCTTTTCTTGAGCTTTCCAAGTAAAGATAGTTTCACATACTTTCATCAAAGGTACATGGCTAGAACACACCCAGACTGAGTGGTGGGAGGCCTCTAGTTATGTATTTCCTTAGCACAACCAAAGTAGGGAGTCTTTAAAGATTTTTAGTATTACAAAATATCAGATATGCAATGTTTGAATAGCAGTGGAATTAAACAGTGAACAAATGCATTTCAGCCCCAGGCTGTTATTACTGTTTTTTAAAATGTTAAGACTGAAACAGCACCACTTGGCATAAGCAACAGAGTTATTCCCTCCTAAACTTTTGTTTCAGGTCCCAGGGGTTATTATAGTAATCATTTAGCCTGATTCATCCCTGCTATCTTTTCATCATTTTAATTATTTTTAACAGCTTTATTGAGCTTACTGATATACAGTACAATAGGCATCACGTAAAGTGTATAATCTGATAAGTTTTGACATCACCAGCATCAAGATGGTGAAAAAGCTCATCATCCCCAAATGTTTACCTGTTTTCCTCTCTGCTCCCTCCTTCTTGCTCCTCTTTGTGTTACCTGATCCCCCAGGCAACGACTGACCTGCTTTCTGTCTCTGTAGATTAGTTTGTATTTTCTAGAATTTTACATTAATGAAATTATACAGAATGTACTCTTTTTTACCTGGATTCTTCCACGCAGTATAATTATGTAGAGATTTATGTATATGTTATGTATGTCAATAGTTCATTCCTCTATACGACTGGGTTAGCATTCCATTATATAGATATATTTGATCATTTTTCCATTCAACTGTTGATAGACATTTGGGGTGCAACCAGTTTTTTTGACTACTTCAAAAGAAGTTGCTACATACATTTGCATATGAGTGTGTGGACATACCATTTTGTTTCTCTTAGGTACATATCTAGGAGCATAATCCAACCAGTCCATTCTAAAGAAGATCAGTCCTGGGTGTTCATTGGAAGGACTGATGCTAAAGCTGAAACTCCAATACTTTGGCCACCTCATGCGAAGAGTTGGACTCATTGGAAAAGACTCTGATGCTGGGAGGGGTTGGGGGCGGGAGGAGAGGGGGATGACAGAGAATGAGATGGCTGGATGGCATCACCGACTTGATGGAGGTAAGTTTGAGTGAACTCTGGGAGTTGGTGATGGACAGGGAGGCTTGGCGTGCTGTGATTCATGGGGTTGCAAAGAGTTGGACACGACTGAGCGACTGAACTGACTGAGGAGCATAATCAGTGGCTCATGTGGTAGATGTATGCTTAAATTTTAAGAAACTCAATCTGTTTTCCAAAATGGTTGTACTATTTTATATTCTCACTACCAAGGTGTGAAGAAAGTTTCAGTTCCTCCACATTTCTCACCCACTCTTTAAGGGCAGTCTTTTTATTTTCAGTCATCCTAATATGGATGTGTAGTAGTATAAATATCTCACTGTGGTTTTCAGTTTCTCTTCCCTAGCGACTAAAGATATTGAACATCTTTTCATGTGCTCATTTGCAAACCATGTATGTTTGAAGAAGTGAAGTTATTTGTTCAAATCTTTCACCTATTTGTGTTTTCTTATTGAATTAAGAGTTACTTATATTCTGTAGGTAAGTCATTTATTAAATATATGATATTTTCTCTATGACTTGTTTTCTCACTCTTTTGAAGAGCAGAAGTTTGCAGTAAGTTTAACTTCCTATTTGTCAACTTGCTGTTTTATGGATCATGCTTTTGTTGTATTCTTCTTTTTGGGAATTACAACTTTATATATATTAGGCTGCTTGAAGTTGTCCTGCAGTTTGCTGATTTTTGTAACCTTTTTTTCTATGAATGTTTCACTGTGACTAGTAATAATTGGCATGTCTTCAAGTTCACTGATTTTAAAAAATTAAGCTTAATTTTAAAATTTCAATTAGTGTGTTTTTTCACTTCAGACATTGCAGCTTTCATCTCCTGAAGTTCAATTTTGACTATATATGTGTATGTAGCAAAGAGGGTTGGGATGGATGGCTTGAAGAAAAAGGATATCTAAAATGATAAGACACAACTTGAGATATTTCAGAATCATCTGGAGAATCCATTAAACTGTACATTTGTAGGAACTGTAGACTTCTATGGACTGCTCACAGAGTTATCTTAATAGAGAGAGCTGGAGGTGGCCCAGGAATCTGCATTTAACAGGAATTTCAAATAATTCTGTTGCCAGAGAGCCACAGCCCATGTGGAAACACTGATCTTGACCTACCACTAGGTCAGATGCCATGAAAATATGTATGAGGTAAAAGGTTTTGTGATCTAAACTGACAATTTTTTGGCACAATTGTCAGTTTGTACCTGGGAGTGTTTCTGATCCATTTCTATTAAATAAACAAGTAAAAAAATGGATGCCTGATGAAAATGAATGAACTGATGTAAATCCTATTTTCTGTGTTCATAAATTGATGAGACGTTTACAATAACCATATTAATTATTGATCTATATATAATTAGTGCCATCATCCATTATATTGGCTGAACTGAACTGAACTGAAGAGCATATTCACTTAGGACCTGATTGCAGCCAGTAAATTAAAAGACACTTACTCCTTGGAAGGAAAGTTATGACCAACCTAGATAGCATATTAAAATGCAGAGACATTACTTTGCCAACCAAGGTCCGTCTAGTCAAGGCTATGGTTTTTCCAGTGGTCATGTATGGATGTGAAAGTTGGACTGTGAAGAAAGCTGATCACCGAAGAATTGATGCTTTTGAACTGTGGTGTTGGAGAAGACTCTTGAGAGTCCCTTGGACTGCAAGGAGATCCAACCACTCCATTTTAAGGGAGCTCGATCCTGGGTGTTCATTGGAAGGACTGATGCTAAAGCTGAAACTCCAATACTTTGGCCACCTCATGTGACGAGTTGACTCACTGGAAAAGAGTCTGATGCTGGGAGGGACTGGGGGTGGGAGGAGACGGGGGCAACAGAGAATGAGATGGCTGGATGGCAACACCGACTCGATGGACATGAGTTTGAGTGAACTCCAGGAGTTGGTGATGAACAGGGAGGCCTGGCGTGCTACGATTATTGGGGTCGCAAAGAGTCGGACACGACTGAGCGACTGAACTGAACTGAATCTATTTATACTTTAAAACAACTTAGCAAATCCTTTGCAAAATAGTATAAGTGCAAATTCTAATCCAATACCAGGAACGTACTCATAGATTTGGGGTTAGGAATGTAGGAAATATTGAAGCTTCCCTGGGTCTATGAATGTTTTAATAAAAAAAGAAAACCGCCAATTAAAGGAAGTTTTTACATCTATGGTGAGTTGTAAACATATGATATATCCTTTTGATATGTCTTATTTCCTTAAGCATTTATTTTTGATGTATAACAAATAATATGGGCTTCAGATGGCTCAGGGTTAAGAATCCACCTGCCAATGAAAGAGACATAGGAGACACTGATTCTATTCCCTAGGTTGGGAAGATCCCTGGAGGAGGAAACTGCATCCCACTCAGGTATTCTTGCTTGAAAAATCCCATGGAGAGAGGAGCCTGGCGGGCTACAGTCCATGGGGTCTCAGTCAGACACGACTGAGCATGCAAGCATGCAACAAATAATACACAATTGACACAGTATAAATATGTTAAAGACGTTCACTTTATATTGACCATTTGATGTATCATGGCAAATAAAATCTGAGCAGAGAAACATTTCTTGGTTACAGATAGATTTTATTTCCTTCCACAGCTTGGAATAGTCAATAAATTAATAATTAATTTAGTCCTAAAAAAATTCTTTAATTATCAAATCTGTTTCACTAAGAAACTATTCTGTCTCTGAAAGTTCATTTGAGGCTGTCAGTAAATGAGAGCATGGGTTTGAATTTCATAAGTGAGTCTCATAAAAGAGTTTTAAATTAACTTAGTACTGTAGAGGCAATGGATTTTAAATTAATGAATATTTAATTTTTTTTTTTACCATTGAGATGCCTAAACAAAACTCTTATTCAGAAATATGATGCCTGCCTCTCTCAGGTGATGAAATTAAGAACTTTTAAATCTACAGCTAGCTCTCTCACACATAGACACAGGCACACACATAAGTGACAGTGTGTCATTGGCTAAAACACAGTGATTAAACATGGTTGAAGCCAAAGCAATGGGCTTCCAGGCGGGCTCAGCAGTAAAGAACCAGCCTGCCAATGCAGAAGACCTGGGTTACATCCCTGATTTGGGAAGATCTCCAAGAGAAGAAAATGGCAACCATTCCAGTACTCTTGCTGGGGAAACCCCGTGGAAAGAGGAGCCTGGCCGGCTACAGTCTATAGTGTTGCAAAAGCATCAGACACGACTTAGCAACTAAACAACAACAACAAGCAAAGCAGGCTATCCATCCATCTGGAATACCTGACATATTTCTAAGGAAGAGCTTCTCCATTGACCATAAAGAATATTCTGGTCCTTGCTTTCAATCCTGAACCAATGAGTCATTTTCAAGACCCAGAAAAGGGAGACAAGGAAAACTGTGGGGGAGGCTTAATTCCTAATGAATGTCCTTATCGCTTTCCCTATCCGCATTCTCTCCTTGTGATACGTCTGTCAAACTGGGTTACTGGATACACCTCCTTAAGTACATGCTTTAGCTAAGGCTTCCTCTATTTTTTATTCCTTCCAAACTCCGTTTATATGCTACTATTGCCTAGAAGTTTTGTTCAATCTTATTCCTTTAACTTCCTAAGTTAGACATTCTTGTTTTATATATTGTTAACTTCTTAAATGTTCCCACCATTTCTTCTTGAATTCCAGACTTTCCTTCTGTAATCATTTTTTTTTCTTCCAGAAGTATAGCCACTGAGAATTCCTATAGTCAGTATCCGTTGGTAGTTCTACCCTCTTTCAGTTCTTGCTTGTCTTCCACCTCCTGAAACATTAATAGAATTCCTCAGGGCAGGAGAGAGTGGGATGCTTGACAGCTCAGTTTCTCTATCACTGCTCCAGCTGGCTGGCAACAGGAACCCTGGTTGGTGTGAGTAGCCCGTTGTTGTCCCCAAGGCAGTGATAGGCTTCTCTAGAGAAAAATGCTTTCATAGGCTTAATCAAAGTCCTCTAGGACAGGGTTTCTCAACCACAGCATTACTGATTACTGCCATTTGGACCAAATAATGCTTTGTTATGGTAGGCTGTCCAATACCTGTAAGACATTTAGCACATCTTTGGTCTCCATCCACTAGATGCCTTCCCTGTGTGAAAACAAAAAAATGTCCCCAGACAGTGGCAATGTCTTCTGGAGAGCAAAACTGTCCATCAGTTCAGTTCAGTTGCTCAGTCCTGTCCGACTCTTTGTGACCCCCTGGACTTCAGCAGGCCAGGTCTCCCTGTCCATCACCAACTCCTAGAGTTTACCCAAACTCATGTCCATTGAGTTGGTGATGCCATCCAACCATTTCATCCTCTGCCGTCTCCTTCTCCTCCCGCCTTCAATCTTTCCCAGCATCGGGGTCTTTTCAAATGAGTCAGTTCTTCCCATCAGGTGGCCAAAGTATTGGAGTTTCAGCTTCAACATCAGTCCTTCCAATGAACACCCAGGACTGATCTCCTTAGGATGGACTCTGCAGTCCAAGGGACAACCCGAGTCTTCTCCAACACCATAGTTCAAAAGCATCAATTCTTTGGTGCTCAGCTTGTTTAGAGTCCAATTCTCACATCCATACATGACTACTGGAAAAACCATAGCCTTGACTAGACAGACCTTTGCTGGCAACGTAATGTCTCTGCTTTTTAATATGCTGTCTAGGTTGGTCATAACTTTCCTTCCAAGGAGTAAGCGTCTTTTAATTCCATGGCTGCAATCAGCATCTGCAGTGATTTTGGAGCCCTCCAAAATAGTCAGCCACTGTTTCCCCATCTATTTGCCATGAAGTGATGGGACCAGATGCCATGATCTTAGTTTTCTGAATGTTGAGCTTCAAGCCAACTTTTTCACTCTCCTTTTTCACTTTCAAGAGGCTCTTTAGTTCTTCTCTTTCTGCCATAAGTGTGGTATCATCTGCATATCTGAGGTTATTGATATTTCTCCTGGCAATCTTGAGTCCAGCTTGTGCTTCATCCAGCCTGGCATTTTGCATGATGCACTCTGCATAGAAGTTAAATAAGCACAATGATAATATACAGCCCTGACGTACTCCTTTCCCAATTTTGAACCAGTCTGTTGTTCCATGTCCATTTCTAACTGTTGCTTCCTGACCTGTATCCAGGTTTCTCAAGAGGCAGGTCAGGTGGTCTGTTATTCCCATCTCTTTCAGAATTTTCCACAGTTGATTGTGATCCACACAGTCAAAGACTTTGGCATAGTCAATAAACAGAAATAGATGTTTTTCTGGAACTCTCTTGCTTTCTCCATGATCCAGAGGATGTTGGCAATTTGATCTCTGGTTCCTCTGCCTTTTCTAAATCCAGCTTGAACATCTGGAAGTTCTTGGTTCATGGACTGTTGAAGCCTGGCTTGGAGAATTTTGAGCATTACTTTACTAGCATGTTAGATGAGTGTAATTGTGCGGTAGTTTGAGAATGAAGACTGACATTTTTCAGTCCTGTGGCCACTGCTGAGTTTTCCAAATTTGCTGGCATATTGAGTGCAGCACTTTAACAGCATCATCTTTTAGGATTTAAGATAGCTAAACTGGAATTTCATCACCTCCTCTAGCTTTGTTCATAGTGATGCTTCCTAAGGCCCACTTGGCTCTAGGTGAGTGATCATACCATCATGATCATCTGAGTTGTGAAGATCATTTTTGTACAGTTCTTCTGTGTATTTTTGCCACCTATTCTTAATATCTTCTGCTTCTGTTAGGTCCATACCATTTCTGTCCTTTATCGAGCCCATCTTTGCATCAAATGTTCCCTTGGTATCTCTAATTTTCTTAAAGCAATCTCTAGTCTTTCCCATTCTATTGTTTTCCTCTATTTTTTTGAACTGATCACTGAGGAAGGCTTTCTTATCTCTCCTTGCTATTCTTTGGAACTCTGCATTCAATAGGTATATCTTTCCTTTTATCCTTTGTTTTTCCGCTTCTCTTCTTTTCACAGCTATTTGTAAGGCCTCCTCAGAAAGTCATTTTGCTTTTTTGCATTTCTTTTTCTTGAGGATGGTCTTGATCTCTGTCACCAGTACAATGTCATGAACCTCCGTCCATAGTTCTTCAGGCACTCTGTCAATCAGATCTAGTCCCTTAAATATATTTCCCACTTCCACTGTATAATCTTAAGGGATTTGATTTAGGTCATACTTGAATCGTCTAGTGGTTTTCCCTACTTTCTTCAATTTAAGTCTGAATTTGGCAATGAGTTCATGATCTGAGCCTCAGTCAGCTCCTGGCCTTGTTTTTGCTGACTGTATAGAGCTTCTCCATCTTTGGCTGCAAAGAATATAATCAATCTGATTTCATTGTTGACCAACTGGTGATGTCCATGTGTAGAGTTTTCTCTTATGTTGTTGGAAGAGGGTGTTTGCTATGATCAATGCGTTCTCTTGGAAAAACTCTATTAACCTTTGCCCTGCTTCATTCTGTACTCTAAGGCCAAATTTGCCTGTTACTCCAGGTGTTTCTAGACTTTCTACTTTTGCATTCCAGTTCCCTATAATGAAAAGGACATCTTTTTTGGGTGCTAGTTCTAAAAGGTCTTGTAGGTCTTCACAGAACCATTCAACTTCAGCTTCTTCAGCATTACTGGTTGGGGCATAGGCCTGGATTACTGTAATATTGAATGGTTTGCCTTGGAAACGAACAGAGATCATTCTGTCATTTTTGAGATTGCATCCAAGTACTACCTTTCAGCCTCTTTTGTTGACTATGATGGCTATTCCACTTCTTCTAAGAGATTCTTGCCCACAGTAGTAGATATGATGGTCATCTGAGCTAAATTCACCCATTCCAGTCCATTTTAGGTCACTGATTCCTAAAATGTCGACATTCACTCTTGCCATCTCCTGTTTGACCACTTCCAATTTGCCTTGATTCATGGACCTATCATTCCAGGTTCCTATGCAATATTGCTCTTTACAGCATTGGACTTTGCTTCCATCACCAGTCACATCCACAACTGGGTGTTGTTTTCACTTTGGTTCCGTCTCTTCATTCTTTCTGGAGTTATTTCTCCACTGATCTCCAGTAGCATTTTGGGCACCTACTGACCTGGGGAGTTCATCTTCCAGTGTCCTATCTTTTTGCCTTTTCATACTGTTCATGGGGTTCTCAAGGCAACAATACTGAAGTGGTTTGCCATTCCCTTCTCCAGTGGACTACATTCTGTCAGAACTCTCCACCATGTCTTGGGTGGCTCTACATGGCATAGCTCATAGTTTCACTGAGTTAGACAAGGCTGTGGTCCATGTGATTAGATTGGTTTGTTTTCTGTGATTGTGGTTTCTGTCTTTCTGCCCTCTGATCCCCTCTCTCAGCGCCTGCGGTCTTACTGGGGTTTCTCTGTCCATGGTTGAGAACAATTCTTTTAGGGCAACATTAGAAAGGCAAGTTCAGGTAACACTCCTTACTGTCTCCTTTCAATTGTGCCCTAAATTGCATTTTCTCATTTGTAATAAAGCAGCACTTATCTGCTTGAAATAAGTTAAAAGCAGATTATATATATATATATATATATATATATATATAACATAATACACATAGTACATATATATATATATGTATATTAATATACATACACACACATGTGTGAGTGTGTGTTAGGGACTTCCCTGTTGATCCTGTGATTGGGACCTGTGCTGTCAATGCAGAGGGCCTGGGTTTGATCCCTGGTGAGAACTGGATTCCATATGCTGCAACTAAGAGTTTGCATGCCACAGCTAAATATCCTGCATGCCTCAGATGAAAATCTTTCATGTCACAGCTAAAGATCCTGCATGCTGCAGCTAAGACCTGGCACTGCCAAATAAATAAATAAATATTATATATATATATATATTTGTATATATTCATATATACAGATGTATGTATGTGTGTGTATATATATATATACACACACACACACAGAGATTGATAGGCATATTTTCAAAGGTTTATCATAGTGAGGAAAACGAGGAGCAAGAGGACCAGGTGCAGTTATGTACACACATATAACTTCAGGGAATGGTAAGAACTGCGGTGAACTGAGAGCTGTACACTACCAATGACACTGTCTCCTGCTTTCCTCCTATTGCTGCCATGTGAGAGTTTGAGCTCAATGTTGCTGAACATTCTAATTTTTCAGTAGAAACCACAAGATCCTTGTGTGTGTACATGATATATAGGAAATGTTTCTACCTTTAAGTGTAGATTCATGATTTATTAGAATAGAGTAAACCTCACATTTGTGGGTCACATGTGGGCTATGGGCTTCCATGCTGCAACCTCTGACTTCCACCTGGCACATAATTATTGCTAGTTCTCTCATCATCTCCTATACTTGGAGGCACAAGGTTACCCACTTGGTTTGGGCCCCAGCAGCTTCCCTGGTAATCTCAGAGTTCCATAAGGTGCCTAGGAAAACTTAACTCAGTGTTCCTGGATTCTGCCTCCATTCCCATGGCCTCTTTGGTGTAGAGAAATAGTTCTTTACTGAAGCTCAGTCAGTGTTTAATTGATCTTTAGATCACTCGATACGCATACCCTTTAGGTACTGCCTAAGGAAAGATTAATTTTCAGCCCCAGGAAAGATTTTAAATGGGAATTCCAGTCCATGCTAATGTGACTGAGGCTTTACCTTAGAAGTACCAAATCTGGAGAATTAAAAATGAACCCATTTTGGCAAAAGAGCACAGTGATGCTGTTTCTAAATAGTTTTATTTTTTGTAACTAAATGGAAGAAATCCAAGCATATTCTACAAGACTGAATGACACAAATAGAGAGTTAGAGTAGAAAGTTGAGGGTGGCAGTGAGGAGGACTCTGGACAGTACAAAAAGGAATGAGGACTCCAAACTGCAAAGGAAAGCGTATTGTTAAGCAAGATTGACCACAATTAAAGGAAACACCCGGAAAGGGGAAGAAAAGAAGCATTCAGTGAGTCAGTGCCCGTTGCTGTATAACAAGCCTGGTGCTAGGTGCTTGACTTCTACATGCTCATCCTGCTGATGCTCCCAACCAGCTGCAAGGAGGGGCAAGTTGTTTGTGGTCCCACAGCTAGCAGGTGGTAGAGCTGAGAGAGTTAAAGTACAAAAGTGTTGACGTCAGGGCAAAATGTGGCTCTCCAATCGGCCTTGAGGGTGATTCTTAATCTGGGAACAGCCCTCTAACTCCCTCCCACTACCCAGAAATTATAGGCAAAATGTTGTATTTATAAGCGCCATCATTGTTCTGGGGGAAGGATCTCCAGTTTCAATCAGATTAAAAAAAAAAAAAAGATTGAGACCTTCTGCCTTAAAGATTTGTAGAGTTTAGTCTAGGAGACTCTCTCCATCCTTCTGTAGAAGTACAGAAAAGCATACTCCAGATACCCAGAAATTTAAAGTAATTATTTCTCACTCACAAGTACTTCCCAAAGTCTAAGTCATGACAAGTTAACAGCAAAGTTTTACAGCTGAGTTCATGAAGTGTATTCATCTTTTTTCTTTAGTCCAATACATGAAGTGAGAAGCCACAAAGGCTGTTGAGTGGGTGTGGATAGGAGTGAAGAGATGTAGGCTCTTGTGTGATCCATAAATTCCTGGAATTATGGTTGGATAATACAACTTGCTTCCATTGCCTTATCTTTTAATCGCTTTTGTGAATGCTGACAATTGGTCTACCTAACTCAAGGAAAAATAGAGTGGTAGATTTGAGTGAGACATGCCTTTCTTAAATATCTGTCCTAACCACTTTATTTATTGAATAAAAGGATTGAGTCACTTCCTCAAGCCACTGAGACCAAAACCTAGGTTAGGAAATGTGTACAATGCCATTTCCATGGTACTATGTTGTGTCCCGTGTCAACACTGGAAAGATACTTGGGTGAAATGGATTTCAGCCTCATTCATTCATGCACTCAGTCATCAAGCCCCCATTATTGAAGGTGCTTGAGCTCCTTTGTCCCAGGAAAACTGAAAGACGTTTAATGCACATCTACCATGTGTCAAAACTCTTTTAATTGAAATTTTGAAACAACTTGGGTTGTTCAAGTGGCCACTATCCTTTACCTCACAGAGGCTTCTAATGTCATTAACTGAGTACCTACTGAATGCAGAAGCACAAAAGGGGTGGGAAGAAAGAATTTTTAAAAACATGTAACTCATAGTCACTGCCCAAATGTTGTATAAAATTAACAATGGAAAGAATGATATGTAGGAGGATACATTGCATGACCATGTATCTGTGGCCTAACCATAATGGGGTTAGACCAAACAACACACATCATGCATGTTCAGTCACTCAGTCATGTCAGCTCTTTGAGACCCTATGGACTGTAACCCGCCAGGCTCCTCTGTCCATAGAATCTTCCCAGCAAGAATACCAGAGTGGGTTGCCATTTCTTTCTCCAGGGGATCTTCCCAACCCAGGGACTGAACCCACATCTCCAGCGGCTCCTGCATTGGCAGGCAGATTCTTTACCACTGAGCCACCTGGGAAGCCCAAACAACACATTAGAACTTCTCTAAAAATCAACCCCAAGAAAGGAACTCCATGAAACTCTGGTCTGTGTTGCATGTCATTCATGAAGTCAGCTTCTAAATTCTGTAAGAGGTGAACTCTAAGAACAGCATTTTGCATGCCTCAGGATGGCATTTAAAAATAATCCTATCGTGTTCTCCATGCCCATAATATGATAGGCGACTTTTACCCTGTTATTAACACAAGATTTTAAAATGTCCTACCCTGCATCAGAATGAACCAGAAGTCTGCTTAGTTCTAATTTTTTGCATGCTCAGCCTCTATTGCCTCAGTTCTCTTCAATTCCCTTTATTAAGGTCCAGGTCAGTGTCCTTCCCTAGATTTTTAGCTTCCCTGAGTATAGGAACTCTGTCTTACCCATCCTGGTATCTGCAGCACCTTACACAGTGCCTGGAATATGGGAAGGCTCCATACTGAACTGAATTGTAAATGCTGAAGAAACAAGCAGAGTAAGGGAAGAAGAAGTCCAGAAAAGATACAATTATTTTTCAGTAGAGATACTGAGATGTAGGGAGACAAAATACTATCCAAAATTGCCTGGTATTAGAACAATAAAATGCTCAAGTCTATAAAACTAAGTATCTGCACTTAGATTGCAATGTTTCTAATCTACACAGAAAATCACCCATCTGATTTTAGGGTAAAAAGTCTGCCTTTTGAGTTTTTAAATATGAACTAGTATAAATACGGAATACACAATGAGAAAGAAAATTAGACAAAATAATTGATGAAGACAGTATACTACCATAATAATCAACAATGTGTCAATTTCAACTCTCAATGACAGCCCAATCAATGAATCTGTCTTGGCAGATAATTACTTGCTATATTTTAGTCCATAATGTGATCAATAAAGTCAAATGTCCAGTTTAATATTTTACATTTAATGATTATACAATAACAGGCAGCATAATATATGTTGAGGGAGATTAATGGAAGGATTAGACATGGTGCCAATACTTCTTTGCCTTTTAATTAGTGAAACCCTAATCAGGAATTCAAAATATGCTGAATTGAAGCCTTTCTTTCTTAGCGCTCTGCTAAACAGCTGAAATTATGTTCAGAGATTTGGTTATTGAATTTCTGATTATCTAGCAATTCAAATGATTCACAAAATTATTTGAGGCTTGTCCATCCATCTAGGTGGTGAACTGGCTTGGTGAACCCAATTGGCTGTGACTTTTCAGTAGGAGACAGTGTTCATCTCCCCCTAACCCAGGAGGAAAAGGAGCCTTATGCTGGGCCTCTGGCCTGGCTGTACTATTGACCAGGTGGTGATGTTCCCAGGGGAATTATGGGCTGACCTTTCTTGTGGTCAGGTTCCTCTGAGCCCTCCTTGCCCTTGCTCACTTGTCATGAACTTGGCTTCACTAAAAATTCACCACAAATCAATTTTGTCAGTTTCCATTATTTTATTGTTCACCAGGGAGTAGCCCAGACAGGCGCTGAATAATTCATGATGGCGGTGGTGTTGATCCTATTTTCTGGGTAAGAAAAATCTAAAGCCCCAGAAGGCCTCAGTCAGTGAGTCAATCCCGAGGCATTGGTGTGCCTGCTTAGCACATGCTATGGGGTAGGGTAAGTTTAAATGGCCCGTGCTACTAAGAAACCAACCTTTCTCACTGGTAACTGTGTGAGCCACTTACATATCAGTTGGTGTCAAAGAGGAGAGTTGCAAGATTTGAACTTAAGGTAAAAAGTATATACACACCTGGAAATATAAGAATTATACAGTGAGTCTCAACTGGCAAAGTCTGAGCAGAGAATCAGAATCAGATTCTGAGTCTCAGGACATAAGTCAATTCAGAAAAAGACACAGGAATAAGGAAATATATTACATTGTCATATATGATATATGACTGTGTCTATATTAGATATAATGTCAGCTGCTAGGCAACTTAGAATAGAAAAGAATTACAACTATGGTAAAGAATTCACAAATCATGAATAAGCCAACCATAGACTGTGAGTTGCAGTCTCAAAGGCAGATTTCTCCATTTTCAGAACAAAAGATGTAGGCTGCAGTGATCCCTCAAAACCAACATTCTATATTATTATCTCAGTTAAAGCCAAAAAGCCAAGAGCATGGACGGTTGGCTGCCTAGCCAGAAAGATGCGGAACAAGGATAGTGGTGGCCCAGGAAGTATAGGAGGGCAGCAGCGCCAGGGGGAAGGCACTGCAGTCCAAGCCTTAGTATTCAGCCCGCAGTCCCAGATCCTGCCTCTACAGGTCATTCAAAAGGGAGTGGGCACAATAGGGACTCAAACAATACTCCTGAGAGGTTGCTACATAACTAATGTGTCAGAATGTTCATTTACAGTGAGACTGTAACTGCCAAGGGACCTGGACCACTTAGGTTTGCAGGCAGATCCTCCTGTCCATGGAAAACTCACCTGAGGGGCCACTAAAATCAGACATATGCATCTGAAAGTAATAAGTAAGTGGGAGAGCAAGAAAAAAGCTTCTGCACAGCAAAGGAAATAATCAACAAAATGAAAAGGCAACCTATAGATTGGGGTAAAATATTTCCCAATATTTCCCACAAGGGGTTAACATCCAAAATATATAAGAAACTCATGCAACTCAAGAGCAAAAAAAGAGAAATAAGCTGATTAAAATATGGGCAAAGAAGCTGATTAGACATTTTCCCAAAGAAGTCATACAAATGGCACATATACAACAGGTACATGAAAAATTGCTCAGCATCACTAATCATGGGGAAAATGCAAATCAAAACCACAACGTATATCACCTCACACCTGTTACAATGTCTGCAACAACAAAATAAAAGGTAACAAGTGTTGGCAAGAATATGGAAGAAGGGGAATCCTTGTACACTGCTCTTGGGAATGTAAAGGGATGGAGCCACTATGGAAAACTAAAAACAGAACTACCATATGACCCAGCAGTCTCTCTTCTGAGTATACATCCAAAGCAAATGAAATTAGTTATCTCCAAGATACTGAGGGACTCCCTTGTTAATTATAGCATTATTCACAGTAGCCAAGATCCGGGAACAATTTGAGTATCCATCATGGATGGATGGACAAAGAAACTGTGCATACAATGGAATTTTATTCATCCTTAGAAAACAAGGTGTTGCCATTTGTGACAATGTGAATAAACCTGGGGGACATTATACTAAGTGGAATAAACCAGAAACGGAAAGAAAAAGCTGATCTTCTACCTGTGGAATCTAACAAAGTCAAATACATAGAATCAGAGGACAACAGTGGTTACCAGGGATGGGGAGGCAGGGAAAATGGGGAAATGTTAGTTAAGGATACAAAGTTGAGTTATGGAGGATAAAAAAGCCCAGAGATCTCATATATAGCATGTTGACTATAGCTAAAAATACTGTATTGAATACTGGGAATTTGATAGGAGAATAGATTTCAGGTATTCTCATCAGATGAAAAAATAGTACCTGTGTGAGGAGATCTTACGTTAATTAGCTTGACTACTGAAATCTTTTCACTACTTATATGTATATCAAATCACCCTGTGTTACACCTTGCTGTTGTTTAGTCGCTAAGTCATGTCTGACTCTTTTGTGATCCCATGGACTGTAGCCTACCAAACTCTTCTGGAGTGGGTTGCCATTTCCTTCTAAAGGTGATCTTCCCAGCCCAGGGATCAAACCCACATCTCCTGCTTGGCAGGCAAATTCTTTACCACTGAGCCACCAGGGAAACCTGTGTTACACCATAAATACATATAATTTTTATTTTTTTAAATAGACATAGAGATAAAGAAAGTCACATAGTAAAAAAAGATTGAGAGCGAAGGGAGTGGAATGGTGTTGAGGGGCACATGGCCAACTTTTTGGGAAAGTCTGATAACCTACTCCAGTTTTAATCAGATGCATTCAAGTACATTTTCCCCTCCATATCTGCATAGATATGATAAATACTAATAAAATTTGTGACTTCATCTTTTATATTTCATTTGTGTGTATGTGTTGTAAAAATACATATAACAAAATTTACTATCCTAACCATTTTTATGTGTACAGTTCAGTAATGTTAAGTACATTCATTTTATTGTGGAATGATTACCACCACTCATCTCCAGAACTTTCACCTTGCAAAATTGAAACTCTGTAATTAAATAATAATTCCTCATTCCCCCTTCACTCCAGCCCATGGAAGTTTACTATTTTCTTCTTGTCTCTATGAATTTGATTACTCTAGGTGTCTCATATAAATAGAACCATGAAATATTTATCTTTTTGCGATTGGCTTATTTCACTTACCATAATATCCTCAACATTCATCCACATTTTTGTAGCAAGTGTTAGAATTTCCTTCCTTTTTACATATGAATTCTATTCCATTGTATGTATATGCAGTTGACCCTTGAACATCATGGATTTGAACTGCATGTGTCCACTTATAGTTGGAGTTTTAAAAATAAATACATCAGTTCAGTTCAGTCGCTCAGTCATGTCTGACTCTGCAACCCCATGAATCACAGCACGCCAGACCTCCCTGTCCATCACCAACACCTGGAGTTCACTCAAACTCATGTCCATCGAGTCAGTGATGCCATCCAGCCATCTCATTCTCTGTTGTCCCCTTCTCCTCCCGCCCCTAATCGCTCCCAGCATCAGAGTCTTTTCCAATGAGTCAACTCTTTGCATGAGGTGGCCAAAGTATTGGAGTTTCAGCTTTAGCATCAGTCCTTCCAAAGAACACCCAGGACTGATCTCCTTTAGAATGGACTGGTTGGATCTCCTTGCAGTCCAAGGGACTCTCAAGAGTCTTCTCCAGCACCACAGTTCAAAAGCATCAATTCTTCGGCGCTCAGCTTTCTTCACAGTCCAACTTTCACATCCATACATGACTACTGGAAAAACCATAGCCTTGACTAGACGGACCTTTGTTGGCAAAGTAATGTCTCTGCTTTTTAATATGCTATCTAGGTTGGTCATAATTTTCCTTCCAAGGAGTAAGCGTCTTTTAATTTCCTGGCTGCAATCACCATTTGCAGTGATTTTGGAGCCCCCCAAAATAAAGCCGGACACTGTTTCCACTGTTTCCCCATCTATTTCCCATGAAGTGATGGGACCAGATGCATACATACTACAGTACATAATCTGCAGTTTGTTGAATCTACAGATGCAAGACCATACATATGGAGGGCCAACTGTAAGATTATACCATGGCTTTTTGGCATTGAGGGCAGTTGGTGCCCCTAAGTCCTGCATTGTGCAAGGGTCAACTATACCATATTTTGCTTATCCATTCATCCATCAGTGAACACTTGGGTTGCTTTAGCCTTAAGGATGTTATGGATAATGTTATATGAACAGGGGTAGACAAATATCTCTTTGAGACCTTGCTGTCAATTCTTTTGGGTACGTACCTGAAGTGGAATTGCTGGATTATATGGTAATTCTATTTTTAATTTTTTGAGGAACCACCATAACAGCTGTGCTATTTTACATTTCTACCAACAATACATGAGTTCCAGTTTCTCTATATCTTTACCAACACCTGTTATTTTCTACTAAAAAAATAGTCATCCTAATGGGTCTGAGATGGTATCTCATTATAGTTTTGATTTGCATGATTAATGATGAGCATCTTTTCATGTGCTTGTTGGTCGTTTTTGTCTTCATGGAGAAATATCTGTTCAGATCCTTTACCCATTCTTGAACTGGGTTTTGGTGGTTGAGTTTTAGGAGCTTCCCATATGTTCTGGATATTAATCCCTCATCAGATGCATGATTTGAAATATTTTACCCCATTTTGTGGGTTTCCTTATTACTCTGTTGATAGTGTTTTTGATACACAGATTTGTTAAATTTTCATGAAGTACAATTTATCTATTTTTTTATTTTGTTACCTGTAACTTCAGTGTCATATCCAAGAAATCATTTACAAATCCAATGTTGTCCTCCCTTTATTATTTGAACTCTTCATTCAGCGATGATGGAGGGTCACATGCAGTTGTAAGACATAGTACAGAAAGATCTAGAGTTCTCCTCCAGTGATAACATCTTACAAAACTATAATACAATACACAACCAAGATATTGATACAACAAAGTTCCAGAGCGTTTCCACCACCGTAAAGGTCTCTCTTGGTGCCTTTTTTATTGTCACACCCATTTTCTTCCCACCCCCACTCCTTCTTAATCCCTGGCAACCACTAATTAGTTCTCCATTTCTATAGTAGTTTTGTCCTTTAAAGAAATTTATATAAATGAACTCATGCAATGTATAACTTGACTTATTTTCACTCAGCATGATTCTCTGAAGATCTCTTCAGGCTGTTGTTTGTATCATTGGTCTGTTCCTTTTTATTGCTGAGTAGCATTCCCTGGTATAGATGTGTTGGAGTTTATTTAATCATTCACCCACTGAAGGACATCGAGTGATTTCCAATTTGAGGCTATGAAGTATATGGCTACTATAAACATTCACGTGCAGACTTGTGTGAATGCAAGCTTTCATTTCTCTGTGATAAATTACAAGGAACACAATAGCTGAATCATTTGCTAGTTTTGCATGTTTAAATTTTTTAGAAACTGCTAAATACTTTCCTGGAAGGCTGTATCAGTTTACATTCTAGCCAACAATTTATGAATAATACAGTTTCTCTCCACATTGGGTTTTCACCAACAACTGGTGAACATTTTTTCATTATTTTTTCTTGTAGCAGTTCAGACAGGTGTGTAGTGATAATGTCTCATTATGAATTGAGCTTGCATTTTTCAAATGACTAATGATGCTCAACATTTTTTATGTGCTTATTCACCACCTACATATGATCTTCAGTGAAACGTCTGTGTGGGTTTTGTCCATTATCTATTTGTATTTTTTTTAACTTTTGAGTTTTAAGTATACTTTATTCTAGATATTAGTTTTTCTTGGGAGATATGGTCTGCTAATGTTTTCTACTCATGGGTAGCTTGTCATTCTCTTAACAGGGTCTTCCATAGAGAAAACATTTTTAATTTTAATAAAATTGAAATTTATCATTTCCTTTTATAGATTTTGCCTTTGGTCTAAATCTAAGAACTTGTTGCCTAGCCCTAGATACTGAATATTTTCTCCTATCTTTTTTTGAAAAATTTTATAGTTTCAAATTTTACTTTAAAATCTGTGATTCATTTTGAGTTAATTATTGTATAAGATGTGAGAACTAAGGTTGAGGATTCTTTTGTCTTTTTTATGTCTAGTTGCTACAGCACCATATTTTGAAGATTATCTTTCCATTGAATTGCTTTTGTACCTTGATCAAATATCAATGGGCATATTTTTGCAAGTAAGTCTATTTTAGGTTCTCTCATCTGCCCCATTGATCTGTGTCTATCTCTCTGCCAAAACCATGAAGTTGATTACCTTAGCTAAATAATAAGTATTGCAATACACTGATTTCTCATACTTTATTCTTTTTCAAAATTGTTCTAGATATCTCAGCTTCTTTTCCTCTATAAATACATTTTATAGCAATCTTATCTATCACTCAAAAAAGTTTTGCTGGGGTTGTGATAGAATTGAGTTAAACTGGCATATCATTTTGAGAATTGGCATCTTTACTGTGTTGAGTCTTTCAATTTATAAAAATAGTATACCCCTCCATTTATTTAAAGCTTTACTTTCTTTCATCAGCATTTTATAGTTTATTACAAACTACATTTTTCAATAATCAAAAATCCAGTTGATTTCACTTTCTGACCAGTATATGGTCATAATTTAACTTAGAAATCAACCTTATTATGGCCAAGCCTAAAATAAATTCCTGTACATGTCTGGTTTACATCTAAGTATTTCATTTTTTTGACTGATTGGAAATGGTGTTGTATTTTTTATTTTGTTGTCCACATGTTCACTGCTTGTATGTAGATGTTCAGTTGATTTATGTGTGCTTATTTTATATTATGAAACGAAGTTATTAGTTCTAGTAGGGTGTTTTGTTTTGTTTTTGTAGAGTCTTTGGAAATTTCTATGAAGACAATCATATCAACTGCAAATAAAGACACTTTTATTTCTTCCTTTCTGATATGTATGCTTTTATTTCCTTTTATTGTCTTATTGCACTGGTTAGAACTTCCAGCACTATGTCCAACAAAAGCTGTGAGACAGACATTCTTTCCTTGTTCCTGATCTTAGAGAGAAGGAATATAGTCTTTCAACTTTAGGTATGTTAGCTGTACATTTTCGTGGATGCTCTTTGCAATTAAGGAACGTCTCTTGTATTCCTATTCTTCTTAGAGTTTTCACCATGAAAGAGTATGGAATTTTGTCAGACATTTTTTTTTTTTTTTTGCTTCAGTTGGTATTATTATGTGCTTTAAAAAAAAAAACACTTGTTACTATGGTAGATTACATTGATTGATTAAGTATTGAACTAGCCTTATATCCTTGGAATAAGCTCTGTTGGTCATAGGTTTATAGCTTTTTTATATATATTGCTGAATTTTATTTGCTAATATTTTGTTACAAAAAGTTAGTCTATATTCATAAGGGATATTGGTCTATAGTTTTCTTATTTTGTACACCTGTTTATCTGGTTCTGGTGTGGGGGTGATACTCTGCGCTGTGTGCTGTGCTTGGTCACTCAGTCGTCCGACTCTTGTGACTCCATGGTTTGTAGCCTGCCAGACTCCTCTGTCCGTGGGATTCTCCAGGCAAGAATACTGGAGTGGGTTGCCATGCCCTCTTCCAGGGGATCCTCGTAACCCTGGCTTTTCAAACATCTCTTTCATATTGGGTGAGCTGTGTTTGTGTTTGTTTTAGGAGGAATTGGTTCATTTCACCTAAGTTGTGAAATTTGTATCTATAGAATTACTCGTTGTCTGCAGGGTCTGTAGTGATAACACCTGTTTCATTGCTGATATTGGTAGTTTGTGTCTTCTGTCCCATTTATTCATCAGTCTTGCTAAAGGTTTCTCAATTTCATTGATATTTTCAAAGCACTAGCTCTTTGCTTCATTAAATTTATTTATTGTTTTCGATTTCACCAGTTTCTGCTCTTATGTTTATTATTTCCTTCTACTTATTTGCATTTACTTTGTTGTTCTTTCTATAGATACTTGAGGTGAGATCTTAGATTACTGATTTGAGCCTTTTCCTCTTTTCTTCTGTATGCCTTTTAATGCTATAAATTTCCCTCTCACTACTGTTTTAGCTGTGTCATCCCCCAATATTAATATGTTTGTTGTCTTTCATGTAATTCAGTTCAATGTATTTTTATTTAGTATTTGTCTACATTGACTCCCTCAGATCATAACCTGAGGTAAGATGGGGCAGGGAGAAGAGTAGAAGTGAAATGTTGGAATGTAAAATTATTATTTGTTAATTTCCTGTGTATTTCATTCACTCATTCTTTTACCAAATATTAATGGAATTGTGTACTGGATACTGTGCTAAGGTGTCGGGGAATCTTAAATTTGGTTCCCTGGGAAACAGAGTTGGAGATGGAGACTTGTGTACAGGAGGTTTGTTGAAGAGGGCTCTCAGGAAAAATATCTTTGAGGAAGTGGGGGAAGCCAGGCTTGGAAGAAGAGGAGTTGAGCTGTGATGCAGTCAGCAACTAAGGACTTGGATGAAAGCACAGAGATTGGGGGTGAGGAGAAACTTCAGAGTTATCCTGAATTAGGCAATGAAGCCAGACCTTTGTATGCTCGCATTGGTCAGTCGTTGGATGAATGCTTGGGCAGAGTAGCTTTATTTAGCTGTGGGGAAATTCCAGAAAAGAGACTTGGCTGTGACCTGACAGCAGGCAGCAATCATAACAGCTGAGGGAATGGAAGCCTTGTCCTGAGAAAGGGTCTGGGTTATACACCCTGGCACCCATATTGTGAAGTTACAAATAAATGGACAGGACAGAATTTATGCTCTCATGGAGTTGGCAGTTGGAATAGGTGAGAAGATATGTGAAACAAATATGTGTAAGCAAATAATTATGATTACCATGGTAAGTTTAAAGAAGAGCAGTAAGTTAAAAGTGCCATAGGAACTCATTCAGGGAGCAACCAACTCACCTGGGTGGGTCAGGAAAGACTTCTCTTCAGCAACACAGTTGCTTTGCTCTTTCGAATTTTGAAGAGAATAATCCATGTCATCACATTTCACAGAGAAGGTAGTGAATTACAAAAGCTTGAATTTGCTTTGAAAGATGAGGTCTGTACTTTGCTGAGTAAAGAGAAGTAAATCATGCATTAATGGAGCCGGTATTTTCAGTGAGTTACCGCCACAGGCTGATCTGGCAAAGAGATAGTAAAGGTGAGCATGCAGGTTATGTGTAATGTGGAAAATAACCTTTTAAACTTTTATGCCCCTCTCTAGGGCAAGAATGCTATTCTTTAAAAGGTTAGTCTACTACCAAAAAAAAAAAAAAAACTACTTCATGTTTCATTCTAGAATCAATTTTTCTATTAAAAATAAATTGCACTTTAAGTAACCTGTGATATGTTCAGCTAGAGCTAGTGGCTAGATGAAACTTTTATGTCTGTAGTCCTGGTGATTTGGAAGGACTGTTGAACTACTCAGAACAGAATATAAATGTCTCTGATCTTCTGAAACTTGGTTTGTCCCATCTAACCTTAATCCTAGTGGAATTTCACTGCTGTTTGATGGGTCTTAGGCCTCTAGTGGTTGCTTTGTGCCCGATATTTTGTGATCATTAGGAAAATCCAGAGCTCTTCTCCTTTTTGTCTCCACTGAGAGAGGTTCGCTGCCCTTTAGGAGTTAGAGTTCCGAGGGAGAGTCACAGAAACGTGAAACAACAAGAGAACGATTCATGGGCAACGTGTAAGCAAGTCTGGGTGTACTACGTAGAGTCCTTGAGGAGCTTCGAAGAATAAAAGAAACCTGGAAATTCTCTTAGAGAAGGCCAGCATGGAGTCAGAATTTGAAGAAGGTGATGGGTTAGAAGAGAGAGGCTACTGGGACATTCAAAAGGTCAGGGGTAGCTGAACACAAGCCCAAAGGAGGAAATGACTAAGATGAGGTGGGGTCAAGAGACGCCAAGTCATTCTTCCTTTTGGAAAGCACTTTTCTGTGAGAAAGAACCAAATGGGATAATGAGAGTAGTCAGATTCAAAGAAGTTTGCTATTCAAAACAACAAAGAAACCTATACCTATAACCTTACTTTCTTAGAATTTATAAAGAGATCAAATCAATGTTTGGATAAGAAGATTATTGGCCCTATGAAATGGCAAATTGTATTCTCTCTAGTTAAAAGGGACCATTACAATGTCTGGTCCAAACATCCATCTGAAACATGATTTTCCTCAACAATGAATGGTCCAAACAAATCTTCACTTAGCTGATGTTCGAACAACCCTAATTTTAATAACCTCAGATATGCAGATGACACCACCCTTATGGCAGAAAGTGAAAAGGAACTCAAAGGCCTCTTGATGAAAGCGAAAGAGGAGAGTGAAAAGTTTGGCTTAAAGCTCAACATTCAGAAAACGAAGATCATGGCATCTGGTCCCATCACTTCATTGAAAATAGATGGGGAAACAGTGGAAACAGTGTCAGACTTTATTTTTTGGGGCTCCAAAATCACTGCAGATGCTGATTGCAGCCAGGAAATTAAAAGACCCTTACTCCTGGGAAGGAAAGTTATGACCAACCTAGACAGCATATTAAAATGCAGAGACATTACTTTGCCAACCAAGGTCCATCTAGTCAAGGCTATGGTTTTTCCCGTGGTCATGTATGGATGTGAGAGTTGGACTGTGAAGAAAGCTGATCGCCGAAGAACTGATGCTTTTGAACTGTGGTGCTGGAGAAGACTCTTGAGAGTCCCTTGGACTGCAAGGAGATCCAACCAGTCCATTCTAAAGGAGATCAATCCTGGGTGTTCATTGGAAGGACTGATGCTAAAGCTGAAACTCCAATACTTTGGCCACCTCATGTGACGAGTTGACTCACTGGAAAAGACTCTGATGCTGGGAGGGATTGGGGGCGGGAGGAGAAGGGGACGACAGAGAATGAGATGGCTGGATGGCATCACCGACTCGATGGACATGAGTTTGAGTGAACACCAGGAGTTGGTGATGGACAGGGAGGCCTGGCGTGTTGTGATTCATGGGGTCGCAAAGAATCGGACATGACTGAGCGACTGAACTGAACTGAACTGAACTGAATGTTACAAAATTCACTGTCTCCCTTGATTCTTGAAGTAAGGATAAAACGCTGAAATCTGTCACTTTGTACCAGATCTCGTGGTCTGCCTGACCAAGCAACACCAAATCTATGATACCCCTCATTCTAGGCTCCCAGACCATGTGCCTACATTTTAGGCAAAGTCACATCCATTTTGGCGGTAGAAATATCACAGTGTTAACTAAATTGAGTTTAGTTTCAAAATAAAAGTTTAAGGTTTTACTTTTTATTCTCATAGAGTGATCTTCATAGATCTGAGGTTTGTTTGGACTCAAATGAATGACCTTACACTTGTCCCTCTAATATTCTATCATTTAAAGCCTATTCGTTTTGAAAACTTTTGGAACTTTTTTGGTTCAAATTCTTTCTGTGAATGAGTTTGCCATTTCTCTTGGCTTGGAATAATTTGCAGAATTGAGGAATAGTTTTCATGGGTTAATTGAAATAGTAATCAGGGTTTAGTCAAGGAAAGGACCTATGAGGTGGAAGGAAGAGAGAGAATGTTACATTACTTGCTGACCTAATGCTAAAGCTATAGGTGGTCAAAGGCAAATCCAGCAGATATACTCCAAAGATTCATCCACCTCATTAGAACTGATTCAAATGCATTCTTTTTAATGGCTGAGTAATAATCCATTGTGTATATGTACCACAGCTTTCTTATCCATTCGTCTACAGATGGACATCTAGGTTGCTTCCATGTCCTCGCTATTATAAACAGTGCTGAGATGAACATTGGAGTACATGTGTCTCTTAGCCTATTATACAGAGTGAAGTAAGCCAGAAAGAAAAACACCCATACAGTATACTAATGCATATATATGTAATTTAGAAAGATGGTAATGATAACCCTGTATATGAGACAGCAAAAGAGACACAGATGTATAGAACAGTCTTTTGGACTCTGTGGGAGAGGGTGAGGGTGGGATGATTGGGAGAATGGCATTGAAACAGGTATATCATCATATGTGAAACAAATCACCAGTCCAGGTTCAACGCATGATACAAGATGCTCGGGGCTGGTGCACGGGGATGACCCAGAGGGAGGATAAGGGGAGAAGGGAGGTGGGAGGGGGGTTCAAGAAGGGGAACTGATGTACACCCGGGCGGATTCATGTAAATGTATGGCAAAACCAACCAAAAAAAAAAAAAAAGATATACTCCAAAGAGGAAGGTGACTGAAAGGAGTGGGAAAATTGTGGAGAGGTATGCTTTTCTGCCACAACTCAACAAGGATATAAGAAGAATACAATGGCTACCTCTTACTGGGCACTTACTATGTGCCGGGACAGAGCTCAGTGCGTGGCATACATTGTGAGGTTACTGTTGTCATCACTATCTCAACTTTGGAGGAAATAACAGCTTAGAGTTTGAAATACCTGTCATCCAAGGTGGAAAGGATAGGGATAAGATTCACATTCAAGTTTGTTTGACTCCAAAACATGTGCTTATAATTACTGACAGTCATGTGAAACCAGGACCAGAGAACTCTTAGGGGATCTCAGGGAACTTTCCCATGGAATTATCCTTTGTATCATCACAGTATGGGCTCCCAGGTGGTGATAGTGGTAAAGAACTCACCTGCCAATGCAGGAGACCCAAGAGACAGGTTCAATTCCTGGGTTAGGAAGATCCCCTGGAGAAGGAAATGGCTACCCACTCCAGTATTCTTGCCTGGAGAGAGGAGTTTTGAGGTCCATAAGGTCTCAAAAAGTCTGACACAACTCAAGCCATTTAGCATGAAGCGTATGAAAAGAGTGGAGTGTCCCAGGGATTCTTTAGAGCCCAGATTTCCTTACTTGGCTGGGTCATGTCTCAGAAGAAGTACTGACTTCAAGAACACTGTTCTACTGGCTCGATTTGACGTTCCTTTCTGAGTCCTATCAGAGTGTTTTCTGTTAAGGTGACAAATAGCATCTGTATAATAGCAGCCTCTTCTAGAGGCTGAGTCCAAGCTATCTTGAGATTTTAAGTTTGCATTCTTTGATTGACTATGTAGACAAAAAAACAAAACCACCTTATTTGTATGTGGGCAACACTTGCAGAATAGTGTGATAAAGTGTGATCTACCTAACGTCCCTTTCCCAACACCCCTACCATCTGGACAAGGTCAACTCCCAGCTGCCTTTACCCCTCGTCACTCTTGCGTCTTAGTACTCCACCCTATAAGTTCTTACCAGAGACAGACACGTTGAAATGATAAGAAAACTTAGGCTTCAATTCTGCTTCCATCACTTATTGGTTGTGTGATCTTGAACAAATTATCTAATCTCTCTGAGCCTCTTTCCGGATATGTTAAATAAAACAGTAATATCGATCTCTGTGAGCATGTGAAAATAAATGATATTAATGTAGAGCATCGTATAAGAGAAAGGGATGCATGGGATTGTGAAATCAACTAGCTATAACAGCAGGTCAGCCTGGGAGAGGAGAAGCACAAAAGCTGGTGCTACTGTTCATGATGATGGAGACAATGGTGATGACAATGATGACAGCTATTTTTGAATGTATAACCATGTGCCAGGCATTGGACTAGACGATTTACATAGACTGTTTTACTGAGTCTTCATAATAGTCATCTCAGATGAATATTAACTTTATACCCACCTTTTAGATAAGCAAATGGAAGTTTTAAAGACATTCAGTAACTTTGACCAAGATAAATTAGCTATTAAATTGTTAAGACCAAACTAATTTGATTGGGGGTGGGAGGAGATGGGGATGACAGAGAATGAGATGGCTGGATGGCATCACCGACTCTGTGGACATGAGTTTGAGTGAACTCTGGGAGTTGGTGATGGACAGGGAGGCCTGGCGTGCTGTGATTCATGGGGTCGCAGAGAGTCGGACACGACTGAGCGACTGAACTGAACTGAATTTGATTCCTGATTCATTCCAAGAGAATATTGGTCTCCATCTTAGCTGAAGTCATCAGGGGGCATCAGAAACTTCATCCTAGGAGCCAATGCTTGTTCTCTGTCTTCCCCAACCCCTCCTACTGATCTCTCAGTCCTTTCACCTCAAGATTTATATATCACAACTTCTATATTTTATGTCCCTACATCTTGAGAATGTTATTTGAAAAAGTGAAAGTGTAGTCTCTCAGTCCTGTCTGACTCTTTGAAACCCCATGGACTATGCCCACCAAGTTCCTCTGTCCATGGAATTCTCTAGGCAAGAATACTGGAGTGGATTGCCATTTCATTATTTATTTCCTTGAAAAGATATGACACACTGAAAATGTAAAATTCACATGCAGAAGACCTAAGTCCTGTGCTCAGCAATTCTATAACTAGCTGTGTGGCCTTAGGCAGGTCAACCTCTTTAAGCCTCAGTTCCCCATTCGCAAAATGACAACTGTGTAGCCTCTAGGATTCTGTTCCAGGATACCTTCACTCTTTGAATCTACTTCTGCAGTTAAGAACACTTAGTCTTAGTGTGGGAAAGGACACAGAGACAAATATCTGAACCAAAGCTGACTGTCCAAGGAAGAAATGTTATTTCCATGTTAATTTTAGATGTTAATGAAGGGAAAAGGTCAGTTTTCATTCCAATCCCAAAGAAAGGCAATGCCAAAGAATGGTAAAACTACCACACAATTGCACTCATCTCACACGCTAGTAAAGTAATGCTCAAAATTCTCCAAGCGAGGCTTTCACAGTACTTGAACACAGAACTTCCAGATGTTCAAGCTGGATTTAGAAAAGGCAGAGGAACCAGAGATCAAATGGCCAACATCCATTGGATCATTGAAAAAGCAAGAGAGTTTCAGAAAAACATCTACTTCTGCTTTATTGACTACGCCAAAGCCTTTGACTGTATAGATCACAACAAACTGTGGAAAATTCTTCACGAGATAAGAATACCAGACCACGTTACCTGCCTCCTGAGAAATCTGTATGCAGGTCAAAAAGTAACAGTTAGAACTGGACATGGAAAAACAGACTGGTTCCAAATTGGGAAAGGAGTACATCAAGGCTGTATATTGTCACCCTGTTTATTTAACTTCTATGCAAAGTACATCATGCAAAATGCCAGGCTGGATGAAGCAAAAGCTGGATTCAAGATTGCCAGGAGAAATATCAATAATCTCAGATATGCAGATGACACCACCCTTGTGGCAGAAAGCGAAGAGGAATTAAATAGCCTCTTGATGAAAGTGAAAGAGGAGAATGTAAAAGCTGGCTTAAAACTCAACATTCAAAAAACGAAGATCATGGCATCTGTTCCCATCACTTCATGGCAAATGGATGAGGAAAAAAAATGGAAATAGTGATAAACTTTATTTTGGGGGGCTCCTAAATCACTGCAGATTGTGACTGCAGCCATGAAATTAAAAGATGCTTGCTCCTTGGAAGAAAAACTATGACCAACCTCGACAGCATATTAAAAAGCAGAGACATTACTTCATCAACAAAGATCTGTCTAGTCAAAGCTATGGTTTTTCCAGTAGTCATGTATGAATGTGAGAGCTGGACCATAAAGAAAGCTGAGTGCTTAAATATTGATGCTTTTGAACTGTGGTGTTGGAGAAGACTCTTGAGAGCCCCTTGGACTGCAAGGAAATCAAACCAGTCAATCCTAAGGAAAATCAGCCCTGAATATTCATTGGAAGGACTGATGCTAAAGCTGAAACTCCAATACTTTGGCCACCTGATGAGAAGAACTGACTCATTGGAAAATACCCTGATGCTGGGAAAGATTGAAGGCAAGAGGAGAAGGGGACAACAGAGGATGAGATGGTTAGATGGCATCACTGACTCGAAGGACATGAGCAAACTCCAGGAGTTGGTGATGGACAGGGAAGCCTGGCATGCTGCAGTCCATGGGGTGGCAAAGAGTCGGACATGACTAAGCAACTGAAATGAACTGATTAATGACTGTAACTTTGCTGCTAATCATGTGAAACATTCTATACCCTATTTGGGTAACCACATAATTAATTATCTAGATCAGGACATTTGGGGAGTGAAAGCAGATGCTGTTAGTAATTGCACAAGGACAGTGGACACAACCCTCGGGCTTCCCTGGTGGCTCAGATGGTAAAGAATTTGCCTGCAATGTGGGAGACCTGTGTTCAATTACTGGGTTGGGAAGATCACTTAGAGGAGGACATGGCAACCTACCCCAGTATTCTTGCCTGGAGAATCCCCACGGACAGAGGAGCCTGGCAGGCCGCGGTCCACGGGGTAGTGAAAAGTGGGACATGACTGAGCGACTAAGCACAGCACAGCAGGTGCAACGAGGACTATCACCTTCTCTGAGCACCTTGCCATTGCTCCCTTTGTGGCTGCTCCTCCCCTTCCTCCTCCTCTTCTCTCCTCCCCTTCTCTTCCTTGGGTCGGCGAGAGTGAAAGGCGTCACAGACAGAGAGGTGTGAGCTCCCTCAGTCCCTTAATGGAGTGTTAAGTTCAAAGCTGGAGGTGTGACCATTTAAATGCTAACACTTTTAAGCAAGTTTGTCTGCAACAGAAACACCCTGATTAAGGCTTCTTTCTACCTCTAGTTTAAAAAACCACTTTGCAATGTTAATTTCCACTCCATTCCATCAATAACTCACTTCTTCTTTCTGCCTTTCTTCATTTTGAACAATGTTTTATCTTGTAACTGGCCTGGAGGACATCGAAAGGACCTCAACCTTGAACTCCAACAAAGAGCAAGGACTTCAGTAACACAGTTCTTTTTCCTGAGTCCTCCCTCAGTGTTTCTTGGCAGCTCTGGGAATGCTGGGGGCAGAAGATGGGTTTGATGGAAATCAGTGATTAACTTGAAAGTGATTCCATCCCTTTCTGAGGCTATCAGAATCCACAGACCTGATTTCTACTTCAAAACTAATTTTAAAAATAGAAGTTGGAGCTTAATTCCTAACTTTTAAAAAATGCTACTGTTATCAAAGACTGTATCTGAGTGCCTCATTGTAACTGTAACACACTTTAGTTGAACTGAATTACTTTTTAAATCAGTTCAGTATAGAACTTGGCCATTTTATTTCAGGTGATAAAAGGACAAAATTTCAGTGGAGTAAAAGATGACTTCTTGCTGTTAAGAGCTTAGTGAATACAGCGCTTGGCGACTCATCTAAAAACATCTTAAAAAAATCATTTTGTGTTGCTCAGCTAAAATCCGCTCATTTAATGACATTTCCTGTGGTTAAAATCTTCTGTCCATGGTCACTATTTTTAAAAAGTATGATTTATCTTTAGTGTTTGAATGAATCATAAAATTACCTTTCAATCACTGATATTTCCACAGTTGTAAATAATTATTTTCTCTATTATCTGCAAGTTGATGGGCCTTTGTTTTAAAATGTTTCCTTCTGCAGTTGTGGAGAATGTGTACTTTAAACAAGCAGTTTTAGCCAGTTGTCAAAGGGCCAGGTGGAACATGAGTTGAAACAGAGTAAAACTAATAGCATTAAAAACGCTTAACACTCAGACCTGCTTTTTCTTCTGTAACTAGTGTCTATCCACTGTGCTGCCCAGGAGAGCTTGTGAGTGTGGTGGGTCCAGGGAAGTGAAGCCTGATCAGTGGCCTACAGCTCTCAGGCCTTTGTCTGGTGTCCCTTATCACAGTGCCAGCTGCCTGAGTCATGGGGCTCACTCACCTGTCTGACATGTGGTACTACTTCCATCTTAAAAGGGAGAGATGCTGAAAAAAATAACAGTTTGAAAGCTTTATTTTTTGAAGACACGGACTAAACTTCATATTTTTTTAACCGAAAGTCTGATTTAAGAAGGAATGATGAGCAAAGGCTTCTCTATAATAGCAGATATTCACTGACTGCTGGGGAGATAGTGTGGGCAGATTACCAATGAAATCTCATTTGCAGTTCAGGTATAGAAACACTATCACCTCAGGAGGCTTGGGATCACTGGAGCAGGGCACCTGAGTGGGACCTGGGGTATGATCATGGGGTTCAGTCACCAGCTTTGTGGGTTCAGAAATTCTGAAACATCATTGTCCCTAGAGGTGACAGGTCTCTTGGGACTGCTCCCCACTGATCAGACACTCTAGAAGTTGCTGTCCCCATCAGAGTGCAAAATGAGTAGTTTACTTTGAGAATTGTAGCCCTGCTGGTGGGTCTACACACCATGCCAAATTATGACCAGAAGGTTTAGACAAGCAAAAGCAGTGAAAGTTAGTAGCTAAGGTTCACATAGGCATTGAAAGCAAATTTAAGGTCACCCCAAGGGGAAAGTGGGAAAGGGGATAAATTAGGAGCTTGGGATTAACACATACACACTATTGTATATAAAACATAACCAACAAGGATCTACTGTATAGCACAGAAAACTATACTCAGTATTCTATAATAACCTATAAGGGAAAAGATTCTGAAAAATAATATATGTATATATACATCACTGTGCTGTACATCCGAAACTAACAACATTGTAAATCAACTATACTTTGATACAAAAAATTATACTGTAAAACATAGTCAGGGTTCAAATTTCAACTCCATCGATGGCTAGCTATGTGACCTTAAGAAGTAATTTTACCTCTCTGGGACCAAATCTATCCATCTATGAAAGGGAAAAACTAAGGGAGATAGAATTAAACATTTAAAAAAAATACCCAGGAAAATGGCAGTAATGTGGTGCATACCTCAGTCTCTCAGTCGTGCCCAATTCTTTGCAACCCCCTGGACTATAGCCCACCAGGCTCCGTTGTCCATGGAATTTCCCAGGCAGGAACACTGGAGCAGGTTGCCATTTCCTCCTCCAGGGGATCTTTCCCATCTAAGGATCGAACCAGCGTTTCCTGCATTGGCAGGTGAATTCTTTACCATTGAGCCACCTAGGGAGCCCTTATAATACGGTTCAGTTCAGTTCAGTCGCTCAGTCATGTCTGACTCTGCGACCCCATGAATCACAGCACGCCAGGCCTCCCTGTCTATCACCAACTCCCGGAGTTCACTCAAACTCATGTCCATCGAGTCGGTGATGCCATCCAGCCATCTCAATTTCTGTCGTCCCCTTCTCCTCCCGCCCCCAATCCTTCCCAGCATCAGTCTTTTCCAGTGAGTCAACTCGTCGCATGAGGAGGCCAAAGTATTGGAGTTTCAGCTTTAGCATCAGTCCTTCCAGTGAACACCCAGGACTGATCTCCTTTAGAATGGACTGGTTGGATCTCCTTGCAGTCCAAGGGACTCTCAAGAGTCTTCTCCAGCACCACAGATACCTAATAAAACACTGTTGACTAAAAGATTTAATTCAATAGAAATCATTCTGGAGTTTTATTCAGGACAGTGGCTTTAGGAATAAAGGATCAACTCATCTTTCTCACCTATGTCATTAAATGTGGTCAATACCAGTACACTTCACAACCACCAGAGGAACACGAGGCTCTGAGTGCTCATTTACAAAAGTTAAGCTGCCCAAGTTTTCTGTCTCTGGCTGCCTCCCTCAGTGACGGCATTTTAACAGACGGAGAGCTGATGATGTGGAGAGCAAGTGGGGAATTGCCTGATTCTGAGGTTTCCTTCCAGCCTATCCTGGTTTCTTAGCAGTTATATTCACAAATTAGACCCATGTAAGAAAGTCTTGGTTTCTTTTTCATGCTTGATTTCACACATGTTCACAAATCTGCCCTGAGAGTTAGGCTTTTTATTCAATAGCTACAAGACCTCAGAGCTGGGTTCATTACCACAACAAGCAAAGCCTGACATTATCCACTGAGAACCCGGAAAGCCTGGGTACAAGCACAAGACAGTGAGGTGGATGTTCATTGTCTGGGGCCACTAATCAGCCACATTTTCATATCTCTCCAGCACATGTTTATTGGACACATTACGTATCGGGCTTTGTTCTAGGAAAGGATTAGGCACTTAATAATGGGAGTCTTACATTGGGTGGGGGAGACAGGCTTTTTTTTTTTTAAGATTTTTTTTTGATGTGGACTACTTTTAAAGTCTTTATTAAATTTGTTACAATACTGCATCTGTTACACGTTTTGGTTTTTTGGCTGCAAGGCATGTGGGATCTTAGTTCCCTCATCAGGATCAAACTCACATCCCTTCATTGGAAGGTGAAGCCTTAACCACTGGACCACCAGGGAAGTCCCAGAAGGGCTTTTTTAAACATCATCTTAATTATATAATGAAACTCCACATCCTGTGTCCCATCTTCTGGTTCTGGATCAGTTGCTGTCTTTGGGTTTAGGGGGCTATAAAGAGAGTTACAGCATCAGAAAATTTCAGCATTAGAAGGAAACACAATTGCTCACTTTCAACTCACAGCAGAATCTCTCAATAGAGAGGCAGAGGAGTAAGGGATCTGGCACACAGGATCCAGCGCTGGACTGACTAGATTTGACTTCAAGATTCAACTGGGCCTGTTTCCTCACCTGTAAAATGACAATGATAGTAGTATCTTCTTCACAGTGTTGTACAGTGCCCAGTTGATGACAGACCCTTATAAACGCCAACCACCATTCTGTTTGTTGTTCTTATTATTCATACAACATTCCCTGACAGATCATCATCAGACTTTTAGTGCTGGGAAGCTCCTTACTTCCCAAAGCGATTCCTTCCCAGGGTTCAACAACCTTCATGCTAAAATGTCCTTGTTTAAATTGAGATGCAATCTGTGTTCTAGTAACTACCACTCTTGGGGCCTAGCTCTGCCCTCTAAGTATCACTTTAGTCTCTCTCTTGTGAGATAGTCCATTATATATTTGAAGGTAACTATCAAATATCATTGTATCAGCTACTAACATTTACTAGACACCTATTAGATAAACTAGACTCTGTGTTTCATGGGACAAATGTCCTATGGGTTTGTTCATCACTGCAAAGGCAGCATCTTGTGCATTATTGGACAGCTACCAGGTGTTCACACTGAATAACTGAGAAATGAACGGTTCTTTGCCAATCTGTAGTTAGAACTTTAGTAAGAATTTCCTCAAAGACTGTGCTTTGGCTTTGAAGGAGGTTTGTGACAAGCCAGGAATAGAGCAGTAATTCAATTTAATTTAAGCATTTACGAAGTACCTTCTAGATGTTAGATACTATACTAGGTATTAGAAATGCAAAGAAGAAAGGGCTATGTATGGTTCCTCCATTAGTGATATTAAGGCAGCACACAAATAGACCATTTCAAGGAGAAGTGCTCCACGGGTGTCTTTGTGATAAGACACTGCGCCTGAAAGGAGAATGGGTAGTCACAGTTTAGAAAACAAAACGGATGGGACAAGATATCAGATGTTGGTTCGTTATGGGGCAAAACAGGGGAAAAGTAAGAGAGGTGTGAAGTGAAAGTTGCTCAGTCATGTCCAACTGTTTGTGACCCCATGGACCATACAGTCCATGGAATTCTCCAGGCCAGAATTCTGGAGTGGGTAGCCTATCCCTTCTCCAGCAGATCTTCCCACCCAAGAATAGAACCAGGGTCTTCTGCATTGCAGGCAAAAAGAGGTGTAGGGATTAAAAAGCGGAGAGTGAGAGACAAAGTAAGAGGTGGGGCCACTGAAAGCTGCCTCAGCAAAGAATTGAGTGAACCCAAGGTATCTGCTGGGTCATTGCTTGGGTCTTGGGTGAGACAACAGCCGGGTCATTTAAATTACCTTAGCCTGACCAGAGTTTGTACTACAGGTTTGTAATTATGCAACGTTACCTTACTGCTACTGCTAAGTCACTTCAGTCGTATCCGACTCTGTGTGACCCCATAGACGGAAGCCCACCAGGCTCCCCTGTCCCTGGGATTCTCCAGGCAAGAACACTGGAGTGGGTTGTCATTTCCCTCTCCAACGTGTGAAAGTGAAAAGTGAAAGTGAAGTTGCTCAGTCGTGTCCGACCCTTAGCGACCCCACGGACTGCAGCCTACCAGGCTTCTCCATCCATGGGATTTTCCAGGCAAGAGTACTGGAGTGGCTTGCCATTGCCTTCTCCGAACTAGTCTGAAAATTCAAATAAAGATACCATAACACTGTTGATGAACTTCATTGATTAATTAGTGTCTGTTTATGTAACAGCAGGATTTTGAACTTCCAGATGTGTTGATTTTCTAAAGAGAGTCCTGTACATGTTGAGGGACATGTCTGTGGGCCTCTATCTCTGTCCTCTTGTAGACCTTTTGAAGCAGCATCTCTCCACCATGGTGGCCGGGACCCTTGGGGATCCTCACATCCCTGACTCCCTGCTGGATGAAGCAGGCACAATGGCTACATGTTGCTGCTCCATGGTCCTACCCAAAATAGGGTGAAAATTCCTCCAACAATGAGCGACCCTTTATCATATGGGCCAAAAAGTGACAGTGTTTGTGTCCAAAGTTTCACAAAGTCCAGCTTGAAAAGGGTTTCCCAGCTTTGGCCCACAGACTCTCTATAGAAAGTTAGATATAATTCTTTGGTTTGAACTGAGAGTAGACATCACAGTGCTCTTTCTGAACCCAGCAAAACACCCACACATACTCGCACCTTTTTTATCCCCCAACAACAAGTTCACCAACATCGTTCCTCATAGCTTATGCCAAAATAACCAAAGGCCTTGTGCATATTGAGTAGCAAAAGTTGTCACAGCCAGCCTCCAAGATGGCCCCTGGGATTCCCACCTCCTGGTGTTCATGGCCTTGTGCAGTCATCTCCCACACTAAACCAGGGCTGGTCTGTGTGCAAGCACACACCGCAGAAGCGCTAGCAGGCCCTACCCAGGCGAGGTTGGAAAAGACACTACTCTTTCTGTCTTGGGCTCTCTTCCACTTTCTTTCTCTCAGGCCTCTTGCTTTGGAAGGAACCAGCTGCCATGTTCTGAGTCTTGGGGAGGGATCTAGTGATGAGAAACGAAGGCTTTTGGTCAACAAAAAGTGAGGACCTGAGGACTGCAGCCAATAGCCAGGGGTACAAGTCTTTCTGGAAGCAGATCCCCCAGCGCCCAAATCTGGCTGATGCAGCCCTGGCTGACAGCCTGCCTGCAGCATCATAAGAGACCCTGAATTAGAACCACCTCACTAAGCCACTCTGATTCTCAGAAGACTGTGAGTTAATACAATTTTATTGTTTTAAGCTGCTACCTTTGGGGTAAATTTGTTATATAGCAATAGATAACTGATTCAAAACTTGAGGACAAGCAGTGAGGGATCAATTGTAAACACCATACATCTATTGTCCCATGAGTTAAGTCAGGCTCAGCCTGTCCCAGTGGTGTGAAGCATCTGTAGTTGCTTATATTATGGAAGATTGGTAATGTACAATGATAGGGAGAAAGAAAGCAAAATAGCGGAAATACATTGCTTCAATAAGAATGTTCCCGCTCCCTAAGTATGATCATGGCAACAACATCATTTATCAGGACCTCAGGGTGCCCTGTTGTATGACAGAGTAACTAATGCACTTCCCACCATTTCTGAAGGTTGATAAGAAAACTCATAGTGTAACGTGGATGCCTGCCTCCGAGGATGCTGTATAAATCCAGTGTGCTATTATTTTCCATTTTTAATGTGAATTGACAAGGGCCACTTTAGCCTGTTAGCACTTCCTTTCTGAAGAAGAACCCCGACATCTTTTAGTGCCCTCAGCAGCAAATGACTTATGCCAGAGCCTATTCTTCTTCTTTAGATGGAAACCCTACTGACACCTGTTATGTTTTCTATTAGATGAAGAAGGTTTTCTAGAATGTGGGGGAAAGGGAGCTTTGCCAACCGGAAGGAAATGTGGGCTGTAGTCCTTCCCCTTTGGCTGCTGAAGAGAAATTGCTGGTGGTCAGGAATACAGCTTTGAATGCCTGTTTTCTCGTAGAGAAAGCTTTCTGTGCCAGCTGAAATGCCAGGTTACCTTTCCCTTATTTTCAGTCCTGCAGATACGACTTCATTAGCACTGAGGCTCTGTTATGAAGGCTTTTTATACCTGCAGGTTGTCATTCTGACTTAGTTACTAATCCCGGTCACACATTAAGGGCTTTGATTAAGCAATTTGCTTTTTTTCCTTCCTCTCTTCCATCTCATTGAGAGATTACAGAGTTTGAGCATGAGGTTAAAGGATTACATCTGAATCCTGAGAGTCCCGACACTGCTCCAGCTGTCTGTCATTTCCTGGAGTGGTTACTTATCTGTCAATATTTCTTCCCTTTTTTCCCAAGTCCCAGACCTACTTGATCTTGTCCGTTTGGCTCTGCTGGTGGAGGAATAACAAGGGTCTTCCCATCATGCAACATTCTGGGATACATCATGACAGAGAAATCTCAAAGCCCAGGTCAATTATAACAGAAGATGTGCACCACCTCTGCCCCTGAACGTCTTCTGGGGCTGCAGTTGTTTAAAACTAAGTCACCTGAAAAATGCAAGGAAATGTGTGTCTGGTTCCTGCCTGCCTTTCTGCTTGTTTAGCCAGATACAAATAGCAGAAGACTAATACCCTGTGTGTGTGGTTTGTGGTTGGGAAAAGGGAATAAAGTTGGCAGCTACCTCATTGTGCCATAATTACTTTTTAATTAGAATTCATTGAATACAGATGGATTCTTTCTGTTCTGTCGCCCACTGATGTTTTTAATATTCCCACATCAGATATTATGAGGCAGTAGCCAGCAGTGAATTACATAAAATAACTCTGTAGCTGCTAGTGACTTCCAGAAAGTAACCAACTTAACCATTTGTCTTAGATGAAAAATGATCTTACACCTTTTTGTAGATTCTATTGCTGGTGTGTTGATATAGTGTTTGTTTATCCTCATTCCTGCAGGAAAAAAAAATCATAGTTCTTGTATCAAATTACTATAACTGACTGGAACATTTTTATTTCAAATAATGTACCATCATTTTTTTTCATGGTGACACTGATAAATTTGCAGGATTTCTCATTTTTCCCCTCCTACCAATGAATAATTTCAACCTAAACGTGAATGGAATATACAATTTCATGCTGTTATAAAATATCATTGCTCATCACATTCTAATTGTAACTAAGTTTGAACCTGAATATCTATTTGCAGTATTTTGATAGAAATAAGAAGTAATTTCCATTTTTTTGCTCCGGGGTCTCTCAACATGAACTGACACATGATGCATTTTTGAAGTCACACTTAATAATTCTCTTTTCATTATAAACAACCGCACCCTTGTTGAATAGCAGACCTAAAATTAGGCTTACACGGGCCTATGTAATATACCTAAGAAACATGATTTATTCTAATGTAATAATGGCATAGATTTATAAAGCTTGACTACTCCAATGCTCCTCGTTATGGTTGTAAAATATTTGTGGCCGCTGTGGGATTTTCTAGATCATTATTTTAAAAAAGGAAAAACCCATTTTGACAGATGAACTGGGGCCATTCTGAGCAAATCACAGATACTTCATATAACAAGGCCTCCAAAGAGGGGAGCATACACTTATTACTATGGCAACCTGGATCAAAACACTATTTTAGCAGAGAGTTTCCAGTTTTACAATGCAATGATGATTGTTTATAGTACCATTGAAACCGGATTCAGCAAAGGTTTAAGAAATGAGCTGACAAGAGGAAAATCATTATAGATAAACTGGGGATACTGAATGGGGTAGCATGGAATCTGCCATTATTTGATCAAATACTGAAATTTATTGCCCAGGACAATAGAAATAATGGAAGAGGATTCAGATGATGAGAAACATTCTAAAGTATCTTCTGTTACAATCGTTTGGTCTAAGATCACTGCTATCCGAAGTTCAGACTTTGAAAGCAAAGAGGCTTTTTTTTTTAAGTACATATCTCTCGTTTTTCTTATTTTTCTATCTGCAAAATACCTACTTGTAACTTTAGAGTTGTGGGCTGACGCTTCTTTTCCTAACATATTCCATCTGACAGAGTGTAACACGGCACAACTCAAGAATGATGCCCATCACGCAGGGCTTTGTGCTTCCACATGTCTACATGAAGTGACAGCTGGTTGCAGCCCTGCTCAGTTATTTTTATATAAGTGGAATTTTTACACAGAAAGAGAAAAATTGTCTGGATCACGAGTTGTCCATTTTGCTGAATCTGTCTCAAAATATCTAAAGACACTACTGGGTGGATAAAGAGCATTGAAGTGAAGGGTTGAATAATCATTTATTTGTTTAAAACTGTTTATCGTGCATCTCCTGTGTGCCAACTGGTGTGTACAAGGGGAGTGCATGCTTCTATGTGTGCAGTGGTGGAATTTATGGTCTAGTGATGATGAAAGCCTTAGAAAAATAATTGAAGGATGCAGAAAAAGAGAATAACTGGATGAGAATGGTGTTTGGATCTCTTCTGGTACTTATTAACCGGAATAGTTGTCCAGTCTTTGAAGGGAGAAAAAGAGAACTACATTTACCAAATGTCTGCTTTATTCAAAGTTCTGTGAGCTATGAGCTCTACAAATAATCTCATTTAACATCCTGAGAAATTGCAGATGCTATCAAATTTATTTTGCATATAAGTAACAGCAACTCAGAAAGTTAAATGAAATTCACAAGTATATTAAATAAATACCTAGGTAGCAATTATTATGGAGAAGGCAATGGCAAGCCACTCCAGTACTCTTGCCTAGAAAATCCCGTGGATGGAGGAGCCTGGTAGGCTGCAGTCCATGGGATCGCTATGAGTTGGACATGACTGAACGACTTCACTTTCACACATTGGAGAGGGAAATGGTAACCCACTCCAGTGTTCTTGCCTGGAGAATCCCAGGGACGGGGGAGCCTGGTAGGCTGCCGTCTATGGGGTCGCACAGAGTCGGACACGACTGAAGTGACTTAGCAGCAGCAGCAGTTATTATGCCCATGCACAGATATTAACTCATTTAGCCCTTGTAATACTGTGTAAAGCAGTACTGTTATTATTCCTATTTTATAGATAAAGAAAAATAAAGCACAGAAAGGTTGAATAACTTGCTTCAGGTCACACAGCTAGGAAGTGGCAGAAGCAAGATATGAACCTAGGAAGTATGCACCACTGTGCAGTGAAGGCATGTGTTGTACATAACCAACTGCTATAAGCTGTTATCTAAAATCAGCAATCTAATCTGCAAGTAATCAATGATCTTGTGCCATAAGCCAGGTCTGCTGACTTACAACAGGCTTAATTTTTTTCTCTACTTCTTTGCCTACACAGCTGGATACACACCATAACTACCAAATATTTTACGTGTCAAGCATACACTGCATTTGTTTTATTCACCTAATTTTTCCTTGCTGAGAATACAATAATGCCTCAAAATCATTTCAACAATTTCACTTAGGGTAACAACGAGAGCATAAAATTATAATTTGGCTCTGAGCAAGTGAGTAAGTCCATAAATAATTTCACAATGTCAGAAAGTCTTGAAAACTGTAAATAGCCTCATATGTGTGAGGTAAATGGTCAGGCTATAAACTATACCCATATTTATTCAACTGAATGTATGTTGTTGTTGTTGTGTAGTTGCTAAGTCATGTCTAACTTTTTGGACTGTTGTAGCCAGCCAGGCTCCTCTGCCCATGGGATTTCCCAAGCAAGAATACTGGAGTGGGTTGCCAGTTCCTTCTCCAGGGGATCTTCCCAAACCAGGGATCAAGCCCCCTTCCTGCATTGGCAGGCAGATTCTTTACCACTGAGCCACCAGGGAAGCCCCAGCTGAATTTATACATGTTTATACATTAATTTGTGATTTCAAAGAGAGAAGCATCTGTCTACACTGATGTGGAAATGTGTAATGAAAGGCCACTGGTTTCTGGCCCCCAGCAACTGTTCCCCTTGCGTTGATAGTGATATCCTGAATTTCCTTTGGGGAAAGACCTTCACCCTCTCCCTCTCCATCTCTTCACACTGCTATATTGAGAATGGATCCAAGGCTGTGTGGTCGCTCCTGTGGAATGACCCTTTCTATTCGTCTTTGGGTTTGTTGACATGGAATTAGACCGTCATCTCATCACTATGTGGGAGTTCTAAGAATAAAGACACCATGGAGAAAAGCAGAAGCAAGAACTGAGAAAAGGCAGAATTTTGTAACATCATTTCAGATCCCTGATAGAGCAGCACCTGGATTTAGATGTATCTCTGGATCTTTCAGCTAAAGAAGCAAAGTGTCTAAGCCACTTTGAGTTAGAATTTGTGTCATTTGCAACCTAAAAAGACCTAAGAATACAGGGTGACAAAACTATTCTAATAATGTCCTGTTAGTCCCTTATCCTTCCTATCTTCTCTCCCACTCTTCATATCCAAAGAGTCCTGAAGTCTTATCTATTTTATCTCTTGAATATTTCTCAAATCTGCCTACTTCTCTCCTTCATTATCATCACCTTAGTCCAAGATGTTGGCATGTCTTATGTAGACTATTTGGGGTAAACTTCTCTCTGGTATCCTGGCATCGAATCTAGTTTTATTCTAATCCATTCCTGACATTACACCTAGAGCAAATTTTCCAAAAATAACCTAGAGCAAATTTTCCAAAAATATAAATCTGACTATACTGCTCCTCCATCCCACTATCCTCTCCTTCACCCAAGACCAGCAAGAGCTTCCACCTGATCCTAGGATACACATTAAAATCCTGAATACTGCCTTTGGATTCCTTCACCATATTTAGCAGGACACAGGAATGATGACTTATGTCTCTATTTCAGAATTAACACTTTTTGCAGCCATCCCCTTACCCAGGAGTATGAAATATTATGTTAATCAGAAAGTATTTAAACAGGTGAGTGCTAAATTGATGGAGGCTGGATAATATATTTTAACACATACATAAATTATAAAGACCTGCCTATATTTTTGCTTCAAAGATTTAGGGACAGGCAACATCATGCAGTGGAAAAAGAACTTGCCCAATACTTGGGATATCTGACTTTGTTACTTATTAACTAAGTGTCTTCAGGCTGCTTAATATAGGGACAGATCATAGGCTTTGGAATAAGATAGGTTTGGGTTCAAATCACAGTTTTGACAATACTAGCTGTGTGACCTTCATTTCCACCTGTAAAATGGGGAAAATAACACCTTTTTAAAAGAAAGTATATAAAGCATAAAATGCATTGCCTGCCTAGAGTAAGAGTTCATTAAGTGTCATTTTCATTTTCTCTTTTCTAGTTTGCATAACTTATTTAGCTTCCTTGGGCCTCAGTAGTTATATCTGAGTCCTAACAATTTGGGTCATTTCTGAGACTCCATTATACCAAAAATTTCCCCACAGTTTGGTAATATAAGTCAATGAATCCCCTTATTTTCTTAAGGTGTTTCAACCTGAGTTTCTGTCACTTACAACCAAAAGAGAACTATTTGTTCAAGACAAGGCTTGCCTTTGCACCTCTAAACATATTGGCTTTCTTCTCTCCAAGTGGACTTCTCTATAAGATGAGGCCTAAGGCCACAGGCAACTTGTACCTTCCTTGTTTATTCTAATTCTTCCATCAGACAGAAAGATGCTCTCTTCCCTTAGTTCCCGTGGGAACAAACCTGGAGAAGAGGTCTGATTGGTTGACCTTAGGTCACGTGCCCTTCTGTGGCCAGGGGGGATGGGGCTCTAAGATTAGATATCCCCCTAGAATTAAGATTGGGTGCAAAGAATGTTCTATAACATAACAGAGGAACTTTCTCCAAAGGAAATGGAGTTCTGGGTAGACAATGTAATTGGTGCCTACCACATCCATGCTTGCCTATCCACTTTTTAAGTTCATTGCAAAATATATGTGAAAATACTTGGAGTATATGATAATACAAAGTCTTATTACAGTTTAAGTCGGGACTAAATAGATGATAGATACCCAAATGTATCAACATAATATTTTCTCCTGGATGTATTTTTTCAGGCCAGAATATTGCCATCAGATAATATTTTTACTATTCCATTGTCCTCATAGAAAAACTCTCTATTATAGCAGAAACGTAGGAATTATTCCAACACTCAAATCAACCAAAGAGAAATTCTCTTGTTGATCACACATAGACTCTGCTTAATGCCGGACTTCCTTTCCCACTCAGTTCACGTTCTCATCCCTCATCCTGCAGGGTATGAAGGAAATTTCAATGACCTTGCATTTCCAAGGTCACCAAGTAGCAGCCATTCTCCTTGAGAACAACTCAAGGAGCATAGATGACTCACCTAATACACTATTGCCACCCTCACCCACCAAGTAGCATCAAATCAGACTGAAAGAAAGCAGCAAAATTCATTCTTCACTCAACAAATATCTAAGGAACACTTATTTACTTAGATAAGCATGGGAAGGTGCAGAGAAGAGATACACAGCCCTTGTCCCTTAAGTGGCTCACAGTCTGCTGGAGAACACTAACAAATAAACATGCAGTTCAAATTCAACGTAACTGTTCCAGTGATAGACCAGTGAAAGTACTATAGAAGCTTGCAGAGGGCCTATTCTGCTAGGACTGCCATAACAACTAGCATAAAAGGATTAAACTCTGAAAAATTTATTCTCTTAGAGTTTTGAAAGCCAGAAAGTCCAAGGTGAAGGTGCTGACCAAATTCAGTTCCTGGTGAAGCCTCTCTTCCTGGATTGAGATGGCTGCAGCTGCCATCTTGCTGGGTCCTCACATGGCGGAGAGAGAGAGTGTGCTCTCTGGTGCCTCTTCCTGTAAGGTCACTAATCCTTTTCTTATAAGGCCCCAGCCTCATAACCTCATCTAACCCTGATTATTTCCCAAAGGCCCCATCTCCAAATACCATCACAGTAGGTTAGGGATTCAACATATGAATTTGGAGGGGACATAATTCAGTCCAGAGCAGGCAGCAATCCCTCTACATCTTCCATATGAGGGATGGCCTAGGATAACATCTAATAAGCATAATATGACAGAAGCATAGGGCCAACCATTGCTAAAAAACTATTCAAGGTTGCTGCTTCCAGGTGTGTGAGCTGTGCACTATCCAATCTAATTAAACCATTAAGGTTAACGGACATAGATTTGTGTGTTTAACATTATCTTTCATGTAGGTAAATTATTTTGAGTAAGAAGTACATTTTAAAATCTGCACATTTAGCCGGTAGCAAGACTCAACATACTCATGGTCAAGGCAGTAATAATTTTACTCCTTATAAATTACCAACATTCTTTGTATGCTTCCTGGAGTAAGAAATGGCAACCCACTCCAGTATTCTTGCCTGGAAAATTCAATGGACAGAGGAGCCTGGTGAGCTACAGTCCATGGGGTCGCAAAGAGCTGGACACAACTGAGCAACTGAGCATGCAACTGAATGCTTGCCGGGTGCCAGGGACCGTGTGAGATGTTCTATGTATTTTAATGGATTGTTCCACAGAATGTGAGATAAGTAAGTCCCCATTTTAAAAATTTATTTATTTTATTTTTGGCTGTTCTGGTTCTTTGTTGTTGTGCTTGGGCTTTCTCCAGTGGCAGAGAGTGGGGCCTACTCTCTAGTTGCAGTGTGTGGGCTTCTCTTTGCTGTGGATCCTCTTGTGTTGGAGCACAAGCTCTAGAGCATGGGCTCAGCAGCTGTGGTGCATGGGCTTAGTTGTCCCATGGCATGTGGAATCCTCCCAGACCAGGGATCAAACCCATGTCCCCTGCATGGGCAGGCAGATTCTTAACCACTGGACCAGCAGGGAAGTCTGGGAATCCCCATCTTATGGCTGAAGAAACTGAGGCTTAAACTGAGGGACACAGCCACTGAGCAGCAGTTTTCACACAGCAGGCTTGCCTCTGAGATGTCTATTTCAGGCACTCGGCTCTCCTGCCAGTGCCTCCCTCACTGGATGACAAATTTTATCCATCCCTTAACTGGGTGCCAAGCCAAAAACACACTCCTGGATCATGTTGCCAGATCTGCTAGCTCAGATTTTCTATGCCAAGTGGTAAATCTCTGGTCATGTTACCTCTGGTCTATTGTATACTATCCTGATGCTGACTGCAGTGGGGCTGTCAGCATGCCAGGAAACATTTAGCAGGGGGAAAGGAAGAGAAAAAAGTACAGTGCATGTGTGTTGCCAGTTATTTAAAATAGGCCAATTACCTTAAACTGTAAACGCATACTCAAGTTTAAATACCTACGAATCACTTTAACAAATTTAGTAACAAGTTTCTCACTGCATGCTCTGTTTGTGCTGTATTAAGTGCAGCTTGTTTGAGAAACGTGTGGTTGACTAACTGTGGGTTATGTTAGCAGTCCTTTCTCTCTCCTACCCATAGATTCGTAAGTTCTGCAAATAGACAAAAGCAGTTAAGTTTGTACACCCAAAGGCTGCTATCTTGTGAAGATTGAAAAGAAACCAACTAATTTCCCAATTCCCCTTTTCATCATGTTTTTGGCGTGGCATTTTTGTTTGTGGCTTTTGACCCTGAGTGACCTATGGGAGCCCTGTAAGTGCAGCTGGGAAATTGTCACCAAATCCACAAGAACTGTGATGTCATAGGTCGGGAGAGAGATCAGACAGCAGGCCACAGTGACCTTCAGGCATCTAGCAGCCAGTTGTGAAGATGAATGGAGGACCAGTGTCAAGGACCATGCAGAGGTCATGGAGAAAGTAGCCAACCTATAGCAGATAGCTCCTTTCTTGTTGTAGCCCGAGTAGAGTTGGTAAGTAGGAAGGATGAGCTTCAAAATAATTACGTTGTGTTCTTTCTAGAGCAATTATTCCATTTGGGGGTTAATTGCTAGAGTGTGAACCCAGGCACTATCTAATTAGAAATAAACCTGTACTCGGGAACAATTACCCAGCTAATTGGTCTAGTGCGGTATAGCTCTGAAGACTGGATAGTAAGAAACAATGGTGAAAAACAGTCTTTCCAAGTCTGGGTGATTCAAAGAAAGGGCTCAGAGTGTCAGGACTGGAATGGACCTTAGGGATCATTTGGGCCTTGGGCTTATTTTGCAAATAAGGCCCACGCTCACAGAAGGTTATTGGCAGAGCAGCACTTGAATGTAGTTCCTGTCTCTCAGGCTACTATTCAGCAGCTGATACCCACACTGGGTTTGACTGACAGCATCCAAATAATTGGAAAGAGTGGTACCAACTGGAAATTGGAAGACAGGCCTTAACCACGAGGAGGGTTCTGGGCAGGGAGGGTTAGTGGCATGACGCTGTACCACCCAACACTGGATTCCAACTTCTCTGGAAGACATATCAACCAGGAGGAACCCCCAAGTCTTCCTAGTATTTCCAGTTTCTCATTTATTTCAACAAAACCATTCATGCTCTGAACACTCACTGATCCTCTATTATGTGCCAGGCACTAGGCTAGACCTAGAAAAACAAACATTGAGACAGATATAGCCCCTACTTTTATCTGTAGAGACAAGAGCTACCCCAGAAGCCTCTAGTACAACTGGCTTCCATGATACGTGGTGAAAAGCAACGGATCACCTGGACTATTTTCAGGCAAGAACATCTTTCTTCCATCCATATGTTCTCTACTACTTGGGATCTTTAACAAAATCCTTTGTAGGGAAAAAAAGGTACCCATGTAGCCACCTACAGAAGTTAGGGATCATTTAAATCCAGGAAAAACAAATCTTCCACCTCTGCGTACATTTCCTTATATTTTCAAAATACATTCAATAGTATCTTCCTACAGTATATGTATTTTATTTCAGCTTGAATGAATGAAGAGTAAGCAGACTCAAAGCTGTGATAGGACTTTTTAAGTCCCTTAACCATTTGGGGATAAACTCTTCTTTATTGGGGAAAAAAAAAAGATATTTCAGAGAATTTCTTTGTCCTTTTCTATGGAAACTAAATAGTTATAACTGGACTTTTCTCCTAGGAATTAAACCTTACTAGCAACTGCATGTATATTAAAAAGCAGTGTCAAAATGATGTGTCTGCTTGGAGGTAGAGTAAGGGAAGAGGTGTGGAGGGACTCTAGTGGTGCTGAACAATGGAGTGCGAAGTTAGAGTTGGTTAGCTTTGAAAAAAGCTACTTGCTCTGCATGATAAAAAAACAGAGACCAAAAGGTAGCCTTCAGATGCTGGTTCATGCAACAATCCATTATACCTTTATTCATCCAACAACTATTTCTTGAGTCCTGAAATGTACCCGGCCCTCTGCTAGATGCTGAGTGAAGAGCGGAAGATGAAACGGCTGCGGTCTCTGATTTCATGAAATGGACAGTATGGTGGGGAGGAAAATGTCAGGACACACATGGACTGGGTAACCTAAGCGTGGTTATGTTGCAGTAACAAATGATCTCCAAATCCTTCGCTACAGTGAAGGTATATTTCTTGCTCATGTTAGGTCCATCGCAGCTCTGTATCCCTCCCTCTCCGTTTGAGACCAAGGCTAACAAAACAGCTGCTGTCTGAGAAACGCCTCCTTGTCAGAGAGGAGAAGTGTGGTGGCCGAGTCACACAACAGCTCCAGCATTTTTTTCTCAGAGTACATTTCCTGCCCAAAGCAAGTCATGTGGCCCAACTTGATGTCAAGGGGGTGGGGAATTTTAATTCCCCCAGCAGAGAGGGGCCTGGAAGAAAGGACAGCAAATATTTTTGAACAAGTAATATAAATGTGTACCAAAACTTATAAAAAATTTCTGTTGATAAACGATAAGGAAAGCCATGGGGAAAAGAAAGACGAGAGGGCTGTGATGGAGAATAGCATCAGAGAGTGGCATAGACAGTGGTGACGTTGCAGCCCTGCAAACGTTCTCCTGAAGTGACATCTCAGCTCAAACCCAAAAGATGAAAAGGAGGCTATTCGGGAGAAGGGTAGGGAAAAAGCATAACAGAAGAACAGCATGTGCCAAAGTCCTGAGGCAGGGAAGAGCTTGGCATGCTCAGAATGATGGAGAGAGGTGGTACCATGTGGTGGTCAAGGGTGAGGGACTTGGGACTGGACATCCTGGACTTAAATCCTAGGTCAACCCCTTACTAACCATATCTTACTTCTCAGTGCCTCAGTTTCCTCTTGGGTAACACAGGGATAACACTTTTGACCTCACTGGGTTGTTGGGAGGATTATGTGTGCTTGGCTCAGGATACTTGCTACTAATGGAAAGGAGACCCAGTAGCTGGGATGCGGTGAGCCCAGCAAGAGTAAAAGGAATGAGGCTAAGGGTGGTCTCATCTGCTAAGACCTTAAAAGTCAGGGTAGGACTCTGGATCTTAACCCTGAATATGATGTGTTTTAAGCAGGGAAGTAACTTAGGTCAACTTATATTTTATAAAAGTCTCCTGGCATATTCGGGGCAGTAAGATATTCTCCATCTAGACAACAATGCAGTTTTGAAACAAAATGAAAGATAGATTCCAGAGAGATCCTGAAAAAGGAAGGATGGAAGGAGGAAGCAGAGGGTGGGGAGGGGAAAAGAAATGAATTTCAGAGCAGGACAGAGAATTGTGAGGGAAGGAGAGATGGGAGGAGAAACTGTCCCCTCCCAGTTGCTGGGAGGGGAGGTACCGTTTTAATAAGCATGGGGAGAATACAGAAGGGAGGCCAGGGCTGTTCTTATCAAGGGGTCAGCAGTCGAGCAATGAACGACAGGCCATCGAATGGGCTGAGCGGCAGCCTGGCTCAAAGCGGGGGTCCCCTGACCTCTGGAGCAGTGAGTGTGGGTGGGCACCACTGCTCTGAGGACACGAGGATGCAAATTGCTTTTTGGAGTAAGGAGAGGCTGATGAAAGTAGCCCAGTCCTTGGGCTTCCTCTAAATTGGCGCCTCCTCACCTTTTGTCCTCCCTTGCCTCCTCCACCTGGGAGGCCCAGGGGCTATGGGACACGGGCTGACGTGTTTGACCAGGCTCTGGCTAGCCTGGTATTGTGCGATGCTTTGGGGGAGATGGCCTCGCTTCATCAGCTGGATGACAAAACGCTGTTAATGGCACCAATAAAGAAGTGTGAATGTAATTTTCTCCTCCTGGTTATTCCCTCAGTATTTGGCATCTTATTTAACAGATCAACTGGCCATTCACGACATCCTTTCTGAAGCCAAGTCTTTTAGTGGTGGAAATTTCCTAAAAGGCAGTGTAGCTCAGATCACAAGCTCATCAGTCGGAAATAGGACATATACATCTGGCGCACGTCAGAGAGACCACAGGAGAAAGTGATCAAGTTCACTTCAAGTTCTGAAAGCTTTTGGGGAGGGCAGTTACAGCCTTTGAAGTACTGGTGCTTTGGAGGAAAAAGAAGCTAGGGAGAAAATGTAGAACCTTACTTCTAATGCCACATTAAAATATATATGTATATTGAGTTGCCGGGAGATGTAAAGCTGAGAATATATGTGATCAGCATAAAGGCAAAATTTTGGAGCTCTGGAGTGAGCGGGTCTGGCTATGATTTTAGTTACTATTTATTGAAGGATTACTCTGAACCAGGCACTGTTTGGACACTTTGCTGTGTTAGTTCCCTTAATTCTCAAAACTAGCATACAAAGTAGGTGTATTGTCACTCCATTTTATAGGTGACATAACTAAAATTCATTCATACACCCAGGAAGACACAGTTTATAAACTTGGGCAATCTGACTTCAACATCTGATCATGTCACCATCACACTCATGGCCCACCTGGATACAAAATGTTGAAGAGATGCAAGTTAGATCCAGGTATTCACATCTGACTCTACCCGCTAAATGCTAAGGGGTGGGAAGGATATTTATACATGACCTTCTACAGCTGCAGACATTTTCAGAAGGGAAAAACAAAAAGCTCTCATCTTTGCAAAGCAGCACTGAGTAGGGACTGTGCCGGCAGACTTGTCATCTCTGTCCAGTTGTAATTTTTTATCATGACCATGTTTTTCCACTGTAATTAAACATTTGGGGCTCTTTTAAAAGAAAGATTAATTTTCTCTTATACATTTACTAAGCCATAAATAACTGGAGGTTGTTGATTAATTTTCAATAGGAAAAAAACCCCCAAACTTGAAAAGATATGCTGATGCATCATTTCCATGTGTGCTCATTTTTAAACAACCGAGATGGAGATTGCAATTCCCAAAGCAGAGTATTATGGCTTTGAAGTTTCAGGGTTGTCTGTTCATTAATTTCTCAGGGAGCAGGAGAAAGAAGATATTCAAGCATAAGTTCACAAAGCTTTAGGATATTTCCTCCTTTGCTTTTTCTTATATTCTGTATCCAATCCTTTGGCTCCAGCCTATGGTACAATGACTTTAATTTTTTAATTTGAGACTATCTGAAGCTAATTTAGGGGTAAACCTAATAAAAAGAATTATATTTGACAGTTCTATGAGTAATAATAAAACACAACGATGCACATAAGACCAAATATCCTGAAAAACAAATTCATCCAGAACTGCTTTCTGAAAGTGCCAGGAAAAGCAATATGAAAATGGACTTTGTAAAAACGTACTGCCATGCATGTCGCCAAAGATAATTTCATGCAGGGCACCAATGAGTCTCTTTTTGGCCACGTCTTCCTTTTATCTTGGAGATCAATCCCCTCCTCCCGACTTGTGACGGACTAGATGGAGGCCAGAGCAATTAGCCAGCTTAATCTGACAGTTATTTTAAAAATTGGCTGTTAAATTATGAGACAGTTCTGACTAGGCATGTGGTTACTTCACAAGGGAATTTCTCCCAAGTCCTTATTTGTCTATGTGAATTCCTGCTGTGAAACTAGTTGAGTTGGGCCAGGTAATAAGTCAGATTTGTTTTGTGTGAAGAAGACTGCGGCTAGATTGGGATCATCCGAAGCCAAACTGTGAGTTAAATGCACAAATTACCACCTAATTGTTCCAGTCTGAATACAACTGACAAATTCAGCCCCTTTGTTCCTAATTAGGAAGCCAGATCCATCGACAGTACCAAATATTACTATGAATTCTTGAAACTAAACAAAGCGTTTTAAATTTTCTATCTACGTACTCATTCATAGCCACGGATATATATTGATTTATAGTCATAAATATTCCTGTAATGTGGAAGACCCAGTTACAGGGTATTCAAGAATGACTAAGATGCCATAGTCATTCCATGACTGGCCTGTTGCTGAGTTCCACGCAGATTCTGTGAAAAGTAAAGGATATATATGTTTTTTGACGTATTGAGAGAGGGCTGATTGGAGAAGGAAATGGCAACCCACTCCAGTGTTCTTGCCCGGAGAATCCCAGGGATGGCGGAGCCTGGTCGGCTGCCGTCTATGGGGTCGCACAGAGTCGGACACGACTGAAGCGACTCAGCAGCAGCAGCAGAGAGGGCTGAAGCATTGAAAAGGACTGGTTCTGGATGACCTTTAGATTCTGTTGCGAGCTGGATTTTAAGGCACTTAACATCTGATGGACAGAGCAGTAGGGGCTCTGGAAATGCTGAGATCTGTACATGGCCCCAGGGACCACCCCCTCCCGCCCTGCACAGGCCAAGAAATGCCTCCTGAGGTCTCAGCCAAGGTCGGAACCTTTATAGAAATGTCCATTCCCTTCCAAGTGTTCATTTACTAAAAGCATGATAAGAATCCCTTCTATTTGCACACTGCTTCGGAGTTTGTCAGGCATTTGTCACACACATCATCTCAAATGATTCTTTTACTCTAACGGGATAGGCAAGTGTCCTTGTCCTTCTCTTACAATGAGGAAACAGGCTCAGAGACTAAATGAATCCTCTAAGATCCCATAGTGGCAGAGCCAGCATTCCTACAAATAAAGCCTAAAAAACAGGTTAGGGGTGTGGGATTCCAGGAGACAAAGCGCTTCCAGATGTCAGAGTGATCCTCCTTGACTAGGAAAGCCATCCTCCTATACCAGAATGCCTTTCAGGGGGAGGCAGGTGCTGGTGAGAATAACGCGAGAGTAGTGAGAAGCAGTGGCAAGCCACTCCAGGACTCTTGCCTAGAAAATCCCATGGATGGAGGAGCCTGGTGGGCTGCAGTCCGTGGGGTCGTTAGGGGTCAGGCACGACTGAGCGACTTCGCTTTCACTTTTCACTTTCACACATTGGAGAAGGAAATGGCAGCCCTCTCCAGTGTTCTTGCCTGGAGAATCCACGGACGGGGAGCCTGGCGGGCTTCCATCTATGGGGTCACACAGAGTCGGACACGACTGAAGTGACTTAACAGCAGCAGCAGTGCGAGAGTAAGGTGGCACTTAGCTGCCACCCTCTATGCCAATTCACCCCTGGTGGTCAAGGGTGAAGAGGAATCCAGGTATTCTCTATCAGGTCGCATACCCTTTGCCCTTCCCCATACCACGCTGCCCACAGGAGTTCATGTCCCAGAGACCATGCGGCCCACTCCCTTCTCCCAGCTCATGTTCCTGGGCCCATGTGAGTAGCAGGCACCCAGGCAGTACCTAACTGTGTGTGAGTGCCCGGGGAACAGTGCACACCCATCTACCCAGACATCAGACACTGCTGTTGCCCCAAGGGAAGGGGGATGAGTAGACAAAGCCCCTGCCCTCCTCCGTTTGGGGATGCCTATCTCTCTGAGTTGCAGTGGCAGCGCTCTGAGCTAGAAGGGGAGCTGACTGGCTCCAGCAGCTCGTAGGCGAGTGCCCCTACCTCTCTGACAACCATGGGGATAATTCAAAGAGAAAGAGTAAAAACTAACCCCAAGGTAGGGAAAGTGAGGGCGTTTCATACCATGAGAGGTCTGTGTATTTTCTGCAATGTGACAAACTTCATGTCTCCACCTCACTCACGTGATCGCAGAAGGACCAAGCCCTGCTTCCTGAAGGGGCTTTGCCTGGGAGCTCACACGGGAGCCTCTTCCTTTATCATGTCACAAGATGGCACGCCGCAGTGTGTCCCACTGTATCTTGCAGAAAGCTGATATTCCAATGATGTTATTAAAAAGTGGCACCTTTCGCTGCACTGCGAGAAAATCTTTCCGATGGGGGCAAGGAGACTGCGATACCTTTTCCCCAAGGAGCTTGCTTCAGCCACAGCATTTGATATATGGTGACATCTCCCCACACCCTGATGCACACACGCAAACATGCACATACACACACACACACACACACATACCACAAACACATTTCCTAGCTGAGATGGATAAGGAAGTTGAGGGACTTGTTCAAGGTCACACAGAGGGATAAGGAGGTCAAGTCATTCACGTGGGGGCATAAAGCATGCGGCCCAGTGCTTTTTGGCTCTTGGTCCTTCTCCCTGACCTCTGCTCATCCACCACCTCACCTCCTTTTCAGCTGAATAAATGTGTAATGCACACAAGAAATGCCATTGCAATTCAGTGTATCACTTATGAACAGCGGCTTTTAGCTAACAAGAATGCTGTTAACTTGTAGTCCCTATGGGGATTTCCCAATTCAGGGTAATGTGTTTTTATTTTTGCTTTCTTGGAACTCAAATCCATGCCCAGCTCAGCTTAATGTCCAGGTCTGTGTGCCAAGGAGAGCCTTGTCTGAAGGAGTAAGAGTTCCTCACTTAGCCCAGTGGCCCTCCTGGGGGCCACCAACCCCCCCCGCCCCAACCTCAAGGTGTTTGCTCAGCTGCTCCAAGGGAGGGTTCAGAATGAAAATGAGAAAAACTTACCTGCCAACTTCACAAGGATATTTTGAGAAACAAATAAGATTATGAATTTTAAAAGGTTTGAAATGACTGGGAGAAAGAGGGACTTTTTCTGTCGCGTGTGTGTGTGTGTGTCACTCAGTCCTGTCTGACTCTTTGTGACCCCATGGACTGTAACCCACCTCTGTCCGTGGAATTTTCCGGGCAAGAATACAGGAGTGAGTTGCCATTCCTTTCTCCAGGGGATCTTCCCAACACAGTCTCCTGAATTGTGAAGGGATTATGAAATAGCAGAAAGCTGGTGGGCTGGGAGTCAGGCAATGCTGGGTTCAAATTTGGCTCCCATTGTGTGCTCTTGGGAATGCTCTTTTCTTTCTGTGTGTGATATGGGAGTTGTGGGGAGAATTAAATGGGAGTCTGCTGAATGTTTCTAGCAGAGCCACTGGTTTGAGAATGGTGGTGATGGGGTATTGGTTCTTGCTTCTCTGTACCCTCTGCCCTTGCATGCATGCCTCACAGACTCTGGGTGCTCTGGTGAGTTTCTAGACTTATTAGTGCAGTTGGGTGGTAGTCTGAACATTTTTTGGCATTGTCCTTCTTTGGGATTGGAATGAAAACTGACCTTTTTCAGTCCTGTGGCCACTGCTGAATTTTCCAAATTTGCTGGCATCTTGAGTGCAGCACTTTCACAGCATCATCTGTTAGGATTTGAAATAGCTCAGCTGGAATTCTATCACCTCCACTAGCTTTGTTGGTAGTGATGCTTCCTAAGGCCCACTTTACTTCACATTCTAGGATGTCTGACTCTAGGTGAATGATCCCACCATTATGGTTATCTGGGTCAATAAGATATTTTTGTATAGTTCTTCTGTATATTCTTGGCACCTCTTCTTAATATTGTCTGCTTATGTTAAGTCCATACCATTTCTGTCCTTTCTTGTGCCCATCTTTGCACTAAATGATCCCTTGGTATCTCTAACTTCCTTGAAGAGATCTCTAGTCTTTCACAGTCTATTGTCTTCATCTATTTCTCTGCATATGCTACTGGAGAAGAGTGGAGAAATAGCTCCAGGAGGAATGAAGAGGCTGAGCCAAAGCAGAAACAATGCCCAGTTGTGGATATGTCTAGTGGTGAAAGTAAAGTCCAATACTGTAAGAACAATATTGTATAGGAACCTGGAATGTTAGGTCCATGAATCAAGGCAAATTGGAAGTGGTCATATAGGAGATGACAAGAGTGAATATCAACATTTTAGGAATCAGTGAATTAAAATGGACCAGAATGGGTAAATTTAATTAAGATGACCATTATATCTACTACTGTGTGCAAGAATCCCTTAGAAGAAATGGAGTAGACCTCACAGTCCACAGAAGGTCCGAAATGCAGTACTTGGGTGCAATCTCAAAAACAACAGAATGATCTTGGTTCATTCCCAAGGCAAACCATTCAATATCACAGTAATCCAAGTCTATGCCCCAGACACTAATGCAAAAAAGCTGAAGCTGACCAGTTCTATGAAGACCCACAAGACCTTCTAGAACTAACATCAAACAAAGATGTCCTTTTCATCATAGGGAACTGGAATGCAAAAGTAGGAAGTCAAGAGACACCTGGAGTAACAGGTAAGTCTGGCCTTGAAGTACAAAATGATGCAGGGCAAAGGCTAACAGAGTTTTGCCAAGAGAATGCACTGGTCATAGCAAACACCCTCTTCCAACAACACAAGAGATGACGTCACATGGACATCACCAGAAGGTCAACACCGAAATCAGATTGATTATATTATTAGCAGCCGAAGATGGAAAAACTCTACACAGTCAGCAAAAACAAGACCGCGAGCTGACTGTGGCTCAGATCATGAGCTCTTTATTGCCAAATTCAGACTTAAATTGAAGAAAGTGGGGAAAACCACTAGGCCAATCAGGTATGACCTAAATAAAATCCCTTATGATTATACAGTAGAAGTGACAAATAGATTCATGGAATTAGATCTGATAGAGAGACTGAAGAACTATGGACAGAGGTTCATGACATTGTACAGGAGGCAGTGACCAAGACCATCCCCAAGAAAAAGAAATGCAAAAAGGCAAAATGGTTGTCTGAGGAGGCCTTACAAAGAGCTGAGGAAAGAAGAGAAGTGAAACCAAAGGAGAAAAGGAAGGATATACTCATCTGAATGCAGAGTCCCAAAGAATAGCAAGAGAGATAAGAAAGACCAACACTGACCAGAAATTCACATACTCAAAGAGTATTTGGCAATACAGGAAGATAGCTGTGCCAGTAAATGGTAGTGCTACCAACAATGATGATGATGGTCCTTTTAAACCCTGAGGGTATATTATGTCCTAGGAATCATGCTAAAAGCTTTACATAAAGATCTCATTTAATTCTTAGCAGATCCCATTGAGGTACTATTACCCTCTGCAGCTGAGGAAACTGACACATAGTGAAGTTTGCTTAAAATCACCAAGCTGGTAAGCAGAGAAGCCAAGGTTAAAATCTTAGCCAGCTCCTGTGCTCTCCCTAGGGATCTTCTTTCACTAAAATTTGTGTGCATGCATGCTAAGTCACTTTAGTCATGTCCGACTCTTTGCGACCCCATGGACTATAGCCCACCAGACTCCTTTGTCCGTGGGATTCTCCACGCAAGAATACTGGAATGGGTTTCCATGCCCTCCTCCAGGGGATATTCCTGACCCAGGGATTGAATCTGCGTCTCTTATGCCACTAAAATTTACTGCCCATGATATCCCTTCAACACACTAGACTCCCTTTCATTTTTTGGTTCCTGGTTCATTTGACTAAAATATAGCTTGTGCTTTATTGCCTGCAAAGAAAAACGGAGAGGAGAGGACCTTTTTTAACTTTCAGTTTGATTCACGAGTATTTGGCTGAGCTACTCTTTGGTCATGTAGTCAATTACGAATTTGACAGAAATGTCCAAATTGTCACAGTTTTAATTGTGTCACCTAAGACACCGTGATGATTCAGGAAAGGGTTGTCATGGTCAGGAAGGAATGGGAATGGGGACTCAAAAAGAAACTCATGCTTTTTTAATGTTACATTTTCAGAAATCTCCCCTGACTTTCTATGTAAAATAGCAACTGCCTCCCTCATGCTTGGCCCCCTCAGTTCAGTTCAGTTCAGTTCAGTTCAGTCGTTCAGTCCTGTCCGACTCTTTGCGACCCCATGCATCACAGCACGCCGGGCCTCCCTGTCTGCTACCCTGTCTTAATTTTCTTCATCACACCCATCACCACCCACGGGGAGTTATAATCTTTGGTATGTGTGCTGTTGCTCCCCTTGAGAAGATGGGCTCCCTTGAATCAGGAGCTCAGTGCTCCATCCCTAACGTCTAGCACAGTGTCTGGCATACAGGAGATGCTCAGTAACTGCTTACTGAATTAATATACTGAATTGTTTTGAAGACACATATAAACACCTAGAGTAATTTATCTCTTTATGGATTGGATTGTGAAATAACTGAGATAAAGTTTCTTTGTGCTCTTTGTATTTCCTGGGTGCCTGATGAACTAGGGTTTCTTTTTGCATAACCTTCAAAACCAACTTCACTCTAAGTTTCCTCACATCCTGGTTTGTCTCAACTTGTGCAGTGCCCCATGATACCCACAATCTGACATTTAGATTATTTCTTGCAAATCATTTGAAGCAGCATCACACATCATGGGGTGACATGACTTCCCCCAGAGTAGCTGCAATGTGGGAGATACAGTCAGAAAATGCTCATTTGATCAGCTACACATTCCCTACTCCTTGAGATGTCCTATCACGTGCCCTGGAACTAGTCAAAGGTTTACTTCTCACTTGTTGGCAGAGGGCCAGCTGAAGACAGGACTGGTATTCACACATTCCTCTAATGGAAGACACTGCTTTAGGTTAAGTTAAGGGTTATACATGCTTTGCCTGAGGAGCTGAAAATAAGAATTTTCCTGCCCAAAGTGACATCTCCCCATAAATGAATTGGTGATGTTAATCTGAAGGCTCACTAATGAGATACAAATATAAAATAACTGTAGCTTCTCTACTGGTTACTGTAGCAAAACCACTTGGACCTAATTATAGAGAGTCTTATTAAAACAACTTGAAAATCTTAGAAGCTTAACTAGTCAGATAGTCAATTAAATAGAAAGATACAATGGAATATGTAATGTGCTTTCTTTCCCCAGAGTTGAATGAATCCCACATTCCTATGCTTTGGTCACTATAGACAACATCTCTTCCAAAACCCAGTTTGTGCCTCTTCAGATCTAATGGTAAATAGAGGATAGTTTTCTCCAAAATACAAGACCAAAAAAATCCATTAAAACATCACTTTTCTATATTTCTCCCATTATTACCTTCTCTTTTCTCTCCCAACATTGGATACTTTTTAACTGAAACTGAAACCAATTGTGAAACTGTAGTATTTCTAGAATGAACAGACCCTTTTGGATTAACAATTTTTCCATCATCCCACCTAAAATTTCTTAACTTGGCAAGCAGGCATACCAGTACAAAAGAAAAAGGCTCATGTCTTGGCCTGAATCAAAAACTCTAAACTAAAACAATAGGCAATTTTGTCTTAAATCAATCAATCAGTAGCTACTTTCACAGAGTCCAATATCAGGGTAAGTGCTGCTGAAGATCCAGAGGAGGTATGATGCATGGCCTCTGCTTTCAGTCCATTCCAATGACTATTAGTCACCTTTCTTGAGCTAAGCTGGATAGTACTAATAAGACTATTAGTTAAAGGCTCCTGGAACTGCAGAACTGTGACCCAGAAGAGACTTAAAATAACAAGGGCACACAAAAAAATGAAAAGAAGTTCTTGCAAATTATAATTCATGGTTGCCTGGTACTTCCTTAAAAACACCCATAAACAAAAATCATTCAAGCCTCGGTGAGGTTGTATGGTTTTCCACTTCCCCGTCAGCTTGGATAGTCAGGGATCCCGCAGAGGGTTGCAGGAGGAGCAGCCCCAGAAATAAACAGAAGACTTTGCTGTCACGTGGCAAGTAAGTGTTGCCTCTCTTGAGCATCCCAGGTAACTGGGGCAGCCCCCTGACAATGGATGAAATGATATCGCATCCAGTCAGAGAACAACCCAGCAGAAATAGCGAGATGACACATAAACCTATAATCTCAGCTTCTAAAATGAAGCAACAGTACGTGAGCACATTGTACTTCTGCAGCTACTCTAGAGAAAGAAAGAGAGTAAAATGTGTGAGAAAGCCACGTTTAAATTACTCACGATTAGCCCCTGCAGTGTGCTTCCATCCTACCTGGATGAAGACTGTGTGCACAATATACACACACACATAGACACAGACATGTGCAGGGGTAGAGACCGTCACAGCTAAATTTTTTACTAGTGTAATGAGGAAAGAGACCAACAGAAGGAGCTCCCTGGGCTAATTTCCCAGCCGGCAGCCACTTCAATGTTCCCGCTAGGAGAGTGAGAAGGAGGGAGAGCAAAATAGGATAAATAATGACTGGCTCTGCTGGTCAGGAGAAATTATCGCTGTGCTCGAGGGATCTAAGCATATGTTCATCTAAGAAACGTACTAGGGGTGCAGGCTGAGGAAACGGAGGAAAGAAAACCCAGAATGGTTTGGACGTATCTCCAGGACATAGTCATTTAAATTAAAAGAAAAAATTTTAAAGCACAAATTAGATATGACTAAACCTAAAAGTTGCCAAACATCTTAGTTCCCCCGAATTTAAATAGCTTTTTAACTTGTGGCTTTATATGGCTTGGGAGGGGGTGGGGCAGAGCAAGCTATTTTACATTTCCTATAGGAACTGATAGGCATCTGCTCCAATACAGTGTGTTTAGGTGTATGTCTGCTTCTATGTCTTAGCACAGCAAAAGACCAAGATTCCTTATTCTGTGCTCAGCTACAGAGATCTTTTCTGTGTAGCAGGAAAATAAGACCTAGAAAATTAGGGGGAATGCAAAGGAAAAATATTACTAAAGCTCAGAAAAATTGGTTTTGCCCATGTTTCAGGGCTAAAATTTACTTTGATGTGTCACAAGCAAATAAGTCAGCATCAAGCCAGGGTGGGCTTAAATGTTCATAGGATAGAGAATGGGTAGGCATTATTTATCTTATATGACTTTCCCAGAAAATGAAGGGAACATATCTATCAGTTGAAGGGTTGTTTGTTTTTTTTTTTTAACCTAGTTGATAGTCTACCCAGTGTGTGACCATGTGTCTTGTATATAAAAAGACTCTGACAGACCAGTAATATATTCTTCAGTAGCCAGAGGAGTAATAGGATCTGGGTTTTCATTCCTGCCTGAAACAAAACAAACAAGCAAGAAGAAACAAAACAATACAAGAAAAGTATAGAAGACAACAAAGTTTTGGACATCAAGCCATGAAGGTAGGAAACAAATGAGGTGAGCCCTATGACTGACCCAGACTAGAATGTGGAAGGGTTTACAGGCTACAGTGCGTGGAAAGGGCCGTATCTCAGATGGAACTTGCTGGTCTCCTTGAGATGAAGATACAAAGTCCAGGGAGGTCAAGGCAGCTAACTGCTTGCAGGACATAGTACCAAAGAGAAGAGAGCTGTGCAGAGAAAGCCCAGGAGATCTTTAGGCACTCTCTCTTGAGTCTTCAGATGCATATGTGTCAGGAAACTGCCAAGAAAAAGCCAATAAAAAATACTAGGAGACATACCACATGTATTTCATAGAAGTGAAGGAATAGTGCCTGTCATGAGCAACCAGAAAGGAAAGCCTCATAATTTGGGGCACTGGATAGAATAATTGGAAGAGCTTTGATTCAGTAGTGGGAAAAAAAATTAACCCTAGGCTGATCCCCAACCCCTCCCCCTCAATAGCACTTAAAAGTGAGACATGAAAGGATCAAAATGTCTCCAAGTGACTTAACCACATCCTACAAAAAGTCCGAGAGATTTATAGGAATACAAAATATCCAGAACCCAACAAAATACAATTCACAATGTCTGACATCCCATCAAAACATACAAAAAAGTCTCATATCAAACTTCCAGTGATTAAAAATGATACTATGTCTGACATGAAACATACTTGTTGGGATTAGCAATGGATTAGACATTGCATAAAATTAAGGGACTTGAATGCATACCAATAGAAGCTGTCCAAAACGAAATAGAGAGAAAAGAGACTAAAATATATAAACAGAGCATCAGTGAACTGCAGTACCAGTCCCATTTTATTTGTGTCTCTAAAGGACAAGAAGAGAAGAGGGATATAAATGAAAGAGATTGACGACAAATTCCAAATTTAATAAAAACTATAAAGTCACAGTTCCAAGAAGCCCACTGAATCCCAAGCACAAGACACATAAAGAAACCACAGGAAGGTACATCATAATCAAACTGCTTAAAACAAATGACAAAAAGAAAAACCTTAAAAACAATCAAAGAAAAAAGATAATATATATGGAGGAACAAAGATAACAATGAGGAGGGTGAAAAGCCCTTGAAGAGCTCTTTTGTGTCTCATAAAAAGTTCTGCCAATAACTTCTTCTGAATTTATTAATTTCATATTTCTAATGTTCTCTACTGGGTAGACTAAAGTTGAGTGAATTATATATATATTTATTATATAATGAAATTATGTATATATTTTGAATGAACTATATAGTGAAATATATATTTATAATATAAGTATATAATGAAAATACCTCCAGGCCTAAGTCTTCATGCTATAAATGCATGACCTGGGCCCAATCAATGCCAGTTTCCTGGGTCACATACATGGCATTCTCAGGATCAAGATCTATCTCTATTTAAAGCCATTCAGTTACCGATGTGTTCAACTCTCCCTGTTGTGTCATCAAGAAGAACAAACGGCAGTTTTTTAGAACATAGACATTGCCTCACCTCCAACAGAAGAAATGGAGTAAAAAGTGATGAGTCAGGACTAGCAGAGCCTATACTTAGCATCACCAGGCAAAAGCTCCACACAGTAAAAATGACTGCACAGAATTTCACCACCATGGAACGACCTTATTTAAAATAATGACTATGTGACATATGCTTGAAATTCTTTTTAGGGAGCAAAAACAGGGGATCTGAGGTAGAATGGAAGGCAAGGGCCCCTCCCAACGCCAAGGCACATATCATATACAAATTAAAATATGGTCAGAGGGTAATCGAGGTACCCAAATCTAAAGTCAAAGGGAAAGTATTTGAAATAGAAAGGTTAATTTGTGTTGGAGGTGATTTTTACATGGGCATAGCTATATGGCCATTCTTCCAAGTAATCAGTACCAATGATTTATTACAAAACAATGGCTAATGAGTCACCCAAACAATACAGAGAAGGTCCCATTGTACTTCTGTTAATGTGACATACTTTTGATGGTGCTTTAGTAAACCTCTTTATAAATATTTATTAAGTATGCACCCTATGGCATGAACCCAGGATTGAAGAGTGATTGAACATCAGCTCTTGCCTCATGGAATTTCTGATCTAGGGAGCGAGACAGAGCAGTAAATAATTAAGGAGATCAAATCAGTCAATCCTAAAGGAAATCAATCCTGAATATTCATTGGACGGACTGATGCTGAAGCTGAAGCTCCAGTACTTTGGCCACCTGATGAGAAGAACGGACTCACTGGAAAAGACTCTGATGCTGGGAATGATTGAAAACAGAAGGATAAGGGGGATGACAGAGGATGAGATGGTTGGATGGCATCACCGGTTCTATAGATGAGTTTGCACAATCTCCGGGAGTTGGTGATGGACAGGGAAGCCTGGTGTGCTGCAGCCCAGGGAGTTGCAAAGAGTGGGACGTGACTGAGTGACTGATCTGAACTGAACTGAGTATGAATAATGCAATTCCAACATGAAATTCTGAGCAAGTGCATGGTAGGGTTGATTAACTTAGTCTGAGAGGGTCACAGAAAACATTCTGGAAGAAATGATGCTGAGACAAAAAGAAGGAGATGGATTTAGCCAGGTGAAGAAGCAACATTTACAAAGGCTGAGGAGAGAGAAAACATGGCTCCTTTGAGAAACTGTGAACATTTTGGAGTGTGTTATTCCCTTTGTGTCCTTCCATGACTCTGGGAAGTAGGTTCAGCAATGAGAGAGCTGAAACTTACAGATATCTTATAGAAATGAAAAGTGACAGAACTGGGATTAGAAAACTCAGGTCTCCAAATGGACTCAGGTCAATCTGTGTTCTTGCTCCTTGTACTTCACCATGTTAGTATTATATATGGGACGTATTGTATGGGAAATCTCTGTACCTTCCATTCAATTTTCCTGTGAACCTATACTGCTCTAAAATATAAAGTCTATTTTTTAAAAAACCTGATATCTCCATCAGTAAGCCAATAAAAAAGCATTAACTAGCATAAAGGTGGACATATAGAACAACAATAGAATGGAGAGCCCAGAAATAAACCTCTGTATATACTGTCCATTGATTTTCAACAAGGGTGCCAAGGCCATTAAATAGGGAAAAGACAGTCTTTTCCAGCATACAATGTTGGGAAAATTGACTATTTACATGCAAAAAAGTGGTATACTTACCTTACACCACATAAAAACATTAACTCAAAATGGATCATAAATCTAAACATAAGAGGTAAAACCACAAAACTTTTAAAAGAAAACAGAGGGACAACCTCATGACACTGACTTGTGTAAGATTTCATGGACTTGATATCAAAAGAAAATAGATAAATTGGACCACATCAAAAATTAAAACTTCACTGCATCAAAAGATACAGTCTAAAGAGTAAACAAGCAACCTATAGAATGAGAAAAAATTGTTTAAATCTTACATCTGATAAGGGGTTAATAACTAGAATATATAAAAACTCCTTCAATACAACAATGAGAAACCAAATAACCTGATTGAAAAATGGGCAAAGGTTAGACTTTTCATTTCTGGTTTGGCATGTAAGGAGCTTACATCACAAAGAAAATTTGGTTCTTTGAAAGGATCAATATAATTGATAAGGCTATAGCCAGGCTAAGAAAAAAAGAGAAGAGACATAAATTACTAATATCAGGAATGAAGGAGAAAACATCACTACAGATCCCATGGACATTAAAAGGATAGTAAAGGCGTATTGTAAACCACTCTACGCCCATAAATTTAATCATCTAAATCAACTGAGCCAATTTCTTGAAAGACATAATCTGCCAAAATGTATACAAGAAGAAATAGAGAATTTGATTAGGACTATATCTATTAAAGAAGTCAAATCGGTAATTAGTAACCCTCCAAACCAGAAAACAGCACCTCCAGATGGCTTCACAGATGAATTCCAACAACATTTAGGAAGATACACTGCCCAGTCCTCTACTCACTCTTTCAGAAGATAGAGGCAGGGAAACACATCCTAACTCATTCTTTGAGGTTACAATCCTAATACCAAAACCAGATGAAAATATTATAAAATCATAAATACTAGCAAATCAAATGCAACAATGTGTAAAAAGAATTACCAGTTCAGTTCAGTTCAGTTGCTCAGTCGTGTCCAACTCTTTGCAACCCCATGAATCACAGCACGCCAGGCCTCCCTGTCCATCACCAACTCCCAGAGTTCACTCAAACTCATGTCCATCGAGCTGGTGATGCCATCCAGCCATCTCATTCTCTGTCGTCCCCATCTCTTCCCACCCCCAATCCCTCCCAGCATCAGAGTCTTTTCCAGTGAGTCAACTCTTCGCATGAGGTGGCCAAAATATTGGAGTTTCAGCTTTAGCATCAGTCCTTCCAATGAACACCCAGGATTGATCTCCTCTAGAATGGACTGGTTGGATCTCCTTGCGGTCCAAGGGACTCTCAAGAGTCTTCTCCAGCACCACAGTTCAAAAGCATCGATTCTTCGGCGATCAGCTTTCTTCACAGTCCAACTCTCACATCCATACATGACCACGGGAAAAACCATAGCCTTGACTAGACAGACCTTGGTTGGCAAAGTAATGTCTCTGCTTTTTAATATGCTATCTAGGTTGGTCATAAGTTTCCTTCCAAGGAGTAAGCGTCTTTTAATTTCATGGCTGCAATCAGCATCTGCAGTGATTTTGGAGCCCAAAAAAATAAAGTCTGACACTGTTTCCACTGTTTCCCCATCTATTTCCCATGAAGTGATGGGACCAGATGCCATGATCTTCGTTTTCTGAATGTTGAGCTTCAAGCCAACCTTTTCACTCTCCTCTTTCACTTTCATCAAGAGGCTTTTGAGTTCCTCTTCACTTTCTGCCATACGGGTGGTGTCATCTGCTTATATATCACAACCAAGGAGGATTTATCCCTGTTACGCAAAAGACTAGTTCAATATTCCAAAATCAATTAGCATAATCCATCACATGAATAAGCTATTGAGTAAAAAGCACTGGGCTTCCCGATGGCTCAGTGGAAAAGAACCCGCCTGCCAAGATGTAGGTTTGGTCCCTTGGTCAGGAAGATTCCCTGGAGTAGGAAATGCCAAACCACTCCAGTATTCTTGCCTGGGAAATCCCATGCACAGAGGAACCTGGCAGGTTACACGGCACATGGGATCACAAAAGAGTTGGACATGACTTGGTGACCAAACAACAATGAGTAAAAAATCACATGATCACATCAATAGAGGCAAAACAAACAAACAAACAAACAAACAAAAAAACCCAAAAGCTATATTTGAAAAAAAATCCAGCACCCATTGATGATAAACACTCTCAGAAAACTAGGAATAGAGAGGAACTTTCTTAGCTTTACAAAGAGTATCTAGAGAAAAACTACAGTTAAAATTTAATGTTAAGAACCATGAAGCTAAGATCAAGAAAAAGGCATAGATGTCCCCTCTCAACATTGCACTGGAAGTGTTAGCTAATGTAATAGAAAATAAAAGGTAATAAAAGCTAAAGATATTGGATAGAAAAAAATAAAGTTGTCTTTGTGTAGAGATTACGTCATAGTTCATGTAGAAAAATCCAAAAGAATCAACAAAGCACTCATAGAACTATCAAGTGATAATAGCAAGGTTGCAGGATGAAAAGTGAATATACATAAGTCAATGACTTTCCTATATACAAACAATAGAATGGGAAAGACTAGAGAATATACAAGAAATAAGTGTAATTTTAAATTGAAAAGACAGTACCATCTACATTAGCACCTAAAAATGAAATACTAAGGTATAGATCTAATAAAATATGAAAGAGATCTATAGAAGGAAAACTATAAAATTCTGATAATATTTTATTTATTTAAAAAAATAGAGAGACACACCATATTCATGTTTAGGAAGATCTGGTATTATCAAGATGTCAGTTCTTTCTAATTTGATCTATAGATTCAATGCAATCCCAAGCAAAATAGCTATTTATTTTGTGGTGATTGACAAATTAATTCTAAAGTTTATGTGAAGAGACAAAAGACCCAGAATAGCCAACTCAATATTACACGGGAAGAATGAAGTCAGAAAACTGCCACTACCCAACTTCATGACTCACTACAAAGCTACAGTAATCAAGAGACTGTGGTATTGAGAAAGAATAGACAAGAGAGTCCAGAGGAAAAGAGAGAGCTCAGAAATAGACCCACATGTGATTCATGGGGTTGCAGAGAGTCGGACATGACTGAGCGACTGAACTGAACTGAACTGAACTGAATCTTTGATTAGTCAGTTCTAAAGGAAATCAATCCTGAATATTCATTGGAAGAACTGATGCTGAAGCTGAAGCTCCAATACTTTGGCGACCTGATGCAAAGAGTCAACTCATTAGAAAAGACACTGATGCTGGGAAAGATTAAGGGCGGGAGGAGAACGGGATGACAGAGGAGGAGATGGTTTGATGGCATTACTGACTCAGTGGGTTTCACTGATAGCTCAGTTGGTAAGGAATCCACCTGTAATGCAGAAGACCCTGGTTCGATTCCTGGGTCGGGAAGATCCTCTTGAGAAGGGACAGGCTACCCACTCCAGTATTCTGGCCTAGAGAATTTCACGGACTGTATAGTCCATGGGGGCTTCCCTTGTGGCTCAGTTGGTAAAGAATCCACCTGTAATGTGGGAGACCTGGGTTCGATCCCTGGATTGGGAAGACCCCCTGGAGAAGGGAAAGGCTACCCACTCCAGTATTCTGGCCTGGATTCACAAACAGTCAGACGTGACTGTTTTCTTTTCTTTCACCAACTCAATGGACGTGAGTCTGAGCAAACTCCAGGAAATAGTCAAGGACAGGGAAGCCTGGCGTGCAGCAGTCCATGGGGTCGAAAAGAGTCGGACACGACTGAGCAACTGAACAATAACAACAAATCTTTGATAAAGTAACAAGAACAAAGGCAATAGTACAGAGCAAGGTAGTCTTTTCAACAAATGGTGCTGGAACAACTGGATATCCATGTGCCAGGAAAAAGAAAAAAAAAAAAAGAATATAGACGCAGATCTCACAGTTTTCACAAAAATTGACTTAAATAGATAACAGACGTAAATATGAAATACAAAGCTATAAAAACTCTGAGAAGATAACATAGAAGAAAACCTAGATGAACTTGGGTATGATAATGCCAGTCTATTAAAACATCAAAGACACAATCCATAAAAAAATAATAAGCTGGATTTCACTAAGTTAAAAACTCTGCTTTGCAAAAGGCAATGTCAAGAGAATTAGAAGACAAGACACAATCTGAGAAAAAATATTTGCAAATGATATATCTGAAAAAGAATTGATACTTCAGTTCAGTTCAGTTCAGTTCAGTCGCTCAGTCGTGTCCGACTCTCCGCGACCCCATGAATCACAGCACGCCAGGCCTCCCTGTCCATCACCAACTCGCGGAGTTCACTCAAACTCATGTCCATCGAGTCGGTGATGCCATCCAGCCATCTCATTCTCCGTCGTCCCCTTCTCCTCCCGCCCCCAACCTTTCCCAGCATCAGAGTCTTTTCCAGTGAGTCAACTCGTCGCATGAGGTGGCCAAAGTATTGCAGTTTCAGCTTTAGCATCAGTCCCTCCAATGAACATCCAGGATTGATCTCCTCTAGAATGGACTGGTTGGATCTCCTTGCAGTATAAGGGACTCTCAAGAGTCTTCTCCAACACCACAGTTCAAAAGCATCGATTCTTCGGCGATCAGCCTTCTTCACAGTCCATATGCCATACTGAACTGAACTGAAAGTCGGTCAGTTGTGTCCGACTCTGCGACTCTGTACAGTCCATGGAATTCTGAAGGCCAGAATACTGGAGTGGGTAGCCTTTCCCTTCTCCAGGGGATCTTCCCAGCCCAGGGATCGAACCCAGATCTCCCACACTACAGACAGATTCTTTACCAGCTAAGCCACAAGGGAAGCCCATAGAGAATTGTAAATTAAAACAATAATGAGATACCATATTCACATATTAATATGGAAAAAACCCAGAACACTGAAAATACCAAATTCTGATGAGGATGTGGAACAATGGGAACTCTCATTATTGCTGATGGATGTGCAAAATGTTATAGTCACTTTGGAAGACAGTTTGGTCGTTTCTCACAAATCTAAACAGCTGTGTAAGAATAATGAGATTTATAAATTAAGGGCTTTGTAATGTGGATGTTTTGCTACTAGAGTTGACTACTCAGAAGATCTTTTATAGCTCGTCAATGTTTTATTTTTGATATATCACTTCAATGACATTATTTGACCAAACAAAAGTCATTCTGTCTTTCTAAGCTATGACTTTGTTATGAACAGTATTTGCATTCACTGTGCAAATGTCCATGTATTATCTATTTAAGCAACATCATAGTGCCATCACTCAAGGAAGTTGAATGAGGTGAACATTGATATAGCTCTTTCCCCTTCCCCCCATTTTTTAAATGTAACAAATACTTTTTATGTTCCCCTCCCCCTTCCCCTTTCCCCATCCCCTTTGGGAAACGTGTCAGGAACTAGATAGTTTAAGATGAGCAATTGAGGGGACTGAGAGATTGATCCACACAGAGCCTGGATTCTTTTTGCTTCATCATAAGGCGTTCTGCTGGCCCGGCTAATTTAGTACCCTTTTAACAAGAGAACCTTGTGGAAATCCAGCTGGCAACTCAAGAAGTTCAGTAAGCAGGACCACAGAGGTTATACTCTGGGATCCTGGCCATGAGGTTGGATGCCTCACCTTGTTGAAAAGAGACACTGGACCTAAACGGTGCAGCATGACTTTGTTCCTGCTTAGCTAAATTTCTCCACACCACAGTCAGCTAAGTCACCTACAGCGACTTTCGAAAAACACAGAGAGCACCTACCCCGAGGAGATGGTAGATTTGGAGTTAGCCGTCGTAGACATAATTCCTCTGATGGCTTTTTCAACAATGGACCTCTTCGAACGACAGGAGATTCTTGGCACCAGCCCTCCCTGTTCCACCATGATTCTGTGGACTCTGGTGTCTCTAAGGGAGCGTATGATGGAATCACAGAGAACCTATCTGGTTGGCATGGCTCTTCTCAAGGTCATGATGGCATAAGCCAGCGTAGTGGGGGTGGCACAGGAAACCATCGCCATTGGAATGGCAGCTTCTATTCCCGGAAAGGCTGTGCCTTTCAGGAAAAGTCACCTACAGATATTAGGGAAGAGAAGAAAGAAGATAAGGTGGAAAAGTTGCAGTTTGAAGAGGAAGACTTTCCTTCTTTGAATCCAGAAGCTGGCAAACAGAACCAGCCATGCAGACCTATTGGGACCCCTTCTGGAGTGTGGGAAAACCCACCTAGTGCCAAGCAACCCTCCAAAATGCTAGTTATCAAAAAAGTTTCCAAAGAAGATCCTGCTGCTGCCTTCTCTGCTGTATTCACCTCACCAGGATCTCACCATGCAAATGGAAACACATCGTCAACCATGGTTCCAAGTGTCTATAAGAACCTGGTTCCTAAGCCTGTACCACCTCCACCCAAGGCCAGCGCATGGAAAGCTAACAGAATGGAACACAAATCAGGACCCCTTTCCTCTAGCCGAGAGTCTGCTTTTACCAGTCCAATTTCTGTTACCAAACCAGTAGTACTGGCTGGTGGTGTAGTTTTAAGCTCTCCCAAAGAGAGCCCCGCCAGCACCACTCCTCCGATTGAGATCAGCTCCTCTCGTCTGACCAAGTTGACCTGCCGAACTACTGACAGAAGAGTGAGTTCCTGAAGACTCTGAGGGATGACCAGAATGGAGACTTCTCAGAGAGCAGAGAGTGTGAGAAGTTGGAAGATTCGGAGGACAACAGCACGCCTGAACCAAAGGAAAACGGAGAGGAAGGCTGTCATCAGAATGGTCTTGCTCTCCCCGTAGAAGAGGGAGGGGAGGTCCTCTCTCACTCTTTGGAAGCAGAGCACAGGTTACTGAAAGCAATGGGATAGCAGGAGTATCCTGAAAATGACGAGAATTGTCTTCCCCTCACAGAGGATGAGCTCAGAGAGTTCCATATGAAGACAGAGCAGCTGAAAAGAAATGGCTTTGGAAAGAATGGCTTCTGGAAGAGTCGAAGTTCCAGCCTATTCTCCCCTTGGAGAAGCACTTGCAGAGCAGAGTTTGAGGACTCAGACACAGAGACAAGTAGCAGTGAGACATCTGATGACGATGCCTGGAAGTAGGCGTATAAATGCTCACAGTTAAATCTGACCCGTAAACTCAGCTTGTGTGTTTAGGGTTTGTACAGAAGAAATCGTTCTTTTCCTTTTCTTATGTTATTGTTGAATACTTCATGCACAAGGGAAGTAATCATATCCCAAAGAGAGAGCAAGCGATTGGCTTGGTTAGCTTTTGTTGTTGTTCTTCCCTGTTATCTGCTTAATAGAGAGAACTTTGTGTGGTGGGAAAGATTTTTAAAACACACATACACACAGTACATATGGGACAATGCACAGGTGGGAGCTGGCAGTGCAGAGAAGAGGAGACACTGGTCTACAGCAGCAGCTTCTACTACCAGCCCTTGGGGCACTCACCTCTGTGCTCAAGCAATCATTGCCAATGACAAAGTGACTACTGAAGTTATAATTGTATTAAATTAATGCTAATAATTTGGATATTTTATTTCTGGCTGCTCGGGTAACGTTAGCCTTTAACCAAGCATATGTGGTTTCCACCCCCCCTTTTTTTTTTCTTTCTGAGTACAGCTATAAAATATTTGGATATAGGAAATGTTGTGTTATTCTTGCAGCCTTGATATTCAGGGTGGATTGTAAAATATAAATTTTTGTGAGATTTCAAAGATTAAGATTATTTTGATAACATTATTTACAGATTTAAAAGATGTGGTTATCACAAGTCTGTTGAGGGGAAAACTACTGCATAAAATAACTAACTTGGAATAAATATTTTGCATCAGTTTGAAAAAAAAATAAACATACTCTCACTATATAATTTAACAATCATGCTCCTTCATATATATTCAAGTGATTTGAAAACTTACATTCACATAAAACCCTGGATACACCTATTTATAGAAACTGTATTTACAACTGCAAAAACTGAAAGCAATCAAGATGATCTTCAGTAGGTGGATCAATAAATAAACTTTGGTTCATCAAAACAAAAAAATATTATTCAGCACTAAAAAAAAATGAGCTATCTAACCATGAAAAGACATGGAGACAACTTAAATGCATATTATTAAGTAAAAGAAGTCAATCTGTAAAGGTTACATATTGTATGATTCCAACTATATGACATTCTGAAAAAGGTAAAGCTATGGGGATGATAAGATTAGTGTTAGCCAGAAGCTAGAGGGAGGGAGAGATAAATAAGCAGAGCAAGGTTTCTTTCTAAGCATTGAAACTATTCTGTATGATAGTATAATACTGCATACATGTCATAATATTGATACATTTGTCAAAACCCATAGAAAGTATAATACCAAGAGTGAACTCAAATGTAAACTATGAACTTTGTATGATGATTTGTTGATATAGGTTCATCAACTGCAACAAATGTACCACTTTGATGAGGGAAGTTGGCAATGGAGGCTGCACATGTGTGGGAATTCCTACACCTTCCACTCAAATTTTCTCTGAAACTACAACTGCACTAAAAATTGACGTTTGCTAGTTTAAAAATACAAGGTGGGTGTTGAACACACATTTCTCCAAAGATAATCAAATGACCACCATGTTCATGAGAAGATGCTCAACATCATTAATCATTAGAGAAATGCAAATCAAAACTATGAGATGCCAATTCACACCTATTTAGGATAACTATTATCCTAAACAGAAGAAAAGGGAAAAAAAAAAAAAAAACACAGAAAGTAAGAAGTACTGGCAAGGATATGGAGAAATTGAAACCCTTGTGCCCTGTTGGTAAGAATATAAAATGGTACAGCTATAGAAAATAGTGTGGTGGTCCCTCAAGAAATAAAAAGTAGAATTACTGTATGATTCAGCAATTCCAATTCTGGGTATATACCTTAAAGATTGAGATCAGGATTTCAAAGACATATTTAACAGCATTGTTCACAATAGCTAAAATCCCAATTATGCAGCATGGGTTTACTGGTGCATCAGCCTCCTTTTGCTGCTATAACAAATTACCATAAACTCAATGGCTTCAGTTCAGTTCAGTTCAGTCGCTCAGTCGTGACTGACTCTTTGTGACCCCATGAATCACAGCACGCCAGGTCTCCCTGTCCATCACCAACTCCTGGAGTTCACTCAAACTCATGTCCATCGAGTCAGTGATGCCATCCAGCCACCTCATTCTCTGTCATCCCCTTCTCCTCCCGCCCCCAATCCTTCCCAGCATCAGAGTCTTTTCCAGTGAGTCAACTCTTCGCATGAGGTGGCCAAAGTATTGCAGTTTCAGCTTTAGCATCAGTCCTTCCAAATGAACACCCAGGATCGATCTCCTTTAGAATGGACTAAGGCAGTGCAAATTTATTCTCTGATCGTTCTGAAAGTCAAAAGTCTGAAATAAGCTGTCAACAGGGCTGGTTCCTTTGCTGCCACAGAATATGGCAAAAGCTGGCAAAAGCCAGCAAAAGCTGGAAAAGGCAAGGAGTGGATTCTCTATTAGAACCTCTGGACAGAAGGAGAATAGTCCTGCTGACATCCTGATTCCAACTCAATGATATTGATTTTGGACTTCTGATCTCCAGAATGATGATAGAATACATCTCTGTTGTTTTAAGCCACAGTTTGTGGTTGTTATAGCAGCCACCATAACTAATATAATTTCTAAGTGGAATGAATTCAGATATGTAATTTTGATGTGTGGGCCGTAATACCTTTGAGTGTGGTCTCTAAGCTGTCATGCTGGCATCACTGGAGAGATTATTAGGAATGTTGCAACTCAGATCCCGTTCCCAGACCTAATGAATCTAACTCAGCATTTGAGTAAGAATCCCAGATGTATCCCCTGAAGAAGGAAAATCAGATTTGAGCCATGAGTCCTAGAGACAGAGAACCAGACAAGAGAACCCTGGGAATCTGGAAGCTCATGCAGGGCCACTCAGCCATTGGAAGCATGTCCCAGAACAGACCCTGATAAGGAAGAAATGTTATATTTTGTTTAGGTAATTTTTAATTTAGACTACTGAAATAGATGAACAAATATCCTAACAAATATTCCATCTATATGCCAGGCAAAGCACAAATAATTTGAACACATATGAACTATCAAATGTGTGTTTATAAGGCAGGCAAGTCTTTCATTTCACACACACATGAAAAGTCATTACTCATCATAAAATGTTTCTACTGTTTAACCATAATTGTGATATGGATGTTCACAAGAACTCTACTGATTGTTACCTTGGGGAATCATGGCTAATGATTTTTGGGCTTTATTACTTACTGTAGGCTAACCACAGAAACCACATCTTCAGTCATATGGCCGCTGGAGGCTTTTCATTCCATGTACAAATTAATAGGCCACTTAGATTTGGAACCAACATTTTAAAACATTTTACGCCTTTGGGTTGGATTACTTAAGGGAAAAAAGGCTGTCTATGGGCTTAGCAATGCTGCCTTTGTTGTAGATCAGCTGTCCATTTACGTGTGGGTTTGTTTGTGGACTCTTATTTCATTAGTCTATTTTGGTCACTACCAAACTGTCTCCATACTGTAATTTTGTCTTGATATCCTGCAGTTTAAATCCTGCAACTTTTCCCTTATTTCTCAACATTATCCTGATCAGGAGTTGGTAAACTATGACCAATAGAACCAACAACTATTTTGGTAAATAAAGCATTATTGGAAAGCAACTATTCTCTCTCAATTTCATATTGTTTATGGCTGCTTTCTACTTACAATGGCAGGATCAGGTAGTTGCAATAGGGATAGCCTGGGCCACGAACCCTAACATAATTGCTATCTGTCCCTTTACCAAAAATATTTACTGACCTCTGGTCTTGATGCTTCTTGTTTTTTTTGCATTTCCATGTAAATTTTAGAATTCATTTTTCTCTTTAAGGTTTATTTTTTTATTTATGGCCTCACTGGGTCTTTGTCGCTGCTTGCATGCCTTCTCCAATGGTGAGAAGCTGGGGCTACTCTCTAGTTGTGGTGTGTAGGCGTCCCATTGCCGTGGTTTCTCTTGTTGCAGAGCACGGGCTCTGGTTGTGCAGGCTTCAGCAGTTGTGGTGCGTGGGCTCAGTAGTCACTGCTCACAGGCTCCAAAGCGCTGGCTCAGTAGTTGTGGCACACGGGCTTAGTTGTCCCATGGCATGTGGGATCTTCCAGGACCAGGGATCAAACCTATGTCCCCTGCATTGGTAGACAAATTCTTTACAAGTGAGCCACCAGAAAAGCCCCAGTTAGCTTTTCAAGGTGTAGAAAAAGAACTATAGAGATATCACATGGGATTCCATTGAATATGTAAGTCAGTTTTTGGGGGAATTTGACATATTTCATTAATGACTATTACAATCCATGAATATGATACAAGCCTCCTTTTTAAAATAATTTTCTTTAATTTCTCTCATCAACAAGTTTTCAGTTCAGTTCAGTTCAGTTGCTCAGTCATGCCCGACTCTTTGCAACCCCATGAATCACAGCACACCAGGCCTCCCTGTCCATCACCAACTCCCGGAGTTCACTCAAACTCATGTCCATCGAGTCGGTGATGCCATCCAGCCATCTCATCCTCTGTCGTCCCCTTCTCCTCCCACCCCCAATCCCTCCTAGCATCAGACTCTTTTCCAGTGAGTCAACTCGTCGCACGAGGTGGCCAAAGTATTGGAGTTTCAGCTTTAGCATCAGTCCTTCCAATGAACACCCAGGATTGATCTCCTCCAGAATGGACTGGTTGGATCTCCTTGCAGTCCAAGGAACTCTGAAGAGTCTTCTCCAGCACCACAGTTCAAAAACATCAATTCTTCGGCGATCAGCTTTCTTTAATAGACTCAGCAAATCTTTTGTTGGAGTCTTTTCCTTGGTATTTAAATTCTTTGTATTTTAAAATGTTCATTTTCTAATATTTTGTTGCTTATACATAGAAAAAGAGTTGCTTTCTGTATAAATGGGCTTCCTAGCTGGCTCAGTGGTAAAGAATTCACCTGCCAGTGCAGGAGATACAAGAGGTGTGGGTTCAATCCTTGGGTCAAAGATCCTCTGGAGGAGAAAATGGCAACCCACTCCAATATTCTTGCCTGGAAAATCCCATGGACAGATGAGTTTGGTGGGTTACAGTCCATGAGGTCACAAAGAGTCAGAAACAACTGAGTGAGCACATCTGTATATATTAATAGGTTTGTCTGATGAGCATTTTTATCAAAACAGATGTTGACTTTACCAACTGATTTTTATGCATTTGTTGAGATGATCTCATGGTTTTTCTTTTTAGTAAGCTAACACAATTAATACATTAGTGCAATTTTCAAACCTCATTTCAATCTTTCATTCCTAGAATAAATCCCACTTAGTCATGATATATCACTGAAACTGTGTACAAGGCCCTTGTCTTTTGAAGTAAAATGCAGCCTCAAGACTTAATGATTGGGAAATGTGAAGATTCAGAAACAAAGAGTAGCTGTTGGGCTGGGAAACTGGTGTCAATTTAGACTGAAAGTCTGCCACACAGCAGAATTACCAAAATCTCACTTCCCTGAAAGATACAGATAAAGGCCTGTAACACATTTCTAGGTTGTTTTTTACAGGAAGTAGACTCTCTCCAGATGAAAACTGCTGACCACAAGAACATAGACCCTAGACTGGTTGAAACCAGAAAAATCGATGATGCTTGAAACTTCACCATGATGCCAATGAATCCAAGAAGTGTCCATGAGCTGATCATGCCCTGCTCCCTGACGCTATAAAACTCCTCACTACCCACTCCAGGATGGATTACACAGTCTTGAAGGCATTAGCCCACCATGGTCCCCTTTGCCTGGCAAAGCAATAAAAGCTACTCTCTTGTACTTCACCCAAAACTCTGTCTACCCAGCATCGGTGAAGAGAGGCTGAGTTTCAGCAACATCACCTCTGCATATGTGGGTGGAATTTATATGCTAACAGTTTGGTTTTTTGCTTCTATGTTCTTAGAGATATTACTCCATAGTTTTTTTTTTTTCTTCTGATGTCTGTCAGATTTTGCTTTCAGGATTATGCTAGCTCATGAAATAAATTGGAAAGTGTTCTTTATTTTTTTGCTTTTTGGAAGGGTTTTTGTAAAATTGATTTATTTTTATGCCTTAAATACTTGGGCAAAGTCACAGATGAAGTCATCAGGGCCTGGAATTTTCTTTGTGTGATGGTTTTAAATTATTAAGTCAATTTCTTCAACATATTTAGGACTGTTCAGATTTTCTGTTTCTATTAATAATTGTGAGTGTTTTGATAAATTGTATTTTTAAAAAATTTTATTCCTTTCATTTACATTTGTGAATGTATTGCCTTAAAGCTATCTAAATATCCTTTTTTTCTCTTTCTAGTATCTATAGAATTTGTGCTATTATCTACTTTTTTATCCATGATTTTGGTAACCTATGCTTTCTTATTTTCTTGAACAGGTTTCCCAGGTGCTTATAATTTTATTAGTCTTTGCAAAGAACCAACTTTAGTTTCATGAATCCTTCCCATTGAATATTTCTTTTTCTATTTCATTACAATGGTTTAATTTTCATTATTTAATTTTCTGCTTTTTTCCAATTTCTTGAGATAGATACTTGAATCATATATATTCACCTAGGCATGGTTTCACCTATGTCCAACACAATTTGATATGCTACATTTTTGCTATCCACTTAATACTGTTTGGTAATTGTGATTTCTTCCTTGGGTTGGATCCTCAGGTTATTAAATGAGTTTTCTGTACTTTCCAAATTTGGGGAATTTATTCAGTTCACGTCAGTTCAGTCGCTCAGTCGTGTCCAACTCTTTGCGACCCCATAGACTGCAGCACGCCAGGCCTCCCTGTCCATCACCAACTCCCGGAGTTCACTCAAACTCATGTCCATCGAGTCGGTGATGCCATCCAGCCATCTCATCCTCTGTCGTCCCCTTCTCCTCCCGCACCCAATCCTTCCCAGCATCAGAGTCTTTTCCAGTGAGTCAACTCGTCGCATGAGGTGGCCAAAGTATTGAGTTTCAGCTTTAGCATCAGTCCTTCCAATGAACACCCAGGACTGATCTCCTTTAGAATGGACTGGTTGGATCTCCTTGCAGTCCAAGGGACTCTCAAGAGTCTTCTCCAGCACCACAGTTCAAAAGCATCAATTCTTCGGCGCTCATCTTTCTTCACAGTCCAACTCTCACATCCATACATGACCACGGGAAAAACCATAGCCTTGACTAGATGGAACTTTGTTGGCAATGAAGCAGAAATAGATGTTTTTCTGGAACTCTCTTGCTTTCTCCATGATCCAGCGGATGTTGGCAATTTGATCTCTGGTGCCTCTGCCTTTTCTAAAACCTGCTTGAACATCTGGAAGTTCACGGTTCACATATTGCTGAAGCCTGGCTTGGAGAATTTTGAGCATGACTTTACTAGCGTGTGAGATATGTTAGTGATTTCAAGTTAACTCTACTTTAGTGAAACAACATACTCTAAATGGTATTAATCCATTGAAGTTTATGAAACTTGCCATATAGACTGTGCTGTGCTGTGCTTAGTCATTCAGTCTTGTCTGACTCTTTGTGACCCCATGGACTATAGCCCGCCAGTGTCCTCTGTCCATGGGGATTCTCCAGGCAAGAATACTAGAGTGGATTGCCATGCCCTCCTCCAGGGGGATCTTTCCAACTCAGGTATCGAACCCAGATCTCCCATATTGCAGGTGAATTCTTTACCATCTGATCCACCAGGGAAGTCCAAGAATACTGGAGTGGGTAGCCTATCCCCACTCCAGGGGATCTTCCCGACCCAGGAATTGAACCAGGGTCTCCTGAATCACAGGCAGATTCTTAACCAGCTGAGCTACTAGGGAAGCCCCTTTTATAGACTAAAAAATAGTAACTTTTGGTAAATGTCACATGTCTACTTGAAAAAAATATGTATTTCTCAGATCTGGGTCAATTCATGCATTTATTTTAAAAAGAAATTTCCCAGTAGATATTTAAGTTTACAACCCCTGCTACCATGGAATTGGAAGCAGTACATTTTCAAAAGATATATTTTATTTTTCCTTTTTTTTCCTTTTAAAAGCAGAGAGGCAGAAATAGATAGGAAATAAGGAGAGGGATAATACTGAATCTGAGGTTTGAAAGTCAGAACACAGTTCAGTTCAGTTCAGTTCAGTTCAGTCGCTCAGTCGTGTCTGACTCTCCGCGACCCCATGAATCACAGCACACCAGGCCTCCCTGTCCATCACCAACTCCCGGAGTTCACTCAAACTCATGTCCACAGAGTCGGTGATGCCATCCAGCCATCTCATTCTCTGTCGTCCCCTTCTCCTCCCGCCCCCAACCTTTCCTAGCATCAGAGTCTTTCCAGTGAGTCAACTCATCGCATGAGGTGGCCAAAGTATTGCAGTTTCAGCTTTGGCATCAGTCCTTCCAATGAACACCCAGGATTGATCTCCTTTAGAATGGACTGGTTGGATCTCCTTGCAGTCCAAGGGACTCTCAAGAGTCTTCTCCAACACCACAGTTACTTTATACTTAAAAGATAATAGGCGTTTATAGTTGGAAAGTTTTTATCTAAAGGAAGAGTTTCAAACCTACTACAATGTTTGGTCAAGATTTTTCAAATTCTATTTACTGAGCAGATAATATTCTTAACATAGAATGCTTGGATCTTAAAATGCTACAGGTGGAAGGAATTTAGAGGTCATCCAGTTTGAATTCCTTGTTTTAGATATGAATAAACTGAACCCTAGAAAGAGTAAGTGATTTTTCACTCATCAGTCAGCTAGCAGTATGACACTATAGATAAAAGCTATGGACAAGAGTCACACAGAACTAGAATTGAATCATGGCCCTGAAACTCAATACTTCCGAGACCTTGGAAAATTGACATTCCTTTTTGGAGTGCCAGAATTCTCATTTGTAAAACTGGAAGAAAAATAGTAAGTAGGATAGCTATAAAATTTAAATGAGACAGTATATTTTTAAATAGCTAAGGTATTATTTGACATATTGTAATAACTCCAAAAAGTATTAGTTATTATTGGTAATTACAATTGGCCAGTGGCAGAACTGAGTCAAACTAAGATGATTTCTGACTTTTGATTTAAAAACTTTTCCAGTGTTATTATTTTTCTCAAGAAGTATCCTGGTATATATGCTTTGTGTAATCTAGGTCACTTCTGTTACTTTCTTGTTTCCTTACTCCTGTTTAACTATGACATGACAATGGTACCAGTGGTATATAGCAGGTATATATTCGGTTTTCACTGAAATGAATTCTTTCAAAACTCAATTAAAAGCATTTGTTGTATGTAGTAAACTCTTCTTGGTAGAAAGAACATGGCAGTATTTTTATGAGGAAATTAGCTAAATGAATTCCACTTAAAAATATCTCATAGAATGAAATTGGAAGTATAAATTGATACAATTTTTGGAGGACAATTTTGTAATAGCTACTCAACAATTTAAAAATTAATATACATCCAGAAAACTCTAAGAAAATAATAAGAAAAAGGATCTTACACAAGACATTTATTTTAATATTACTTACAAAAATTTTTGAAAAAGTATCTATCTGGGTGATTTATGAAATGTACTACAGTAAATTTATATTATGGAAAATAATGTGTCAAAAATCCTGTTTTATGACAATGTTTAATCACATAGAAAAATGTATTATTTAATAAAAATCATTATCCAAAAGTATTTACTATATGGTTCCAGTTTACTGTACAAAATCATCCTCTATCTCTCTCTCTCTCTGGTCTGACCTGCTTTATCACTGTGCTATTAATAAGTTACCATTAATTTTAATATTTAAATTATTTTCCAGTACTAAATATTATCCACTTCTCAAGAACTCATTCTTGCTCTTCAAAGCTACACTTCACAATGGCTATTGTCAGACATTGTTGCCTATGAAAACACATGGACTACATTATCTAATGTTTGTTTATTATCCCTCTCATCTGTGTGTATGTTCCTTGAAGGCAGTTTCCTAGAAACTGTCTTGGTCTTTCTACTATTGTATGCCCAGGACATAGCACAAAAAGAGATAAAAAATATTTGCTCAATTAATAAATTAACAAATAAATGATGGAATGAATCCTTGGCTTCTGCAATAATGATTGCATTGCTGTTCTAGCAGTAATTTCCAGGTATGGGAGTCGCAACAGGAAAAGGAGGTTTATCGTTCAGTGTTATATTTAGTGATGGTTAACAAATATACTTAAATTAGTATAGGTTCCAGAGGCACTGTTTCTTCAGGAAGAACCATGCTACTCATTCAATGTTTACTTAGCCTTGCGTATTCATAGCCAACCCCCTCATGGATCACAGACTTATCATGACAAGGGGCTTGCACAATTCAATGAAGCTATAAGCCATGCCATGAAGGGCCACCTAAGACAGACTAGTCATAGTGAAGAGCTCTGACAAATCATGGTCCACTGGAGAAGGAAATGGCAATCCACTCCAGTATTCTTGCCTGGAGAACCCCATGGACAATATGAAATGGCAAAAAGATATGACACCAGAAGAGGAGGTGCCCAGGTTTGAATGTGTCCAATATGCTACTGGGGAAAAGTGGAGGGAAATCACTAACAGCTCCAGTAAGAATGAAGTGGCTGGGCCAAAGTTGAAATGATGCTCAGCTGTGGATGTGTCTGGTGCTGAAAGTAAAGTCTAATATTGTAAAGAACAATAGTGCATAGGAACCTGGAATGTTAGGGCCATGAATCGAAGTAAATTGGACATGGTCAAGCAGGAGATAGCAAGATTGGACATCAACATCTTAGGAATCAGTGAACTAAAATGGACGGAAATGGGAGAATTTAGTTCAGATGACCATTATATCTACTACTGTGAGCAAGAATCCCTTAGAAGAAATGGAGTAGCCTTCATAGTTAACAAAAAAGTCCAAAATGCAATGCAATCTCAAAAATGACAGAATGATCTCAGTTCATTTCCAAGGTAAACCATTCAATATCACAGTAATCCAAGTCTATGCCCCAACTGCTGATTCTGAGAAAGCTAAAGTTGACCAGTTCTATGAAGACCTAAAAGACAAAACTAAAACCAAAAGAAGATGCCCTTTTCATCACAGAGAATTGGAATGCAAAAGTAGGAAGTCAAGAGATACCTGGAGTAACAGACAAGTTTGGCCTTGGAGTACAAAATGAAGTAGGGCAAAGGTTAACAGAGTTTTGCCAAGAAAATGCACTGGTCATAGCAAACACCCTCTTTCAACAACATAAGAGCCAGTTGTACACATGGATATCACCAGATGGTCAATACCAAAATCAGACTGATTACACTCTTTGTAGTCAAAGATGGCTCTATATAGTCAGTAAAAACAAGACCTGGAGCTGACTGTACCTCAGCTCATGGCCTCCTTATTGTAAAATTCAGGATTAAATTGAAGAAAGCAGGGAAAACGACTAAGCCATTCAGATATGACCTAAATCAAACCCCTTAGGATTATACAGTAGAGGTGACAAATAGATTCAAGGGATTAGATCTGGTAAACAGAGTGCCTGAAAAACTATGGACAGAGGTTTGTAACATTGTACAGGAAGCAGTGACCAAAATTATCCCAAAGAAAAAGAAATGCAAGAAGGCAAAGTGGTTGTCTGAGAGGCTTTACAAATAGCTGATGAAAGAAGACAATTAAGAGGCAAAGGAGAAAGGGAAATACATACTCATCTGAATACAGAGTTCCAGAGAAAAGCAAAGAGAGATAAGAAGGCATTCTTAAAAGAATAATGCAAAGAAACAGGGGAAACGATAGAATGGGAAAGACTAGAGATCTCTTCAGGAAAATTAGAGAAATCAAGGGAACATTTCATATAAGGATGGTCACAATAAGGGACAGAAATGGTAAGGACCTAACAGAAGCAGAAGAGATTAAGAAGAGGTGGCAAGAATACACAGAAGAACTATACATAAAAAGGTCTTAATGATCCAGATAACCAAAAAAATGTTTTGTGGTCACTCACCTACAGATGGACAGCCTGGAGTGTGAAGTCAAGTGTGCTTTAGGAAGCATTACTAGGAACAGAACTAGTGGAGGTAATGGTATTTCAGCTAAGCTATGTAAAAACCTAAAAGATGATGCTATTAAAGTGCTGCACTCAATATGTCTGCAAATTTTGAAAACAGCAGTAGCCTCAGGACTGGAAAAGGTCAGTTTTCATTCCAATCCCAAAGGATGTTCAAACTACCATATAATTGTGCTCATTTTACATGCTAGCAAGGTTATGCTCAAAATCCTTCAAGCTAGGCTTTAGTAGTACATGAACTGAGAACTTTCAGATGTACAAACTGGGTTGCAAAGAGACAGAGGAACTAGGGATCAAATTGCCAACATCCTTTGGATTATGGAGAAAGCAAGGGAGTCCCAGAAAAACCATCTGCTTCTGCTTCATTGATTACACTAAAGCCTTTGACTATGTGAATCACAACAAACTGTGGAAAACTATTAAAGGGATGGGAATACCAGACCACTTTGCCTGTCTCCTGAGAAACCTGTATGTGGGTCAAGAAGCAACAGTTAGAACTAGACAAGGAACAACTGACCAGTTCAAAACTGGGAAAGGAGTATGACAAGGCTATATATTGTCACCTTATTTATTTACCTGATACGCTGAGTCCGTCCGTCCGTCCAGTCGCTCAGTCATGTCCGACTCTTTGCGACCTCGTGGACTGTAGCCTACCAGGCTTCTCTGTCCATGGGATTCTCCAGGCAAGAATACTGGAGTGGGTTACCGTTTCCTTCTCCAGGGGATCTTCCCGACCCAGGGATTGAAGCTGGGTCTCCCGCATTGGAGGCAGACTCTTTAACCTCTGAGCCACCACCATGCAAAATGCTGGGCTGGGTGAATCACAAGCTGGAATCAAGATTGCTGGGAGAAATATCAACAACCTCGGATATGCAGATGATACCACTCTAATGGCAGAAAGTGAAGAGAAACTAAAGAGTCTCTTGATGATGGTGAAAGGGGAGAGTAAAAAAACTGGCTTGAAACTAAACGTTAAAAAACTAAGATCATGGCATCCAGTCCCATTACTTCACAGGAAATAGAAGGGGAAAAAGTGGAAGCAGTGACAGATTTTATTTTCTTGAGCTCTAAAATCACTGTGGAAAGTGACCTTAGCCATAAAATTAAGACATTTATTCCTTGAAAGGAAAGCTATGACAAACCTAGACAGTGTATTAAACAACAGAGACATCATTTTTCCAGCAAAGATCCATATAGGCAAAGTTATGTACAGATGTGAGAACTGGATGATAAGGCTGAATGCCAAAGAACTGATGCTTTTGAATTGTGGTGCTGGAGAAAACCTTTTAGAGTCCCTTGAACTACAAGGAGATCAAACCAGTCAACCCTAAAGGAAATCAACCCTGATTATTCATTGTAAGGACTGATGCTGAAGCTGAAGCTCCAATACTTTAGTCACCTTATGTGAAGAACTGACTCATTTGAAAAGACCCTGATGCTGGGAAATTTTCAAGACAAAAGGAGAAGGGGCTGGTAGAGGATGAGTGGTTACATAGCATCACTGACACAATGGACATGAAGCTGAGCAAACTGCAGGAGATAGTGGAAGACAGAGGAGCCTGGAATGCTACAGTGCTTGGGGGTCACAAAGAGGCAGACTCAACTGAACAACAACAACAAATTCCATGCCAAAATTCATTTGCTGTATCAGTTAGCTCTTGCTGCAAAACAAACTACTTCAAAACTTAGTGGATCAGAGCAAGTAACTACAGATTTATCTCATGACTCTGTAAGTCAGTTGGTCAATGTTTTTGTCCATAGTTAGGGGCCAGGTGAGAAAGGATGAGCTGGAGGCTGGATAATCTACGATAGCCTTGTTCACAAGTTTAGGGTTTGGCAGGCTGTCAACTGGGGTAACAGATTCACCAGGATGTCTCACATCATCCAGTAGGCTAGCAAAGTACTCTTCATATGGCAAAAAAGATCCACAATCAGCAATAGATGTAAAGCCTCGATGTACAAGCAATTCTCAAGACTGCTTGTATAACACTTACACTGTTTTATCATAGGCCACAGTAAGCCATACAGTGAAACCCAGAGGCAGTGTGAGGTTTATGAAAACCTCAGAGTTTATCTGAGGCACCCAAGAGTTTTGATAAAAAGAGGCGTGAACAAATTAGAGGTTAATACTTAATAATCAATCATAATCTTTTTTGAATCCTATTTATGTTCATTTCACAAACACATTCGATCTCAAAGCCTTCCAAAGTCTCATCTAATCATGGCATTAGGCTCCAGGTTGCTATAGCTGTTTTCCTGCCATTTCTTCCAGCTTCTACCCACAGGTCAACTCATAAACCAATGCTACCCATCTTGGTTTTTGTTATGGAATGTGCTCAGTCCTTTGTACAGTGTTAGTCTGCTTGTGCCATATAACAAACACACAAAACTTAGTGCTTAAAACATATATTTAATTCATGATTCTCAGGGAGGGCCTTAATTCCCACCTGGGATGGCTGAGCTCTGCTGGGCTTTCCCAATCATCTGTGATGTGTTGGCACGGCAACTAAGAGCTGGATGATCCAGGAGGGCTTCACTCCTGCCTGACAGTTGGTCACTGTGCTACTCACTCTTCACCAGCCAGCAGACTAACCCAGGGTCTTTCCCATGGTGGCAGGCACCTAAGAACAAGAGGACAAGCCCCCACGTGCAAGTTGTTTTTAAGTCTCTGTTTACTTCACATTTGTTATTGCCAATTGGCTGAAGCAAGTCACAGGCACGTGACCAAGCTCAGAACCAACACGAGAGGGGACAACCTCAGGCAATGGATACAAGGAAGCATGAACAGAGTGGGGGCCATCACTAAAATAATTTACTACATCTGGTCTCCTGATGTTAGGAACCATCCTTGCACTTTCACTGTTCAGGCTCTGTTTCTAAAGAATGACCACCAGGTCAGGTAGCTGAGTCAAGTGAAATCTCTTATTTTGGTCATGTATTTTGTCGAAATCAGTTCTTTTCCTTCCTTCCCAGTACCAGCCTAAAGGATCTTGCTCTGAACAAAGTCATCAATATAGACTTCTTAATGGAGAGAATACTCTCTGGGGACCTCGAGTATATATTTCCAGCAGAAATCTTTATCCTGGATCATCTTAAGTCTATCAGACTAGGTCTAATAAGGCTAGATCTCAAAAAGCAAAAGGCCTAGATTTTAATATTTTTCTTTCTAGGAGAAAGAAAATTTGGCCCTTACACAAATTTTCCCACCCATTTAAACTTCACTCTTAGTTTCTGCTTCTCCTGAAAAAAGAATTTTAAGTTCTATTCCATCAGACATCTTGAAGTAATTGTTGTACACATACAACCCCACATACATACAGCATATTCTCTAATTAAATATAAAGAATATGAGCAGTGGTTATCATCCTACCAATGAAATTGTGTGACTCAGATTGGAGTTTGAACCCTTGATATATTAACTGAGATCACATATCTGGTTTCAGGACTTAATGAAGCTCTGGTTCTTAATATTTCATTGCAGAAAGAATTCAGAGAGAAACAAAGTGATCAGTAAGAAGTGGATTTATTTAGAGAGAAACACACTCCACAGAGTGTGGGCCATCTCAGGTGGTGAGAGTGACCTTGAAATATGGCATGGTTAGTTTTTATGGGCTGGATAATTTCATAGGCTAATGAGTAGGAGGATTATTCCAACTACTGGGGGGAAGGGATTCCTAGGAATTGGGCCACTGCCCACTTTTTGGTCTTTGATAGTTGGCCCTGAAACTGTCGTGGTGCTGGTGGGTGTGTCATGTAGCTTGCTGATGTGTTACTGTGAGTGTATATTGAGGCTCAGGTCTAGTGGAAGTTGACTTATCCACCAACTTGAACCCATTTGATCTTCCCAACTCAGGGATTGAACTTGGTCTCTTGCATTGTAGGTAGATTTTTATCCTCTCAGCCGCCTGGAGTAAACTCTGGCAGATAGTTAAGGACAGGGAATCCTGGCATGCTGCAGTTCATGTGGTTGTAAAGAGTTGGACAGCGCTTAGCTAACTGGACAACTGCTTATTCCTATAAGACCCATGGTTTATCTCACTTCCTAAGGAAATATTTAATAATTTAAAAAACAATGAAACATCTCTATTCTCCCTACATTTAAGCTAAATGTAGTTTCCAGAGAAATTCATTTCATGAAAATATTAAGTATTAGAATAAGAATATCATTTTACATTTATGATTCACCCATTCAGTCATTCTACAAGTACTTGCTGAGCACTTACTCTGTATGATGGGCACTGCTTGCATGCGATCAAATCAATGCTCCAAAGACACAAATCACAGAGCTCTTTTGTCTAATGGTGATTGTGAATTTGATTCCTAAGACACAGACCTCCAGATATCCCAGCCCTAGTTAATTCTGTCCCAACACATCTGCTTTGCTGCTGTGCACTTATCCAGGACCATCGCTGGCTTCAGACTCCTACAAGACCCGGGTCAGATGGGGTGAGTGAAGTTTTCACTAGATTTGAAAGAGTTTTCATTGATACCTGCTAGGAAGGTTTACCTTGCCCACTCAGGCCACCATATGATAAATCCCTATTCTGTAGCTAATTGTAGGTTTTGTATGCATTTAAATTTGCTGTCCATTCCTGGAGAATAATTATAACTACTTAATTGTATTCATAATTTAGCATGCACCTGAAAAATATGCTGTAAAATATCTGGGGGAACCTTTAATACCAGTATTCCATTTACAAACTGTCACATTTATAAAGCATCTTTAATCTTCTAGGGTCTGCTAGAATTTTTTATTACAGCCTGCTTTGTGCTTTAAATATTAAAGATTCGGCAATACTTCAAAAGGTGATAGTGCCTGATGTTCTGATGGCACTTAAACCTCACCAGCTAAATATATTGAGGAATGTTCAGTGGCCCTGACTTAATTAAACATGCATGTGTATTTTCAAATGCAATCTTTTTCTGCTTGTTAGGTTTTTGACAAACCTCCAAACAAGTCCAGGTGGAACAAAGCATGTAAACAGGCTTGTGAATGAAGCTTAAAGTACTCAAATTAACACCTTCCCTTAATTAACATGCAAACCTTGGAATCTCTGCAGTTGATAATGCCATTGAACACTATTTGCAGCTGAAAAGTGTATCTTTGTCATTTTGGTTTTCTAAAACATGTCCAGTTTAATTATGTGAAAAGACATTGGTGACGGCTTTTTAGCCAATGAGATGGTGTTTGTTCTCTTCTCTCTAGAAGATGGCATACACTATAAAGCAGTGGCAGGCTTGAAATATTTCACTTGTTTTCATTATATAACACTTAAAAGGTGATAGCCTTCTTCTAATTCAGCATGCCATGTTAAAGCAACCAGAGTTCAATAAGCCCTGACACGGGCTGTGGATCCTTGAAAATTACTTAAACAGCTTTTACAATTTAAAAAAATTGCATTAATGCAAAATCCACCTGTATTATTATTTTTTCAATCTCTATATGGCATTTGCCACACTTGGATTTCTCTGAAAACAGTGTTTCAGAGGAATTGTATTTTATTTTTGAACATGTACATTTAAATGTTTGTCACAAGAAATGAAATATTAAGCTCAGATTTTCAACCTGAGACTTTCAGACATCTTTTCATACAGCCACATAATATTGCCTAATATTAAAATCCCGAAATAAATAACACTTTGAATAGCTGCTCATCTATTTGGAAATATTACTTACTGAAACTAACCAAATAGAGATTGGTAGTAGTTAGAAAAAGGAACAAGATGTTTTTACAGATGAGCAAAAGACTGTCTTTGAACAATTCAGTCTGCTGCAGAATCAACATATACCAATTGCTGGACTAGAACAAGTGTGTAATAAAAATATATGTGGAGGCTTCCAATAAAAGTTCAATTATTGTGCTATAATAGGTAAGCTTGTACAAAAAAAAAATTAAAATAAAAAAGGTCTGTGAGATCCGAAGCAGTATTAGAGCAATTTTCTAGGTAAGTCAGAGGTAGTGGGATATGACAGGTGAGGTATTGTTATTATAATACCTAAGGCAAAGCAGCAACCATACAAAATGATAGACAAATCTGAATTAATATGATATGATCGGTAAGGTGGCATTTGAATATAATCTTCCTGTATTTGTGGAGAATGCTGCATACATATTACACAGCGAAGAAATTATATGGAAGGCTGTAGACAGAAGACTCAGTGGGAGGAAAGAAAATATGGGCAAGATTGCAGAAGCTATCTGGGCTTTGCTGGCTAAGGAGTACACCTGGAAATTGGATTTGTAAACAAATTAAAACCTGAATTTTTCTTCCTAAAGCAGCCTTCAATGGGTGTTGACAATAAATACTTAACCTTGGCAATTGGAGGCCTTCAAAATGAAAGATTAGGGGGAAATTGGTGGGAGTGGGAGTATATTTTAATTTTGTTTCCTTTTTGATAATCCATAGTTAGGTTTCAATCCTGGCTCTGTGAGCCAAGAGGCAATTTTAGATCCCTGGATGGAGAAATATTGCCTTCCCTGAGAATTTCAGCCATTTTTGCCTTTCTTGATCTATGATCACCACCTCTAATTAAAAGTCTTAATAGCATCCAGACCCTGAGAGCACGAAGAAGAATACAGCCTCCTGAAAGGGTGCATTTTATTAAGCGACAGAAACTCTTAGAAATTGGAGCCTGCAGAAACTGCCTGCGTGATCTTTAATGGATTTTTAAAGATGACAAGAAAGGAAATGGGAAAGTAAAGCCATGGAAGGCAGAAATTCCCTGAAGGAGCATTCTGAAGTAAATCAGTGCAACTGAAAAAGTGAACTCCTAGGGCCTGGGGATATCTCCCAGGTTTTTCAGCTGGACACTTATGGCCTGTTGGGTCCCTGAACACCTCTGCTCTGGGCAGACTTTGACAGAGCAAGTCACAGAAAGATGAACGACAGCACCTGAAGTGCTGTTTGCGGGGCAGAAAATTGCTCCCTTTGCACGCTGGGCTGCCTTTGCTCTCTGTCACATGACTTATTACAGCCTCCCCATATAACAGTGCCACTTATGTATGTTAACTTGGCGAGCAGTAATGGTATTCTTCGCTTCCTTTTTCACTGCTGCTTGGGCAATTAAAAACAAAGGAAGCAAATGAGGTCAGTGCTCGTAAAATCTAAGTCTATAGGTAACAGATACCCTGAGACCAAATAGCCTCAGATTCTGCTACAGTGGGAGGAGTCCATAAGCAAGAAAACATCCCTGCTTCCCAGGGCTTTTACTTAGATATTTATTGTTTTCAGGTGAGAATCTGATTTCGGGGTTTAAAAAAAATATCAACTGAAAGAAGGTATAGCTTTTAAAGAGTTCAGAAATGCTGCTAATACAATTATATGCCCTATGTGGAAAAGGGACATAAACAAGAGATTGTTCTCTTTAATCTTCTAGCAAAAAGACCAACATTTAACCACACACTAGAATTTCCTCTCTCCCGGCTCTTCAAATAGCAGCTCTATTGATGTTGCACAATTACAGTAAGTGTTTTGAAATGTTCCGAACACAGGTATACAAGGATACCTCAACCTGTTTTTCTGATCCTAGTCTTGTGATCACAGTGATTTTGAAAAGCTAATTAGAAGAATCTTCTTGCTTCCCCTAGGCGTGATTTAAATAACATACTGGTTCTTATTCTACATCCCTCGACTTCTACCGCATGCGTCCTATACATCTTGGCATGTAAGACAATCCCTTAAGGAGAGAAACAGCTCTCAAAATCAGAGGTGACTTATAAGATTGTCCTGGTTTTACTGCTATAGCTTGGCTACTCTCCCTGACGCTGGCAATAGCCCCCGAGCCCTTCTCACCCTCAAGGCCTCCTGGGTGTGCCATAAGAGGCTCAGGAAAGGGGCTGGTGTGGAGGGAGGTGGTCAGTACAAGCTCTCCTCCATCAGAGGCTGCAGGGGATGCAGCAAGGAAGGCTTTACGTTGACCTAATTACTTATATTTTCTTCCTGTCTTAAAGGATTACTTCATAGATCTTAAATTTGAAGATACAGATGGCAACTACGCTAAACCTGAGTCCACAGCATCCACAAAATTTGACTACATAAATATCTCTTAACAACCCCTGGAATATATGATCATCAGACCTCTTTCAGAGAGTATCTCACACAGGACCACTAGAAGACTCCACCACAGCAGAGACAGAAGAAAGGGCAGAATTTGAACATAATATCTGAGTGGAGCTTTTGGCCCCACAAATTAAATTGTGCTTGCCCTTTGACCACTCACATCAATGAGAAATATGAGAAGAAGTCTGGCTTTTCATATATCAGCAGAGTGCTATCCATCCTTATTATTAAATTTCTAGCCATACCACATGTAACTATTTTTATCAACTTATCAATAGACGGCCTTCCATCTCCCCATTATTTTACTCTATAATGATTCAGTCTTCAACTAGATTATAAGATCTTTGAGGGGAGGACTGACTTTTACACCGACCTTGAATTCTTACCTTTAATAATACTTTGCGTGTCACTGGGCACACAGAATGCACTTCATAATTGACTGATGGTTCTGGGAGCAATGAAGGCAACTTCACACACATTTTTGTTGTTGTTTAGTTATTCAATTGTTATCCGACTCTTTGCAACCCCGTGGACTGTAGCCCTCTAGGCTCCTCTGTCCATAGGGTTTCCCAGGCAAGAATACTGGGGTGGGTTGCCATTTCCTTCTCCAGGTCACACATCATACTCATGTAAATAAAAATAGGCACCACCTCTGCCCTACTGGTTGCAAGTAACAGAAGCCTGAGAGACCACTTACACTGTAAACAACAGATTCATAATTCTAGAAGTATCTTAGAAACTGGAGGGCTAGACTGAGCTGATGGCATAAGCAACGATTCTGGGAAAGCACTGCTCAGGTATCTCAAAGGCATCTCACAGGCACATTCATTGTTTTAGCAAATATTTTCTGAGCACCTGCTATATCCTGGGGACTGGTCTATCAGCTACAGTTACAACATGGAACAAGATAGACAAGAGTCTTAGTCTCATAGAGCTTACAGTCTATATTCCAAACATTTTTTTCTTGATCTCCAGGTCATAAAACTGTCCCCAGAATATGGTGTGATGCTTATATGGTGTGAATGTTTCCTCCAATGCCTGCCTTCCAAAGAAATCTCTTTAGATTTTTTAAGTCTCTGTAACATCCCAACCACTGTGAAAACACTATTCTAAACAACAACCATGTGCCTTCGTTCTAGTCTCAGATGAGGGGACTGGAATTTCAGGCCATGGTAACAGGTTGAACAAAGGCACAGAGGAATCAAAGTTCATGAGTTTAAGAGAAGAGGAAGTGGCCCATTCGTCCAAGAGCAGTAATTCCAACCACAGCTGTGCATTAACTCACCCTTCACAAAACATACTTAAATCTGTGTCCTGTACCCCAAAATTCCCAGTTGATCTCAGGTTGGGCATAAGTTTGTTATTTGCCAAAAGCGGGTCTCCTACTCCGGACTAGAGACATTTGCGTGCAGATGAGCCAGGATAAGGTGTATCAGAGTTATAGTGCAAGGGCCTTGAATAGCCTACTGATGAGTTTGGAATTAATTCAGAAATAAATGAGGGTCCTTAAAAGACTTTTAAAAACACATGTGTAATGGAATCAGCTCTGTTCTAAAAGGACACTATTGTGTTAGGATGTAGGGTAAATTGGAGGAAGAAGAGATCATAGGTAAGAAAACTTGAAGGATATTTTACACAACACTAGTGAGAGAGAATTAAGCCTGAACAGAGGCTGTGGCAACACAGGAGAGGAGTCAGAACAGTTTTGAGAAACACCGGTAGGCAGAACTTGCAGACATAATCCTGAGTGAAACTGTTTGAGAGAAAAGGAATCAAAACTGATTCTAGGCTTCTAACTGGAGTGACTGGCTAAAAGAAAGACACCACTCACTGAGGGCAAAGTTCTCAAGAAACCTGTACAATCCAAGCTGGTTGACCACTCCATGACCACTCCAAGCCTTTATAGAAAAGATTAAAGTTCTAAAGGGGAGAAGGACTAGACTAAATAATCTTTTAGATTCTTCTATGCTTAGCATTTTTTAAGGGCTCAAACCTAGCTGATGGATGAAGAAATTTAAGATTAAAAGGACACTTCTAACAAACTTCTCAACATACACAAATGTTTTAAGTTTCCATCCTACTGCACTTAAACGTATTTCACACTAATCTGAACAATGTCTCTAATGTCCATGTAATACTATTGCTTTAATGATCCACAAACCTGAGCTCCTTTTCTCTGCCTGTAAAATTGAGCTGCTAATAATAATAATAATTTTTACAAGTTATGTGAGTACATTGTCACCACCCAAAGGGCGTGAAAGTGAGGGAATACCTGAAAGCAACATTTTACCTAAACTACTGTGGCTACTGGACAGGGCCACACAGAGATTCCATTCAGTCCTGTGTGTAGTCAGGTAAGCTCAGCTGTTTGGTATCTGCTGCTCCAGTTGTACTGTCAGTAACCTAGTGGGCCAAGTTAATATTAGCTCGCACTGGGTATATGAGGGTATTTTGTAGATGTTTGGAGAAATGACCAGTTTACTTGGTTATATTGACAGCTCTACTGTAAAATTTGCTGGCATTAAAGGTCAAAAAGACCCAGTTTTCCTTTGGTTGCTTCTACCCAAAAGAGAATAAATCTGGGAGCTGAATCACTTCTCTGACAATAATTTATGAATCATGCATCGACTGTGTTTGAATTGAGAAAGGCTTTCATATCCTTTCCATTAGCTCAGATTAAGTTTTCATATAGATGCTGGGAAGCAGGCTAGCAATATCCTTAGCTCATTTTTATGAAAATTTTATCAGTGCTTTTTTCTGTACTACACTCCAATTGGGATGTCTCAGAATCTAAAGCTCAGCTTTGGACATGAACTTCTCTCAACCTGGCTGGCTGCTGCTCTAAAGGTTTCAATATTTTATGGGCTCTGGCTAACTCAGCCGTGAGATTCAAGCTGCAGAGATTTAACTCTAATGTAAAATCATGAACGGATGAAAACTGGGATGTCATAAGTAATACATCTACAAGAGCAGGATGCAGTTACCATTTTTAAAAGAGCTTTAAAAAGAAAACAACATTCTCTGTTCTGTCTTTATGCCCCAAAATGAAAAGCCCCTGAGCTATTGTACTAACATAGGGCCATCTTTTCTTGCCTTGCTTTTCTTCAATTGCTGCTTAATTGTTGTGGTGGGCTGGGGTTTTTTTTTCCCCTTAAGGTCCTCCATCCACATGAAAGCCCCTAATGTCTGCATTCCAGAGAAATGGGCACTGCATGGTCGAACGTGTATAGGCCAAATCCATTTCTTAGCATCTTCCTCTTTTTGTCTCAAAACTGATTTAAAACATTTGGAAAATCTGTCTATTCAGCTGAAGTGTTCCAGTGCATTCTTTCCTGGAAACAGTGGGGTCACATGTGATCTGTGTGATGGAGTTTTCTGCTGCAATCTATAGCCATTTCCCTCAAGCCCCGCAGAGCCTGGCAAAGCACAGGAGCTCCGTAATGGCTCCAATAACAATGTGTTCTTTGTGCGAAAGAATCCAGGGGGAAGAGCTAGGGTAGACTGGTCAGTAATAAAAAAAAATCCAACATTTTTGCACTTATTTATTTCTTCATTATATACTCTGTCATTAAACAGATTTTTTTAAACACTGAATACCCCTCTCCATAAAACACTGCCCAAGCATGAAAAGAACACAAGGAGAAAATTTTATTTTTAAAAGACTCTGGTCATCACTGCTAGCTATTAACCTGCTTCAAATAAGATGGCTGATGGCAAGACTGCATTGCATGTGTCTGAACTTGTAAAGGGAGAGATGGTTCTAAATGGAGTTTAATTCGCCTGTTCAAAAATGTCACCTGATATATCCGTTGGAATAAAACCATCTCTTTCCAATTCCAAAAATATCACAAAATCAACACCCCATGAAAATAACTACAGAATCACAGATGGAAAGAGACCACAGTGATCAGGTGGGTGCTCTTTTCCTTCAGGGCTCTTGATCTTTAGCACCCAAGAAAGAAGGTGACCAGACTGCTCTTAAGAGTTTCCGGATCCATCACCTCCCTCAGGAGCTTTCTGAGTGGCTCATCCTTCTGAAAGTTGCTGTGCTGTCCTTGTATTGAAGAGCAGTCTCTTCCATTGTCAGTGAAGCCGAGCCTCTCTCGTTTAGTTAAAACACACACAGCATGAGAAACAGTTCTTTCTTCGAGACCTCTAATATCCTTGAAAAAAGCAATGAAGTTTCTGCATTTGGTCTTATCTTCTGCAGGGTAATATCAGTTTCTTTAGCACACTATTTTTATACAAGGGGCACTTCTTATCCATGCAGTCACCAATGTTAATATTAAATGTCCCAGACAAATCTGACTTCAAATGATACTATAATACTTGGGCTGGCCTACTAAATTATCATGATTTAATTGTATATGTATATAAATCCATATATCCATCCATCATGTGCTCAGTCATGTCTGATTCTCTTTCCAATCCTATGGACTGTAGTCCACACGCTCCTCTGTCCATGGGATTTCCCAAGCAAGAATACTGGAGTGAGTTGCCATTTCCTCTTCCAGGGGATCTTCCCAACCCTGGGACAGAACTCACATCTTCTGCTCTCCTGCAGTGCAGGCAGATTTTTTTACCATTTGAGCCATCGGGGAAGCCCTGTATACACATGTGTATCTGTGAGAGTGAGAAAGGAGACATCTCATACCAGGCCAGAGAGAGGATGAATTGATTCAGTTTATCTTGGGGACAATTTGGAACTAGATATCAAGACTCTCCAAATAATCATGCCCTTTGACCCAGTAATTCTAATTCCAACAATTCATCCTGAGAAAATAATCATGATATGGTAGAGACTAAGTTAAAGAATATTCATTGCCATATTATTAATAGTAGCTTAAAAAGCTGAAAACAAACTAAATTTCTAGCCACATCCTAAATTTCTAGGAGGATAAAATAAATTCCCATACAGTCAGATGACAGAATAGTTTGAAAGAATTAGAAAGTGTTAGAATAGGCAGGATACAAAACTACACACATCCACATGGTATAAAATCTATTTTGTTAGAGCAAGTAATATCCATTTTGTTTGACAAAAACTACTACCGATATTTATTATACATTTATTTTGTGTTCTAAGAACCATACTAAGCACTTGATGTATGTTCTTTCTTCAAAAGAAACCCATGGGTTACATAGTGTTACTATTACCTTTGCTTTGTGGAAATTAATATTGAAGCTTAGACAGTGGAAATAGCTTTCTAAGACCAAGAAGGTAGTAAGTTGTAGAACTGGGATTCAAACCACATCTATATGATGACAGAAATTGCTGTCTTTAACAGTTATAGTATTTACATAAACATACAAAAAGACGGGAAGTTAATAACCCAATATATCAAGTTATTATTTCTGATGTTGTAATTGCTGTTGTTTTTTTCTTCTTTAAACTTATTTTCCAAAATATCTAAAATGAACACCAATCTCTCTTATGACTGGAGAAAAAAGATACTAAAATTTGGTACTTCTCTCATTGATCCTTTCTCCATTTACACAGGACACAGGCTCAGATGGTAAAGAATCTGCCTGCAATGCATGAGACCTGGGTTCAATCTCTGGGTCAGGAAGATCCCTTGGAGAAGAAAATGGCAACCTACTCCAGTATTCTTGCCTGGGAAATCTCATGGACAGAGGAGCCTGGCAGGCTACAGTCCATGGAGTCGCAAAGAATGGGACATGACTGAAACGACTAACATATACACATACACACAAATTTTCTTCAACCTTCCTCCAGCACAAATTGTCTTCAGCCTTCAAATTCTGTTATCACCATTCTCTGTGTGTGTGTGCTTCTTTAAAGAGGCTCAGAAGGACCCCACTAAAGGTAGGTGAATTCTAGTCCCTGCTTTTGAAGACCATATCAAATTTCCTTTTCTTGCCCAGTGGCCAATTAAAGCTCCATTAGAGGCCATTTCCATGCAAGAAATGATACAGCCTTCAATCTTTGCACACTGAAAACAAATCAGTTTTATAAACTGATGACTCATTTATAAAACAAATGAGTTTTATAAACTCATTCTTGCTTTCAAGCCTTATCTATAACTGCCCAGGATATGAGTGCATTTTTCTCCTGTTCTACACATCATCCATCAACAGCAATAAGAGCTCAACACCTGGATGTCTGCTACAATTCTGGGGTTGATGATGAGGAGAAGGGTGTTGCAGAAGGCCAGCAAAGCCATAGTTCCTTCTGCCACAATCAAGCTGCCTATAGCAACTTAAAAGCAAATAGATGTATACAGTGGGTGGGAGGTTGTTCCATTTATAGCCCTGATATTTCAGCAAAGATGAATAAGGTCTCATTTCTGCCCTGATGGGACTAAGAATCTAGTGGGGGAGAAAGGCTAAAATTATAATGTGAGACCTGATTGGAAAAGGCTTTGACAAGGAGTTTTGATCTCATCCTTGGGATATGAAGACTCCTCAGACTTATAGAAGCAGTATAGAAGTTCTATAAATCATCTGACTTATAGAAGCAGTACTCTGATGAGAATGTAAAAAAAATTGAGTGACATTCAAGAGACTAAGGATTAGTCAAAGAAGAAATTGTGCCAGTCTGAACCAGGGCAACAGGGATAGTGATACATTTTTGATATTGACTTGACAAGTCTCCCTAATCAGCTGAATTGGGAAGGGGCATGTGCAATGTAGCTCAGTGGGTAAAGAATCTCCCTGCAATGTAGGAGACCTGGGTTAGATCCCTGTGTTGGGATGATCCCCTGGAGAAGGAAATGTCAACCCACTCAGTATTCTTGCCTGGAGAATCCCATGGACAGAGGAGCCTGGCAGGCTACAGTCTATGGGGTCGCAAGAGTCGGACAAGACTTAGTGACTAAATCGGCATCATCATCGTGTGCAATGAGGGAGCAGGAAGAATAATAATGACCTTTTAAGTTTGGGCCTTGAACGATCAGTGGACGGTGACACCATTCGCCAAGACTGGGAACACAGGAGGAGCATTCTTCGGTTGTTTTTAGAAATGCTAAGTTTGATGTTTCTAAAGGACAAACTGTCAAGGTTTTTAGAAAAGAGTGGGGTATGTGGGTGTAGACCTCATGAGAGTCATTAGCATGGCATTTGTTCTGATTCTGTCATACTTATATGAATTCCAGTAAGTGCCGAAGGGGCTGGGTTTTCCTTCTGAATGAGAGGAAGAAGCCAAAGTAGGTTTTTGAGTATGCACCCCTTTACATTTTCCATCCTCTTACCCTAATATGCTGATGTAACCTGCTGTGGTTTTCTAATTGTTTCTGTAATTGTCTGTAAGCCCCTCAAGGGCATTCATTATATATAATGAATTTGTTGAATGGATTAACAGCTGCATGGAGTGAGGAAATGGGAAACATAAATAGATTATATAATCTTTTCTTCCAAGAGTTGTTAACTCTAGAAGTAGCAAACAGAGTAAGTGAAACCTGCAGGCTGCTTCCCAGGGAACTCTCTTCACAGTATCACTAGATCACAGCTACCTACTTGACCCCTGGCTTCACCCTCTTTCTAACTCCTCCCAAACCAACCTATCACCAAACCGTTGTATAAGCTCAGGCTAGCATCTTCTCCCATCTGTATTGCTACCGCAACATCCCAATGGTTCCTCTGCAATTCTGCATCCTCAAGTCACTACCCATACTTCAGCCAGTACAGCATTTGGACACTATAAGTCTGATCGTACCATCACCTTGTTCAAAACATTTTAATGGCTCATATTGTAATCAGGGTTAAGAGCCAGACTCCTTAGGTTTATAATAGAGTTTGTCATCCAAAACCCTTCTGCTTACCTCTCTGCAGGCTTTGCTTTCACAAAAACATGCCTCTTTCTTCTCTGCCCACTCTTCACGCACGCTCGTTAGCCATGCTAAACTACATTCAGTCCCATGTGCCTTCTCTTTCCTGGCCTCAGGACTTTTGCACATGCTGTTCCCACAGCCTGGAGCCCTGCACCTTTCCTCTTGCCTTCTCAATCTGACTAGCTGCAATTTAGCCTTCGGATCTCTGCTCAGTTATCCCCACTGCCTGCAGGAAGCTTGCCCTGACACCTGATACCAAGCCTTGGTTTCATGCTCATTATATGTCTATCAATGGCACACCCACCTTTCTCTCCTAGCAGCGGTTACCAAACAGCACCATGGTCTGTAGACCTTACCTCCTCAGAGGTTTGTAAGCTTTTCCGTTTGCTGTTCCCATCATCTAAGGCAGAGCCTGGCACATAATAAACCTTTTGCAAATACATGATGGATGAGCAAATGTCCCAGAGGGATGGGGAAAACATGAACATGTAGCCTGGCAAAACAGGCTTCACACTTTCTCTGTATCTTGTCTGGGTTGAGACACCAAATGAGGTCAGTGTTTAATCAGTTGGTCTACTAAGTGCTGTTAAACTATAGCTTCTCATGCAGAGTCAGAGATGAAAGAAAACTGAAGTTGAAATTTTCCTCAGAAAAAGAGCAAGCACTGATATTTCAAAGAGAAGATGCTCAGATGAAACATACCCATCTCCTGGTTGTCCTGGCAGGTGGGATGTTATTAGCATCCCTGATAAGCAATGAGATGAAGATGGACCCAAAGCACTTCCTCTTCTCTGTGCTTGTCTCTTTCTCTCACCGTCTCCCGCCCTCCCCCCCTCTCTTTCTCTTTCTGCCTCCACCCTCCCACCATCTTCCACTCTCTCTCTCTTTCTCCCCTCCATCCCCTTTGCTTCAGCAACAATCTTAAGACAAGGGGAGTGCAATTATGCAGTGCCTGTTTAAAATTTAAGAAGACAAAAATGAGTTGAGAGTTTTTTTTTTTTTCCTTTTTGCAGGAAACAAATTAGCCCACAGTAGACTTGTGCCTGCAAGCAGCCCATTTAATTTGGTTATTTCCTACACCTTGAGGCTAGTTTTTCCCCACTAATTCTGTCAGCCTTTTTCCATATCAGGGCTTATCTCTTCACTGTACCCAGAATCATGTGACATAGCGAGAGTCCTAGCTGTATTTTATCTATTTAATCATTCCACCACCTTATTCCAGAAAGAAACTAAGGTGATGAGTCATTTTTTTAACCACAATCTCTCCCTTAAATTGATGCCCAGTGGTGTCTAGCAGTGTTTACCAAAGTTTCAAGCCCACATCATTAAGCATATAGCTAAAAATCTATTCACAAAGTTCATGTGTCCCAATATAGTTGGGATAATGAGTCCATAAGCCCCCAAAATGACCATACCAGGAGTGTCTGCTGCTGGCTGTCCAATTGCAGAAGATTCTTTTGCACTGTATCTAGTTTGAGCTGGAGGAAGAATTTGGATCTTCACCCTAAGCTCAGGCCCACGTGCCTGACTTCCTGCTGGAAATTGTCATTTGATGACTCTGCAGGGATCTCAAGTTTGAGATGCCTAAAGTTGAGCTCACTGTCTTACTTGGAGCATAGTGTGGTGGTCAGCCACACAGAATCTGCTGCCAGGCTGTCTGAGTTCAGATCCTGACGCTACCAATCAACAGCTGCAAACGGGCAAATTACTTAACCCCGTGCTTCCCTCTCTTCACCTATGAAATGTGGATAATACAGTGCTTTCCCACAGGGCCCTTGTTGTTTAGTTGCTAAGTTGTGTCCAATCCAGGGATCGAACCCATGTCTTCTGCATTGGCAGGTAGCTTCTTTACCACTGAGCCGCCTGGAAGGCCCTTGCTAGGGCTTTTACTAGGGATAAACCAGTTAATATGCATCAAGTGCTTAGAACACTTAGAATGGCACATTCAGCATCTCCTGGCTGGTGGTATTGCTCTTGTGGTCAGTTCAGTCCTTGGTGAACCATGTCAGCATCTACCAATTCTCCAGAAAGTGAGTCAATTCCATTCTCTTCCTAGTCCCTCACTTCACCTATAACTGGTCTCCTAAGCCTTGCTAACTTTACATTCCCGAGATTCTCCCAAGCCCACCTCCTTCTGCTCACCGATAGGGTGGGACACTGCTTTGGTTCAAGCTTTCTTCTTATCTCACTTGGATGCATGTGACGGCCTTCTAACCCATCTCAGCACCTCCAGTGTTGCCCCCTCCATAAAACTCCACACACAAATGCAGTCGTGTCACTTCCCTGCTTAACCCCTTACAGTGCTTCTCTGTGGAAGGTCACTTTCTTCGATGAACGATTCCAGTGCCTTTAACATCAGCCTGCATATGCCTTGTCTCCTTTCCCACCCTCCCAAGAGCCACCCTATCTCCAGCCACACGAATCATCAGAAGACGCCTAGGTGTCTTGTCTCTGGTCTTTGAACAAGCCATTTTCTCTTGTCAGTAGTTCATTCTCTGCCTTCTTCACTGGGGAAGTCATGGTGTTTTCTTCCTAGGCTCAGCTCTCCCCTAACCTATGCAGTGCCTTGTGTATGCCTCACCACACTACATTGCATTTCTCTCTTTCCCTGGGTATCTATTCTACTCCATTATTTCCTTGATGAAGTGTGGACATGGTATTGGTTAAGAACTCTGAAACATTCTACCAGGTTTGAATCCTGGCTCCTCTCATTTCCTGGCCATATAACTTTGGGTGAGTGACCTAGCCTCTGTACCTCCACGTTCTCATCTAGCAGGGTAATGAAAAGACCTACCTCAGAGGACCATTGTGAGATTTAAATGAATTACTTCATATAAAGTGCTTGGAACCATTCCTGGTACATATGAAGATATAAATAAACCGAAGGTATTCTAAACCCTGTCTTATTATTAATTGGAACCTCAAACAATGCTTACCAAAAAATTAGCAACTTTAATAGGTTTTAAGATAAAAGGACACCACGCCCTGACTTGACACTGTCTCCACTGATCATCACTGGGTAACTGGTAATTGCAGAGCATGTAGACCTTCCTGCTACCACTTCCCCAGCAGTGTAGCCTCCTCAGGAAAGCCCTCCAGGGTTGATTCCCAGGATCCTGGGTGGCTTGGTGCAGAAGGAAGAGCATGCACTTTGGGACCAGGGTGCTGAGTCTGCCACCATAAAACCTGTAGTACTCCAGAAAAACTACTTAATTTCTCTGTTTCCTCATGTATGAAATGGAAAAGCATACCTACTTTTCAATGCAAAGTATAAACCAAGTAGCTCTGTGCTGGCATGTAGAAAACAGCATCTATTACAGTTTTTTATAAAAAAAGACCTTTCTTCAGCACTACTGCAAAATCATTCTAACTAATCAAAACACACAAAATTCTTACAGAAGAAGGTATGGTTGAAAGTGTTAATAGACATAATGTCAACAGGGAGGGATATAGGGTCAGTAAAGAGAGCTTCAGGTATGGATTGGAGATGAGGAATTTATGTGAAATAAGTCCTTTATGATATTTGATTCTCTGAAAATGAGATCCTGGCAAGTACAATCTGAAACAAGGAGTGCTGAATAAACAAAGTTATTGGAAGCCTGCTCTGGTATCAGTCTTTGATCCGTGCTGGGCCTTCTGCATATGGTAGGTGGCCTTCATAAGTCAGTTCAATCAATCAGTCATGTCCAACTCTTTGCAACCCCATGAACTGCAGCACACCAGGCTTCCCTGTCCATCACTAACTCCCGGAGCTCACTCAGACCCATGTCCACAGAGTCGGTGATGCCATCCAACCATCTCATCCTCTGTCGTCTCCTTCTCCTCCTGCCCTCAATCTTCCCAGCATCAGGGTCTTTTCCAATGAGTCAGTTCTTCGCATCAGGTGGCCAAAGTATTGGAGTTTCAGTTTTAACATCAGTCCTTCCAATGAAAATCCAGGACTGATCTCCTTTAGGATGGACTGGTTGGATCTCCTTGCAGTCCAAGGGCCTCTTAAGAGTCTTCTCCAACACCACAGTTCAAAAGTATCAATTCTTTGGTGCTCAGCTTTCTTCCTAGTTCAACTCGCACATCCATACGTGACCACTGGAAAAACTATAGCCTTGACTAGATGGACCTTTGTGGACAAAGTAATGTCTCTGCTTTTTAGTATCTATCTAGGTTGGTCATAACTTTCCTTCCAAGGAGCAAGTGTCTTTTAATTTCATGGCTGAAATCACCATCTGCAGTTAATTATGGAGCCCAAAAAATAAAGTCAGCCACTGTTTCTCCATCTATTTGCCATGAAGTGATGGGACCAGATGCCATGATCTTTGTTTTCTGAATATTGAGCTTCAAGCCAACCTTTTCACTCTCCTCTTTCACTTTCATCAAGAGGCTTTTGAGCTCCTCTTCACTTTCTGCCATAAGGGTGGTGTCATCTGCATATCTGAGGTTATTGATATTTCTCCTGGCAATCTTGATTTCAGCATGTGCTTCATCTAGCCCAGCATTTCTCATGACGTACTCTGCATATAAGTTAAATAAGCAGGGTGACAATATACAGCCTTGACGTACTCCTTTTCCTATTTGGAACCAGTCTGTTGTTCCATGTCCACTTCTAACTGTTGCTTCCTGACCTGCATACAGGTTTCTCAAGAATGTGTGTGGGCCTATGCATATGTGGGCCTTCACACATATGTCCTTGATTCCTACACAGATTGTTATTCCCTGTCCCAGCGTGGCCAAATGGATTGGTCCTCTGCTCTACCCTCAATGCCTAGTCCAGTTTCTAGTACACAGGGGACATTCAACAAATGTTTGCTGAATTGTTGAATGCGTAAATGATGTCTTCTTAGACTCAATCACTAGGGTTGATTGGCTTCAGCCAGAGGCCACAGCTCTGCTCACTTACCGTTCCTGGGAATTACTTCCTCCTCATTTGCTGATCAAGTAGGTCACTGACTAAGAGGGAATTATACTTACATTTGTGAGCTATTAATACATCCTGCTTAAGTGAGATCTACAGCCTGTTCTAGAACATCTAGATCTGGCCACAGGAGACTGGGCTTCACTCTCATTTTGAAGTTACTTTGTTGAATGCCCTTTTTAAAAATTGAAGTATAGTTGATTTACAACATTGTGTTAGTTTTAGTTGTACAGCAAGGTGATTTGGTCATACACACACACACACACACACACACACACACACATATGCCCATGGATATATATATATATATACACATATCCCTTTTCAGAGTCTTTTCCCTTATAGGTTATTATAAACTATTGAGTATATTTCCTTGTGCTTTACAGCAGGATCTTGTTTGTTTTACATATAGTAGTGTGTATCTGTTAATCCCAAATTCCTAATTTATTCCTCTCCCCACCTCATCTCTCCTTTCATAACCATAAGTTTGCTTTTTATGCCTAGGGGTCTATTTCTGTTTTATATATAGGTTCATTTGTATCTTTTTTTAGGTTCCACATATAAGCAGTACATGATATTTGTCTTTTTCTGTTTGGCTTACTTCATTTGGTATGATAATCTCTAAGTTCATCCATGTTACTTCAAATGGCATTATTTCATTCTTTTTATGGCTGAGTAATATTCCACTGTACCATATCTTTATCCATTCATCTGTTGATGGATGTTTAGGTTGCTTCCAGGTCTTGGCTACTTATAAATAGTGTGGCAACTATCCTATTAAACAGCATAGTTTTAAAAAAATTCTTTTGTCATGGCAGGTCAAACCTAGAAGACAATCAAATGCTTTTAAAACATGATTCTTTTGACTTCAGTGGGAGGAAGTCCAGTTGGGAACACAAAGCCTGCCCATGGAGTAGGAGTTCTGGATTCTAGTCCCTCAACTAGCCATGGGACTTTGGGCCCAGACATCTTGCTCTCTGGGCCTCAGTGCTTTCATCTATAAAATGAGGTGAATTAGTCCGGAGGACCTCCCAGTCTTTCCAGGATGAAAATGTATTTAAAGCCAGGCATATTTAGTACATCCACTCCATCATATAGTATTGCTTTTGAATTACTAACATAATGTATCCTAACAGTTCCATTGTGGAAATAAAATGAAAGGCACTTCTTTAGCTTGAAATCTTTTTCTAGATTACTCTTCCAAATTAATATATAGTGTAAGCACAAAGTCCCTGTTCATCTATATTTAAAATGGCCACAAATTTGTGTGTACCTTAACAAATAAGATAAGAACTGTAAATGACATCTATAAGCAACTAGGGGATATTTTCAACATTTATTGTGACATAAAGAATAAGAACTGTGCTAATACTCGTGTGAGGAGATTCACTGGTAACTTATCTTGCATGATAGATGCATAGTAATGCTGGGCAGATTCTGCACATAAAAGTAATACATTAGATATTTAGAATTTCTAGGAAATTATAATAAGAAACCAACCAATCAACCAATCAGGAACGTAAAAGCACTTTTTCATAGCAACTGTGATTTCAACTCAGAGGTGAAATGAGATAAAATTAAAGATGTTGAGAAACAAGGTCTCCATTTCTTCTTGGCTCTGCTACCTCGCAAACCTTTACTCATCTTCCCTCTCGATAGAGGTAGAGTTCTCCTCTCAAAAGCCAGTTTCTCTCCCCTGTGCTACTTATTGCTTTGCTCTATTACGGATACATGCCTAATTCCAGAATTGTCTCTGTGTCCTGTTCATATATCCTCAATCTTTCCCTTCCCCTGATTCCTCCCTTCTTTTCTCTAAACACACACACAGTTATGCTGTAGAATAATTTGCTCGGTCATAACGCAATTTCTATTAAAAGTCCTTCTATTTAATACGTGTGCTTGCTCAGTTGTTCAGGCAAGTCTGACTCTTTGCAGCCCCATGGACTGTAGCCCACCAGGCTCCTCTGTCCATGTAATTTCCTCGTCCAGAATACTGGAATGGGTTGCCATTTCCTCTTTCAGGGGATCTTCCCGAGCCAGGGATGGAATCCACTTCTCTTGCGTCTCCTGTGCTGACAGGCAGACTCTTTACCACTCGTATCACCTGAGAAGCCCCAGGGCGCTAATTAATACAGATATCTTTAAATTGCTATCTCCATTACCTCTCCACTGTTTAATGTCTTAGCCTCCTAAAAATCATTCCCTCCCAGGCAACTCTAGAGTGCTCTCAGCACTACCTTCCTTTCCCTCCATCACAGAATCTACAAAATGGTACCAGAGAATAACCAAATGAACAGGTGTGAAACCTTGGAGTCATCTTGGGCCTCTCCTCTGAATTATAGTTTCAAATATCTCAGTGTCTCCTCAATATTGCCACTTGGATGTAATGCCAGTCACAGCTCCTGCAGATAAAAGACAGCACACTGAAAGGATCCCTGAAGGGAATCTGATGAACAGAATCTAAGGAGGAGTGGGAAACATTTGGGGAACCAACAAGAGATGATGGAGCCCTCCAGGGAACCAGCAAAGCAAGGAGCCAGGATCAAATCTAGGTTTAAGGAGTGTTGCAAGTTGAACGTCCCCCCTCAAAAAAATTCACATTGAAGTTCTAACCCCCTGTTATTCAGAATGTGACAACATTTATAGACAGAGTCTTTATGGAGGTGATTAAGCTAAAATGAGGTCATTGGGGTGAGCCCTAATTTAATATGCCTAAGGTCGTTGTAAGAAGACATCAGGTACATATAGAGGAAAGAGGATATAAAGAAACAAAGAGAAAATGTCCAGCACAAGCTGAGGTGTAGGGCCTAGGACAGACCCTTCCCTCATTTGCTATCAAAAGGAACCAACCCTGCTGATGCTTTGATCTTGAACTTCTGGCCTCCAGAAGTATGAGAAAATATGCTCCTGCTGTTTAAGTCGCTCAGTCGTGTCCGACTCTTTGCGACCCCATGAATCACAGCACGCCAGGCCTCCCTGTCCATCACCAACTCCCGGAGTTCACTCAAACTCATGTCCATCGAGCTGGTGATGCCATCCAGCCATCTCATTCTCTGTCGTCCCCATCTCCTCCCGCCCCCTATTCCTCCCAGCATCAGAGTATTTTCCAATGAGTCAACTCGTCACATGAGGTGGTCAAAGTATTGGAGTTTCAGCTTTAGCATCGGTCCTTCCAATGAACACCCAGGATATGTATATACAAATGAGGAATTCTTATTGTTACAAAGTCAAACAATTCAGAAAATGATAAGGAAGAAAGTAAAAAAAATGATGTTTAAGTTCTATGACTCTGCGATATTCATTATTAATGTTTCTGTGACTATGATTTCATACATGTTTTAGGCTCAGATGGACACTTACATATAAAATTTTATACAAATGTGTTCATATTATACATGCCCTTTAAAGAAGTTCTCAATACCTGTCCCCTTGTCTTCAATCTTTTCTTTATTCACCTGTCCTTTCCCTTTCTCCTGACCCCATACTTCTCCTCACCCCAGACCTAGGATTCAACATTAACACTTTACCGTATAGTCTTCCACACTTCTTTCCAGGCTCATAAGTCATGTGTGAATATTTAAGTACAAATATTAGTCTTTGGGGAAACAGTAAAAATTAAGACTCGCTTCAAAAGATATTGCTTACCCTTATCTTCTCTTAATTTTTCTTCTAAAAATTTTCTGCCTTTTATTTTCTATTTAAATTTGTAATATAATTGGGATTTATTTTTACATGTGATGAGAGATAAGAGTATAATTTTAGTTTTCTTCTAGGTGGAAAGCAAGTTATGCCAGTATTTTTATTAAATCAGTTATTCTTTCCCCTGAAGTTGAAACATCACCTTTGGCATACGTCACCTTCCCATAGTTACTAAGATCTACTTCTTGAATTTCCATTCTATTTCATTGGTCTTTTATTTTGGTACCATATTGCTTTAACCGAAAGGTCTCTATAGTATGATTTAATCTCTACTAAAACATCACTGCTTTTATTTTTATTAATTTTGATTATTTTCAGACATTTAATCTTACATGTGTTGCTTTTCTCAAATTACCCTCTATTTTGAGATAGATTTACATGCAGTTTTAAGACATGATAGAGAAAGGCCATGATTCCTCAGTAGTAACATATTGAAACACAATAGTACAATAGCACGATCAGGATATTGACTTTGATACAGTAAAAAAGTACAACATTTCTATCGCCACAATGATCCCTGTATTTACCTTTTAATGTCAAACTCACTCTTCTCCTACCCCTATCCATTCTTAATATCTGGCAAACACTTATCTGTCCTCCATTTCTATCATTTTATAATTTCAAGGATGTTAGATGAATGAAATCATGTAGTATATAACCTTTTGGAATTGACTTTTTCCACTTAGCATATTCCTGTATCAATGTTTCCTTTCTTACTATTGCTGAGTAGTATTCCATGATATCAATATATCATAATTTGTTTAACCATTCACTCATTGAAGAACACTGATCATTTCCAGTTTGGGGCTATTACAAATTAAGTTAATTTGAACATTCACAAACAGGTTTCTGCATGAACACGTTTCCATTTTCTTGAATAAATGACCAAGAGTATAACTGCCAAGTTGAAGTCATACACTAGTTACACACTGAGCTTTCTAATAAAAGGTCAAACACTTTTCCAGTGTGGATGTACCATTCTATATGCCCACGAGTAATGTAGGAGTGATCCACTTTCTTCCATTCTATCTCACCAGCATTTGGTGTTGTCATTATTTGTTATTGTAACCATTTGGACAGGTGTGTAGTGATATCTCATAATGGTTTTAATTTGCATTTCCCAAATGATTTGTGATGTTTAACATCTTTTCATGTGCTTATTTGCCATATACATGCCCTCTTCAGTGAAATGTCTGTGTATGTCTTTTGTCCATTTTCTAATTGCATTTTTTTTTTTACTGTTAAGTTTTGAGAGGTCTCTATTTATTCAAGACAACGTTTCTTTGTCAGCTAATGTGGTTACAAACATTTTATCCCACTGTGGAGCTTGTTTTCTCACCTTCTTTAAAGGGTTGCTCACAGGACAAAAGTTTTTAATTTTGATTAAAATCAGTAAATAAAATGTACTGATTGTTTCTTTATGGACTGTGCTTTTGGTATCAAATATATAAACTCTTTGCCTAGCCTTAGCTTCCCTGGTGGCTCAGATGGTAAAGAGTCTGCCTGCTGTGTGGGAGACCCGGGTTTGATTCCTGGGTCGGGAAGATCCCCTGGAGAAGGAAATGGCTAACCCACTCCAGTACTCTTGCCAGGAAGATTCCATGGACGGAGGAGCCTGGTAGGTTACAGTCCATGGGGTCATAAAGAGTCGGACAGGACTGAACGACTTCACTTTCTTTGCCTAGCCTTAGATCCTAAAGATTTTCTGTTGGTTTTTTTTTCTTAAAAGTTTTATATTTTAGCATTTTATTTAAGTCTGTGATCCATTTTGAATTAGTTTTTGTATAAAGTGTGAGACTGAAGTTGAGGTTCACTTTTTTGCCTGAGGATATCCAGCAGCTCCTGCACTATTATTGAAAAAGCTATTTTCTTCCATCAAATTGCTTTTGCACTTCTGTCAAAAATCAGTTAGGCATATTAGTGTGGAGATATTTCTGGTTTCTCTCTTCTATACCCATTGATCTCTGTGTCTAACCCTTTCAGTACTATACAGTCTTGATTACTGTAGTCACATAATATTCTTGAAATCATGGGAGTTGCCTTCCCCCACTTTCCATTTTCAAAAATGTTTTTATCTGTTTTATTTTTCTTTCCACATGTATTTTAGAATAATATTGCCTATATCTAGGGAAAATATTGCATTAAACCTGCTTATTGATTTGGGGATATCTGGCATCATTACTATGTTGGATTTTTCAATTCATGAATATATGTCTCTCCATATACTACTTGCATCTTCTTTGATGTCTTCCAACAGTGTTTCATAGTTTTCATCACACATGTTCTATACATTTGTTTTAGATTTGTATCTAAGTATTTTATATTTTGAGTGACTCCAAATGATCTTTTTAATTTCAGTGTCCACATATTAATTGCTGGTATATTGAAATGCAGTTGACTTTTGTATGTTTATCCCATATTTTATAACCTTGCTGAATTCACTTTATGGTTCTATAGGTTTTTATATATACTCTTTGGGATTTTTCTGTTAAAAATACCATTTCATCTGCAAATAGGGATGGTTCTTCCTTTCTGATATGTATCTTTCATTTCCTTATCTTGCCTTACTGTCCTAAGCCAGAACTTCTCCAGTACTACATAGGAGAGTGGTCATTCTCCTCTTGTTATCAGTTTTACAGGGAAAGCATTGAGTCTTTTACCATAAGCATAATGTTAACTGTAGGGCTTGTTGGTAGAGGTTCTTGGTCAAGTTAAGAAAGTTTCTCTTTATTTCTCTTTTTTGGAGAGGTTTTTCGTTTTGTTTATTTTTAATGAATGGATATTAGATTTCATCAAGTGGCCATGCAGGGAGACTTTATAGTCTAGTTACCTCTGGCCAAGTTCCAGGCAATGTCTCCAGGGGTCCCAAGAGACACACGGATGTGAAAATCTGGAATAGAAAGGCAAAGGGTCAACTGGAGACAGTTGCTACAATATAGGAATCAGTCAATAGACTTTAACTGTCACTTCTTTGAGCATTTCTATAATAAAAGTTCACTTGCTTTTCAAAGACAGGGTTCTAGCTTTTTTTCTTTCTTACATTTTCTCTGTGTCTTTCAACGAAATGATCAGAAACTTATGGTTTGAACTCCTAAGCAAAGAACCTTCTGCCAAGGCCTTGCGTGTGTTGTCTAGTTCAAGTCTCTCTTCCAGAGATAGAAAATGAAACCCCATGGATCTGTTCCCTAAAATATAAAAACCACCACTTCACTGCTAGTCTTGTCACTAGGAAAGTGTTAATTGGTATTAGTTGAAGGCAGATTATCTTGGCCTCTGTTAATATTGTGTCCCTGTTCTTTCTGCCATAGAAAAAGCACTGTTATAACTGACAGGCAGCAACAGCTTCCTAGGTAGGGGTAAGAGAAGTATTGCTAATTTGATCAGGGTTGCATTTGCTTTGTTCTTCATTATACTGAAGGGGAAAGTCAAAGCTTCAGGGAGATTGCAGGGGGAAAAAAGTGATCCTGGCCACAGCTGTTACCTAGGAACCCAAGCAATCCTGGAGGGCAAATGTCAGTCCTTATCAAAAACCTCAAAGTAAAGTGGAATCATTCCTTCCGTGTGATAAGAAGATTTTATTCCAAATTCTTTCCTTCCTTCACTCATACATATATTACTGAGCAGCCAAGACAGGCACTGGAGACAGGGCTCCCCTCTTCAGATAACTTATATCCTGGTGAGGAAGGCAAATGCATGAGCTAATTTCAATTATTAGTAAGAGTCACAAAGAAATGCAATGCAGAGAGGGTGACAGCGATGGGACAGGCATGCTATTTTAGATAGAGTGGCCAGAGTGGCCTCTCTATTTGAGGGCTGACATTTGAGCAGAGATCCAAATGAAGTGAGGAAGCAAGCAATGCAAAGTTCTAGGGGCAGAGATTCTATGAAGAAGTACAAAGGCCCTGAGGCAGGATAATGCTGGGTGTGTCTGAAAATCAGCAAGGATTTCCCAGGCAGTGCTAGTGGTAAAGAATCTGCCTCTTAATGCAGGAGACCCTAGAGATTGGGTTCAGCCCCTGGGTCGGGAATATCACCTGAAGTAGGAAAAGACACCCTACTGCAATATTTTTGCCTGGAAAATTCCATGGACAATGTAGCCTGGTGGGCTACAGTTCATGGGGCCACAGAGACTCGAAAGCGACTGGGCACACACACACACACACACACACACAAGGCCAGTGCAATACCCATCTTATACCAGGCAAGAGGGCCCCATCCCCCCGACCCCGTCCTCAGCCTCTGTTTCAGAAAGCCTTACATTATCACACACATGCACACATATCCCCAGAAATGACAACTATGTGGATGCCCCCATCACACAGAAGCTGGTGATCTGCTCTGGTTACAACAGCACAACCTGTGATTTTAAACAGTTGCCCTCATTATTTGCTCTACCCAGGTTCCAGACAATTGTTTCTCCATATCTTTGGCTCTGTGTCCTCAAAGCAAAAGGCAACTGTGTCCAACTGCAAAGGTCTGAGTTTTGCTGAGCTGACACAGCCTTAGTCAGACTACAGTGAGTGAGGGTTTTGAGACATGGAAACACTTTGGCTTACAAAAAAGACAAATCAATTAACTTTTAAATCCTTTTTCTCAGAAAACATGAACACAGTTGATACCTGCATAATGAAGGTTGTTCTCCATAGCACAAAGTATCCATTTCCTTGTTTCTCTTCCCAATCCATTTCCTGGCTCTTGAAGTATGTACAAATTCGGGTGGTATTTCCAGGTTATGTATGGACACATCCCTCAATATTAATCAATACATATTTCTCCTAAATTTGTAGACATGTAGGCTCAGATGTTGACAGGTGTGAAGCATGATACTGAGACAACTAGATCCAGAGTTTTGCATATTTTACATTATAAAATATTGAATGGTAGTTAATTTTCAAAAAATTGTTAAAATAGCTTTAAAAGTTAAATAAAATTTCAACTTTACTAATTTCATTCAAAACTTTGATAGTCATTAATTACAATCTGTATTTGCTTCTTAACCTAATAGATAATCTGACTATTTTAGAAGAAAACTAAACTTTGAAAACATAAAAATCTTAATCTTTTAGTTTTGTCTTTCTTAAACACCCAGATATACACAATGATAATTAAATTCAGATGTCTAATATCTTATAGAACTTCAGTTATATAAATCCATAAACCACAGCTTCACACATTTTTTTTTTTTGCCTTTGTCATTAGAAAGGTATGTTTGCCAAAATGGGAGAACATAATATATTTTGTTTAATAGTTTATTAGCTTGATTTAAATTTTTAATATTTAAAAATATGGAATGTGGTCCCCAATTTTTACCTCTTGCCTGGGTCCCACAAATGTTAGGAATGTATCTGGGCCAATGAACCTAGATCTGGGGCTGATTCACATAGGGGCCAGTAGGCCATGGTAAGGAGTTGGGATTGATTCCAAGTTGGATGGGAAGTCATTAGATGTTTGTGACCTGGGTAGCAGCAAACTGGAGGCTCATCTCTACTGTGTAGGACCAATTCAACATTCATTTTTTTGAAAAGAAAGATATTAGGTGAAGGATTTTTGAACACCCCCACTCCACTCTTGACTATAAACATGAAAACTGTCGTTAAGTGTCACAGGAATTCCGAAACCATCAACTCATACTACCACATTCAAGGAGGAGTCTGGTTAATCCAACACATGAGACTAGGTTGAACTGCAGCAGAGCCTGTTTGTTTAAGAAGGAATTTCCCTGGTACAGAATTTCCTTTGGGGAGGCCTTGAGTTTGCTCATGAAAACAAACAACGGATAGAGCATAATGGTTTTCCAGGATGAATCCAGTCTATTAGGTTGGTGCAAAAGTAATTGCGGTTTTACACTGTTGAACATTGTTGTTTGATGTTGGAATATATTATTAAATAAATATGGTCATGTTACACATACTTTTAATGTGCATTTCTCCCTTTTTTGGTAATGATTTATTACTTGTTATGTATTTTATATTTATTTTAGACTATGGAAATGATATTAGACAAAAAGCAAATTCAAGCGATTTTCTTATTCGAGTTCAAAATGGGTCGCAAAGCAGCAAAGACAACTTGCAACATCAATGCACTTGGCCCAGGAACTGGTAATGAATGTATAGTACAGTCATGGTTCAAGAAGTTTTGCATAAGAGACGAGAGCCTTAAAGATAAGCACATAGTGGCCAGCCATCAGAAGCTGACAACCACCAACTGGGAGCATCATCGAAGCTGACCCTCTCACAACTACACAAGAAGCTGCTGAAGAACTCAGCGCTGGCCATTCTACCATCAGTTGGCATTTGAAGCAAATTGGAAAGGTGGAAAAGCTCAATAGGTGAGCTGATAAAAAAAAAAAAATCATCGTTGGTAGGGTCGTCTTCTCTTATTGTATGCAACAATGACAAACCATTTTCCAATCAGACTGCAACATGATGAAAAGTGGATTTTATACAACAACCAGACAACTGGCAATGACCAGCTCAGTGGCTGAACTGAGAAGAGGTTCCAAAGCACTTCCCAAAGCCAAATTTGCATGAAAAAAAGGTTATGGTCACTGTTTAGTGGTCAGATATCGGTCTGATCCACTACAGCTTCTGAATCCTGGCGACCCCATTACATCTGAGAAGTAAATTCAAGAAATTGATGAGATCCACCCAAAACTGCAATGCCTGCAGCCAGCATTCATCAAGAGGAAGGGCCCAATTCTTCATGACAACACCCAAATGCATGTTGCACAACCAACACTTCTAAGTTGAATGAATTGGGCTACACAGTTTTGCTTCATTCACCATTCTCCTGACCAACTGACTTCAAGATCACCATTCTTGACCACTTCTTCAAGAATCTCAACTTTTTGCAGAGAAAATGCATCCACAACCAGCAGAAAATGCTTTCCAAGAATTCATCAAATCCCAAGGCATGGAGTTTTACACTACAGGAATAAACAAACTTATTTCTCATTGGCCATTGGCAAACATGTGCTGATTGTAGTGGTTCTTATTTTGATTAATAAAGATTATGTTTGAGCCTAGTTAGAATGATTTAAAATTCACACTCCGAAACTGCAATTATGTTTGGTTTGTACCAACCTAATATATTCAGACAGTATGTTCTCTACAATCAGACTGTCTGCCCTGAATCTTGGCTCTTCCACTTTCTAGCTGTGTGACCTTGAACAATTTACTTGACTCCTCTCTATCTCTAAGGAGGTTAATTATAGGATTGTTGTGAAGATCAAACAAAATAAACTACACACACAATTTAGGACAGAGCCGAGCATATAGTAAGCACTTAAAAATACTAGTTATTTAGCATTATTTCCATCTTCTTGGCTATCCAGTGATAAGACTGAAAAGGCCACATTTCAATTCTGTGAATTTTTTTTAATTGTGCAATTCATGAAGAAATGGGCTTTTCACAACAGGCAGTATTCATGGCAGGGGCTGCATAATTATCTTTGTGGAATATTGTAAAAGTAAGCACAGCCTAAGAGGGAAATTGAATTTCATGAGCTCTCTTTCAGTGTCAAGATTCTATGTTTCTTACCATGAATTCAGCTTCCTAAGGGTGCTACAGCCTCTCAGAGCTTATAATCTCATAGGAAAGATTAAAATGACTCATACAAAGCAGGTAACAGTACAGAAGGTGACCCTGACGAGAGGCACTGAGGGTGAATGGTTCAGTGGAGGGGGTCGGTGCAGGAAGCAGGCAGGTGGGGTTTTCTTCAGCTCATAACAGACAGTGACACTGGTTAGGCAGAGAAGGAGGGAGGTGGAGAGAGGCTCATGTCATGGTCCCCAAGCTGCTCTACCAAGCCAGAGCATCTCAACTGCTGTTTATGCAGCATCCAGAGAAGCAGCTTCATCTGGCCACTCTCAAGGGACAGAGGCCCAGGCTTTGAGGAACATCTGTGGATGCTTGACAGCAGAGGTTGGGTGAATTACCCTCTTTTATATTGGGGTTTGGACTGTGCCTCATTCCCTTTATCCCAGTGAGCTGCTCCATTTCCATTACTGACAATGCTGTATAGACCCATGGTACTCAGAGTGTGGTCCAAGGATCAGCATCTCTGGCTTGTGTGAGATGAAGTATTTCCAATCTAAAACCTACTGAATCAGAATCTGCATTTTAACAAGAGCCTGGGCAAGTTGTATACACATTGAAGTGTAAGAAGCACTTTTACTACAGTGGTTTTCAAGTCTGGAATTCCTGAGGGAGATTATACCTGAGGGAGCGGCATATGCAGGTCCTTTCTCAGGCCCACTGAATCAGAATCGCCATCTATATTTTTTAATGTGTAATTTTTAAAATTGGGGGCAAATATGATGATCAGGTGTGGAAATCATTGCTTTAGGAGAAAACCCAGCTGTAGTCTGGACACTCAGGACTCAGAATCAATAACTAACACCAAAAGAGAGAGAGAAACAAAATATGTTGTACCATGAGAAAAAAAAAAATAGGTTGATCCCAAATGATTATGGAGACTAGAAGTCACCCAAGTTCCCAGTAGCCCTGGGGAGTGCTCTGTGTAGGACTTGGCAAGGTACTTTACTCATCTGTAAAGTGGGAGTGTTGAAGTCTTTACCGCAGCAAGTTGTAAAGCTCTCTTTCTTAGTGAAGAAAGCTCTTTAATTCTTGCTAATATTGTCAACAGACTGGTTCCAAATAGGAAAAGGAGTACATCAAGGTTGTATATTGTCACCCTGCTTATTTAACTTATATGCAGAGTACATCATGAGGAACGCTGGGCTGGAAGAAGCACAAGCTGGAATCAAGATTGCCGGGAGAAATATCCATAACCTCAGATATGCAGATGACACCACCCTTATGGCAGAAAGTGAAGAGGAACTAAAAAGCCTCTTGATGAAAGTGAAAGAGGAGAGTGAAAAAGTTGGCTTGAAGCTCAACATTCATTAAACAAAGATCATGGCATCTGGTCCCATCACTTCTTGGGAAATAGATGGGGAAACAGTGTAAACAGTGTCAGACTTTATATTTTTGGGCTCCAAAATCACTGCAGATGCTGATTGCAGCCATGAAATTAAAAGACGCTTGCTCCTTGGAAGGAAAGTTACGACCAAACTAGATAGCATATTAAAAAGCAGAGACATTACTTTGTCAACCAAGGTCTGTCTATTTAAGGCTATGGTTTTTGCCGTGGTCATGTATGGATGTGAGAGTTGGACTGTGAAGAAGGCTGATCGCCGAAGAATTGATGCTTTTGAACTGTGGTGCTGGAGAAGACTCTTGAGAGTCCCTTGGACTGCAAGGAGATACAACCAGTCAGTCCATTCTAAAGGAGATCAATCCTGGGTGTTCATTGGAAGGACTGATGCTAAAGCTGAAACTCCAATTCTTTGGCCACCTCATGCAACGAGTTGACTCACTGGAAAAGACTCTGATGCTGGGAGGTATTGGGGGTGGAAGGAGACGGGGACGACAGAGAATGAGATGGCTGGATGGCATCACCGACTCTGTGGACATGAGTTTGAGTGAACTCCAGGAGTTGGTGATGGACAGGGAGGCCTGGCATGCTGTGATTCATGGGGTCGCGAAGAGTCGGACACGACTGAGAGACTGAACTGAACTGAACTGAACTGAATGTTGACAAATTGTATATAGCTGTTGACAGCCACCTAGAATGCTCTTACTACAGAGACCTACACGGACCACTATGGTACTCCTTCAGCTATCTGATCAAACATCATCTTGTCCTGGTCAGGCTTTCCCTGACTTTCCCACATGATATAGCACAATTTGTTACCATCATCATCACCACTTTTTAATCCTCTTGCCCCTCTTTCTATTATTCTTCTTAGCATTTATCCCTGTCTGACATTTCAGGTAATTATTTGATATCTGTCTCTTCCAACTAAACTTTAAGATCCATAAGAAAGAGTCTTTATCTTTCTCTTCATTGTTATATCCCCATTGACTGCCTTCCAAGCAGGCATATAGTTGGCATCAGTAAATATTTACTGGATAATTGAATTAGTCAATGCACTTTGATACTAACTTCCCTTGAACTCTTCAAGCACTGGTGATTAAAAGCTAATGTGTCTCTTCAATAAGCTATCCATGTATTGTGCTCTATGTGAAGGCAAGGAATGGAAGCAATATAAAAGTCCATCAACAGATGAATGGATAAAGAAGATGTGGTGTATGTATTGGGTTGGCCAAAATTTTTGTTTGGGTTTTTCCACTACATCTTGTGGGAAAACCCAAATGAACTTCCTGAGCAACCCAGAATGATAAAATACTGCTTGGCCACAAAAAAGAATGAAATTTTGCCATTTGCACAACTTGGATGGACTTTGAGGGCATTAAGCTAAGTGAAATGAGTCAGACAGTTAAAGACAAATGCTGTATGAAATCATTTATATGTGGAATCTAAAAAATACAACAAATTAGTGAATAAAACAAAAAGGAAGCAGACTCACAGTTACAGAGAATACAGTGTGGTTGCCAGTGTGGAGATAGAAGGAAGAGCAGCAATATAGCGGTGAGGGCAAAAACATTATTATGGGATTCCATGAAATCATGTATATGAAAATTTTGAAAATTGTAAAGCAGTATAGAACTTAAAGAATCTTTCATTCAATAAAAAATATTTAATGAAAAGTAATGGCTGTTTTCAGTATACTACCCATGTATTATCTTCCATGTGAAGTCTTCCTGACAGGCTTCAGCCCCAGAGAGAACAAGTGATCTTCTCCCTTGTATTATGTATTCTTTCCTCTTACTATTCAATAGTTAATGTATCTTTTTCAACTTTTCTTAGACTATGAGCTCCTTAAAGAGCAAGAACCATTTGTAACTCCTCTTTGTGCCACCAGTTCTAGTCCTTGTTGAATGAAAACTTAATGAATTTTCGTACCACAAAAGATGAGTCCATACACATAATCAAGAAAATGGTCTTTCCAACTCCAGAGCTGAAGCGGAGGGAAAAAGGAACAAAACAAAGCAGATCTTCCTAAAACCTTGTTGGCTTCTGCTCCTCAAGTCACAATATTAGATCACTTCCCTCATTAAGATCAAAATGAAAGCCCAGTCTCAATCATGAAGAGTGATGCCAGTAAGTTTAGAGCAGAGCCACAGAGACCTGATGCTGCCAAGGGGAGAGCAAAGTCCAGAATGAAAGAGACGCCAGTTGAATGGTTCCCAAAGCAATATTCCAGGTCTGAGTCTCCAGTATAAGGAGACCAACTGCATCAATCATTCAGCAGATCTATGGGTCAATCTGCTAGGAAAAGCATGCATAGAACATTTATTTCCAAGTGCCCAAACTGCTGTACTAAATAGTAAAGAAAAAGAGAGAATTCAACTGTTCTTTTCCTGCCAAACTCTTCAGCCCTAGCAGCAAAGGCTGCTAAGCCTGTTCTTACCTGGAAATCTGTCAGGCCTAGGAAAGCTGCTTTCCACGGGGGAGCATGTTTGGCAAGATGGTAGAGTGCCCTCACCTTCAAACATTCTTCAGTATCAATTCAGAGACTTAAATGTCAACAAGGACCTTAAATGTCAACAAGGGAACTATATTCAATATTTTGTAATAAACTATAAGGAAAAAGAATGAAAAACATCACACACACACACACACACATATAGCTGGGCTTTCCTACTCAGACAGTAAAGAATCTTCCTGCAATTCAGGAGACCTGGGTTCTATCCCTGGGTCAAGAAGAACCCCCGGAGAAGGGAATGGTTACCTAGTCCAGTATTCTTGCTGGAGAAGTCTATGGATGGAGGAGCCTGGCAGGCTACAGTCCATGAGGTTGCAAAGAGTCAGACATGACTGAGCAACTAACACAGACACACATATATATGAATCACTGTGCCGTATATATGACACTATTATAACACTGTAAATCAACTAAACTTCAATAAAATACAATTTTAAAAAACAAAGACTTAAATGTCAACATTTTGAAGGACTGGTGAAAATCTACTTGCTGCTGCTGCTAAGTCACTTCAGTTGTATCCGACTTGGTGTGACCCCATAGACGGAAGCCCACCAGGCTCCCCCGTCCCTGGGATTCTCCAGGCAAGAACACTGGAGTGGGTTGCCATTTCCTTCTCCAATGTGTGAAAGTGAAGTCGCTCAGTCGTGTCCGACCCTTAGCGACCCCACGGACTGCAGCCTACCAGGCTCCTCCATCCATGGGATTTTCTAGGCAAGAGTACTGGAATGGCTTGCCATTGCCTCCTCTGGAAAATCTACGTAGGTTGTTTTAAAATTTGTCTTTACTAAATCATTTTGTTGGACAAAAAAACCTTAAGTTTTCTTCCCTTTTAAAGAAAATATTGCTTGTGGTATCTTGAAAAAGTTCTTCACATTCTTACCTGGAGGTTTATATTTAATTAGATTATTTCTCTCTCACATGAGATGAAATCAGTTTTCTCAATTTTCTTCATGCAGTCAATATTTACTGAATGTCCAGATGCTAGATACCACTGTCAGCACAGAAAAAAGTAGGGTTTCTTTTTAGCTGGGGAGACAGTCTATTGCAGGGCATCTGTCAATATGGCTGTGATGGAGAAGTGTTGATAAAAACGAAGGACAGAAATGTGCATAACTTAATCATTAATTCCAAAATGTACCCAATTACCGAGCTTCTGCTATTTGTATACTTGCCACATATAAACATTTTCTAGCTGGTCAACACTAAACATCTCCCAAGTGAAGTCACAAAACAAGCCAGTGTCAAGTCTGAGTAGGGAGATACACCCTCTGCCCTGACTGCTTGCAAATGAGCTGATGAACATTCAGTTGCTGGTCCCCCTTTAATTAATTCTGATGGCTATTGATGTACCACAACTGTTTGTCCTAATAATGAGCTCCAAAATTAGAGTGGATGCAACCCACTAAGACAGCTGCCACAGAACATAAGCATTTGAAAATGCTTTTGGTCAAGGCAATGGGGTAGAAATGGCTGTAGTTCAGCAGCAAATTCACATGATTATGTCACATGAGTTTTATTTTTCCATTTCAGGCATAGTTAACATACCAGCAGTGATGATGGCAAGAACCATTACTAGCTGTAGAGTTAAGACTGTTACTTCCTATCAGTAGAGAAAGGATAAACATGCAGCCTGAATTGTGCTAATCGAGGAGTCGATATGGCAACAGGCATGGAACAATTTAGGTCAGTTCCTTGCAATGTTTAATTAGACTAATATATCTGTTTGCAATTAATAGCAGATGTGACAAGCTAATGTGTCCATGTGCAGACAAATTAACCTCTGCCCATCAGCTGCTGGGATCTGTGAGAAAGCTGCCATGTTTTGCTTCTATCCATCCGCGTCTAAATAAAACTGCAGGATAATTATAAACATAGATGTTAATAGAATATACACTTCACATGAAGCTCTGTCCACAGGAAACCACTTTTCAGGCAGGCTTTTAATGACAACAACAAAAGTGAACATCTGTGCTATCCTTTATATTTTATAAAATATGGGCATATAGATGATGCTTTCATTTCCCGAGTAATAGAAATGATTCCATAATTTTTCACCTGTTGTAAAAGAAGTCTATCTGCTTCTAACACAGTTAAGGGCTTATGTAACTGAAATTTGGTTCTATCTTCTCAAAAAAGAGGTTTCTACATTGTGTCTAGAAGCAACACTTCTACTTCCCAACTTCAATTAATGACTATTACCAAATTCTGAAGGGAGAACTCCAGGAAAAGGACATTTTCACAGTGCAGAACTTTTCAAAAGTAAAGATTCTGGGCATTGATTTTGTTCAGTTGGAAGAAGGTCAGGGGCAGGATGCAACTGTCCATAATTGCTACTCCTCCCAGCCTTCCTTCAGAAAAGCCTCCATTTGCGCAAACCCACAAGGGAAATACACAGATTGTCCCAGAGCTGAGCCATCTAGCCCTTTGGGGTAAGAGAAGAATTAGGTCTTGATTCTTGAACTGTAAATGGTTGGTAAGCAGCCAAAGTGGTTGCAGGGCTTGCAAATTACCATCTCTCAGGGGTATTTAGGCTGGAGTTAAGGAAGTTCTTAAAGATGTGACATCAAGAAGTCAAATTTTTTTTAAACTTAAAGAAATCAAACTTGCTCCCCCGCCCCCCGCCACCAGTAAGTTGAAGCCTGCTCCCACAATCCCCCTGGCGTGTCTCAAGCTCCTGACCTGCTTTTACTGTGGCAGTGACCTTTGAATTTAGTAGGATACTGGGAGTGGTGTGGGAAATGCCCCGTTACATTTAAACAGAATCTAATGACATACCCCCACTCCATTTTAGAGTGTTTATGTAGACACTCTTGAAAATCAACCATGTAGAAGCGGTACTTGGAAGGTGGTGCGGTGTTGGAAATCCCCCACAAGTCAAAACTCCTGACAAGTAAAGAAGCCCCAGTTTGAGACATAAAAACTTGAGAGGGATATGGGAAATGGCAAATGCAAAAAGGAGAAAGCCCCTGGGATTATTTAGTCTCGAGAAGAGAAAGAAATAGGTCACTTAATGTCTCTTAAAATATAGGAAGGATTATTATTCAGAAGCTGTATCCAGACATATGAACATGTCTCTACTGAGGATAGAACAGGAAACAATGGGCTCCAGCCAGAGAAGGAAAGGATATATGCGTATAAAGAGGGGCTTCCTGACAGTTGTGGTTATAAAGCATTGTAATGGGATGTTGGGGAGGCTGTCACATCCACTTCCCCACAGAATTTTAAGAGCGCAACAGACACCTCTTGGTAAAAATGGTTTAGATAAAACCTCCCTGGAGGTTGGGGGATGGATCAGATTATTTCTCAGGGGCCCTTTCAGCCTATGTGTTTATCATTTTAAAACTGGATTACAATACTTTTTTCAGATAAGCCTTATCTGACAAAACTAGAAGCTAAATCATTTCTTCACCCCACCGCACAGGTCCTGTCCAATCTTATGTCCTGTGTTTATCCCTTGCTTTGCTGATGCCTACTTGACACCTGCTCTCTGGGTCTTGTGCATACACTGTCACGGCATGCTTTCAGACACCATCAAAGATGGATGGGACACTTGCAAGGACAGAGAAGAGATGTTTCTTTGGTACACTGTGTACAGACACTGTGGGCTCCTGCACTAAGAAACTTAATCTCCAACAAAGCAAGCCCTATTTTAACAGTTGTTTAACACTGACTTAAATCTCATTTTAAGACATCAAAACATTTTGCTTTCTTGGGGAAAACTTATGTCATATCACATATGGGTTTGATTTTCCTCAGACTTTGGAGTCACACATCCCATTTACTTACAGTGCCGTCTTGAGTGGCTGGTGCTGGAGGAGACCCAAGGTGGCTGCTACAGTCCTCCGTAACACAAGACAAAATTGAGAGCACGAGAATGATGCTTCATGACGTGAAGAGCTCTTCTGAAACCCCGCACATTTCCAGTTCCAGATGGTTGCCTGTCTTTCATAATTCAGAGTTTAAAAAAATGCATGTTGGCTTTCCAGGACATACCCAAACAAGAGAAGTTTGAAAATTAAGAGTCTAATATTCATGAGGCCAAGAAATTAGTTTGGGTTACCAAGAATCACTCAGTTAAAGTCATTTGAAAATTAATTCAACATCAAAACTGATTGCCAGCAGGAGAATTCCACTGTATAAATAGAAGCAACGAAACCATCAGCTTTAAATTTAAATAAAACCACCACCGATGCAAGATGCATAATAGCAATGAATGCACAAATAAATTTTAAAACTCATAAAATAAATCACACTTTTGCTTATGGAATAGTAGGTAAAAGTCTTCACACCATAATGCATGCATGCAAAAAAATTAATTTTAAAATTATTTTGGTTAAATTTCTTTTGTGCCCCCATTTGGTAGGATGTGCCAAACAAAATCTCAACTATCCCAGGTCTCCCTAGTCTTTCCCTGAGAGATCAGGATTTCTAGGACACTAGTGGGATGTCAGGGGCTTCCCAGGTGGCTCAGTGGATAAAGAATCCTTCTGCAATGCAGGAGACACAGGTTTGACCCCTGGGTCAGGAAGATTCCCTGGAGGAGGGTGTGGCAACCCATTCCAGTATTTTTGCCTGGAGAATCCCATGGACAGAGGATCATGACAGGCTACAATCCATAGGGTCGCAATGAATTGGACACAATTGAAGTAACTGAGCACAGTGGGATGTCAGAGCATTAGCCGGGAGACTCTGCTCCTCAGTATCATCTAGTATCCAGGCTAGATGTCTGCTATCCCACGTGTCTGCTATCCCATCTGGTCTGTGAGCATCACTCCATGCAAATCACTGTGCATACTCTGTGTCCCTGCTCCAAAGTTTCTTCAGCTGTGAACTCTCTCCTCCCTCCTGGTGGGTGCGGGGCATCATTATACTGCTCCCATTTATGTTAGGGACTCAGAATTGTTTCAGGACCCTCAAGTAGACAGGACCAGCTACATAATTTGTGAGGCCCTGTGAAAAATGAAAATAGTGGTCCTTGTTGAGAAATAATTATTAATTTCAAGAGGTAATTTTCTGTAGTTCAGTTGCTCAGTCGTGTCCAACTCTTTGCAACCCCATGGACTGCTGCACTCCAGACTTCCCTGTCCATCACCATCTCCCAGAGCTTACTCAAACTCATGTCCATTGAGTTGGTGATGCCATCCAACCGTCCCCTTATCCTCCTGCCTTCAATCTTTCCCAGCATCAGGGTCTTTTCTAATGAGTTGGCTCTTCACATCAGGTGGCCAAAGTATTGGAGCTTCAGCTTCAGCCTCAGTCCTTCTAATGAATATTCAGGATTGATTTCCTTTAGGATTGACAGTTTTGATCTCCTTGCAGTCCAAGGGACTCTAAAGAGTCTTCTCCAACACCACAGCTCAAAAGTATCAATACTTCCACATTCAGCCTTCTTTATGATCCAACTCTCACATCTTACTGGAAAAATCATGGCTTTGACTAGATGGACCTTTGTCGGCAAAGTAATGTCTCTGCTTTTTAATACGCTGTATAGGTTTGAGGTAATAGGAAAGCATTAAATCAAGTGTGAGGTCCCATGTGACTGTACAGGTCCCTCACTCAAGAAGCCAGCCCTACATGCAGACATCCTACTCCTTCTGCCTCCCACTGTGGTGTATGTCAGTGACAATGAGATACTTCTTCCTAAGCAAAGCACAGATTGTCTCTCCTCAGTAACTCAAACCTTTTTGAAGAGTCTGTCTTCCACTGGAACTCAACCTAGAGTAGGAGTGACTGGTGCACAGGACACAGGACCCCCTCACTTAGGCCCATGGAACACAGGCTGCCTTCTTTCTCTTTCTCATCCTTCTCCCTCCACATGAACAAACCTGTGGACCCCATCAAGTCTGGGAGTGTGACAGCCTTGACTTTTTCCCATTCTTCTCAACATATTTCATGGCAGGGAGATAGGGCAGTTAGAATCTGCTCATGCCCTGAGACCTTCACAGCTTAGACTTTTGAAACTAAGTGAAACTAATAAGCAAAATATCTTTATCAAGGCTTTTTCTTTAATAACATGATATCTTCCATTTATTATAGAACCTATTTTGAAACACAAAAGTGCTATTTCGACTGTCTTTTCTCTCTTTTTACTGTGATATCCCTTTCTGAAGTGAATAGCATTTAAATACTCCAGTTGCTAATGGAATAAGGAAAGAGTGGATAAGCAACAGAAATAGGTAGAAAAGCAATTACTGGTCCTCAGTTCACCAATAAGGCAGGTTAAGTACGTGGACCAAGTTCAGACAACAAATCACACGGTAGAGCTGGGATTTCGGCCTGTGAGTTGGCTCCTGAGTCTGACATCTTAATCATAAGGCTGTACTGCCTCCTCCAGAAACACTAATATGTCGCAGCTTTAATATTTGTGATGATGATAAAGCAGCCACAGTTCATGGTGACAGTTCATTCCTCATGTCCCCAGAAACAAAAGTAAACACAGACCATCAAAACAAGCATATTGGGTTGGCCAAAACGTTCATTCAGATTTTCCCATACCATGTTACAGAAAACCTTGAAAGAACTTTCTGGCCAACCCAGTATTTATGGCACAAGAAAGGAAATTTTGTGTGGTGTAACATTTCCTAGCACTCACTGACCTTTAACACAGTGTTAAAACAGTAACAGAAAAGTAGTGAGCAATAGACACTAAAACCCCCTTTTCACAGGGGCAGGCAGATCCAGAGTAATATCGACAGCAAATATAGGCCCTTACATTACAGGCCCTGCAAACAGGGTCCTAAACCTTTTTTTTTTCCAGTTACTCAGTTACATTTACAGAAGTCTAGCAGTAATCACCAGGCTTCCTGATCTTTCAAAGCCATAAAACTTGATGTAGAATCTTCCAGTAAGAAGGTGACAGAAAGAGAATTTTGAATGTCAATCTATGCCTAGGCCATTTCAGGGGTATAGTGAGGGAACATGAGCTTCCCTGGCTTCATCACTTTCTCTCTGTGTGACCACAGATGAGACACTTAGCTTCTCCGACCCTCAGTGGTAGTATCTACCACATATCACATTGAATACAAGCACCTGTGTCAATATCAGAAATTCTAAGTGTTCAAAGCATAACAGTTGCATTTCTTTTTCCTGTGTTTTAGATTCAGCCAGTAATAGCACCAATGTACATTTTCAGTTAGTACTTAGAATTGGTTTTTATGTGTCAAACACTATTGAACATCTATTAACTCACTTAATTCTTACAACACAGTGATCTTATGAAACAGGTTCTATTATTTACCTTATTTTAGAGATAAAGAAATTGAAGCACAAAAAGGTTAAGGAATTTTCCAAGGTCATATAGTTAGAAAAGAACCCAGACAGCCTACTCCAGAATCTACTATTTTAAAGCATCTGTAAGCTATTTTGTTGGTTTGACATGTGGTCTTTTACTTTAGACGACTTTTTATACTCCTGATCTTGGAAGCAATGCATGCTACTAGATAAAAATACTGAGAATATTTAGTAATCTTAGGGTAGGTTAGACAAGACAAGGAAGCTGTAACCCATAAAGTAAAAGAATAACTACATTAAAATTTAAAACTTCTAGGTGATTATAAACCAAGTTATAAAACAAATGACAAACTAGGAGATAATCTTGTAAATAATAGTCAACAAGTTAAATGCCATAATATATCAATTATTAAGAAAAAGGAAGACAGTGAAATAGAAAAATTGGTGAATGTTATAAAAGGCGAGTAACAAAAAAAGAAACAAATGACCAATGCATATGAAAATATGCTCAATCTCATTAGCAACTGAGAAATAATAAGTAAAATGAAAATGAGGCACCACTCTTTACCCACTTGATTATCACAAAAGGAAAAATTTAATATCCAGAGTAGCAAATGTGTAGGCAAAAGAATATTTTTATATGATATTATAGGAGTACAAACCACAGTAATATTTTTGGAAAGAAACTTGGCAGTACTTATCAAAACATAAAATGTATACACTCTTTGATTTAGCAATCTACTTCTAGGAATCTAATCTACGGAAATGTGTGTGCACCCAAAGCTATATGTACAGGATTGTTCACTGCAACATTACTGATAATGTCAAAAAAAGAAAAGTAAATCAAAATTCAGCAAAGAAACTGACAAAGCTATAGCTCTGCAATTAAATAATACAAAGAAAGTGGAATTTTATGCACTGACTTGGAAATATCACCCAGAACATTGTTAAGAAAAGAGGGTTTGTGGGGTGGGTGGGGGGGTGTATGTGTGTGAAGTGAAATGAATAATACAATTCCCATTTACAAAAACAAAAACCACTCACACATACAAATATAGTATGTAAATATTACAATATCCCTTATATTGCAAGCATACTTTTATAAATTTACAGTGATGGATTTGGAAGGACACATTCAGTTCAGTTCAGTTCAGTTCAATCACTCAGTCATGTCCGACTCTTTGCGACCCCATGAATCATAGCACACCAGGTCTCCCTGTCAATCACCAACTCCCGGAGTTCACTCAGACTCATGTCCATCGAGTCGGTGATGCCATCCAGCCATCTCGTTCTCTGTCGTCCCCTTCTCCTCCTGCCCCCAATCCCTCCCAGCATCAGAGTCTTTTCCAGTGAGTCAACTCGTCGCATAAGGTGGCCAAAGTATTGGAGTTTCAGCTTTAGCATCAGTCCTTCCAATGAACACCCATGATTGATCTCCTTTAGAATGGACTGGTTGGATCTCCTTGCAGTCCAAGGGACTCTCAAGAGTCTTCTCCACCACCACAGTTCAAAAGCATCAATTCTTCGGCGCTCATCTTTCTTCACAGTCCAACTCTCACATCCATACATGACCACAGGAAAAACCATAGCCTTGACTAGACGGACCTTTGTTGGCAAAGTAATGTCTCTGCTTTTTAATATGCTGTCTAGGTTGGTCATAACTTTCCTTCCAAGGAGTAAGTGTCTTTTAATTACATGGCTGCAATTAGCATCCACAGTGATTTTGGAGCCCCAAAAAATAAAGTCTGACACTGTTTCCCCATCTATTTCCCATGAAGTGATGGGACCAGATGCTTAATAGTAGTTATTGTAAAAGAAATTAGGCACATGCGTATCTCACAGGAACAGCGCAAGAACTTGAATTTACCTAATTCCTTATCTGTAAAGGAACTCTACTTTCAGCACAGTACTAGCTAGCTAGTATCAGAGTGGACTGTGATTTTTACTCTGTAACATTTTATACTGTCTGAATGTCTTATAATGGGCATATATATTCATGTATTATTTATGCAATTTCAAGATTTTTAAGGAATCAAATACAAAGAAAATAAAACAGACTTTTTTTTTTTTTAATATGCTGTGGTGGCTAAAAAACACTCACTAAAAATATCAGGTCCTAATCCCTGGAACCCCCAAACATTAATACCTTATTTGGAAAAAGGGTCTTTGCAGATGGGATTAAATTACGGATTTTGCATGAGGGGATTATTCTAGATTATCCCAGGGGATAATCTAAATAAAATCCTTGTAAGAGGGAGACACAGAGAGATTTAACTTCACCAAAGGGGTAGGTGAAGATGGAGCTGAGAGAAATTTGAGGATGCTGATTCTGAAGATTTGAGTGATAAAGTCACAAGCCAAGGAATGCTGGCAACCACAAGAAGAAAAGGTCCCAGGGAGCCCAGTCCTGTCAGTATCTTAAATTTGACCCAGTGATACTAATTTCAGAATTCTGGCCTTTAGAACTGTGAGGTAATAAATTTCTGCTGTTACAATCCACTCAATCTGGGGTAATTTCTTACAGTTGCCACAGGATACTATATGCATACATTCTAGAAAATTTAGAAAACTGCATAAATGTACATAGAAAAAAAATAACTTGTAATCCCGCTGCCCAGGAATAACAGTGAACTTTTTTTGTGAATTTCTTTCTAAAACTTTTACTTTTAAAATATGAATATATACATAATCATTTTTGTAAGTATAGCTGATGTACAATAAACTGCATATAGTTAAAGTATACAACTTAGTGAGTTTTGATATTTACATACATGCATCCATGAAACAACCCCACAGTTGATATACAAATATTCTTATTCCCCTAAATTTCTTCATACCCCTTTAGAATCCAACTCTCCCTAGACCTCTGTCTGTCCTCTGTCTTCTAAAACTATAGATTAGATGGTATTTTCTAGAATTCCATGTACATCCTCTGTTTTTATCTCTCACATATCACTTGGTATAATGGTATTGAGATTCATTTACTTTGTCAAACATCCCAAGAATTCACTTCATTTTATTACTGAGAAATATTCAATTATAGGATGCACCATGGTTTGCTAACCCATTCCACTGTGGATGGACATTTGGATTTCCAGGTTTTGGTTATTATAGATAACACTGTTTTATGGATTTGTAAACAAGTCTTTGTGAAGATATATGCTTTTATTGGGCTTCCCTGGTGGCTCAGCTGGTAAAGAATCTGCCCACAATGCGGGAGACCTGGGTTCGATCCCTGGGTTGGGAAGATCCCCTGGAGAAGGGAAAGGCTACTCACTCCAGTATTCTAGCCTGGAGAATTCCATGGACTGTATAGTCCATGGAGTCGCAAAGAGTCAGACACGACTGTTCACTTCACATGCTTTTATTACTCTTTGGGTAAATACCTAGGAGTGAAATGGCTGGGTCACATGGTGAGTATGTGTATAACTTTTGAAAAAGCTACGAAAAGAGTCTGGCCAGTAGGCATCTTCCTCCTTGTTCCCAAGAGTTCTAGAAGGACCCTTACATGGAATAAATCCTTTTAGAGCAAGGTTCTCAAAGGTTATTTAAATAGCCTTCAGGGGGAGTCAGGGAACCTTCTGCAACTATATGCAAAGGTTTTTCTGACTGTATATACATATATATGTACATTTTTGGTGAAAAGGTTTGTAATTTGCATCTTTTTCCTAAAGGGGCCCTGTCCTCTCCCAAGAAGTTTCAAAACACCACCTTATGGACAAAGTTTACCCTTAGACCACCCTGCTTGAGACAAGCAATGTAATTAATCAAGAAGTATGCACTTATTGAGCACAGTCAGGAAAAGCCATAGCCAGCATTTAATAACAGCTAAGCATCAGAGTCTTTTCCAGTGAGTCAACTTGTCACATGAGGTGGCCAAAGTATTGGAGTTTCAGCTTTAACATCAGTCCTTCCAATGAACACCCAGGATTGATCTCCTTTAGAATGGACTGGTTGGAGCTCCTTGCAGTCCAAGGGACTCTCAAGAGTCTTCTCCAACACCACAGTTCAAAAGCATCAATTCTGCGGTGATCACTTTCTTCACAGTCCAAATCTCACATCCATACATGACCACGGGAAAAATCATAGCCTTGACTAGACGGACCTTTGTTGGCAAAGTAATGTCTCTGCTTTTTAATATGCTATCTAGGTTGGTCATAACTTTCCTTCCAAGGAGTAAGCGTCCTTTAATTTCATGGCTGCAATCAGCATCTGCAGTGATTTTGGAGCCCCCAAAAATAAAGTCTGACACTGTTTCCCATCTATTTGCCATGAAGTGATGGGACCAGATGCCATGATCTTAGTTTTCTGAATGTTGAGCTCTGATGCTGGGGGGAATTGGGGGCAGGAGAAGAAGGGGACGACAAAGAATGAGATGGCTGGATGGCATCACCAACTCGATGGACATGAGTTTGAGTGAACTCCAGGAGTTGGTGATGGACAGGGAGGCCTGGCGTGCTGTGATTCATGGGGTTGCAAAGAGTCAGACACAACTGAGTAACTGAACTGGACTGAACTGAAGGAAGCAGTAGAAAATACTAAACAGAGAATGTGGGCGGCAGAGAGACCGCTATATTCACTGAGGGGGGAGAAACAGAACATCATTGGGTCCTTAGGGAAAATTTTAAGGAGGCGGGACAGGAACTGCTAGTTAAAGGATGAATGTTTCTAAGATTTGCTCTCGGGTGTAAACAGGAAAAAAACTCTTTGCCCCTGAGTCCCCATTCCATATCAGTAAGTGACTAGGCAGCTCTGGCCACCAGATTACCATTAAATGCAACTTGACTGTTGTCCCATTGGGTCATCAGCATTCAGCCAGTGCTATAGCATAAAAGGAGAAAGCATTACACTGAAGAGAAGATAAAAAGAACAGAGCAAGCAGAAAATAAAATGCCTTGAGTCTATTTTGCAGACTCAAAGCCACTAATCAATTTTTCCAACTCTAAGTTGAGCTAACATAGGACATAACATATACCAGATCAGTAGTAGCACAGAACATTTTGACATTATCTGGCCATGGAAAAGAAAGTCATTTTAAAGAAGTTATTACGCCATCTGGCTAAGGGAGCTGCCTGCCAGTCCACATCTCAACTGCTAAATTTGAGTGGGTCTCTGAATTCTCCAATCTGAATTCCATTAATGCTGGACACATTGTTTCACTCCATAATCCAGCAGACACACTTGATATTTAAAGCAGGTTACCTATTTTTAGTAGGTTGCAGAACATCTGTCGGCCTTTCTCCTTAATAGCCTGCTCAGTAGACAAGGAGGAGAAAAGTATAAAATCATTTTGTTGTTCAATACCATGATTAGTTTTCTCAAGTTGACAGCCAGCCTTAACAAGATTCTCCTCTTCAGGAAAGGTTCTTTTGATGGATGGTGTCCCTGTGGCTCTAAACTGAATAGCAGAAGCAAGGAGGAGGTGAATTCTATCATTGGAGAGAGTCTTTCTCCTGCTAACTCAGGTGTAATTGATAAAACCCCACACCTCGCATAGCCCCAAAGCGCAAGTCCATGAGAAAGGACAGACATTTTTTGCTTTGTTTTAACTGAATTATTCCTGGTTCTTTCTCTTCTAGTGCTGAATTTGGTTACAAATAATAATCTGGGGCCAGAACCAAGTTTAATATCACAGTACATTTTGGGAGAAAACAAAAATTCTCCAAATCTCAATTAAGAACAAAATGGCATGTTGTTACCAAAACAAAGGGATATACACTGATTGAGAAATTCATAGAGCTGGGTAGGTAAATGGTTGATGAATTATAAAAATTACAACAAATGATTGTGATAAAGGTCCTGTTTTTTCTCACTTCAATTCTTTCCAAACCTGGAAAGAATTGGGCCTGTGTAAAACTCAAATTTCTTTATAAAAATATGCCATGCTCTTGCCAGTGTGGGGAAACGTTTTTTCCTTTGTAAACTCACCCTTTAGCCTTTGAGTCACTTGGCCAAGATGTATCTTGGAAGGAAATATGAGAGGGAAAACTCACCTAAGAGGTCTGACAATATTTCATTTAGGATTTTAATAACATAAATGACCCATGGGTTGGAAATAGAGTTTTAAAAATAGGAGGGGGAAAAAAACCTCTTCCTTTGCATCCATATATTTATAATTACATATAAATGCATTTATAAATTTCTATATTTAGATGTAAATGCTATATTTATTTATATTCACTCATGTCCATTATATCTATATGTGGGATCTGAAATGGTATCTGTGAAACAATTTAGGTAAATAATCCAGAAGACTCTCATCACATGGACTGCATCACTGCAGCTTTAGGAAAGAGATATGTTTCCTGTAATTTTCTATTTGAAAAGGAACCTGAATTTAAAGGCAAAGCTTCAACAAAACTAATCATAAAAAGATTTTAAAACACACAATTTGAAAGAGAAAAGTACTCCACACTTAAGTGTCTTAATGAGGCCTCACAGGTGGCTCAGTGGTAAAGAATCCTGCCAAGCAGGAAATGCAAGAGATGTGGGTTCAATCCCTGGGTCGGGAAGATCCCCTGGAGAAGGAAATGACAACCCACTCCAATATTCTTGCCTAGAGAATTCCATGGACAGAGGAGCCTGGTGGGCTACAGTCCATAGGGTCACAAAGTCAGACACAACTGAAGCGACTAAGCACGCACTAAGTGTCTTAATAATGACAAAGTATTTAGATACAAGACTTATTGAGAATGAAGTATAAATAGTCATTAAAAGGCACTTGTGATTATAAAACAGCATTTGCTGTAGGTTAGCTCACAGAAGGTTGCCTCACACCATGGTTTCCTGGGGAGAGGGTAGTTCATGAAATGGTTGCACATATCTGACAAGCTAGCTCATTTATATTTGCAATGAGTAAAAAGCAACAAATGAAATGGCACATAACTTTTTCACTGGCTTTCAGCCTGAACTTCTGAGAAAGCTTTAGAATTATTAAATGCTATAACCATCTAGTCAAAGCTACGGTTTTTCCAGTAGTCATGTATGTATGTGAGAATTGGACTATAAAGAAAGCTGAGCACTGAAGAACTGATGCTTTTGAACTGTGGTGTTGGAGAAGACTCTTGAGAGTCCCTTGGACAGCAAGGAGATCCAACCAGTCAATCCTAAAGGAGATCAGTCCTGAATATTCATTGGAAGGACTGACGCTGAAGATGAAGCTCTAATATTTTGTCCACCTGATGTGAAGAACTGACTCACTGGAAAAGACCCTGATGCTGGGAGTGATTGGGGGCAGGAGGAGAAGGGGACAAGAAGAGGATGAGATGGTTGGATGGCATCACTGACATGATGGACATGAGTTTGAGCAAGATCTAGGAGTTGGTGACGGACAGGGAAGCCTGGTGTGCTGCAATCTATGGGGTCACAAAGAGTTGGACATGACTGAGCGACAGAACTGGATACTCTGACAAAGACATAATAACAGAACTTCCATTTAATAAAATATTTATGTATTGGCTGAAGAGAAGTCTTTTCAATAAGTTAGATAATTGAAAATAGAAAAAGTAAACTGTTGGGGAACACACAAAATCCATCTTGAGAAGCAGGGTTTTTTAAAGTGATTGATTACAAATTCTGTAACATCTCAATGTGGTACACAGTTCCTATTGATACAGCTAGTTATCAATTTTAACTTCAAAAACATAACTGGGTATCTCTGTAACAAAATTATTTAAGGCATGCAACTGTTAACCAAAAGATTAGTGGTACAAATCCAACCAAAGATATAATTTGACATTTCAAAATTTATATTTTTTTCCTTGTTGTTTGTCATCTGCAGATTCCTCATATAAAATTTACCCTCCAGTATTTGTGGTCCTAGCCACTTCATGTCTGATACTTGCCAAGGGCTACACCAGCTCCCCAACTTGATTCTTATGGAATATTTTCTGGGATATTGGATTTATACCTGGGTAACAGAAATTCCTGAACAGAGACCTAAGAACTCAGGTTCTGGTGGGATAAAATTTTTAACAACAATGAGATAACAATACACACCTGTTAGCGTGGCCTAAATCTGGAACACTGACAGCACTAAATGCTGATAAAGATGTAGAACAACAGGAACTCTCATAAATTACCGGTGAAAATGGCACAGTCACTTCGAAAACAGGTTGGCTCTTTTTTTCTTTTTTACAAAACAAAACATACTCTTATTGTATAATCCAGGAATCACATTCCTTGGCATTTACCCAAAGGAGCTGAAAATATGTCCATATGAAAACCTTCACACAGATGTGTATAGCAGTTTTATTCATAATTACCAAAATTTGGAAGCAATTAAGATGCCCTTCAGTAGGTAAGTGGATAAAGAGTCATTCATCCAGACAATGGATTATTCAATACTAAGAAGAAATGAGCTTAAAAGACAGTCCTTGTCTTTCAATACTTAAAAGACATGAAGGAACCTTAAATGCGTATTACTAAGTGAAGGAAGTCAATCTGAAAAGGCTATATACTGTATGAATCCAACTCTCTGACATTCCGGAAAAGGTAAAACTTTGGAGACAGTGAAAAAGATCAATGGCTGGAAAGAAGGGGACAAATGAACAGATTGAGCACAGAGTAATTTTACGGCAGTGAAAATGTCTCATATGATACTATAGCGGTAGATACATGTCACTATACATTTGTCAAGACCCTGTAGCATGGACAACACCAAGAACCAACCCTAATGTAAACTATGAACTTCAGGTGTAAGTGATATGCCAATGTAGATTCATCAACTGTAATTAATACACCACTCCTGTGAGAGATGTTGATAATGCAGACGCTCTGCATGTGTGGGGCAGGCAGTATGTGGGAAATCTACCTTCCCCTCAATTTTGCTATGAACCTAAAACTGAGATAAAAAATAACAAAGTTTATAGGTAGAGTGAGTCTAGTTTATGTGTGAGTGCATGTTCAGTTGCTTCAGTCATGTCTGACTCTTCCCAACCCTATGGAATGTAGCCGTCCAGGCGCCTCTGTTCATGGGATTCTCCAGGCAAGGATACAGAAGTGGGTTGCCATTTCCTTCTCCAGGGAATCTTCCCAACTCAAGGACTGAACCTACGTCTCCTGCATTGCAGGTGGATTCTTTACCCACTGAGCCACCTGGGAAGCCCGCCTAGTTTATAGATAACTAAGAAAGACAGAAATATCTCATTTAGATGAAAAACAACAAAATGATCAGATATGATTCACTTAATTTTTCTCTCAGTGGGTGTAAATAACAAACCAACTTAAAGATAGCTGAGTTTTGATGAAATACCCTTTTTAAATTAAAGAAGATAGTTATTTTAAATATAAATGTCATCATTATTTGAATGTATTCAATCCGCAGTGCTTTGGGTGGGTGGGGATGGGTGGAGTTGGGGTGGGAGTGAATTTCTTCAGAGAGAAAAAACATTGTGTTCGGTCCTGAGTAGACATGAAGAGTTGAAAGTATACCAGTTGTGTTGGCTACATGTTTACATAACCAGTGAATTCGAACTTTTTTATGGTACACTTTCATATACAAAGGCTGAATTAAAATACGAAGAGATTAATAAAAGGAAATCCATTAATAGTCACTTGAAGTCAAATACATATAATTTAAGGGAGAGAATAAAATGCTAGCTGGTTAAAGCTTGCTGTTTTACTCTTTTTAAAACGAGGTTTTAAAATGTTTTTTATGCCCCTCAACTTTCACATCTTGCATTGAAGGAGTTTTTTTTTTTCTTCATTGTCTCTATGGTGATATAATCAAAGGAGAAATATATGAGAAGCTGGATAATTTCAGAGTCTTCATTTCAAACCATTAGAGCTGAATTGTATCATTTCCTTTCTAAAAATTGAGGCTGTCTAAAAGTGAACAGATGAAAGGTCTCAGCTTTCTAGGATACTTGTTCATCCACTTATACAAATAACATATAATAACATGCATTCTAAGACTAGTTATTTTTCCTTTAGTATCTCAAAACAGTATGAATTGATGCAGCCTATATCAGCTATTAAGCCCCTCAGTTGCCTGCCCATCAAGACTGGTTGGCAGCCGAGGTTCAGAGAGCTGCATTATTGAGCCGTGGCATTACCAAACAATGATCATCATGTGAAATTAGATCCTCCATCAGAAACAAAATTTTTGTGGCTGAAATTATGATTCTGGGTGCAGGCCTCTAGCTCAAGCATCAACATTGATGCAAAATTGATGAAACTTCCAAGTGAAATTGCACTGTTTGATCTTCACAGCCCTGGAATAACATAGCCTAAAGCTACAGTTTCTGTAAACTTACTTTGCACAAACGACTTAGCCAGTACGGATGTATTGACATAGAGTGCCCATGAATGACATTAGGGCTACTTAGAAAAGAGACAAAATAACAGCAAAAGAATGCAGCAATTGGTTCTGAAAATTACCTTTTCCCAGTGAACCTCTCTGAAAAATTACCTTTTTCTGCTGAATCTCACTCAAAAATTACCTTTTCCAACTGAAGCTCTCTCAAAGTGCCTTGATGTTAAGCAATATAGTTTTAAGTTGAAAATGTCACAAGGCCATGAAAAGAAATTGATAGAAAATTTCAGGGTTTCTTGTTGATATTTGAAGCAGCCTGTGGATTTTTGTTCTTTAACACAGATCTGTTCTGCTGTGCTACCACTTTGATTTCTGTATTGCCCAAAACAGCATGTTTCTAGGCTTAATGGCTTCACAGAGAAGAGTATGAAGGTGATTTAGTTATTTCTGCCAAGTTTTTGTTACCAGTAGGAAATTGGTAAACAGATGGTTTCAAAATCTTCCCCATTCTCCGTGGAACTTTTTAAAAAGTGCAGTAAATAAAATTTTGGAATCTCTTTGTTCTTTAAAAGAAACTATAATTTTAGATACTATAGTGTCCTTTTAGGAATTATGTACTCGAGCTGAGTTGTTGTGTTTTTTTGTTTTCCCTAACAGGAGGGATTTGATTTCATCAGTCAAAAGATGCAGGAAAGACATCATTTATCTTGGAAGAAGGACCATGGGACTGGACATCCAAGAACTTCATCCAAAGGCTCTAGCCTTGAGTCTGTCTCTCACAGAAGCATGACCTTAGGAAAGTCCTAGGGGAATGAGGGAATGGACAGGATAATGTCAGAGGTTCCCTCCAACTCTAAATTTCTCAGTTTCCTCTTAGTCCAGATTTAAAGACAAAACGTGTCAGGGATTTTTTTTTTATTATTACAGATGTTAGTAAAAGACAAGTTGTAGAATTTTTTTGCTTGTCTGGGTTGTGTATGTGTGGGTATATGCATGTCCTTTAATTTAAAAAAAAATTTTAGGCCTCATAGAAATAATTTAATTAAATGAGCTTTGTAAATAAGAATGAAAAGGATATTAACATCACAAATTTTTTTTCACAAGCCTGATTGTATGTGTGCTCTTTAAGAATCAAAGAAAAGCTCCCCAATCTGAGATGTTTTGGATCTGATCTCACAAAAGAATGACCTAGCTGGTTACAATACCTGGGGAAATGATCAAAATAATTGACCTCCCGGCCACACAGGTGAATTCTCCCTCTTTCTTGTTCATCTTTTCTTCTCTCTTCTCTTTCTGTCTGCCTGTTTGCGTCTTTCTGTCCTCAATTCTGCCCCTCTGCCCATCTCTTCTCTTTCCCTCCCTTCCCTTTCTTCTGGCTTGACTCATGAGCCTTTTAATTTCTCCTTAGTACCTGCCATGAAGACCTTGCTGGTAGAATGCAAGATTATGAATAATATGGACTGTTATAGTAGATCAATGTTTAATATTTTTACAAATTCATGAAATAATTAATTATTCATGAAATAATTAAACATGAACCAAACGACCATTCTGGGTAAGTACTTAATTGTCAATATTGATTAAAATCACTATTCTTCTAAAACTGAGGTTAAATAAACCTTAGATTGTGATAATGTCTAAATGTTTATATTTAAAACTAATTTGAACTTTATTGTTAAATTTTAATAGTCAAATGTAAAAGTTCTGCCACTATAATTCAGGAATAATAACATCTTCATTTGCTCATTGCTAAATTTCCTTTGCAGTCTTTATTTGTGATTCAAAGTAGATTCTCATTTTCAAGGAGCATACTTAATATTTGATAAGCTGTTTTGTGCAAAACAAAATAAAAATTTTTAAGAACACTTTTTAGTAGCATTTTCTATGAGAAACTATACCTGTTTCCTAATTTGGGCAGATATTTTTTTAAATCTTTCATCTTCAATTATAGAATATGGTTGACAATCAAAGTAATAATTACAGAAAGTTTTTAATTTAAAAATTTAAACTACATAGATCCAAAACTAAGAAATTATTTTCTAATGAATTTTTGTAAAGCCTATTATTTTGAAGTTTGATTAATGAGACTAAAATGTGCTTCAGTGACTTCTTTTTTTCTTATAGTTTTTCTTCATGCACTTTATGGTCTTCATTTTATCATGGTACAGGATTTTTGAGTTTTTTCTCATACAGTCTTGAAATTGAAAAGATACTCTGCTTCTAATTCATTCTCCCAAGATATGATGAATTCCAAAATGTTACTTTTTCTTTAGAAACTCACAGACAAAATAAAATTAAATGTCTAAAATCTAAATATAGCACGTGGTAGGATGTGGGACATATCCCCTCATACATTGCTGTGGGAATTCAACTCTATGGAGGGAGTTTGGAATATCTAACAATATCATAAACTCATTTATCTTTTGTTCCAACAATTTCACTTTGATAAATTTTTCATATTGTTCCAACGATATGAAAGTAAATAGAACAAGATTATTTACTGCAGCACTATTTGTAATTGAAAAATATTGTAGGTTTCTAAGTGTTCAAACATGAGCTATTAGAGAATAAGCAAAGCTACATATAGACAATAGAGTACTATGCAACAGTGAAAAAAGAATGAGGAAGATCTCTATGAATGGATAGGGAGCGATTTCTAGATATTTTTAAGTAAAAAGAGCAAAGTTCAAAACAGTATGTGTAGTTTTTTATTTTTACTGTAATATTTCAGCTCATACTCTGAATACTGAATAGATATGAATGGCTCAATAGCTTAGTCAATATTTTACAAAGGATATATCCATCTTTATCATTATTTAGGATTTAATTTTTAAAAATCTTAAACTTTAATATATTTCTTCAGAGTAGATAACTTGAATCTCTTCTGTGTGAATATTTTTTTCTTTTTTTAAGATTTTTAAAAATCTTTGCCAAGAAAGTATGTGTGAGTGTATACACACCTCCACATACTACCTCCATACATATCTTTTGCGCAAAAAAAGAGAAGATAAAAACAATGCAATCTCTACTTATCTTTATGGGGAAAAAGGAAGAGTAAACCAGAAAATAATGAAATTGACTACTAGAAGGGGTAGAGAATGGGGGTGAAATGGAGGGATGATGTAGAAGGGAATGAAACTTCTATGGGTGTAATTTTTGCACAGTTTAACTTCTGGAACATGTTAATAGTCTACATATTCACTAATCAAAATAACATCAGTGAGAATGGTAGGAAGTGGACCCTACCACTGAAAGCAAGCTGAAACCAACGGCATTTCAAAGGAACACTAATCACAGTGAAGGTAAAAAGGAAAGAAAAAGTGGGATAGGGAGAAGGGAGGGAAGGAGAAATAAAGAAAGCAAGAAGGAGGAAGAAAAAGAAACGGAGGGAGGGAGGAATCTAAATAACTTACAAACAGATTTTTACTATATACTCTTAATTTTCGGGAGAGGTGGGTAGGTTATTATTGACTGTGCTTCCTATGCTGTACCCTACAACCTCATGACTAATTTATATCATAACTGGGGTTGAACCTCTTAATCTCTCACCCATTTCATTAACTCCCTGTACTTTCCTCCCCTCTGGCAATCATGCTACAGTTTGCCCCTGTATCTGAGTCTGTTTTATTATGTTTGTTTTGTTTTTCAGATTGCATGTATAAGTGAAATCATATGGCATTTGTCTTTCTCTGTCTGACTTACTTCATGTAGCATAATACCCTCTAGGTCTATCAGTGCTGTTGCAAAAGACAAGCTTTCATTGCTTTTGTTTTTTTCTTTTTTTTCCCCTTTAATATGGATGAAGCAATCAATTGTTTTTTTCTAATTTATTTATTTTTTACTGAAGGATAATTGCTTTACAGAATTTTGTTGTTTTCTATGAAACCGCAACATGAATCAGCCATAGGTACGTTGTTTTTATATGGCCAAGTAATATTCCATTGTACATGCATGCCACATCTTCTTTATCTATTAATCTATCAGTGGACACTTAAGTTGTTTCCATATCTTGGTTATTGGAAATGATGCCACAATGAACACGGGGGTGCATATGTCTTTGCTTTCTTCTGAAAAATACACAGAAGTAGAATTGCTCAACTGTATAGTAGTTCTAGTTTTAACTTTTTGAGGAAACTGTATGCTGTTTTACACAGTGACTATGTCAATTTACAATCCTACCAACAGCGTACAAGGGTTCTCTTGTCTCCACATCCTTACTGACACTATTTTTTGTCTTTTTAAAATAATAGCCATTTTGACAGGCATAATATGATGTCTCATTGTGGTTTGATCTGAATTTCTCTGAGAATGTTGAACATCTTTTCATGTGTCTGTTGGAAATCTATATGTATTCTTTGAGAAAATGTCTATTCATGTCTTCTGACCATTTTTAATTGGGTTGTTTGCTTATTTTGAGTTGTATGAGTTCTTTGTATATTTTGGATATTAACCCCTTATCAGATATCATTTGCAAATATCTTTTAATATCAAAGAGTATACTGATCATTTGAAAATATATTTTAATATCAAAGAGCATACTACCTATGCTCTTTGTTTCTGGTATTACATTTTTTTTTTAATTTTTATTTTTATTGGAGGCTAAATATTTTACAATATTATATTGGTTGGTTTTGCCATACATTGACGTGAATCCGCCCCGGGTATACATGAGTTCCCCCTCCAGAACCCCCTCCCACCTCCCTCCTCCCTTTATCCTCCCTCTGGGTCATCCCCGCATACCAGCCCCGAGCATTCTGTAACATGCATCGACCCTGAACTGGCGATTCGTTTCACATATGATAATATACATGTTTCAATGCCATTCTCCCAAACCATCCCACCCTCACCCTCTCCCACAGAGTCCCAAAGACTGATCTCTACATCTGTGTCTCTTTTGCTGTCTCGTATACAGGGTTATCATTTGCATCTTTCTAAATTCCATACATATGCATTAGTATATTGTATTGGTGTTTTTCTTTCTGGCTTACTTCACTCTGTATAATAGGCTCCAGTTTCATCCACCTCATTAGAACTGGTTCAAATGCATTCATTTTAATAGCTGAGTAATACTCCATTGTGTATATGTACCAAAGCTTTCTTATCCATTCGTCTGCAGATGGACATCTAGGTTGCTTCCATGTTCTGGCTATTATAAACAGTGCTGCAATGAACATTGGAGTACATGTGTCTCTTTCAATTCTGGTTTCCTCGGTGTGTATGCCCAGGAGTGCGATTGCTGGATCATATGGCAGTTCTATTTCCAGTTTTTTGAGGAATCTCTGCACTGTTCTCCATAGTGGCTGTACTAGTTTGCATTCCCACCAACAGTGGAAGAGGGTTCCCTTCTCTCCACACCCTCTCCAGCATTTATTGCTTGTAGACTTTTGGATAGCAGCCATTCTGACTGGCGTGAAATGGTACCTCATTGTGGTTTTGATTTGCATTTCTCTGATTATGAGGGATGTTGAGCATTTTTTCATGTGTTTGTTAGCCATCTTTATGTCTTCTTTGGAGAAATGTCTGTTTAGTTCTTTGGCCCATTTTTTGATTGGGTCATTTATTTTTCTGGAATTGAGCTGCAGGAGCTGCTTGTATATTGTTGAGATTAATCCTTTATCAGTTGCTTCATTTGCTATTATTTTCTCCCATTCTGAAGGCTGTCTTTTCACCTTGCTTATAGTTTCCTTTGCTGTGCAGAAGCTTTTGATTTTAATTAGGTCCCATTTGTTTATTTTTGCTTTTATTTCCAATATTCTGGGAGGTGGGTCTTGGAGGATCCTGCTGTGATTCATGTCAGAGAGTGTTTTGCCTACGTTCTCCTCTAGGAGTTTTATAGTTTCTGGTCTTACATTTAGCTCTCTAATCCATTTTGAGTTTATTTTGGTGTATGGTGTTAGGAAGTGTTCTAGTTTCATTCTTCTACAAGTGGCTGACCAGTTTTCCCAGCACCACTTGTTAAAGAGACTGTCTTTTCTGCATTGAATATTCTTGCCTCCCATGTCAAAGATAAGGTGTCCATAGGTGCGTGGATTTATCTCTGGGCTTTCTATTTTGTTCCATTGATATATATTTCTGTCTTTATGCCAGTACCATACTGTCTTGACCACTGTGGCTTTGTAGTAGAGCCTGAAGTCCGGCAGGTTGATTCCCCAGTTCCATTCTTCTTCCTCAAGATTGCTTTGGCTATTCGAGGTTTTTTATATTTCCATACAAATTGTGAGAGTATTTGTTCTAGCTCTGTGAAAAATATCATTGGTAGCTTGATAGGGATTGCATTGAATGTATAAATTACTTTGGGTAGTACACTCATTTTCACAATATTTAATCTTCCAATCCACGAACACGGTATATTTCTCCATCTATTAGTGTCCTCTTTGATTACTTTCACCAGTGTTTTATAGTTTTCTATGTACAAGTCTTTTGTTTCCTTAGGTAGATATATTCCTAAGTATTTATTTCTTTTCATTGCAACAGTGAATGGAATAGTTTCCTTAATTTCTCTATTTTCTCATTATTTGTGTATAGGATGCAAGTGATTTCTCTGTGTTGATTTTATATCCTGCAACTTTACTGTATTCATTGATTAGCTCTAGTAGTTTTCTGGTAGAGTCTTTAGGGTTTTCTGTGTAGAGGATCATGTCATCAGCGAACAGTGAAAGTTTTACTTCTTCTTTTCCAATTTGTATTCCTTTTATTTTTTTTCTGCTCTGATTGCTGTGGCCAAAACTTCCAGAACTATGTTGAATAGTAGTGGTGAGAGTGGGCACCCTTGTCTTGTTCCTGACTTTAGGGGAAATGCTTTCAGATTTTCACCATTGAGGATAATGTTTGCTGCGGGTTTGTCATATATAGCTTTCATTATGTTGAGATATGTCCCTTATATTCCCACTTTCTGGAGGGTTTTTACCATAAATGGATGTTGAATTTTTTCGAAGGCTTTCTCTGCATCTATTGAGATAATCATATGATTTTTATTTTTCAGTTTGTTAATGTGGTGTATTACGTTGATTGATTTGCGGATATTGAAGAATCCTTGCATTCCTGGGATAAAGCCCACTTGGTCATGATGTATGATCTTCTTAATGTGTTGTTGGATTCTGATTGCTAGAATTTTGTTAAGGATTTTTGCATCTATGTTCATCAGTGATATTGGCCTGTAGTTTTCTTTTTTTGTGGGATCTTTACCAGGTTTTGGGATTAGGGTGATGGTGGCCTCATAGAATGAGTTTTCAAGTTTCCCTTCCTCAGCAATTTTCTGGAAGAGTTTGAGTAGAATAGGTATTAGCTCTTCTCTAAATTTTTGGTAGAATTCAGCTGTGAAGCCGTCTGGACCTGGGCTTTTGTTTGCTGGATTTCTGATTACAGCCTCTAGTTCTGTGCTTGTGATGGGTCTGTTAAGATTTTCTATTTCTTCCTGGTTCAGTTTTGGAAAGTTGTACTTTTCTAGGAATGTGTCCATTTCTTCCAGGTTATTCATTTTATTGCCATATAATTGCTGATAGTATTCTCTAATAATCCTTTGTATTTATGTGTTGTCAGTTGTGATCTCTCCATTTTCATTTCTAATTTTATTGATTTGGTTCTTCTCCCTTTGTTTCTTGATGAGTCTGGCTAGTGGTTTGTCAATTTTATTTGCCTTCTCAAAGAACCAGCTTTTGGCTTTGTTGATTTTTGCTATGGTCTCTTTTGTTTCTTTTGCATTTATCTCTGCCCTAATTTTTACGATTTCTTTCCTTCTGCTAACCCTGGGTTTCTTCATTTGCTAGTTTCTTTAGATGTAGAGGTAGATTATTTAGTTGACTTTTTTCTTGTTTCTTGAGGTGTGCCTCTATTGCTATGAACTTCCCCCTTAACACTGCTTTTACAGTGTTCCAGAGGTTTTGGGTTGTTGTGTTTTCATTTTCATTCATTTCTATGCATATTTTGATTTCTCTTTTGATTTCTTCTGAATTTGGCAATAAGGAGTTCATGATCTGAGCCACAGTCAGCTCCTGGTCTTGTTTTTGCTAACTGTATAGAGCTTCTCCATCTTTGGCTGCAAAGAATATAATCAATCTGATTTCGGTATTGACCATCTGGTGATGTCCATGTGTAGAGTCTTCTTTTGTATTGTTGGAAGAGGGTGTTTGCTATGACCAGTGCGTTTTCTTGGCAAAACTTTATTAGCCTTTGCCCTGCTTCATTCCGTGCTCCAAGGCCAAATTTGCCTGTTACTCCAGGTGTTTCTTGACTTCCTACTTTTGCATTCCAGTCCCCTATAATGAAAACCACATCTTTTTTGGGTGTTAGTTCTAAAAGGTCTTGTAGGTCTTCATAGAACCGTTCAACTTCAGCTTCTTCAGCGTTACTGGTTGGGGCATAGGCCTGGATTACTGTAATATTGAATGGTTTGCCTTGGAAACGAACAGAAATCATTCTGTCGTTTTTAAGATTGCATCCAAGTACTGCATTTTGGACTCTTTTGTTGACCATGATGGCTACTCCATTTCTTCTAAGGGATTGCTGCCCACAGTAGTAGATATAATGGTCATCTGAGTTAAATTCACCCATTCCAGTCCATTTTAATTCACTGATTCCTAGAATGTCTATGTTCACTCTTGCCATCTCCTGTTTGACCACTTCCAATTTGCCTTGATTCATGGACCTAACATTCCAGGTTCCTATGAAATATTGCTCTTTACAGCACCAGACCTTGCTTCTATCATCAGTCACATCCACAAGAAAGTAGGGAAAACCACTAGACCATTCAGTTCAGTTCAGTCGCTCAGTCGTGTCCGACTCTCTGCGACCCCATGAATCACAGCACGCCAGGCCTCCCTGTCCATCACCAACTCCCGGAGTACACTCAAACTCATGTCCACAGAGTCGGTGATGGCATCCAGCCATCTCATTCTCCGTCGTCCCCTTCTCCTCCCGCCCCCAACCTTTCCCAGCATCAGAGTCTTTTCCAGTGAGTCAACTCGTCGCATGAGGTGGCCAAAGTATTGCAGTTTCAGCTTTAGCATCAGTCCCTCCAATGAACACCCAGGATTGATCTCCTTTAGAATGGACTGGTTGGATCTCCTTGCAGTATAAGGGACTCTCAAGAGTCTTCTCCAACACCACAGTTCAAAAGCATCGATTCTTCGGCGATGAGCTTTCTTCACAGTCCAACTCTCACATCCATACATGACCACAGGAAAAACCATTGCCTTGACTAGACGGACCTTGGTTGGCAAAGTAATGTCTCTGCTTTTTAATATACTATCAAGGTTGGTCATAACTTTCCTTCCAAGGAGCAAGCGTCTTTTAATTTCATGGTTGCAATCAGCATCTGCAGTGATTTTGGAGCCCAAAAAAATAAAGTCTGACACTGTTTCCACTGTTTTTCCATCTATTTCCCATGAAGTGATGGGACCAGATGCCATGATCGGCAAATTGGAAGTGGTCAAACGGGAGATGGCAAGAGTGAACGTCGTTATTTTAGGAATCAGTGAATTAAAATGGACTGGAATGGGTGAATTTAACTCGGATGACCATTATATCTACTACTGTGGGCAGGAAACCCTTAGAAGAAATGGAGTAGCCATCATGGTCAACAAAAGAGTCCGAAATGCAGTACTTGGATGCAATCTTAAAAATGACAGAATGATTTCTGTTTGTTTCCAAGGCAAACCATTGAATATTACAGTAATCCAAGCCTATGCCCCAACCAGTAATGCTGAAGAAGCTGAAGTTAATCGGTTCTATGAAGACCTACAAGAACTTTTAGAACTAACACCCATTGTAGCACGTATATTATCATAAGTGACCAGTCCAGGTTCGACGCATAAATTTTCCTCTGTTCATTTCTTTGCATTTGTGCTTTTTAAATAAAAATACTTTTAACTGTAAAGAAAAAAAAATTATAAAAAATAAATAAATAAATTTTGAGAAAGTCACACAAAAAAAATAAAATAAAATAAAATAAAAAAAAAATAGAACTAACACCCAAAAAAGATGTGGTTTTCATTATAGGGGACTGGAATGCAAAAGTAGGAAGTCAAGAAACACCTGGAGTAACAGGCAAATTTGGCCTTGGAGCACGGAATGAAGCAGGGCAAAGGCTAATAGAGTTTTGTCAAGAGAATGCACTGGTCATAGCAAACACCCTCTTCCAACAACACAAGAGAAGACTCTACACATGGACTTCACCAGATGGTCAACACCAAAATCAGATTGATTATATTCTTTGCAACCAAAGATGGAGAAGCTCTATACAGTTAGCAAAAACAAGACCAGGAGCTGACTGTGGCTCAGATCATGAACTCCTTATTGCCAAATTCAGACTTAAATTGAAGAAAGTAGGGAAAACCACTAGACCATTCAGATATGACCTCAATCAAATCCCTTATGATTATACAGTGGAAGTGAGAAATAGATTTAAGGGACTAGATCTGATTGATAGAGTGCCTGATGAACTCTGGACGGAGGTTCGTGACATTGTACAGGAGACAGGGACCAAGACCATCCCCATGGAAAAGACCATTCAGATATGACCAAAATCAAATCCCTTATGTTTATACAGTGGAAGTGAGGAATAGATTTACGGGACTAGATCTGATAGATAGAGTGCCTGATGAACTCTGGACGGAGGTTTGTGACATTGTAAAGGGGACAGGGACCAAGACCATCCCGATGGAAAAGAAATGTAAAAAAGCAAAATGGCTGTCTGAGGAGGCCTTACAAATAGCTGTGAAAAGAAGAGAAGCGAAAAGCAAAGGAGAAAAGGAAAGATATAAGCATCTGAATGCAGAGTTCCAAAGAATAGCAAGGAGAGATAAGAAAGCTTTCCTCAGTGATCAATGCAAACAAATAGAGGAAAACAACAGAATAGGTAAATCAAGAGATCTCTTCAAGAAAATTAGAGATTCCAAGGGAGCATTTCATGCAAAGATGGGCTCGATAAAGGACAGAAATGGTATGGACCTAACAGAAGCAGAAGATATTAAGAAGAGGTGGCAAGAATACACAGAAGAACTGTACAAAAAAGATCTTCACGACCAAGATAGTCACGATAACGTGATCACTGACTTAGAGCCAGGCATCTTGGAATGTGAAGTCAAGTGGGCCTTAGAAAGCATCACTATGAACAAAGCTAGTGGGGGTGATGGAATTCCAGTTGAGCTATTTCAAATCTTGAAAGATGATGCTGTGAAAGTGCTGCACTCAATATGCCAGCAGATTTGGAAAACTCAGCAGTGGCCACAGGACTGGAAGAGGTCAGTCTTCATTCCAATCCCAAAGAAAGGCAATGCCAAAGAATGCTCAAACTACCGGACAATTGCCCTCATCTCGCACGCTAGCAAAGTCATGCTCAAAATTCTCCAAGCCAGGCTTCAGCAATATGTGAACCGTGAACTCCCAGATGTTCAAGCAGGTTTTAGAAAAGGCAGAGGCACCAGAGATCAAATTGCCAACATCCGCTGGAACATGGAGAAAGCAAGAGAGTTCCAGAAGAGCATCTATTTCTGCTTCATTGACTATGCCAAAGCCTTTGACTGTGTGGATCACAATAAACTGTGGAACATTCTGAAAGAGATGGGAATCCCAGACCACCTGACCTACCTCTTGAGAAACCTGTATGCAGGTCAAGAAGCAACAGTCAGAACTGGACATGGAACAACAGACTGGTTCCAAATAGGAAAAGGAGTGCATCAAGGCTGTATATTGTCACCTTGCTTATTTAACTTATATGCAGAGTACCTCATGAAGAACGCTGGGCTGGAAGAAGCACAAGCTGGAATCAAGATTGCTGGGAGAAATATCAATAATCTCAGATATGCTGATGACACTACCCTTATGGCAGAAAGTGGAGAGGAACTCAAAGGCCTCTTGATGAAAGTGAAAGAGGAGAGTGAAAAGTTTGGCTTGAAGCTCAACATTCAGAAAACAAAGATCATGGCATCTGGTCCCATCACTTCATGGGAAATAGATGGGGAAACAGTGTCAGACTTTACTTTTTTGGGCTCCAAAATCACTGCAGATGCTGATTGCAGCCATGAAATTAAAAGACGCTTACTCCTTGGAAGGAAAGTTATGACCAACCTTGATAATATACTAAAAAGCAGAGACATTACTTTGCCAACATTGGTCCATCTAGTCAAGGCTATGGTTTTTCCCGTGGTCATGTATGGATGTGAGAGTTGGACTGTGAAGAAAGCTGATCGCCGAAGAATTGATGCTTTTGAACTGTGGTGTTGGAGAAGACTCTTGAGAGTCCCTTGTACTGCAAGGAGATCCAACCAGTCCATTCTAAGGGAGATCGATCCTGGGTGTTCATTGGAAGGACTGATGCTAAAGCTGAAACTGCAATACTTCTGCCACCTCATGCGACGAGTTGACTCACTGGAAAAGACTCTGATGCTGGGTAAGGTTGGGGGCAGGAGGAGAAGGGGACGACCGAGAATGAGATGGCTGGATGGCATCACTGACTCTGTGGATATGAGTTTGTGTGAACCGCAGGAGTTGGTGATGGACAGGGAGGCCTGGCATGCTGTGATTCATGGGGTCGCGGAGAGTCGGACACGACTGAGTGACTGAACTGAACTTTGATTTCTTCATTATTCAGCAGCGTGTTGTTCAGCCTCCATATGTTGGCATTTTTAATGGTTTTTCTCCCATAATTGAGATCTAATCTTACTGCATTGTGGTCAGAAAAGATGCTTGGAATGATTTCAATTTTTTTGAATTTACCAAGGCTAGATTTATGGCCCAGGATGTGATCTATCCTGGAAAAGGTTCCGTGTGCACTTGAGAAAAAGGTGAAATTCATTGTTTTGGGGTGAAATGTCCTATAGATATCTATTAGGTCTAACTGGTCTATTGTATCATTTAAAGTTTGTGTTTCCTTGTTAATTGTCTGTTTAGTTGATCTATCCATAGATGTAAGTGGGGTAATAAAATCTCCCACTATTATTGCACTGTTGTTAATTTCCCCTTACATACTTGTTAGTAATTGTCTTCCATATTGCGGTGCTCCTATGTTGGGTGCATAAATATTTATAATTGTTATATCTTCTTCTTGGATTGATCCTTTGATCATTATGTAGTTTCCTTCTTTGTCTCTTTTCACAGCCTTTGTTTTAAAGTCTATTTTATCTGATATGAGTATTGCTACTCCTGCTTTCTTTTGGTCTCTATTTGCGTGGAATGTCTTTTTCCAGCCCTTCACTTTCAGTCTGTATGTGTCCCTCGTTTTGAGGTGGGTCTCTTGTAGACAACATATATGGGGTTCTTTTTTATGTATCCATTCAGCCATCCTTTGTCTTTTGGTTGGAGCATTCAACCCATTTACGTTTAAGGTAATTATTGATAAGTATGATCCCGTTGCCATTTTCTTTATTGCTTTGGGTTCGAGTTTATACACCCTTTCTGTGTTTCCTGTCTAGAGAAGATCCTTTAGCATTTGTTTCTGGTATTACATTTTAAGACCTTAATTAATTTGAGTTTATTTTTGTATACACTATGAGCAAGTAGTTTAGTTGATTGTTTAGCCTGTAGTTATCTAGTTTTCCCAACATCATTTACTGAAGAGGCTATCTTTTCTCCATTATACATTCTTGTCTTCTTTGTTATAGATTAATCGACCATGTAAGTGTGGGTTTATTTCTGAGATCTCTGTTCTGTTCCATTGATCTATGAGTCTGTTTTTGTGCCAGCACCAAACTGCTTTAATTACTGAAGCTTTGCAATATAGTTTGAAATCAGAATGTGTGATACATTCAACTTTGCTATTGTTTCTCAGGATTGTTTTGGTTACCCAAGGTCTACTGTATTTCCACACAAGCTTTAGAATTATTTATTCCACTCCTGTGGGAAAAAATGCCACTGGTATTTTGATAGAGACTACATTGAAACTGTAGACTGCCTTGGAGAGTATGGTCATATTAACAATAGAAACTCATTCAATTCATGAGCACAACATATCTTTCCATTTGTTTGTGTCATCTTTATTTTTTTTTTCTCAATGTCTGATAGTTTATAGTCTTATAGCGTTCATTCATTCTTGAGTTTGCGGAGAATTTTTATGATCATTAACTTAAATTCTTTACTAGATAGACTGCTTATCTCTAACTTAATTTAGTTCTTCTGGAATTTTGTCTGATTCCTTCATTTGAAACATATTCTTCTGTCTCCTCATTTTTCCAAATTTGTCTGTGTTCATTTCTGTGTATTAGGTTGGTTGGTGATGTTTCCCAATGTTGGAGAAATGGCCTTATGTACGAGATGTCTAGGGGACCCAGCAGCACACTCCCCTTTAGTCACTAGAGTTATATGCTTTGGGGTGCTCTTTATGTGGGCCTCTCTGTTGTGATGGGGACCACTACTATGGGCACGCTAGAATGTGGGCTGGATGCTGGGTCAGTTGACTGTCAGACTGTGCCCTGAGTGGTATCTGCCAGCTCTCTGGTATGTGTGACTGGGTCCTGGCATGGCTGACTGTGAGGTTGGAAGGGCCCTGAGTTGGCACTGGCCTAACTGGTGAGTGGGGTCAGATCCCAGAAAGACTTGCTGTGGTGATCAGGGGATCCCAGACTTGTGCTGGCCCATTGGTGGGCAGGTAACCTTCCTGCACTAATGGACTAGAGAGATTTCACAATGGCACTTGACAGCACCAGTGTCCTCATGGTTGAACAAGCTACCCAAAATGGCTGCCACTAGCATCTATGTTTCCAGGGTGAGTCCTGGTCACCTCCTATCCTTTTATCAGGCTCTTTAAGATCAGCGAGTGGGTCTGACCCAGGCTTATTCTAAATTGTTGCCTCTAGGGACTTTCCTGGTGGTCCAGTGATTAAGACTTCACACTTCCACTGTAGGGGCCATGGGTTCAATCCCTTGTCAGGGAACTAAGAACCCACATGCTGTGAGGCACTGCCAAAACAAAAACAAAAACAAAAAAACTATTTCTGTACTGGATTCTGAGCATGAGACTTTGTCTGTGCACTTCAAGAGATCAGTGCCTGTTTGCCACAAGCATCTGGCTCTCCAGTATGTAAGCCCCACGGGGCTTCAAAGCCATATGTTCTAGTGATTCATCTTCCTGGTACAGGACCCCTTATCTGGAGAGTCCAATGTGGAGCTTGGACCCCTTACTCCTTGGGGATAACCTCTGTAATTGTAACATCCTCCTGTTTGTGGGTCATCTATATGGCGGTATGGGTATCAAATATACCTCATCTCTACCTAACCTGTTTCATTGTGGTTCCTCCATATCTTTAGTTGTGGAAAATCTTTTCTGCTAGTCTTCATGTTTTTCTCATTGGTAGTTGCTCTGTAAGTAGTTGTAATCTTGACGTTCCCACTGGAGGAGGTGAGCTCAGGATCTTCCCACTCTGCCATCTTGGCCACCACTCCCAACAATATGAAATTTTAAAAAATATCTTTATATACAAATAAGACTTTAAAAGCCCTTTCAGAAAGCACAGATAAATATTCTGCACATCAAAAGGACAGAAGATATTTTTTTAGTCAACAGTATTCTTTACATCATACAATCACTGACAAGACTGATTTAAATGAAATATGTAAACAGTATCAGCTTTAGTATTAGCTAACAGAGTTAATAATAAGAAGAATTTAACAAAATGATCTATAATGTCTGGGACCCTACATGCTTCAGAGCCAATTTAGACAAATTTTGTTATCCAGGGAAAACCCTCCTAAATAAAATAATTTCTAATTTTATTTTTTCTAATATCAAATGTTATTATACAAAGTGGGGAGTTAAAAGATAACTTAACTTTCTAGGAGATGGATACATGTTCTGGAGGAGTTCTTGAATGGAAACCCTTTCATCTCAGGATCAACTACATCATAGAATTCTCAAGATGGCAGTAAGACAGCTAAGAAAATAATACTTTTAATTCAACTATTAGATACCCTGAGCTGTTCTTATTTAATGTTAAAAGTCATATCATCATCATAGCACCTATTTTGCTGAATGCCTCCCATATTAATTTAGTGAGAAAAACACATGACAAACACATTTCCACAGTAAACACTCAAATTAGTGGAATGGACAAATGCTCTGGTTGAGTCAGTCACATTCATAAATGTAACAGCTCTGAGTGATAATAGAAAGAAATATATTATTATGGTAAATTAAAGAATCTTTCAAACAGAAACAAAAATCCAGGTATCATTTATATTCAAACTGAGTACTTTTGTACTATTTTAAGGAAAGATAAATGAACCCAGATGCTTAGACAAGATCTTTCTTAGAGTCACTAATTATATTTTCTCAATGTGCTTTCCTCTGAAACCTTTAACTATGAGCCTTTTTTCCTCTCTGTCCTAAACATACCTAACTGGAATTGCTAAAAGCCTAAGATCTTCTAATTCTTTCTATGGTGAAGTAAGGAAAGCCCTGAATTAACTTCATAGTGTAAACAGTTAGAAAGTTGTAGAAAACTGTTGTCAGACATTGGATAGCAGATAGTTCAGGACAATGATCTCCAAGAGAGAAACAGGCAAGTACGTAATCATTCTGGCTGACTGCTTAGAGCCAATTTTCAAAATATGCAAGATGAGAGAATGAACTCAACTAGAGCTGCTCCACTAAGTTGAGGAAATTGGAATTCCGAGAGGCTGAAGTGGCTGGATGTTTCAGGGCAGAGTTCTTGAAAGAAGGATGCTTATAGAAAAACGGCTCCAGAAATCAGCAAAGGATTGCCTTGAGTCGTCATGATTCTTAAGACACGTAGAATAAAACTCCACAAGGCCAGCCAAGGCATGGGTAGAGACTTGTAAGCTAAACAACTCCCAGAACTTACACAAAGTAGGGAGATGGTCAAACTCTAACCGAAAAAATAGAATCATTGGTGATCCCTTACAATATTTATAGGAAACTCTATTAGATCACACCTTAGTAGTGGGGATGAATTATTCCTGGAGTAAAGAATATCCCAGACCTATCACATGTTATTGAAGATAAGCTGGCATATATTCAAATTACAGTATTATAAATTTTGTAATCCCCATGGTAACCACAAAGAAAGGGAATGCCAAAGAATGCTCAAACTACCTCACAATTGCACTCTTCTCACACGTTAGTAAAGTCATGCTCAAAATTCTCCAAGCCAGGCTTCAGCAGTATGTGAACCGTGAACTTCCAGATGTACAAGCAGGTTTTAGAAAAGGCAGAGGAACCAGAGATCAAACTGCCAACATCCGCTGGATCATGGAGAAAGCAAGAGAGTTCCAGAAAAACATCTATTTCTGCTTCATTGACTATGCCAAAGCCTTTGACTGTGTGGATCACAATAAACTGCGGAACATTCTGAAAGAGATGGGAATACCAGACCACCTAACATGCCTCTTGAGAAACCTGTATGCAGGTCAGGAAGCAACAGTTAGAACTGGACATGGAACAACAGACTGGTTCCAAATAAGAAAAGGAGTATGTCAAGGTTGTATATTGTCATCCTGCTTATTTAACTTATATGCAGAGTACATCATGAGGAACGCTGGACTGGAAGAAGCACAAGCTGGAATCAAGATTGCTGGGAGAAATATCAATAACCTCAGATATGCAGATGACACCACCCTTATGGCAGAAAGTGAAGAGGAACTCAAAAGCCTCTTGATGAAAGTGAAAGAGGAGAGTGAAAAGTTTGGCTTGAAGCTCAACATTCAGAAAACAAAGATCATGGCATCTGGTCCCATCACTTCATGGCAAATAGATGGGGAAACAGTGGAAACAGTGTCAGACTTTATTTTTTTGGGCTCCAAAATCACTGCAGATGCTGATTGCAACCAGGAAATTATAAGACGCTTACTCCTTGGAAGGAAAGTTATGACCAACCTAGATAGCATATTAAAAAGCAGAGACATTACTTTGCCAACAAAGGTCCATCTAGTCAAGGCTATGGTTTTTCCCGTGGTCATGTACAGATGTGAGAGTTGGACTGTGAAGAAAGCTGATCGCCGAAGAATTGATGCTTTTGAACTGTGGTGCTGGAGAAGACTCTTGAGAGTCCCTTGGACTGCAAGGAGATCCAACTAGTCCATTCTAAAGGAGATCAATCCTAGGTGTTCATTGGAAGGACTGATGCTAAAGCTGAAACTCCAATACTTTGGCCACCTCATGTGACAAGTTGACTCACTGGAAAAGAGTCTGATGCTAGGAAGGATTGGGGGTGGGAGGAGACTGGGACGACAGAGAATGAGATGGCTGGATGGCATCACCGACTCGATGGACATGAGTTTGGGTGAACTCTGGGAGTTGGTGATGGACAGGGAGGCCTGGCGTGCTGTGATTCATGGGATCGCAAAGAGTCGGGCACGACTGAGCGACTGAACTGAACTGAACTGAACTGAACCACAAAGAAAATTGGTATAGAATATACATGAGAGGAAATGACCAATAAATTTAAATAGTTCACTATAAAAAATCAACTAAACCAAAGGACAGTAATGCAGGAAACAAGGAGCCAAAAAACGAAAAGGTATGTACAACACGGAAAGCAGTGACAGAAGTAAGTCTCTCCTTAACAGTAATTACTTTAGATGTAAATTGATTAAACTCTCTACTCAAAAGACAGAGCTTGACAAGATAGATAAAAAAACATATGATCCAACTCTCTGCTCTCTGCAAGACTCACTTGAGATCCAAAGACACAAACAGATTGAAAGATATTTCATGCAAATAATAACCAAGTGAATACAGGTGACTATCCTAATGAGACAAAATAGACTTTAAATCCAAAAATATTACAAGAGACAAAGAAGGACATAATATATTAATAAAATCTTCAACTAGCAAGAGGATATAACAATTATAAACACTTACACACTTGATGACAGACCATCAAAAATTGACAAAATTGAAGACAGAAATAGGCAGACAAACTCTATAATAATATCTAAAGACTTTCATATCCCACTCACAATAATGGATAGAACAACCAGACAGAAGATAATTAAGGAACAGAGGGTTTAACCAACATAAAAATCCAATCTCATATAAGATGTATACAGAGCACTCTACCCAGCAACAGAATACACATTTTCCTCAAGTGCACATGGGACATTTCCCAGAATAGCCCATATGTTAGGCCACAAATTAAGTCTCAATATGTATTGAAAAACTGATACTGTGCAAATTATCCTTTCTGGCAAAAATGGGATAAAGTTAGAAATCAATAAGAAAGGAAAAACTGCGAGATTCACAAAATTCTGAACATTAAACATACTTTTAAATGACCGATAGACCAAAGAAGAACAGACTCCTGGACTCAGTGGGAAAAGGCAAGGGTGGGATTATTTGAGAGAATAACACTGAAACATGTACATTATCATGTGTAAAATAGATGACCAGGGCAAGTTCAATACACGAAGCAGAGCACCCAAAGCCAGTGCTCTGGAACAACCCAGAGGGATAGGGTGGGGAGGGAGGTGGAAGGGACGTTCAGCCTGTGACTGATTCATGTTGGTGTATGAAGAAATCATCACGATATTGTAAAGTAATTATCCTCTAATTAAAATTAATTAATTTTTTTAAATTAAGAAAGAAATTAGAAAATACTTAAAGATGAATGGAAACAAAAACATACACACCAAAACTTATAGGACACAGTGAAATCAGTGCTAAGATGAAAATTTATAACTATAAATGCTTACATTAAAAAGAGAAAAATCACAAACCAAAAACATAACTTGACAACTCAAAATCTAGGGAAAAAAAGGAATAAAATAACCCCAAAGCTAGCAGAAGGTGGGAAGTAATAAAGATCAGAGCAGAGATAAATAAAATAGAGAATAGGAAAAAAACAGAGAAAATCAACTAAACCAAAAGTTGTGTTAAAAGGCATTATCAAGAGAATAAGGAGGTAACCTACAGAATGGGAGAAATATTTGCAAATTATATATTTAATAATGGATTAATATCCAGAATATATAGAGAGCTCCTGAAACTCAAAAATAAAAAATAACCTATTTCAAAAATGGGCAAACGCCTTAAATAGATACTTCTCCAAAAACAAATACAAATGGCCAATAAGAACATGAAAAGAGATTATAACAATTTTAATTAACAGCAAAAGGATAAACATGAAGAAGTAAAACAAAATATCAAAGTTACAAAATGTGGGAGAGGGAAGTAAAAAATATAGATCCTTCAGAATATGTTTGAACTTACATGACTACTGGTTTCAAGAAAATTGATTTAGTTATGTGTTAACATACTTGAAAGCCAGAGTAACCACAGATCAAAAACATACAATAGGCTCAGAAAAACAAAGAGGAAAGGAACTCAAGCACAATACAAAAGAAAATCATCAAATCACAAAGGGAAAAAATGAGAACAAAAGTAGTACCAAACAAGCAGCACAGTGTTATAAGTAAATAACACTTATAAAATTCTACGCGTTATTAGGACACTGTAATATTGGCAAAAGAATAGACAAAGAGATCAAGGGAACAGAATAGAATATACAGGATTAAACCTCATAATTATGGTCATTTGGTTTTCTGACAAAAGTACCAAGATAATTGGGAGGGAAAAGGATGGTCTCTCTCTCCCTCTTTTTCTTTTTATTTACTTAGTTTTATGGAAGTATTGTTGATTTATAATACTGTGTTCCTTTCAGGTGTTCACTGCAATGATTCAGTTATGTCTTATTACTATTGTTGTGTCCAACTTTTTGCAACCCCATGGACTGCAGCACACCAGGCTTCCCTGTCCTTCACCATTTCCCAGAGCTTGCTCAAATTCGTATTATTACCAGAAGAATATATATTCAACATACACACATATATTCCTTTTCTAATTCTTTTCCTTTATAGGGTACTAGAAGATATTGAGTATAGTTCCCTGTGCTATACAGTAGGTCCTCATTGGTTAGCTATATATCGAATGTGTTTATGTTAATCCCAATCTCCTAATTTATCCCCCACATTTCTTCTTTGTTAACCATAAACTTGTTTTTATGTCTGTGAGTCTCTTTCTGTTTTGGAAAGAAGTTCGTTTGTATTTTTTTTTTTTTTAGGTTTCACATATAAACTACATCATATGATACTTGTCTTTCTCTGGCTTACTTCATCTAGTGTGATAATCTTGAGGCCCTTCCAGCTGCAAATGGCTTTATTTCATTTTTTATGACTGCATGACATTCCACTGTGTGTATGTGTGTTTGTGTCTGTGTGAATGAGTATGCCACATCTTCTTTATCCATTCACCTGTTGATAGACACCTACATTGCTTCCGCGCATTACCTACTGTAAACAGTGCCACAATGAACACTGGGGTAAGAATAGTCTCTTTAACAAACTGTGATGGGAAATTGGATAGATGCAAAGAAACATGCCTCCACCTTTACCTCATACAATTGTTGATATGAAATAGCTCACAGACCTAAATATAAAAGCTAAAACTGTGTAAAACTTCTGGAAAAAAATCAATGAAGAAACTCTACATGATCTTACGTGTATGAAGATTTCTCAGATGACAGATATACACACATAAGCCATAAAAGAAAAAATTGATAAGTTCAACTTCCTCAAAATTTAAAAATTTTGTTCTTCAAAATACACCATGAAGAAAATTAAAAGCTAGGCCATAAACTGAGTGAAAAATATCCACAATTCACAATCATCATACCGCACTGTTGTTCTAAGTGGCAATTCTCTTATGACATATCACGTGTAGCAAATTTTCACATACTTATTTGCCATCTTTATATGTTCTTTGATGAAGATTCTGTTCAGGTCTTGACCTACTTTTTAACTGGGTTTTCTTACTGTTGGGTTTTAAAAGTTCTTTGTATATTTTGGATAATATACTTTATCAGATATCTTGTAAACATTTTCTCCCAGTCTTTGGTTTTTTTCCTTTAATTGAAGAATAATTGCTTTACAGTATTGCATTGGTTTTTACCAAACATCAACATGAATCAGCCATAGGTTTACCGGTGTCCCCTCCCACTTGAACATCCCTCCAACTTCGCTCCCCATCCCACCCCTCCAGGTTGTTCAGTTCAGTTCAATCACTCAGTCGTGTCCAACTCTTTGCGACCCCATGAACCTCAGCATGCCAGGCCTCCCTGTCCATCACCAACTCCTGGAGTCCACCGAAACCCATGTCCATCAAGTCGGTGATGCTATCCAACCATCTCATCCTCTGACGTCCCCTTCTCCTCCTGCCCTCAATCCTTCCCAGCATCAGGGTCTTTTCCAATGAGTCAGCTCTTCACATCAGGTGGCCAAAATATTGGAGTTTCAGCTTCAACATCAGTCCTTCAAATGAACACCCAGGACTGATCTCCTTTAGAATGGACTGGTTGGATCTCCTTATAGTCCAAGGGACTCTAAAGAGTCTTCTCCAACACCACAGTTCAAAAGCATCAATTCTTCGGCCCTCAGCTTTCTTTATAGTCCAACTCTCACATCCATACATGACCACTGGTAAAACCATAATCTTGACTAGACGGACCTTTGTTGACAAAGTAATGTCTCTGCTTTTCAATATGTTGTCTAGGACATAAATAGGAAAAAAAAATTGCATTGAATCTACAGACCATTGTGGGATGAAGCAATAGCTTGACAATATTGAGTCTTCCAATACATATACACGGAGTATCTCTTCATTTATTTAGTTCTCCTTTGATATCTTCCATTAAACTTTTGTAGCTTTCCTCATACAAACCTTAAACATATTTTCCTAGATATATACCTAAATATTTTATTTTACAGGGTGCTAAATCTGAGTGCCAAAGAATTGATGCTTTTGAACTGTGGTGTTGGAGAAGACTCTTGAGAGTCTCTTGGACTACAAGGAGATCCAACCAGTCCATCCTAAAGGAAATCAGTCCTGAATATTCATTGGAAGGACTGATGCTGAAGCTGAAACTCCAATACTTTGACCACCTGATGCAAAGAACTGACTCATTGGAAAAGACCCTGATGCTGGGAAAGATCGGGTGGGAGGAAAAGGGGACGACAGAGGATGAGATGATTGGATGACATCACCGACGCGATGGAAATGAGTTTGAGTAGGCTCCAGGAGTTGATGATGGCCAGGGAAGCCTGGTGTGATTCAGTCCATGGGGTTGCAAAGATTAAGACACAACTGAGCGACTGAACTTAATTGAACTGAATACAAATAGTATTGTGTTTTTAAATTCAAATTCCACTTGTTTATTATTGGTGTGTAGAAAAGCAGCTGACTTTTGTGTAATAACCTTGTATACCTTTAACAGCTCTGACTTGAAGCATCCCAAATGTCCATCAACAGGTAAATAGATAAATGTGTTTTGTTTATCCATACAATAGAATTTACTTCACAATATAAAGATATTCACTGATGATATATGCCACAACATGAACAAATCTCAAAAACATTACACTGAGGAAAAGGAGATTCAAGAGAGTTTATACTGTATGATTACATACATATGTAACTTCAGAAAATACAAAGCTAATTTACAGGGACAGAAAGTAGATCGGTGTTCTAGGGTTAATGGTGTGCGTGTGACTGGGAGAGGACATAAGGGAACTTTCTGAAGTGATGAAAATGTACATCTTATGGTGATTATACAGATGTGTAAATTTGTCAAATTCCTTTCACTTAAACTAGCTCATGTGGTTTCTATTATTATGACTGCACACTAACTGAGAGAGTCTTAAAGATAGAACAGGAGGTTGCCAGGCAAACCAGTAGGGAAGTGCTTTCCAGGAGAAAGAATAGCATGTACAAAGTTACTAGAGTATGAAGAAATGTGACACACACAGAAAATATACATGATTACATAAAAGAATATTTTTTTTAAACTGGATCAACTATGGTTTCAGATTTTCTAGCAGAATAAGGAAAAGGCAACATTTTCCAAAAGCTTTCCCCACTTGAACATGAGGAAAACTGTGCTTCATCAAAACCAAAGGGAAAAAACAGATGTTACTTTCTAGAATGTTTATTTAAAAATTTTTTTACCAAATTTATGTTGGAAAACTCAAGTTGTTGCCAATCACTCCCAACCACCACCAATGCTGCATGGTTTGATAAGAGAGGAGATTTCAGTAGGCAACAAAGGTTCACATCACCTCTCACAGACTCTGGTATCCCCATAGGAATTTCTACAACCTAGGAAGAGCTAGAGACACTTCTGCTGAGAACTGGAGAATACATTTTAAAATTAAAAAATAACCCACACATTATAACTGCTAATCTTTCCAGAGAGTCTGACTGTATACAATTCAGGACATAACATTTTCTTTAATATCAGAAACTAAAAGTTGCAAAATTCATACAAGAGAAAATACAACTAGTAAATAAACAGGAGAAAATGTTTACCTTGAGAGTAATCAGAAAAGCACAAATGAAAGCATTCAAAGACTTTTTTTTCTTAAACTAGTAAAAAAAGTAAAAGATGATTCCAAATATCAACAAGGGCACAGTGAAACATGTTCCCACCTTGCTAATCACAGTAAAAACTTATATAACATTTTTTTAAATGTTTAAAAAGAAATTTGACAATGTGAAACAAGAATCATACCTTTTCTTAACCAAGGTGCTCACTCGTAGAAGTTTATCCTAAGGGTATGTTTAGATGAAAGGATAACTTTATGATGAAAGGCTTTTCACTGTAACATTGTCTACAATAGTGGAAAAAATTGGGAGACTCTTGAAGTCCAACAACATAAAAATGGTTGAATTGTGATGTAGTACATGCTATGGATGTACAATACTGTAGAAGCACATTTATTCTATAAGGCTAAGTGAAATGTAGAATATAAAATTAAATGACACTGTGACTGCAATTGTGTTTAAGAACAAAGACTGAAAGGCAATAAAGAAAATGCTAAACTGGGTTAGGTGAGGGACTTCCAAGTAATTTTTTTCTATTTCCTAAGCTTCTGTAATATTTTATTATTTTTATAATGAACTAAACAAATGGGAGTACCAAATCTTCTGAGTTAAGGAAAGTGAAAAAAAGAAAGGGCTAAACAAATCTCTAAGAGTTAAAAACTGAAACTGTCTATCTCATTATGAGGAAATTGACTATAATTTGACCATCAGATAACATCAAAACTAATTAACTTAATAGAAATGCAAAAATATATTCTACATTTCTGAACATCAGATTCAACGCTAGGAAGGAGGAAGAGCTAGTAACTTTCATTCAAATGTCCTGGATTAGAGTTCAGGCTCTATTGTTTAATACACATATAAAATCAGGCAATGACTTGAAGATATGTTTACCTATGTATACAAGAAGGATACTAGTAATGCTCCCCTGACTCACCACTTGAGAGAGTTGTAAAAATTACTGAGAGAACACTAATGAAAGTCTCCTGTAAACCAAGGACAGGCTATGGGCATTTCCCAACATTCATTGTTTGCACTGTTTCTACCAATCCCTTGTTGGCTCAGTGGTAAAGAATCCTCCTGCCAATGTAGGAGACGTAGGAGACAAAGGTTCACTCCCTGGGTCAGAAAGATCCCCTGGAGAAAGAAACAGCAGCCCCCTCCAGTATTCTTGCCTGGAGAATTCCATGGACAGAGGAGCCTGGAAGGAAAGTCCACGAGGTCACAAGAGTCAGACACGACTTAGTGACTACACAACAAGTTTCTACCACACCAACGTTCCCAGGAGGTTGAACCAGGAATAGAGCCACATTAGACACTGTGAAGAAGGCTGACCGCCGAAGAATCGATGCTTTTGAACTGTGGTGTTGGAGAAGACTCTTGAGAGTCCCTTATACTGCAAGGAGATCCAACCAGTCCATTCTAGAGGAGATCAATCCTGGATGTTCATTGGAGGGACTGATGCTAAAGCTGAAACTGCAATACTTTGGCCACCTCATGCGACTAGTTGACTCACTGGAAAAGACTCTGATGCTGGGAAAGGTTGGGGGCGGGAGGAGAAGGGGACGACGGAGAATGAGATGGCTGGATGGCATCACCGACTCTGTGGACATGAGTTTGAGTGAACTCTGGGAGTTGGTGATGGACAAGGAGGCCTGGCGTGCTGTGATTCATGGGGTCGCGGAGAGTCGGACACGACTGAGCGATTGAACTGAACTGAACCTAATTGGTGCTAAAGCTGAAACTGCAATACTTTGGCCACCTCATGCGACGAGTTGACTCACTGGAAAAGACTCTGATGCTGGGAAAGGTTGGGGGCGGGAGGAGAAGGAGACAACGGAGAATGAGATGGCTGGATGGCATCACCGACTCTGTGGACATGAGTGTGAGTGAACTCCGGGAGTTGGTGATGGGCAGGGAGGCCTGGCGTGCTGTGGTTCATGGGGTCGCGGAGAGTCGGACACAACTGAGTGACTGAACTGAACTGAACTGAACTGAGACACTCTATGGCCTCTGAAGAATGTCTACAGAGGCTGACCCACTATCAGCTTAACTTCAAATTGGTCCAATCACCCATAGGACTTGGGGATTTCCATAAGTAGTCATTAGGGATGAGGAAAAAGAAGGCTAAACAGAGTTCTATCAGTTTTCCTCGAGGAAAGAGATGAAGAGCAAAGGCAACAGAGAGATCTTCTTTAAAAGAGAGAAGAGGCTATAATGCTGATAACCAAACTTGCTTCTAAGATGGAGAGCTATCTGGCCATGATCAAGAGGTTGAGTCCAATCTAGCTTCCGACCAAAAAGAGTGGTCCTTCCTAGTGATGCCAAGTAGATTGATCTCCTTGAAATGACAGGGCAGTGGTACAGACGGTATACAGATGTGTGTGAGCAGGTGAGCAGAGGAAAAGCGGTCAAAGGTTTGTAGTCAACTGTAAACTCTAAACAAATGTTGAGAGAGGGCTTCCCTGGTGGCTCAGAGGTAAAGAATCTGCCTGCAGAGGCAAGAGAAATGGGACCAATCCCTGATCTGGGAGGATCCCACGTGCTGCGGAATAACTAAGTCCATGTGCCACAAGTACTGAAACCATGTGCTGCAACAACTAGAGCCTGGGTGCCCCAGAGCCCATGCTCCACAACAAGAGAAGCCATTGCAATGAGAAGCCCATGCACTGCAGCCAGAGAGTGGCCCCCACTCTCCACAGCTAGAGAAAAGCCCATGCGGCAACGAAGATGCAGCCCAGCCAAAAATAAACAATTTTTCAAAAAGGAGATAATTATTAAATGTATATATATATATATATATATAGAGAGAGAGAGAGAGAGAGAAAGTTTAATGGCAATGAGACAAGCTAGGCAATCCTAGAAGCTCTGGTAATAATTCTCTCTCAAAACAGAAGTCTTATGAAATTTTGTTTAGTCTTCTTTCTAAAACCTTTTGCTCTGCCAATGAGCTGAAAGGAAAGGGGTTCTACCTTTCCTCCAGTTTCAGTTACACTGGAAGTCATGGATGGCACAGCAACCACACTGCTTCCAAAAGAATTTTCTTGGCTTGACTTTATAATTGATCATCTTCTCAGTTGGAAAGTAGACTCACTCATCCTTGAAACAAGACTAATGATTTCTGATTCAGCTGCCAAATATGTTCAGAAATTCTAATTTCACTTATTTAACATTTATATTGCACTTAATTAGTGCTAAACACTATGCAAACACTAACTCCTAATCTGACAGGACAGTCCCTTGTTTCTGTGGAGCCACCATGGTGTCCCCACACAGAGAGGGCTGCAATTCTGAATGGCTTGACAGTAACTGGAGGCACTGCCTTGTTTAGTCCCCTCCAATTGCAGTCAACATCCCAGTGTGTTCTCTGGGGCTTTGTCCTGACGGGATGTAAATGGATTCTCTCTTGTCCCTAGGGAGGCTGGCCATTAGAAATGCTTTCCTTTTCTTGAATTGATCCCACCACAGGCAGAGAGAACATGTGCCCACCACTCTTTCATCTCGTCTCCCTCCCGCTATTACTACCTTTTCCATCCGTGAGCCTGACAAGCATATTATAAGACAGATCTGCTATTCTGTGACATAGATGTCTAGTTTTCAAAAATCTTCAATCAAATTTTAGTCCCTCGAGCCCTTTTTCTGCTTTCCATTCTTTTTTATTGGTTAACACCTTTCTAATAATCAGGTGTCCAGAACTGTATCATCTTATCACTTTGCAGGTTCAGTTTCCAGGTGCTGTTTACTGTGACTCTAGGGCTTTGGAGGCATTTCTGCCTTTCACTGGATATCTCTGTTTCCAATCATTTATCTCCAGGCACTTAGCTCCTTCCTATTTTAAACTTTAGTTATTTTCTGCTTCAAATGTCTAGTATTACTGGGTTTCTTTCTATTATTGCTTGTTAATCTATAATGTATACAACACTTCCAAGTTTATAACATATCTGATAATATAATTCTTAATTACTTAATTCTTCAGAATCCCTTTAAAAAGTGAATAAGGACAAATAATAGCTATCAGTATTATATTAACAATGATCAAAGAGCTAACATGTATTGAACACTCTCCACATGCAAGGCACCATGCTGAGCACTTTCGTGTGTACTCACTCTTACAGTAAATCATAATCTGTAAGTGCTAATGTCATCCTTGTTTTTCTGGGTTTCTTTTACAGATATAGAGACCCGAGGTTTAGAAAAATTAAGTAACGTGCTCAAAGGCACAAAGCTAGTAATTGAAAAGACCAAGATTTGAACCCAAGTGGTGGACTTAATCACTAACCTACATTGTTTTCACCTGTATTTAATAAGAACCATATGTGAAGCAGATTTATTTAGCTTTGTTTACTATTTTGAACAACTAAAAACAACTAACTCTGTTGTTTTTAACAACGAAAAAGCCTTGATAGTTAGCTCACTCTTTATAAAGGATACTTTAGTTACCCTGTGGAGGTTTAAGACAGCTATCCACAGAGACACATCCAACACAGACACAAGGAGAGCGACTTCAGAGGCGATCCACTCCAGGGATCTTCCTTAGAAGGGGAGGCCTCTGAGGCACGGTTATGTAAATGACTTGACAGAGTTTACAGAATTAATTCACAGCAGAGCAAGGATCCCAGCGCTGCTTCCACCCCAACTTGAGGGGCCGCAGGTGCCAGTTCTCTCTGAGCCAGAGGACCAGAGCCCTCCAGTGCTGTATCTCACTTGAGAATGAAGTCTGGCATTTTGCCACGCCAGTGTTGCCTCTGCTATCAGCTACATGATGTCTCCAGTTAAGGCTGAGCCCAGTCTGTGCCCTAAGCCTGGCCCAACACGGAGGACAGCGTTATTACTCTTCATTCTAGCTCCTCTGCACGCTCTCCCCTTCTCTACTTACTTGCCGTAAGCAGTCGGCCCTCCAAGGTTCAGGCTCTCCCCACACACTCCCCTAAAGCCCGCTCTAACTACCTCAGGTTAAAATGATCTCTCCCACCTCAAAACACTAGAACTCTTATTTCCCTGGCCATTCATACACCACTTATCATATGCTGCCCAGTATTGTCTGTTTGGTATCTTCTATCCAAGAGCCTGGATTGCCTGGAGGGCAGAGATCATCTCTTATTCATCATTGTATCCACCACACTGCTTAGCCTAAGGCCCAGAACAAAATAGGTGTTCTATAAATGCTGATTGATTTATTGTACGTGGAAATGAAAATGACTTCCTTTGCTTCTATGGTGACTCCGAGAAAAGAAAATAACATTTCTGAGACCCATGAGATCAACTGAAAAAAATACTTTTCAGGTCCCTTAAGAGAAAAGTAATTTGGAGTACTTGTAATTATATGCACAAGACTGTGTATGGCTTTCTAAAATAGCTAAAAAATGTTCAACTTGTTATTACTAGGCAGACAGGAAACAATGACAACAAATGATCACTCTATAGATTTGCTTACTCAAACAAAGCATTTCATTGAATTTTTCAAACCAGTTATACATACAGATATGGCTTGAAAATTAGACTGGTTATTCACTATCAGATTACCAAAATGAGAGAAATCCAAATATTGCAGTCCTGATATTCTCAATATGTAGTGCTGTTATTTTACTGGGTTTGAACATTTTGTTGGGACAAGTCCATATATTTCCTTGACCTTCCTCATTAGAGTTACATCTGAAATACTGAGAAACTAAAGCTCTGAATTTCCAGTGAGTCAACTTGTCGCATGAGGTGGCCAAAGTATTGCAGTTTCAGCTTTAGCATCAGTCCCTCCAATGAACATCCAGGATTGATCTCCTTTAGAATAGACTGGTTGGATCTCCTTGCAGTATAAGGGACTCTCAAGAGTCTTCTCCAACACCACAGTTCAAAAGCATCGATTCTTCAGCGATCAGCCTTCTTCACAGTCCAACTCTCACATCCATACATGACCACGGGAAAAACCATTGCCTTGACTAGACGGACTTTGGTTGGCAAAGTAATGTCTCTGCTTTTTAATATACTATCAAGGTTGGTCATAACTTTCCTTCCAAGGAGCAAGCGTCTTTTAATTTCATGGCTGCAATCAGCATCTGCAGTGATTTTAGAGCCCAAAAAAACAAAGTCTGACACTGTTTCCACTGTTTTTCCATCTATTTCCCATGAAGTGATGGGACCAGATGCCATGATCTTTGTTTTCTGAAAGTTGAGCTTCAAGCCAACCTTTTCACTCTCCTCTTTCACTTTCATCAAGAGGCTTTTGAGTTCCTCTTCACTTTCTGCCATAAGGGTAGTGTCATCTGCATATCTGAGGTTATTGATATTTCTCCCAGCAATCTTGATTCCAGCTTGTGCTTCTTCCAGCCCAGCGTTCTTCATGAGGTACTCTGCATATAAGTTAAATAAGCAAGGTGACAATATACAACCTTGACGTACACCTTTTCCTATTTGGAACCAGTCTGTTGTTCCATGTCCAGTTCTAACTGTGGCTTCCTGACCTGCATACAGGTTTCTCAAGAGGCAGGTCAGGTGGTCTGGGATTCCCATCTCTTTCAGAATGTTCCACAGTTTATTGTGATCCACACAGTCAAAGGCTTTGGCATAGTCAATGAAGCAGAAATAGATGTTTTTCTGAAACTCTCTTGCTTTCTCCATGATCCATCGGATGTTGGCAATTTGATCTCTGGTGCCTCTGCCTTTTCTAAAACCTGCTTGAACATCTGGGAGTTCACGGTTTACATATTGCTGAAGCCTGGCTTGGAGAATTTTGAGCATGACTTTGCTAGCGTGCGAGATGAGGGCAATTGTCCGGTAGTTTGAGCATTCTTTGGCATTGCCTTTCTTTGGGATTGGAATGAAGACTGACCTCTTCCAGTCCTGTGGCCACTGCTGAGTTTTCCAAATCTGCTGGCATATTGAGTGCAGCACTTTCACAGCATCATCTTTCAAGATTTGAAATAGCTCAACTGGAATTCCATCACCTCCTCTAGCTTTGTTAGTAGTGATGCTTTCTAAGGCCCACTTGACTTCACATTCCAAGATGTCTGGCTCTAGGTCGTTGACTCACTGGAAAAGACTCTGATGCTGGGAAAGGTTGGGGGCGGGAGGAGAAGGGGACGACGGAGAATGAGATGGCTGGATGGCATCACCGACTCTGTGGACATGGGTTTGAGTGTACTCCGGGAGTTGGTGATGGACAGGGAGGCCTGGCGTGCTGTGATTCATGGGGTCATGGAGAGTCGGACACGACTGAGCGATTGAACTGAACTGAACTGAACTGAAAGCTCTGAATTGTGCCTATAGAACCACTAATCTAATCTCAATTCAGAATTGTTCATTTGCTTTCTTCCAATGGTTCCATTTGGCTTATTTTTATCCTCCTAAAATTCATGAAAACCTTTTGACTATCTTTTAGTTATGTGAACTGTGGCCAGTTTGGTTAATATACTGCACTATATTTTGATTCTCGACTACTGAATAAATTGGATCTTGTCATTGCCTAACACAACTTTCACTTTGTATCATAGAAGAGTGGAAGTCTAGAATTAGAAGGGACTTGGGAGATAAGAAAAGGAGAAAGATTAGATAACATGCATAAAGTCATACATTTTTACTGACAAAAATCAATGAAAAAGTTATTTTTCTTATAGAAGAGGCTGTTTGTCATCTAACAATTAACCTGGTTGGCAATTAACTTCAAAAAATGTTTTTAAAATTATTCTCTGGTGGAATTATACTCAGGTAGAATATAGAAATAATAATATAGAAGTAATAATAGAATCTCAATTCACAAATAATGAAACTTCTTAGTAATAAAGACAGACTTTGAAGGTGTGGTTGGAGAGGGTGGTTAGTGCCATGTGAAAGGTGCAAGGCTCACACCCTGCAGATAAAGGACTAATGTGTGAAATCAATTTGGCTTGTGTTCAGTATTCCATCTCCCTTTCTGTGGTCTTTCCCCACTATTTGGTGGCTTTGCCCCCCTCACCCACTAATTCAAGTGTTCTATGATAAGCCAGCCTCTCCCATCTAATAAAGCAGGAGTTAAGTATTCACTTGCATTCATGCTAAGTTGCTTTAGTCATGTCTGACTCTGTGCAACCCTACAGACTATAGCCCATCAGGCTCTTCTGTCCATGGGATTCTCCAGGCAAGAATACTGGAGTGGATTGTTGTGCCCTCCTTCAGGGGATCTTCCCAACCCAGGGATCGAACCCGCGTCTCACATGTCTACCTGCACTGGCAGGTGGGTTCTTTACCACTAGCACCACCTGGGAAGCCCAAGTGTTCACTTACTTAGTGTTAATAATTTTTAACCTATTATCTTAACCAGATTTTCCATCTTTAGTGTCTGACAATTCTTACATTATCAAATAGGTGGAAAAACATCTTTCAGTTCAGTTCAGTTCAGTCACTCAGTCGTGTCCGACTCTTTGCAACCCCATGAATCACAGCACGCCAGGCCTCCCTGCTATTGCTACTGCTACTGCTACTGCTAAGTCACTTCAGTCGTATCCGACTCTGTGTGACCCCATAGACGGAAGCCCACAAGGCTCTCCCGTCCCTGAGATTCTCCAGGCAAGAACACTGGAGTGGGTTGCCATTTCCTTCTCCAATGTGTGAAAGTGAAAAGTGAAAGTGAAGTCCCTCAGTCGCATCCGACCCTTAGCGACCCCATGGATTTCAGCCCACCAGGCTCCTCCATCCATGGGATTTTCTAGGCAAGAGTACTGGAGTGGCTTGCCATTGCCTTCTCCAGGCCTCCCTGTCCATCACCAACTCCCGGAGTTCACTCAAACTCATGTCCATCGAGTTGGTGATGCCATCCAGCCATCCCTTCTCCTCCTGCCCCCAATCACTCCCAGCATCAGAGTCTTTTCCAGTGAGTCAACTCTTCACATGAGGTGGCCAAAGTATTGGAGTTTCAGCTTTAGCATCAGTCCTTGGACTTCCCAAAATCACACTATTCTTAAGGCCAGTGAGAAATCTAAAGGTGACTTAGTTGCATGGAGGTTTTTCCCGTGGTCATGTATGGATGTGAGAGTTGGACTGTGAAGAAAGCTGAGCGCCGAAGAATTGATGCTTTTGAACTGTGGTGCTGGAGAAGACTCTTGAGAGTCCCTTGGACTGCAAGGAGATCCAACCAGTCCATTCTAGAGGAGATCAAGCCTGGGTGTTCATTGGAAGGACTGATGCTAAAGCTGAAACTCCAATACTTTGGCCACCTCATGCGACGAGTTGACTCACTGGAAAAGACTCTGATGCTGGGAGCAATTGGGGGTAGGAGGAGACGGGGACGACAGAGAATGAGGTGGCTGGATGGCATCACCGACTCAATGGACATGAGTTTGAGTGTACTCCGGGAGTTGGTGATAGACAGGGAGACCTGGCATGCTGTGATTCATGGGGTCGCTAAGAGTCGGACACGACTGAGTGACTGAACTGAACTGAACTGAATAAGTAAAAATCTGTCAAAGGAATAATCTATCTTTCCCTACTCCTCCCTTTTAGATAGCAACTTCTTCTCTTAAGACAATAAAACAGGGTCTGGTGACCATTCATAAGAGTGGATTGATACAGAAGAATTTGTGTCCCATTGTCATAAGCATCTCTTGGGTATGAAATCAGGTTTTGTGGTTTTTTGTTTTTTGTTTTTTGACCCAGATCTTCTTGGCATGTTGTCCCTGGTGGCTCAGAAGGTAAAGAATCTGCCTGCAATGAAGGAGACCTGGGTTTGATCCCTGGGTTGGGAAGATCCCCTGGAGAAAGGAACAGCTACCCACTCCAATATTCTAGCCTAGAGAATTCCATGGACAGAGGAGCCTGGCAGGCTACCGTCCATGGGATTGTAAAGAATCGAACACGACTGAATGAGTTTCACTTTCACCTCCTTCTTGGTAGGCAGATTTCCCCCTATCACTTCCCCACCAATTAAGGTAGCTGATTATGTCAGCCTTCTACCATTGCTCATTATTATCTCTTTGCCAAATTGTATTTTGCGCTTTTTAGCATATATATAATGCTTGTATTAATAGCTTAATGACATGATCATCATACTTTGTCCAACATTCTGGAATAAAATGTATGTTACATTTATTATTTCCACCATGTTCGCAATTTCTGAAAATAAGATATGACGTGGAAGACTACATTTTCACTTACAGGTATCACTGAACTGTATTTTATAATTAAAAACATGAAATTTTCATGATTTGTTATATTATGCTGACTTTTAATTATAATAATGTTAATTTCTCCAGTACTTTACAATCTATGCTGATTATAGCGGCACATTATTTTACAATTTACAATGACTCCATGAGGTAGAAGAGAGAAAGCCATCATTATCATGCCCACGTAACAGTTAAAGAGACTGAGACTCTGACTGTGTCATTTGTTTGATGGCACTGGCCTCTCTACCTCTGATACTGCTTCTAGAAGGGAAAAGAGAGAGGAAACTAACATTTGGTGAGGATCTATTATGTATTGGATATGATGTTAAAAACTTTTCATATACAATATCTTCAGCAACTTGCCCAGATTCCAACTGCTAGTAAATATAGAGTTGGACCCTCCTTTCTTGAATCTCCTTACATGCTAGTACTTCCATCATATCCATTTAGCAAAACTCAGTTTCTATCACTGTTGTAATTTACCTTCTCTGCTTTTACAGTCAGGTATCGTTTGTTGCTTTGAGAAAAACCATTCAGCTACAAATTCATTTTGTCCAAATACAACACTGCCCTGCTTCTTTTATCCATCCTTCACTCATTCTCAATTCTCTCCCACAGTTATTCCATTCTTCATAACCCACATTGCTTTCATTTTTAGCAGATGATCAGAGGCCCTGTCATCACAAAGCCATCAGTCATTATCGTCCTCTGCTTTTAGAATGTCTAACTATGAATTTAAACATAATAAAATGTCTCTCTCCTTCCTTCCTTCCTTCTAGTCTCAGAGAATGTGTCCCTTTTTCTATCCAGAATAAATTCATTTGTTCTTTTGACCCATTCTTACTCTCAGAATTTTGGGGATTTGTCATTTTACCCCACCATGCACCCTGATTTTATAGTCCCCAAACAAGTTCAAATCTTTCACATTTTGAAAAAAAATATACTCCTCTTAGCCTCAAGGTTTCTCTTGTTACCATAAAACCCATTTTCCCTCTTGCTAACCAAACCTATTAAAAAAAAAAAAAAGCAAGGATGTCTACTCTCACCAATTTATTTCAATATAGTTTTAGAAGGCCCACAGCAATCAGAGGAGAAAAAGAAATAAAAGGAATCTAAATTGAAAAGAAAAAAGTGAAAAAGTCACAGTTTTCAGATGACATGATACCATACATAGAAAATCCTAAAGGTTCCAGTGATACAGGGAAAAATTGAGGGTGGGGGGAGTGGGGGTGACAGAGGATGAGACAACTGGAAGGCATCACTGACTCAATGAATATGAGCTTGAGCAAACTGGGAGATGGTGAAGGACAGGGACGCCTGTTGTGCTGCAGTCCACAGGGTCACAAAGAGTCAGACATGACTGCATCTGAACAAAGGTGCCACTAGAAAACTACTAAAGCTCATCAGTGAATTCAGTAAAGTTGGAGAATACAAAATTCACACGCAGAAATCCGTTGCACTCTGTACACTAACAATGAAGTAACAGAAAGATAAATTAAGGAAACAATCGCATTTTACCATCACATCAAAAAGAATTTAAATGCCTAGGAATAAACCTGTACCAATGAAAGAAAATTAAAGACAACACAAACAGACGGGAAGATATACCATGTTCTTGGAACAGAAAAATCAGTACTGTTAAAATGACCATACTACCCAATGAAATCTACAGGTTCAATGAATTATCAAATTACCAATGATATTCTTCATAGAACCAGAACAAATAATTTTTTAATACTTTTATTTATTTAATTATTTTTGGCTGCACTGGGTCTTCATTGCTTTGCCTGGACTCTCCCTAGTTTCAGCGAGTGGAGGCTGCTCACTGTGTGGACTTCTCACTGTGGTGGCTTCTCTTGTGGAGCTCAGGCTCCAGGCCCCGGCTTCAGTAGCTGCAGTGAGCTCAGTAGTTGTGATATGTGGGCCCTAGGAAGCATGAGCTTCAGCTTCCTAGGGCCAACAAGCTCTAGAGTTTGGGCTCAGTAGTCATGGTTCATGGGCTTAGTTGCTCCATGGCATGTGGAATCTTCCAAGACCAGGGATCAAACCCATGCCCCCTGCATTGACAGGCTGACCCCCATTCACTGTGCCACCAAGCAAGTCCACAAATAATTTTAAAGTTTGCACAGAAGCACAAAAGACTTCAAATAGCCAAAACAATCTTGAGAAAGAAAAGCAGAACTGAGTCACATTCCTTGACTTCGGACTGTACTACAAAACTACAGTATTCCAAACAGTATGTTACTGGCACAAAAACAGACACATAATTCAGTGACACAATATAGAGCCCAGAAATAATCCTCCACACTATGGTCTGTTAAAATGACAAAGGAGGATAGGATAAACAATGGAGAAAAGATGGTCTCCTCAATAAGTGATGCTGGGAAAACTGGATAACTACATGTAAAATGATGAAACTAGAATATTCCCTAATACCACACACAATAGTAAACTTAAAATGGATTAGAGACCTAAATGTAAGACCAGATACTAAAACCGTTAGAGGAAAACATAGACAGAATGCTCTTTTACATAAATCACAGCAATCTTTTTGGATCCACCTCCCAGAATAATGAAAATAAAAACAAAAACAAACAAATGGGACCTAATTAAACTGAAAAGTTTTGCACAGCAAAGGAAACCATAAACAAAACAAAAACATAATCCTCAGAATGGGAGAAAATATTTGGAAATGAAGCAGCCAATTAGGTTAATCTCAAAAACATGCAAACAGCTCAGGCTGCTCAATATCAAAAACCAAACAACCCAATCAAAAAATGGGTAGAAGATATAAATAGACATTTCTCCAAAGAAGACATACAGATGGACAAAAAGCACATAAAAAGATGCTCAACATCACTAATTATTAGGGAAATGCATATCAAAACTACAAAAAGGTATCACCTCACACTGGTCAGAATGCTTATCATTAAAATGTCTACAAACAATAAATGCTGGAGAGGGTGTGGAGAAAAGGGAACCCTCCTACACTGTTTGTGGGAATCTAAACTGGTGCAGACACTATGTAGAACAGTATGGAGGTTCCTTTAAAAACTAAAAATAGAACCATCATATGGTCCTGCAACCCTACTCCTTGGCATATATATATATAGAAAACTATAATTTAAAAAGATAAAGTTTGAGAAGACAAAATTAATACACATAAATGCTCACTGCAGCACTATTTACAACTGCCAAGATATGGAAACAACCTAAGTGTTCAACAGATGACTGGATAAAGAAAATGTGGCACATAATGGAGCACTAGGAACTAAAAAGCCTCTTGATGAAAGTGAAAGAGGAGAGTGAAAAGGTTGGCTTGAAGCTCAACATTCAGAAAACAAAGATCACGGCATCTGGTCCCATCACTTCATGGGAAATAGATGGAAAAACAGTGGAAACAGTGTCAGACTTTATTTTTTTGGGCTCCAAAATCACTGCAGATGCTGATTGCAGCCATGAAATTAAAAGACGCTTGCTCCTTGGAAGGAAAGTTATGACCAACCTTGATAGTATATTAAAAAGCAGAGACATTACTTTGCCAACCGAGGTCCGTCTAGTCAAGGCTATGGTTTTTCCCGTGGTCATGTATGGATGTGAGAGTTGGACTGTGAAGAAAGCTGATTGCCGAAGAATTGATGCTTTTGAACTGTGGTGCTGGAGAAGACTCTTGATAGTCCCTTGGACTGCAAGGATATCCAACCAGTCCATTCTAAAGGAGATCAATCCTGGGTGTTCATTGGAGGGACTGATGCTAAAGCTGAAAGTCCAATACTTTGGCCACCTCATGCGACGAGTTGACTCACTGGAAAAGACTCTGATGCTAGGAAAGGTTGGGGGCGGGAGGAGAAGGGGACAACAGAGAATGAGATGGCTGGATGGTATCACCGACTCTGTGGACATGAGTTTGAATGAACTCCGGGAGTTGGTGATGGACAGGGAGGCCTGGCGTGCTGTGATTCATGGGGTCGTGGAGAGTCGGACACGACTGAGCGACTGAACTGAACTGAACTGAACTGAACTAAAGCCATTAAAAGGAATGAAATTTTTCCATTTGTTGCCATTTGCAGCAGCAACATGGATAGACTTCAGTTCAGTTCAGTTCAGTTCAGTTCAGTCGCTCAGTCGTGTCCGACTCTCCGCGACCCCATGAATCACAGCACGCCAGGCCTCCCTGTCCATCACCAACTCCCGGAGTACACTCAAACTCATGTCCACAGAGTCGGTGATGCCATCCAGCCATCTCATTCTCCGTCGTCCCCTTCTCCTCCCGCCCCCAACCTTTCCCAGCATCAGAGTCTTTTCCAGTGAGTCAACTCGTCTCATGAGGTGGCCAAAGTATTGGAGTTTCAGCTTTAGCATCAGTCCCTCCAATGAACATCCAGGATTGATCTCCTTTAGAATGGACTGGTTGGATCTCCTTGCAGTATAAGGGACTCTCAAGAGTCTTCTCCAACACCACAGTTCAAAAGCATCGATTCTTCGGCGATCAGCTTTCTTCACAGTCCAACTCTCACATCCATACATGACCACGGGAAAAACCATTGCCTTGACTAGACGGACCTTGGTCAGCAAAGTAATGTCTCTGCTTTTTAATATACTATCAAGGTTGGTCATAACTTTCCTTCCAAGGAGCAAGCGTCTTTTAATTTCATGGCTGCAATCAGCATCTGCAGTGATTTTGGAGCCCAAAAAAACAAAGTCTGACACTGTTTCCACTGTTTTTCCATCTATTTCCCATGAAGTGATGGGACCAGATGCCATGATCTTTGTTTTCTGAATGTTGAGCTTCAAGCCAACCTTTTCACTCTCCTCTTTCACTTTCATCAAGAGGCTTTTGAGTTCCTCTTCACTTTCTGCCATAAGGGTAGTGTCATCTGCAATAGACTTAGAAGACGTTATATTAAATGAAATGAGTCAGACAGAAAGATAACTTCTGTATGATATCATTTATGTGTGGAATCTAAAAAATGTAACAAAGCAGTGAATATAACGAAAGAAAAGTGGACTCACAGACACTCACAGATACAGTGGTTACCAGTAGGGAGAGAGAAGGGGTAAGAGGCAATATAGGGGTAGGAAAATAAGAGGTACAAACTTAGGTATAAAATAAGCTGAACAGATTTACTACACAGAACAGGGAATATAGCCAATATTTTATAATAATTATAAATGGAGTATGGGAAGCCCTGGTGACTCAGTGGTAAAGAACCACCTTCAATGCAGGAGAAACAGGTTCAATCCTTAGGTCAGGAAGGTCCCCTGGAGAAGGAAATGGCAACCCACTCCAGTATTCTTGCCTGGAAAATCCCATGGACAGAGGAGCCTGGCGTGCTACAGTCCATGGAATTGCAAAAGAATCAAGACACAACTTAGCAACTAAACAACAACATAAATGCAGTATAACCTTTAACTATTGTGAATCACTATACTGTACACCTGTTGCAACCCCATGGAATGTAGTCCACAAGTCTCCTCTGTCCATGGAATTCTCCAGGCAAGAGAGTGGATTGCCATTCCCGACCTAAGAATCTAACTCAGTTCTCCTGCATTGCAGGCAGATTCTTTATCATTTGAGACACCAGCGAGCCCAACTTACAGAACACTGAACAGCAACTATACTTTAATAAAATAACTAAATAAATTAACTGAACACATAAAGAAAAATCTAGCCTACAGTCACCATTACTTAATGTTATACTCAACTCACTGTAAATTTCATTGTTTCCCCTTCTCCAAATTCACTCCTAAAAATTCTTTCTTCAAAGTGTATCGCCAGGACTAATCTCAGCTCACTGCTCTTCTGATTCTACACAACTCTCTATTACAAAGAAGAGGTCCAGAATTAGAAATATATTGGGTTCCCATCTAAGTTGATAGGTTTGTATAAATATATATCTCCTGATTCTCGAAGATTAGACAATTTCATTGCCTTTTATGACCCTAAGATTTACCTATGTATAAATGAACTGTCTACTTTTATTCCTCTCTCCAAGAAAATTCCACTCACTTTTACTCTAGTTGACATGTAAGATTTATAAAATTTTAATATTTGTCAAATCTACTGGTATTGAACATAAGGAAGGACCCAGTGACATTTTTGCTGCCAAAATATTTGAAAGAGGGCATACCCAATTAAATGCCCATCCTTTTCTATTATTCATCTTAACTGGAGACATAACCAGTCAACAAAGACAAAAATCTGGGTCACTCATGGCTCTCCCCCCTCCTTCTTCCTCGCCCACAAACCAATCATTGAGAATTGTCAATGTTACCTCCAAAACTCTTCTGGAATCTGTTCTGTTGCTGTGCTGTCCTTAGTCACTCAGTCATGTCCAACTGTTTGCTATCCTGTGGACTGCAGCCTGCCACGCTCCTCTGTCCATGGGGATTCTCCAGGTAAGAATACTGGAGTGGGTTGCCATGCCCTTCTCCAGGGCATCTTCCCAACCCAGGGATCAAACCCAAGTCTCCTGCACTGCAGGGGGATTCTTTACTGTCTGAGCTACCAGGGAAGCCCAAGAATACTGGAGTGGGTAGCCTATCCTTTCTCCAGGGGAACTTCTTAACCCAGGGATCAAACCGGTGTCTCCTGCATTGCAGGCAGATTCTCTACCAGCTGAGCTACCTAGGAAGCCCTCTGTTCTATTACTGATTACCAAAATGCTAGAATGACCTTTCACAACTTTTACCAAGGCTAATGATATTCTAACCAAGCAATGGTACCTCCTGGTGGACACTTGGAAACTCTGAAAACGTTTTAGTTGTCACACTAGGGGTGGAAAACAGATACTTCTGTTATCTAGTGAGTAGAGGCCAGGAAAGCTACAAAACATCCTGTAGACAACACACTTCACCCCCCACCACACACACACAAAATCACTAAGAATCATCTGGTTATAAATGTTAATAGTGTCAAAGCTGAGACACCTTACCTTGTCTATGGCAGCAGCCTCTTGGCAGGTCTCTCTTCTCTCAGTTTTATCCCTTTTAAATCTATTATACACATGTCTGTAGAGTAATGTGCCTAAAATGGAAATCTGTCCACACAACTGACCTGCTTGCAACCCCTTCTTAGTTCCCATTCTCCTCTTGGATACGCTCACCTTGAGCGTCCTTACTTACGTCCCATCACTTTCTGACTTCCCTTACCTTTCACACTCCAACAATAATGACCATTTTAACTCTTTTTCCCTCTTTAATGTTGAAACACAGCATTTCCTTCAGTAACCTCCTCCTCTGCCACACACACACCAGGCTATAAGTCCCTTTTCTGTGTTTCCAAACTAACTTTCAACTATGAGAGCTTAATATCAGGCTTATCACACTAGATATAAGTTTCTGGGTTTGACCAACTTCCATTTAGACTAAGTTACTGAGGAAGAGTCTGTGAGAACTGCATCATGTACCTGTTTTTAGTACAGCACAAAGATGTTGCTTAAAACTGAATCAATGAATGTTAACTCACATTGACATAAGCACTTAACACTTGACAAAATTATTTCGCGTGTAAAATCCCATTTGCTTCTTACAATTCTCTCTGAGAGTGTAGCTGAGAGAGATATAACAATACTAGTTTTACATATCATTAAACTGGGGCTCAGAGCTGACTTGAGTAAATGAAGTCATTTACCCAGAATGACTTGGTTTATAAATGGCAGAAGTGACCCCAGAATCCAGATCATTTGGTGTCATGTCCTATGACCTTTTCAGAACTCTAGACTAGTTGATTTCATTTATATACACACACACCACATATAAGACACAGAAATATTTATATATGTATGTGTATGTTTTGAAGGTATATATGTGCTCATATATTTGTGTATGTATTCATAAACATGGCCTATACATGCCTTTGCTAATTGTCTAAACACAGAACATGTAAGCACATGTATGTGTACATATATAATCTACATGATACACACACACACACACACACACACACTTTAGCTCTCCTTTTGTAATTCTTTTAATTCTTGATCATAGCATTCACTGCGTTCAGAGCTCATCCTACGTTGCTCTCTAGCTATCTCTTCAGTAAAGAAGAGATGCAAAGAGCACCCAGTGATGAAAAAGAGCAAGTCATCTGTATTTGGTATGGCTTACTCAGAGACATATTTTCATATTCCACTTATTCACTCTCCCACAAACAGCGTAACCACAGGACCTAAGATGCAAACAGACCGCAGGGGACCATGGACCTCATGGACATTGTCCAGGCTTCTCAGAGATAACTAAATACAACTTCAATAGGAGACCTATATCTTTAAGAAACTATATTTGTCAATGTCTGCTTTAAAAAATTTTTAAATTTCCATTCAAATATCAAACTCAGAATATGGCATCTAGTCTCTGAACAAGACAGACCTATTCCTCTATGACAAGATGTATTAAATAGGTTTTTCTCCTTGTTGAGAATTCACCATTTGCATTCAGTAGATTCAAAAGTGCACGAAGACAAGATGCTAGAGAGAAACTGTCAGATCTTTCTGGTTGTGGAAACAGACCCGTGTCCAATATTTGAAGAGGATAGTTTTATTTTTTAAGTCTGGTTAGCTCAGTAAATCACAAGGAGAAGCTTTACAAGTTTACTCTAATAAATGTATTAATAAGCAAGATCACGTGTCGGCAGGCTTAGTCATTAAACAATATAATTGAAAATAGATTATCAGTTAAAAGTTTTTGCTATAACTTCAATAGTACATATTATAAGAAAGATTTATTGTATCTAAAGCAAATGTTGGGCAATTCATAGAAAATATTTTATTTTCAAATAAATTATTTAATTATTATTTATCCCTAGGGTACTGAAAACTCTTTAGTATTTTATTATGATCTGTTTTTATTTCTTCATGGTGATGAAGGTGGGCTAAAACAAAGCACCTCATCAATAAGGTGAATTATGATGTTGCCAACTCATGGACATATGTTGAAATATTGTCTTAGAAAGAAAGCTGCTATATCTGTAAAATGTTTTACTATTCAACGGTGAACCATTCATTCATTCAACAAGCATTTACCACACACCTGCTCTGTCACAGACACTGTTCCAGCTAGATGTTGAGCATAACACAGCATAACAGAGCCACTCCCTCAGTGAGGTCTCAGTGCCATGGAGGAGACAGACTATCGGAAGAGACAGGTAAACTGCAACTGACCCTGGTAAGATCTAAAACAGGTGCATGAATGAACCATGGGAGCATTGAGACAGAAAACAAGTGTACATCCAGGAGCTGACTATTCTTTCTGAGGGATAGTAGTTTTTGAGATGGGTTTTAAAGAATGAGAATAAATTTTGCAAAGTGATACTGAAAGGCATTCCAGATTGTGGGAACAATGTGTGCAGAGGCATGGAAATGTGTTAAACCTGGAACATTAAGTTCCATGTGCCTGGAATGAGATAGGAGTGTGGATTTTAAGGAAGAAAAGTTTTAAATTGGGCCAAAGAGGCAGCTCAAATTTGACTATGAGAATTTATACATCAAGTTAATTGACTTCATTGTACTTTTATGCATTAAATAAATGATCAATATTCACCTATAAGGAAAATACGTATGAGGACATATTTCTCTTCGGAAAATATGCTACTTGCTTTGTGATTTCTTCCAGGTTAGAGAAGCATGAAACAGGCCTATGTAGTACATAGGTGGTCAGCTTTCACATTTAGTGCATTAACATTTACTACCTCATTTGGCAATCAAACAGATTGTCTCTTACTGTATCTTCTCTTGCTGTCTTGAGCTTTTATACAAATTTAATTTATTTTTTGGGGTGTCTCTGTCTACCCAGTTATTCTATGAATGTCCTGAAGGCATAGATTGCCATGCACCACTTCTGTTTTTCACAACTAACACATATCAGAACATATAAGCCTCATCATTTCAAGTCTAAGTCTAATATTAATTAGTTCTAGGAAAGTGACTTTATCGACATAAAATTTGTATACAAACAGAATATAAGAAATATCCATGAATCTATATTTATATCCAAGAAAGAGGAGAGAAAGAAGAAAACACAAAGGAGAAAGGGCAGCTCATTCTCCCTATAGAATTGCAGTTAACAAATTAAAAGAAATTATGGAAGTAGAAAAGTACCATTAGGCAGATATCACCAAAATAATTGTTGTAGGCAAGAATCATCAATGAAGTACTAACATTAGTTGGCAAAAGTTAATGATGAGTAATGGAATATTTTCATAGTCTCAGGGTACTCCCCCACTTATTAATTAAAAAGGGAAAATAGTGACATTACAAGGGATAAATGTGGCAGACAGTATCTTTACCAAGTGATCCAAGTTACAATCATTAGCAATAAGTTACACTAACATCACACCTCATGATATGATGCACTGAGAATGTCACAGTACTTGCGGTATTCTTATATACCCTCAATCTAACCACAAGAAGACCTCAAACAGAAATTGTGGATAACTTCCAAAATGATTGACCAGTACTCTTCAAAAGTATCAAGGTCATCAAAGACCAAGACTTAACAACTGTTGCAATTGGGGGAAATTAAGAACAGCCAGGAGCAAAGTGGCTATTGTCCAGAAAAAGGACACTAGTGGGACAATTGGCAAAATTCTAACAAGGTTTCTGCTGCTGCTGCTGCTGCTGCTAAGTCGCTTCAGTCGTGTCCGACTCTGTGTGACCCCATAGACGGCAGCCCACCAGGCTCCACCGTCCCTGGGATTCTTCAGGCAAGAACACTTGAGTGGGTTGCCATTTCCTTCTCCAATGCATGAAAGTGAAAAGTGAAAGTGAAGTCGCTCAGTCGTGTCCGACTCTTTGCGACCCCATGGACTGCAGCCCACTAGGCTCCTCCACCCATGGGATTTTCCAGGCAAGAGTACTGGAGTGGGGTGCCATTGCCTTCTCCAACAAGGTCTCTAGGTTCATTAATAAATTGTATCAATATTGTTGTTCTGTTGCTCAGTCATGTACAACTCTTTGCAACCCCATGGACTTCAGCAAGCCAGGCTTCCTTTCCTTCACTATCTCCTGGTGTTTGCTCAAACTTATGTCCATTTAGTCAGTGATGCCATCCAGTCATCTTATCTTCTGTCATCCCCTTTTCCTCCTGCTTCAATACTTCCCAGCGTCAGGGTCTTTTCTAATGAGACGGCTCTTTGAATCAAGTGGTCAAAGTATCGGAGTTTCAGTTTCTGCCTCAATCCTTCCAATGAATATTCGGGATTGATTTCCTTTAGGATTGACTGGTTTGATCTCTCTGCAGTCAAAAGGACTCTCAAGAGTATTCTCCAACACCACAGTTCAAAAGCATCAATTCTTCAGCTCTCAGTCTTCTTTATGGTCCAACACTCACATCCATACATGATTACTGGGAAAACCATAGCTTTGACTAGACAGACCTTTAATGGCAAAGTAATGTCTCTGCTTTGTAATACACTGCCAAGGTTGGTCAAAGGTCCATCTAGTCAAAGCTATGGTTTTTCCAGTAGTCACGTATGGATGTGAGAGTTGGACTACAAAGAAAACTGAGCACCAAAGAATTGATCCTTTTGAACTGTGGTGTTGGAGAAGACTCTTGAGAGTCCCTTGGACTGCCAGGAGATCAAATCAGACAATCCTGAAGGAAATCAGTCCTGAATGTTTATTGGAAGGACTGAGGCTGAAGCTGAAACTCCAAAACTTTGGCCACCTGATGTGAAGAACTGACTCATTGGAATGACTCCCTGATGCTGGGAAAGATTGAAGGCAGGAGAAGGGGACAGAGGATGAGATGGTTGGATGGCACCGACTTTATGGACACGAGTTTGAGCAAGCTCTGAGAAGTGGTGATGGACAGGGAAGACTGGCATGTTGCATTCCATAGGGTCACAAACAGTCACACGTGACTGAGTGACTGAACTGAACTGAAGGCTGGTCGTAGCTTTTCTCCCAAGGAGCAAGCGTCTTTTAATTTCATGACTGCAGTCACCATCTGCAGTGATTTTGGAACCCAAGAAAATAAAGTCAGTCACTGTTTCCATTGTTTCCCCATCTATTTGCCATGAAGTGATGGAACCAACTGTCATAATTTTAGTTTTTTGAATGTTGAATTTTAAGTCAGTTTTTTCACTCTCCTCTTTCTCTTTCATCAAGAGGCTCTTTAGTTCCTCTTCACTTTCTGCCATAAGGGTGATGTCATCTGTATATCTGAGGTTATTGATCTTTCTCCTGGCAATCTTGATTTCAGTTTGTGCTTCATCTAGCCCGGCGTTTTACATGATATACTCTGCATGAAAGTTAAATAAGCAGGGTGACAATATACAGCCTTGACATACTCCTTTCCCAATTTGGAACCAGTCCATTGTTCCAAGTCTGCTTCTAACTGTTGCTTCCTGGCCTGCATACAGATTTCTCACGAGGCAGGTCAGGTGGTCTGGTATTCCTATCTCTTGAAGAATTTTCCACAGTTTTCTGTCATCCACACAGTCAAAGGCTTTAGCATAGTCAATGAAGCAGAAGTAGATGTAGCATATCAATTTTCTGGTTTCTATAATTGCCCAATGTCTATACGATATGCTAACATTAGGGGAATCTGGGCGAGGGCAGTGTGGAAACTGTACTATTTTTGTAACTCTTTTTAGGCTAAAAATATTTCCAAAAAGTTCTTTAAAAACTGTAAATCAGCTCATGCATAGATTGAACACAAAACTTCAAGCAACTGTATTTTTGTGGCAACTGCAATGAAATCTAACTTTCACTTTGCGATTCTTTAGCTGAAAGTTTTACATTCATCAATGTGATATTCTATAAATACACAATAATTAACATCCTCACACAGAATCAGAGCTTTCTAGTTGGAGATTTAGCTCTCTTGCACTACTAATAAAGATAGTCACAGTTAGTGTACTATACAGAATTTAGGGGAAAGAAGAAAATAATAAAACTTAAAAGGCAGAAAAATCTATAAAATGCAAAAGCATTATTAATTTATAAATATTTACCTAGTACCAACATGCTAATTATTTTTGCCAAAATAAAGAATCAGAATACATGATCTTTGAACTTGAGGCCTTTATAATCTAGCCCAGGAGACAGAATGAATACTGTGAAACAATAGCTCGTGTTAGAGTGACTCTTATTCCTCACTCCTGGCATTTACACATGAAGGCACCTCCACTAGAGCAACACTTGGCTACAGTATCAGTCAACTCAGGCTGCCATAATAAAGGCCCACAGACTGAGTGGCTTAGACAACAGAAATGTATTTTCTAGAGAACGGAAGTCAAAATCAGGGCGGGTTTCTTCTAAGACTGTCTTCTCCCTGTGCTCTTACATGGCCCTTCTTCTCTGTTACATGCATTCCTGTGGTCTATCTTCTTATTAGGACATCAGACCCATTGAATTGGAACCCTGTCTTTATGACCTCATTCAACTTTAAGTATCCCCTTAAAGGTCCTATCTCCAAGTACAGTCACATGGAGAGTTAGGACTTCAAAATATGAATGGGGTGTCAAGGGAGGGAAACACAATTCAGTCGATAAAAGCTACCTGGGAAGAAGACAGTGCAGCTCAGCTCAGCTCTACTTTTCTCTGTTTCTCAGTTCTGCCTCTCTGCACTCAATCTGAGTGGAGAAAAGAGATACTATTAGTGGGCCTCCTAGTGCCATAAAATCATATTTACATATCGTACTTGTTATATAGTATAATTCCTGTCTAACTCAATGAAGCTAAGCCATGCCGTGTGGGGCCACCCAAGATGGACGGGTCATGGTGGAGAGGTCTGACAGAATGTGGTCCACTGGAGAAGGGAATGGCAAACCACTTCAGTATACTTGCCTTGAGAACCCCATAAACAGTATCAAAAGGCAAAATGATAGGATAGTGAATGAGGAATTCCTTAGGTCGGTAGGTGCCCAGTATGCTACTGGAGATCAGTGGAGAAATAATTCCAGAAAGAATGAAGGGATGGAGCCAAAGCAAAACAAATACCCAGTTGTGGATGTGACTGATGCTAGAAGCAAGGTCTGATGCTGTAAAGAGCAATATTGCATAGGAACTTGGAATGTTAGGTCCATGAATCAAGGCAAATTGGAAGTGGTCAAACAGGAGATGGCAAGAGTGAACATAGACATTCTAGGAATCAGTGAACTAAAATGGACTGGAATGGGTGAATTTAGCTCAGATGACCATTATATCTACTACTGTGGGCAGGAATCTCTTAGAAGAAATGAGTAGCCATCATGGTCAACAAAAGAGTCCGAAATGCAGTACTTGGATGCAATCTTAAAAATGACAGAATGATTTCTGTTCGTTTCCAAGGCAAACCATTCAATATTACAATAATCCAAGTCTATGCCCCAACCAGTAATGCTGAAGAAGCTGAAGTTGAACAGTTCTATGAAGACCTACAAGACCTTTTAGAACTAACACCCCAAAAAGATGTCCTTTTCATTATAGGGGACTGGAATGCAAAAGCAGGAAGTCAAGAAACACCTGGAGTAACAGGCAAATTTGGCCTTGGAGCACAAAATGAAGCAGGGCAAAGGCTAATAGGGTTTTGCCAAGAGAACGCAATGGTCATAGCAAACACCCTCTTCCAACAACACAAAAGAAGACTCAACACATGGACATCACCAGATGGTCAACACCGAAATCAGATTGATTATATTCTTTGCAGCCAAAGATGGAGAAGCTCTATACAGTCAGCAAAAACAAGACCAGGAGCTGACTGTGGCTCAGATCATGAACTCCTTATTGCCAAATTCAGACTTAAATTGAAGAAAGTAGGGAAAACCACTAGTCCATTCAGATACGACTTAAATCAAATCCCTTGTGATTACACAGTGGAAGTAAGAAATAGATTTAAGGGTCTAGATCTGATAGATAGAGTGCCTGATGAACTCTGGACGGAGGTTCGAGGCATTGTACAGGAGACAGGGACCAAGACCATCCCCATGGAAAAGAAATGCAAAAAAGCAAAATGGCTGTCTGAGGAGGCCTTACAAATAGCTGTGAAAAGATGAGAAGCGAAAAGTAAAGGAGGAAAGGAAAGATATAAGCATCTGAAGGCAGAGTTCCAAAGAATAGCAAGGAGAGATAAGAAAGCCTTCCTCAGTGATCAATGCAAAGAAATAGAGGAAAACAACAGAATAGGAAAAACAAGAGATCTTTTCAAGAAAATTAGAGATATCAAGCGAATATTTCATGCAAAGATGGGCTCGATAAAGGACAGAAATGGTATAGACCTAACAGAAGCAGAAGATATTAAGAAGAGGTGGCAAGAATACACAGAAGAACTGTACAAAAAAGATCTTCATGACCAAGATAATCACGATGGCGTGATCACTCACCTGGAACCAGACATCTTGAAATGTGAAGTCAAGTGGGCCTTAGAGAGCATCACGACAAACAAAGTTAGTGGAGGTGATGGAATTCCAATTGAGCTATTTCAAATCCTGAAAGATGATGCTGTGAGAGTGCTGCACTCAATATGCCAGCAAATTTGGAAAACTCAGCAATGGCCACAGGAGTGGAAAAGGTCAGTCTTCATTCCAATCCCAAAGAAAGGCAATGCCAAAGAATGCTCAAACTACCGCACAATTGCACTCATCTCACACGCTAGTAAAGTGATGCTCAAAATTCTCCAAGCTAGGCTTCAGCAATATGTGAACCGTGAACTCCCAGATGTTCAAGCAGGTTTTAGAAAAGGCAGAGGCACCAGAGATCAAATTGCCAACATCCGCTGGATTATGGAGAAAGCAAGAGAGTTCCAGAAAAACATCTATTTCTGCTTCATTGACTATGCCAAAGCCTTTGACTGTGTGGATCACAATAAACTGTGGAAAATTCTGAAAGAGATGGGAATACCAGACCACCTGACCTGCCTCTTGAGAAACCTGTATGCAGGTCAGGAACCAACAGTTAGAACTGGTCATGGAACAACAGACTGGTTCCAAATAGGAAAAGGAGTGTGTCAAGGTTGTATATTGTCACCCTGCTTATTTAACTTATATGCAGAGTACATCATGAGGAACGCTGGGCTGGAAGAAGCACAAGCTGGAATCAAGATTGCTGGGAGAAATATCAATAACCTCAGATATGCAGATGACACCACTCTTATGGCAGAAAGTGAAGAGGAGCTCAAAGGCCTCTTGATGAAAGTGAAAGAGGAGAGTGAAAAGGTTGGCTTGAAGTTCAACATTCAGAAAATGAAGATCATGGCATCTGGTCCCATCACTTCTTGGGAAATAGATGGGGAAACAGTGGAAACCGTGTCAGAGTTTATTTTTTTGGGCTCCAAAATCACTGCGGATGCTGATTGCAGCCATGAAATTAAAAGATGCTTACTCCTTGGAAGGAAAGTTATGACCAGCCTAGATAGCATATTAAAAAGCAGAGACATTACTTTGCCAACCAAGGTCCGTCTAGTCAAGGCAATGGTTTTTCCTGTGGTCATGCATGGATGTGAGAGTTGGACTGTGAAGAAAGCTGAGCGCCGAAGAATTGATGCTTTTGAACTATGGTGTTGGAGAAGACTCTTGAGAGTCCCTTGGACTGCAAGGAGATCCAACCAGTCCATTCTAAAGGAGATCAATCCTGGGTGTTCATTGGAAGGACTTATGCTAAAGCTGAAACTCCAATACTTTGGCCACCTCATGCGACGAGTTGACTCACTGGAAAAGACTCTGATGCTGGGAGCGATTGTGGGTAGGAGGAGACGGTGACGACAGAGAATGAGGTAGATGGATGGCATCACCGACTCGATGGACATGAGTTTGAGTGAACTCCGGGAGTTGGTGATGGACAGGGAGGCCTGGCGTGCTGTGGTTCATGGGGTCTCTAAGAGTCGGACACGACTGAGTGACTGAACTGAACTGATATAGTATAATATGTATAAGACAGTATATTTGAGTGGTTCTCGGAAATCATGCTGCTGCAAAACATTTAAATACAGTTTGACCAAAAACGGCTTTGTGAATGAGACAAGGATGCCTACTCTCGCTACTTGAATACAACACAGTCCTCAAAGTCCCAGCCAGAGCAATTAGACACACACAAAAAATTAAAGGCATCCAAATTGGAATGGAAGAAGTAAACTGCCTCTATTTGCTGATGATGTGACATTATATACAAGAAACCCTAAAGACTCCATCAAAAAACTGTTAGAACTATGAAACAAATTCAGTAAAAGTGCAGAATATAAAATCAATATACAAAAATTAGTTGTATTTCTATATAACAATAACAAACTGCCGGAAAGAGAAAGAAGTAACAAGTGTTGCCAAGGATGTGAAGAAAAGGAACAACTGCGCACTGTTTGTGGGAACTTACAGTGGTGCAGCCACGATGGGAAACAGATGGAGATCCCTCAAAAAATTAAAAATAGAACTTCCATAAGACCCAGCGATTGCACTTCTGGGTGTTTATTCAAGGTAAACAAAATCACCAACTCAAAAAGATATCCATACCCCCATGTTAACTGTAGCATTACTTACAGTGGCCAAGACATGAAAATAACCTATGTATATCCATCAATAGAGGAGTAGATAAAGAAAATAGATTTAAATACACACACACACACACACATAATGGAATATTATTTATGAAAATAATATTCATTAAAAAAAATCCTAAGATGCAGGAACTAAGATGGACATTGAGGGCATTATGCTTAGTGAAGTAAAGTCAGACAGAGAAAGACAAACACTGCATGATATCACTTATATGTGGAATCTAAAAACCAAAAAACAAAACACCTAAACTCCTAGAGAATGAATCCATGATTGTCACAGGCAACCATGGTAAAATGCGTGAAGATGGTCAAAAGATACAAACTTCTAGTTATAAAATAAATAAGTCCTTGGATTGTAATGTACAGCATGATAACTACAGTTAACAATACTGTAATATATACTCCAATATGGGGCTTCCCAGGTGGCGCTAGTGGTAAAGAACCTGCCTACCAAAGCAGGTGATATGAGAGATGTGGGTTCAATCCCTAGGTCAGGAAGATCCCCTGGAGGAGAGCATGGCAAGTGCTAGGAAAATAGATCTTGGAAAACAACAACAACAACAACAAAACAAACAAAAGGAAAAAACCTTTATGACTATGTGTGGTGATGGGTGTTAAGTAAACTTATTGTGGTAATCATTTTAAAATACATAGATATATCAAATTATTATCTCAAATATCTAAAACTAATACAATGTTAACTCTTTGAGACCCCATGGACTGTAGCCTGCCAGGCTTCTCTGTCCATGGGATTCTCCAGGAAGATTACTGGAGTGGATAGTCATTCCCTTCTCTAGAGTATCTTCCTGACCCGGGGATCGAACTCAAGTCTCCTGCATTGCAGGCAGATTCTTATCTGAGCCACCAGGGAAGTCCCTCTATGTCAACTGCACCTCATTAAAGAAAATTGCTTTGTGAAATTCAGTGTTTTATTTTCACAAAGCAGACGATTAAGTAATTATTTAATCTCCAAAAATATAGCATGTTTCTTATTCAGCTGTTGAGTTTAAACTGGAGTTACAAATAATGCAGCAAGTGATAAAACTCACTTTTGCTAAAATACCTGTTTTATAGATGTGGATGATATCAAAATGTTATGAAATTTAGATGGTACTTCAGTAATTGTATTTGCATACCTAGTTCAAATATTTTGCATAGTTCAATATGCTTAGCGCTATTTCTGAAAACCAACATCACTAGTTTAATCAGAACTACTGATATCAAAAGTAAATGACACTTCCCTTCAATGGTGAAGGAAATAAAAAATTGAGAAGGCTTTAGTAATAATAAGTATATGCACTTTAAAGTTTATTTATTCATTTATTTTTGGCTATGCTGCATCTTCATTGCCACACAGGCTGTTCTCTAGTTGCGGTGAGAGGGTGCTATTCTATTTGTGGTGCGCGGGCTTCTCATGGCAGTGGCTTCTCTTGTTGCCAAGCATGTGCTCTAGGGCATGCAGGCTTCAATAGTTGGAGCACACGGGCTCAGCAGTTGCAGCTCCCAGGCTCCAGAGCACAGATTCAGTAGTTGTGGCTCACACGCTTAGTTGCTCCAAGACGTGCAGGATCTTCTCAGAACAGGGATTGAACCCATGACTCATGCGCTAACAGGCAGATTCTTGACCACTGAGCCACCAGTGCGTTCATGCTAAGTCACTTCAGTCATGTCCAACTCTTTGCGACCCCATGGACTATAGCCCACCAGGTTTCTCTGTCTATGGGATTCTCAAGGCAAGAATACTGGAGTGGGTTGCCATCCCCTTCTCCAACTGAGCCACCAGAGAAGCCCATAAATATATGCTTTCATACACAGTAAGTATACTTTTACATTCAGTTATGAATGCTTTTGCTTTAAAAGAAAATAAGTTAAAAGCTAAAAATTATCTCTACCTAATTTAAGACATCAGTATCTCATACTACAATGTTTACAACTGATTTGTTATATATTGTAAGTATTCATACTAAAAACCTATATAATTTTCACATATCTTGTAGACTTTCTCAAACTAATCTATATGGATAGCTACAAAACAATCTATTTCTGAATTACTCATTTATTAGTGTTCAGAAGTATAAAGAATCTTTTGGCAATAATTAACAAGGTACACCATACATATTAGCACATAAAGATTAAATTTTTAACACTCAACATCATTTCATGCTGAAACAAATCCTATTGTGCTAACTCTATGCTAACCTATGGCATCTAATTCATTATTACCTAATTAACCTACTAATAGCCACATCATAGGAGCTTGTGTCTATATTTTAGATATTTGTACTAAAGCAGTTAAAAAATGTGATCCTACTGTTTCCCAAAATCTATTTGGGAAGCTAAGTTCTTGTAACCTATACAGATAAAATACCCTGACTGTTGGATAGTGTTTGTTACAGCTTGCCACTCATTTCTCAGAGTTCCCATTTTTATCTACATATTACATACTGAAAATGCATGTTGAGAGGAAAATTAGCAAGTAAATATTCATGAATATTTGAGGGCAAAGCTAAATAACCTATAGTAACTACATAAAATATGTTAATTATTTTATATTACCTTTTTTAAAAAAATCCTGACCAAGGAGGAGTAGAAAGTTTTGAAAACAAAACTCTGAGAACAGTATAAGAAAATGAGATCACTGAGAAAGTCCATCACAATGTCCAGAAAGAGAAGTTACCCATGAGAATCACACATCACCAAAATTTAAAACTTACTGCTTTAGTAATAAGCTGTAGTTCATGCATACATTTCTTTTGAAATTCTCTTTCCACTCAAATTACAGAAACATCATTTGATTGTTTGAATCTGACTGATGAGCTTGTATTTGTTTTCTATTAAAAAAAATTGCTGTTGGGACAGACAGCCAGTCTTCTGTTTCCCCAGAAATGCAATAAAGGAAACACTGGCATCCCTGAAGAAGGGTACTGGTGATGGAAAATGCTATCAGGGGCCTCAGTGAACTGCTGCTACTGCGCTGCTTACCACTAGATGTCCTGTGGACTAAGCAAGAAGAACACTGGTACATAGATTTGCATTCTTAGCCCAGCAATGGATATTTCTGATTTGAATTAATGTAGCTCTGGATTTCCAAAATAGCTGGTCAACCATTTGTTCTGCTGCATTTTCTATTGACACAGGCAAAGTAAAACACAGCAACATAGGTTATGTGATAAAGCCTAACATGCCATTGGTCATTTGTAGATAATTATAATGTAAAAGTATGGTTGGAATATTTATCTCAGAATATTTCATAATGAGGAAAGAATATATACACACACATGTGCACAGATGCACACACACAAATATAATTCCCTTATTGCAAAGATAAAATCTTTTAATTAAGCTTCATTTTTCTCATTTAGCAGGCTCAACAGGCTGTCTTGTTACAGATTCCTTCCTTCTCTGAGAAGAGTAATGCATGGGTATAACAAAACAATTATAACTTATTCAGAGGAACTGTTCACACTATGTTATCTTCCATGACTGCTAAGCAAATTAAAGTTGAAATTTTACTGTCTGTCAATTTGGGTGATTATTACAATGAATCTGTGAAGCACAGAAGGTATTTAAAAGCAGTGTGACACCTTTCTAAAATTCCACCTCCTAACAAGGCATAAAAGTACCTGCAGATACCAATAATGTGTGCCAACATATAATGTGAAAGGGTGTCTTTAGCTTCAATTGTTTGAGTATGGTGCTTTGTATGGGGAACGCTGGCAGCGTATCCATTCAGATCCCCAGTGTTGTCTGAAAAGGAAGTGGAGGAATAAGTTGTTCTCGGTGATATTTGGTGAGACCCCACAGAGAGGACGGCAAACAGCAAATGCCTTTCCTGGCAGCACTGTGACATTCTGGCAGGACAGGAACCTTGACATGGTATCCCCAGCCAAGACGAGGGATATCATCGTCAAGGTCTACAATTCCTCAAGTCTACTTCACTCTTTGTTTTGAAATTTGATTAAACGTGTGAAAATCATTTTGGGGTGGAAGATTAAAAACAAATTAAGATAGTTTAAAATTTTTAGAAACATTGCATAGGGTATTACCAAAAAAAAAATTATTTTTTAAGAGCCATTAGCCTATCCGGGCATGTGTCTGCTCTATTATTATGGTCCAGAATGATCCTGTAAGACAAGTGGAGGACATGAAACCATGCTGATGGAATGAGATTCCAGGTGAAAGTAACCCTGCAACCCTAGGAAGCTGTAGATCTCTGTTTTCTTAAATGAGTGAATTAGAACTCCCCCAAGACCAGTGCCTTTGTTTTCCCCCTTGGCTAGCCTGCTTGTGCAGTAGCACCCTCAGCTGTCTCCACGGTAGCCACAGGCAGTGACAAAAAAAAGAGAAATGAACTGCAAACTTTCTCAGCTTCACTGAGAAGCCCCTCAAGGTCAAGGGGGTGATCCTCCTTTAGCATAACCCATGGCTGCCACAAATTAGGTACCTTACATGGGAACTGAGAGCTAAGAGGTCCCTCTTTAAAAGGACTTATCTGAGTCACTTTTCTTCTAAGACCTTTGAGCTGCTGATTTCTCAGGGCCAAAGAGAAGGGACTGGAAAGCAGGGGAGGAGAGGATGGGGAGCAGAGATTCATTCTTTTATTCACTTATTGGACAAATATTTATTGAGCACCTATGAGTAGGGCATTTTATCAAAACTGGTCCTGCACCCCCTACATTGGGGCAGGACAATTAGATTCAGAGAAGAATCCGAAAAGCAATTTTAAAATTTGATCACATGAGGAGGAAAAGGGAATACTGAAAAAATAGTGGAGAAGAGAGGTTCAAAATGTTTTATTCTGTTGCGTGTACAGTTCCAAGTTAGAGAAGTTGACACATACTTTCCTGCCTCCATGCCTTTGTTCATGGTGAGGTATCTCCCTGGAAACCTCCATTTATCCATCTTTGCTCACTGCAATTTTATCTGCTTTCAAGGCCTGTTTTGCATGCCAGCTCCTGTGTGGGGCTTTTCCAGATTTACTCTTCTCCCTATGATTTATATATCATTTGAATAAGCTACTTCCTATTTGATTCTTTTTTATGACTCTGATTTTATTCCATCATGTGTTACTAGTGAAATTATCTTTTCCCCTCAAAAATAAATGGTAATGTTCTTAGAGACAGTTCAATTTTTGTAAAGATTTGAATGGCATGGACTAAATAAACTCTTGTTGAGTATCTGTTGAGTTGAATGAACTTGCTTCTCTACAGTTCTCCAGAGCTGTAGGAGAGTCAAAGCTGGAAACCAGGGCTACAAGCAGGCTGCCCACGCCATCACACTATTCCTCAGCTGATATGCAAATTTACTATCCAACATGATGGCCAAAGCATTTTTATAAATATGAGATTTATCTACATCTAAATATACTAGATTGTGCCCAAATTATCTATAGATAGCACATGGTTCTATCTTTGGGGAAGAATTAAAGGAAAAATATAATTATTCATTATTATAAACTTTAAAGTGATTTCCAAGGTTCATGTTTTTTAGGTGACTTACTATTATTATATTAGTTTCAGGTGCACAAAATACTGATTGGATATTTTTATAGGTTATTCTCCATATAAAGTTATAACAAATATTGGCTATATTCTTTATTGCACTTTGCATCTTATTTATTTTATACCTAAGAGTTTGGATCTCTTAATCTCATTCCTTCATTTTGCCCCTCCCTCAACCCCTCTTACTGGTAACCACTAGTTTTTTTCTCTATACCCGTGAGTCTGTTTCTGGTTTACTATAACCACTTGTTTCTTTTATTTTTTAGATTCCACATGTAAATTAAAAGATACAGTATTTATCTTTCTCTGTCTGACTTATTTCACTAAGAACTATACCCTCAAGGACCATCCATATGAAAATGGCACATTTTTCATTCTTTTTTATAGCTGAGTAATATTTCACTGCATGAAATGTTTTGTTGTTGTTGTTCAGTTGCTTAGTTGTGTCCAACTCTTTGAAACCCCGTGGGCTGTAGCCCACCAGACTCCTTTGTCCATGGGATTTCCCAGGTGAGAATACTAGAGTGGGTTGCTTTGTCCTTCTCCAGGGGATCTTCCCAACCCAGGGATCAAACCTGCATCTCCTGCATTGCAGGGGGATTCTTTACCACTGAGCCATGAAGGAAGCCCCACACAGAATGTTACTTCTTCTTTATCCATTCATCTGTGAAGGGACATTTAAGTTGTCTTCATATCTTGGCAACTGCAAATAATGCTGTTATAAACAATTGGGGTACATATATCTTTTCAAATTAATGTTTTAGTTTTCTTTAAATATATACCCAGGAGTGGGATTGATGGATAATATGCTAACTCTATTTTTAGGTTTTTAAGGAAATGGTTTTTCCCGTGGTCATGTATGGATGTGAGAGTTGGACTGTGAAGAAGGCTGATCGCCGAAGAATCAATGCTTTTGAACTGTGGTGTTGGAGAAGACTCTTGAGAGTCCCTTATACTGCAAGGAGATCCAACCAGTCCATCCTAAAGGAGATCAATCCTGGATGTTCATTGGAGGGACTGATGCTAAAGCTGAAACTGCAATACTTTGGCCACCTCATGCGACAAGTTGACTCACTGGAAAAGACTCTGATGCTGGGAAAGGTTGGGGGCGGGAGGAGAAGGGGACGACCGAGAATGAGATGGCTGGATGGCATCACCGACTCTGTGGACATGAGTTTGAGTGTACTCCGGGAGTTGGTGATGGACAGGGAGGCCTGGCGTGCTGTGATTCATGGGGTCGCGGAGAGTCGGACACGACTGAGTGACTGAACTGAACTGAACTGAAGGAAATGTATAGCTGAGTAATATTTCACTATATGAAATGTTTTGTTGTTGTTGTTCAGTTGCTTAGTTGTGTCCAACTGTTACCTGGAGTAACAGGCAAATTTGGCCTTGGAGCACAGAATGAAGCAGGGCAAAGGCTAATAGAGTTTTGCCAAGAGAACACACTGGTCATAGCAAACACCCTCTTCCAACAACACAAGAGAAGACTCTACACATGGACATCACCAAATGGTCAACACCGAAATCAGATTGATTATATTCTTTGCAGCCAAAGATGGAGAAGCTCTATACAGTCAGCAAAAACAAGACCAGGAGCTGACTGTGGCTCAGATCATGAACTCTTTATTGCAAAATTCAGATTTAAATTGAAGAAAGTAGGGAAAACCACTAGACCATGCAGATATGACCTAAATCAAATCCCTTATGATTATACAGTGGAAGTGAGAAATAGATTTAAGGGACTAGATCTGATAGATGGAGTGCCTGATGATCTATGGACGGAGGTTCATGACAGGGACAGGAGACAGGGACCAAGACCATCCCCATGGAAAAGAAATGCAAAATAGCAAAATGGCTGTCTGAGGAGGCTTTACAAATAGCTGTGAAAAGAAGAGGAGCGAAAAGCAAAGGAGAAAAGGAAAGATATAAGCATCTGAAGGCAGAGTTCCAAAGAATAGCAAGGAGAGATAAGAAAGCCTTCCTCAATGCAAAGAAATAGAGGAAAACAACAGAATAGGTAAAACAAGAGATCTCTTCAAGAAAATTAGAGATTCCAAGGGAACATTTCATGCAAAGATGGGCTCGATAAAGGACAGAAAAGGTATGGACCTAACAGAAGCAGAAGATATTAAGAAGAGGTGGCAGGAATACACAGAAGAACTGTACAAAAAAGATCTTCACGACCAAGATAATCACGATAACATGATCACTGACCTAGAGCCAGACATCTTGGAATGTGAAGTCAAATGGGCCTTAGAAAGCATCACTACGAACAAAGCTAGTGGAGGTGATGGAATTCCAATTGAGCTATTTCAAATCTTGAAAGATGATGCTGTGAAAGTGCTGCACTCAATATGCCAGCAAATTTGGAAAACTTAGCAGTGGCCACAGGACTGGAAAAAGTCAGTCTTCATTCCAATCCCAAAGAAAGGCAATGCCAAAGAATGCTCAAACTACCGCACAATTGCACTCATCTCACATGCTAGTAAAGTCATGCTCAAAATTCTCCAAGCCAGACTTCAGCAATATGTGAACCGTGAACTCCCAGATGTTCAAGCAAGTTTTAGAAAAGGCAGAGGCACCAGAGATCAAATTGCCAACATCCGCTGGATCATGGAGAAAGCAAGAGAGTTCCAGAAAAACATCTATTTCTGCTTCATTGACTATGCCAAAGCCTTCGACTGTGTGGATCACAATAAACTGTGGAAAATTCTGAAAGAGATGGGAATACCAGACCACCTGACCTGCCTCTTGGGAAACCTGTATGCAGGTCAGGAAGCAACAGTCAGAACTGGACATGGAACAACAGACTGGTTCCAAATAGGAAAAGGAGTACGTCAAGGTTGTATATTGTCACCCTGCTTATTTAACTTATATGCAGAGTACATCATGAGGAACGCTGGGCTGGAAGAAGCACAAGCTGGAATCAAGATTGCTGGGAGAAAGATCCATAACCTCAGATATGCAGATGACACCACCCTTATGGCAGAAAGTGAAGAGGAACTCAAAAGCCTCTTGATGAAAGTGAAAGAGGAGAGTGAAAAGGTTGGCTTGAAGCTCAACATTCAGAAAACGAAGATCATGGCATCTGGTCCCATCACTTCATGACAAATAGATGGGAAAACAGTGGAAACAGTGTCAGACTTTATTTTTTGGGTCTCCAAAATCACTGCAGATGGTGATTGCAGCCATGAAATTAAAAGACTCTTACTCCTTGGAAGGAAGGTTATGACCAACCTAGATAGTATATTAAAAAGCAGAGACATTACTTTGCCAACCAAGGTCCATCTAGTCAAGGCTATGGTTTTTCCCGTGGTCATGTATGGATGTGAGAGTTGGACTGTGAAGAAAGCTGAATGCCGAAGAACTGATGCTTTTGAACTGTGGTGCTGGAGAAGACTCTTGAGAGTCCCTTGGACTGCAAGGAGATCCTACCAGTCCATTCTAAAGGAGATCAATCCTGGATGTTCATTGGAAGGACTGATGCTAAAGCTGAAACTCCAATACTTTGGCCACCTCATGCGATGAGTTGACTCACTGGAAAAGACTCTGATGCTGGGAAAGATTGGAGGCGGGAGGAGAAGGGGGTGACAGAGAATGAGATGGCTGGATGGCATCACCAGCTCGATGGACATGAGTTTGAGTGAACTCCGGGAGTTGGTGATGGACAGGGAGGCCCGGCGTGCTGTGATTCATGGGGTCGCAAAGAGTCGGACACGACTGAGCAACTGAAATGAACTGAACCAAACTGAAAGAAATTTCACACTGTTTTCCATAGTAGTTGTACCAATTTACATTCCCAACAGCATACAATGTTCATTTTTAAATGGAAAATAGTTCAAGTTCTAATTTTTAAGTGAAAATAATTTTGTTTAAAGTCAAGTTGCTTAAAATGCTGAAACTTGGAAATATCAAGAAATACTGAATCCAAAAAGAAATAGTTACAAAATCTGTTTTTTTATTTAAGAAAGTTTATACCAGACCAATAGTTCTTAGATCAGTAAGTGATGAACTGTTCTGATTTTTCCATGGTTAATTTTATTTGATACGCCAAGATAACTGAAATAATGATACTCATAAAAATTATTTGAGTTATTTGGTCAGATGTAACTGTGTGATGAGTCACTTTGTTGTTCAGTCAGCCTTTACACATCACTCTATTTCAATGATCTGAAAGAATTTCAAGGTTTTATAATAAAAGCACTTTGTTTCATAGAACCCATTGCAACTTTTTAATTATTTTGCTTTTTGCTATCTCCTTAACAAGACTATGAAGTCCATAGAGGCAGGGACCATATCTGTTTTTCTCATGGCTATTTTCCTAGTGTTGTCTATAGGACATGCAGAGTAGGGTTCAGTTAATGTTTTGGAATGAATATGAATGGATGGATGGTGAATAAGTGAATGAATCCGTGAACGAAACAAAACTTTAGAAGCTAAAACTATAGATTCACCATGTGTGTGCATGTTAAATTGCTTCTCTCACGTCCAGTTCTTTGCGACCCTGTGGACTACAGCCTGCCAGGCTCCTCTGTCCATGGGAATTCTCCAGACAAGAATACTGGAGTGGGTTGCCATGCCCTCCTCCAAGGGATCTTTCCAACCCAGAAATCAAACCCTCATCTTGTATGTCTCCTGCCTTGGCAGGCAGGCTCTTTACTACTGGAGCCACCTGGGAACCCAAGAAATTGGGGAAGGACAATTAAGAAGTGAAAAATTTAGCCAATCAACTAATTGTTAGGTCATCCCTCTTCTAAATAAACCATTGAATTATTTTATTGGATGATATCCTTAAACTTATATCAACCAAGTCTACAGAGAAATGACCCTCTAGTAAGCCAGGCTATATCAGATAACATAAATGGCAAGACCTTTTAGAAATTTTAACGCAAACAAGATGTTCATGTAGTTAGGCTGGAATTTTATGCTTATAACAAAATCAATATTTCTGCATTTTCAAAATTCCACCTTCACTTAGACTATAAATCTCCATTACAAGGATTAAGTAAATCAGAATCAATAAACATAAGGAATCATTTGATACTACAAATCCATTAAATAGTTTAGAGGAGAGATAGAGAAGGAAGGAGAGAGAGAGGAAGTGAGAGGAGTAAAATATATAACAAGAAGAGAGTTATAAACATAATACAATAATGTAATGAAAATAGCAACTACCCCGTCCATACACACACACACACAGAACAGACATTAGCTTGAGACATACAGGCAGCTAGGTAAGCAATGTTAAAATGTCCTTTTTTTCAATTAAAATGGTATCCTAGATTCTAAAGTGGAAGGAAAAAATAGAATCTATTTTTAAAAGACAATTTTCAGATATGCCTATAATTGTGTATTGTCATACTGTTTCATATTTATGAACTTTGCTAAAGTTTATTAGTGATATTTAAATAGAATTCCATAAAACTTATGCAGCACTAACCTCATACTTCAAATCTGTCATCTAGTTCTACATGGATAGTGAAATATTTTGTATACTATTAATAGAAAGTTTAGCAAAGAAGCTATTAGTAAGCAAGGTTTGCATATTCTCTGTTGTATAGGGACAGTTTTTTCTATCTTATGGAGAAGAAAAAGAAAGCAAAGAATGAAACTAAAGCATACCCTTTGTTAACATGAGTAGGTGCTTCTCAATATTCTTTTTATGCTGTCTAGATTTCCAAATGTGCCCTTATCATTTTTGGCAAGTGAAAATTCAGAAGAAAAAAAGAAACGTAATATGTATTATTATATTTTAATGTGATGTTCTACTTTTCTGTTTGTAGTTATTGAAGTTTTTGTCTTACTTCATTAAACATTTAATAAATCACCACTATTTTTGTGACAGATTTTCACCATAACACAAACAGCAGGAGGTATAAGCCTGCTCAGTTCATATAGGCATATAATATCAGTGTCTACATCATCACGCCCTGCAGGCATATTGGCAGAACGACCAATGGAAGGGAAGCTTTTTCCGACAAAGCTTCGAAAATAAAGTTTTCTTCTTTTATCTTACTACAAATCAATTGGAGCCCTTAGAGCAAAATCCTATAAAATAACTTCAAACACCACTTCTTAGTCTAAAAATTTGTATTATGGCTATAACTCTTTGAAGTCTTATGACTGAAGTTTGGAGAAAAATGATTTAAGTGCTATCTGCTAGACATCAGAGCTTCAAAAATTCTCTCAGTTTTTCTTGACACATAAACTACTACCCACTGTATGTTTTTAGAATTTTTTTCCTTGCTTTTAACCACCTAACCCAGTTTGCTTGATGAAAGTTATTTAACTGCAGTTTATCCAATTGAATTAATACTCTTTAAAGGTTCACCAACTTGCAATTGATTATTTTACTTTGTCAAATTTTTTTTTTCCTACTCTGCTAGAGTTTGGGGTTTTCTACAAAAGAACTTTCAGAGTCTCAGCATGCTGACTTTAAATTAAGTTCTTTAAAAAATCACAGGGGAGAGTGTAAAACAGGGGGTTAAGGGCACCTATGATTCTTGCTTGGAAGTCAAATGTTAGAAAGAGAAAACAGAAAAGTTTTCTGATGGAAACATCTCCCTTACACTGAGTAGATGATGAACCAAGGATGCCTTCTGCAAAGGGCACGAGCCTCATCAGGCCTCCTCTCGCAATGGGTGAGAAGGTGTTGTCAGGGATTCAAGTCACTGCATGCTCACAGACATGCTGCAGAAACTCCAGCCAAAACTTGAGTAGTTTAAATTTCTTTAAACACGACACAGAAAAATGTAACTTGAAAAGGAGAAGATTGCATTCAGTAAGTTATTTATGAATGTCTACCTTATGCAGTCTCCTCTGTGAGATACTATGTTAAGTGGGGTGTGAAAAATGAAAGAAAAGAGTGCCCCACCTCAACAGACTGCCTTGGACTCAGTATCTTTGCCCAACACATTGAGATTCCTTTGGCGTTTCATTCCATTCTCCTAGGGGATTTATCCTGGAAAATGATGCTTTACAGAGTCCAAAGTAATTAATAAAGCTAATACGGGTTCTAAATAGTCACTTCATATTTATAGTGGTCTAACTTTAGTAGAAAATTCTGCAAAACAATTTACTGATATAAATTTATATCAGTTCTGTTCAAAATGCCAGTCTGTAATAGGACAAGGATGGGTGCTGTGTACTTGTGCTTAGTTGCTCAGTTGTGTCCAACTCTTTGTGACCCTGTGGACTGTAGCCTGCCAGGCTCCTCTGTCTATGGAATTTTCCAGGCAAGAATGGGAAATGGAGTGGGTTGCCATATCCTACTCCAGAGGATCTTCCCGAACCAGGGATCAAACCAACATCTCTTGCATCTCCAGCATTGGCATGAGGGTTCTTTACCACTGTGCCACTTGGAAAGCCCTGAATAAGACAAAGAACTTGCACCAAAAATGAATGTGCTGCTTCCTTCATCAATAAATTTTGCTTCCAAAACAATAAATGTCAGCTGAGCTAAACAGTATTGTTAGTAAGGTAGTTGACCATTCTGGAGCAAGCTCTTTATTCCATCTCAAGTTAGTAACACATGGTTTAAGGATTGGTAGCTTATTTCATGAACCATATTTTAAATAACTACTCTTCACAACCCAGCTTAGATTTATAATCATCTAGAGCAAAATAAATAGCCAAATCAGAAAAGAGAAACAAAATAAAAAATTACTGAGGAGTAGATGTTATGGGGGAAAGTTAGGAAATGTAGGAAACAGAAGGAATAAAGGGGCTCTGTTACCCATCCAGGGAATAAAAACATACATTTTATCCAACCTCAATGGGCTGCTGGTTAAGAAGGGGGCCTTTTGTGATGTATTTAAATAATAGGTTGAGAACAAAACAAACACCTGTCGCAGTTGTAGGTTTCTTCTACTGCATCTGCACCTTATGTTTTCTCATTGCTCTTGGTACACTTAGAGGCAGGCAGAAAGCTCAGTTATCACCATTTAACTGGTGATAAAGCCAAACTGTCCCGATGGAACTGAACATGATATATTAAAGTGTTGATGCAGAAAGCAACAGAGAAGAGCTTGATACATACAGCTACAATATCTGGGAAAGAGGCTGCTTGGCAGCAGCTCATGGGTGATGAGATCATGCTTCTTCCCATCCCATCAGGTGGCAAAATTGGATCAACACAAATGTCTTGGAATGCAGTGAAGCCCAGACCCACAGGGCTGCTTCAGTGGGAATGTGTGGGAAACATTCATCATGTTACCCTTCACAACTGCTGGAGAATTCATTCCTTGAAGAATTACCCGACTTGATCAGTTCTCAGAGAGGACAGGTATAGCAATACTCCTGAGGAATTTTAAAGGACCAGGCTTCCCATAAGCCATTCCACATCCCCAGTCAATTCCCTCTACTCCTCACAGGCCAGGCGCACTTTGGGCCCAAGCCTCAAGCTCCAGTTTCTGACATGTCTCCTGAGTCCTGCTTGTTATATGCTCCATTCTTTCACATACCCCTCATCTTCTCCAGCATGCTCTTCCCTTAGCCAAACATTTTCTGAAATCCCACAGCCTCCATAGACTTTTCCTTCAGAACCACTTCAAAACGAGCTGAAAATTTCCTCCCAATTCTGTCTCTAAACCTAATTTTCAAATGTGCTTAATACTTGATAATGTTGGACCATCTATCAGCAAGCTACATCTCTGCTACCTGTCTACATGGCTTCTATATGTGCTTATCTGTATCAGTGTTTATACACTTGATTTAAAGTGCCAAGAGGGCAGATCTGGGGCTTGTGTGAGTCTTTTTGATACACTTAGTATCATTTCTATATTTGATACTGTAATGATGATGATCAAGAACTCAAGCTAGATGTGGCAGGTAGGTAAATTGCTTAAATTTAAACCATTCTACTCCCATTTTCATTTTTATTCTTCTGTTGCAAAGGTTGGAAAGCTAAAAGCTGTATTTCCCATATTCCTTCGTAGCTATGGTGCAGAATTGTGACATAGATCTTGATGATGTCATAAACTGAAATGTAGAAGCAAGAAACAAGGAGAGATGGCCATGCATAGAAATACATGGCCACCTGGAAAATACTGTAATAAAAACTGTTGATTCTTCTATGGTGGCTGAGGCAGAATTTCTGGTGTCCAGTTTCAGAAAAGGACCAATATTTGTTGAGTACCTACTACTGTGATAATGATATTCCATAGATTACCTAACTTTAATCTTTGAGTCAACTCTATCAGGTAGGTATTATCTTTCTTTCCTTTTAGAGGTGAGAAAACTGAAGCTCATAAAAGTTAAATAATGTCCCCCCAATTAATACAGTAAGTAGGGTACCTGGGGTTGCAACCCAAGTCCTTAGAAGGAAAAACAAGTATATATACACAAACCACTAAATACAAAGAAGCAGAGTGTTTCAAGAATACTATAGTTGCAGTGGTGCTGCAGGCATGGAAAGATAATGGAGAATAAACAATGAAATTTTTTTAAAAAACTAAATGGCTGTCAGATTTGCTTAGTAGGAAGTAGGAAATCACCGAGGAATCTCTGAAAGAGCTGTCTCTTTATAGTGCTAGAAACTAAAACTATATTGCAGACTTTTAAAGTGAACACATGGTTTGGAAATGATGAGCAGTTAATGAAAACATTTTTCAGCCAATCAAAGATGATGAGAGAAAGAGAAGATTGAATGGTAATTCAAAAAGATCTTAGATCGAGGAAAGATTTTTCTTATTGTTTCTACTTTTTTTTTTTTTCCATTGTTCCCGGATGCAGGATCCCAGGGCATATTTTCAGGCAGATAAAAAGGATCAAATAGAGAATTTGAAGATCAGAGAGAATAACTATGCTGGGTATAACCAAAAAGACCTAAGATAAAGTCAAATAATAGATTTGGATATTTGCAAGCACTAAGTGTAAGGAAATATTTTTAATATCAGACTGTTTCAGTCCACAAAACAGTAATCTGTACTTTCCCAGTGTGTTTTACTCAATAAAGACTCTCTTTTTAACAGTTTAATACATGCTGCATAAACTGGTTATATAAAGCAAGGCACGAGGCTGGAGGGCTCCCACTCCAATCTGACAACACTGTTTCGTCTTCACACCACCTGTCACATCTGTCAACGTTTTAACTAATGTCAGAGTTCTTCTTTTGCTAATGAGCTGCTATACAGAGAAGCACATCTCTGCTCAGTCCACGAGCTACAGCATAATGAACTAAGTGAGAGGCATCATCTTTCTCTGGAAGCCCCTCACTGCTGTAGAGGACCATCACTGCTCTTTTCCTCTTCTGTTACAGGCCCAAATTTAGCTATTTGTGGCCCGTCTAGGTGTGTTTCGCTTTGACATACTTAAAAAAAAAACAAAAACAACTCTCCTGCATCTAAAGGTGTCTGCGTTGGTCATGGCCTGAGTGATATATATGTAACTGAGTGAAGTGGTTGTGCTGTACCCCAAGCACTCTGCTAGCCCTCCCCTCTCCCAAATGCTACAGTCTCTTCTTCTAAAGTGATACTTTTTCAGAGTCTTCTATCTGTAACACCAAAAATCAAATGCTTGTAGCTCCCCAGTTTCCCTCATCTATGCTTATGGTTGTAATGTTCTGCCTGGAAGGTTCCTCTCTGTACCCTCCGTGTGGTTAACTCCCACTTTTCATTAAGAGTAAGTTATGGTGTGGACTTCCCCAGTGGTCCACTGGTTAAGAATCTGCCTTGCAATGCAGAGGATACGAATTCAGCACCTGATTGGGGAATTGAGACCCCACATGCTGCAGAACAACTAGAGTCCATGCAATGCAAGGAAAGATCTTGCATGATGCAACTAAGCCCCAACTCAGCCAAATAAATAAATAAATAAATTCTGACAGAAAGAGTCAGTTATGGCATCATCTCCTCCAGAGAGTATCCCCTGAATGCCCAGGCTGGCTTAAGTGTCCCTTCTCTGAGCTTCTGTTCTACCTTACATATGCCTCAGTCCTGGTAATTACATCACTCTATTGAAATGACTGATTTTTGTATTTTTTTTCCAAACCTGATTACAATCTCTACACATAAGGTGTCTTATTTATTCATTTCGCATTCACCTAGTACAGTGAACTGAAGGTGCCTCAGTGACAACTTTTAAGTGATAAACACAATGCCATTACTCATTAATTTTCAATAACTGATGCTGGCATTCCCTTTATTAGGTAGTATTTCCTTACTCTAAGTCTCCAGCTTGAGTAAATTCACATGAAATAGCAGTTATCCTAGGCATGAGAAACTACTACATTAGTCTTTCCCAAAGTGTGCTCCTCAAAACACTGGTCTTAATATGATCACAGAACCACATGTTCCTATGTATTTGCAGATGCTTCATACTATAAAAGTATGAGCTTCCCTTGTGACTCGCTGGTAAAGAATTTGCCTGCGATGAGGGAGACCTGGGTTCAATCCCTGGGTTGGGAAGATCCCCTGGAAAAGGGAAAGGCTACCCACTCCAGTATTCTGGCCTGGAGGATTCCATGGACTGTATAGTCCATGGGGTCACAAAGAGTCAGACACGACTGAGCAACTTTCACTTTACTTTCATTTTCATACTATATAAACACTTGGAGATTCACAAAGCACATTAAATTTGAAAAGTTCTAAGAAGTCAAATATGTTTTACTTTAACTCAGTGTTTCCAACGTTAATTCATTTAACCAACTAATCCTTATTTTTTCTTGCTGCTGCTGCTGCTGCTAAGTCACTTCAGTCATGTCCAACTCTGTGTGACCCCATAGACGGAAGCCCACCAGGCTCCCCCGTCCCTGGGATTCTCCAGGCAAGAACACTGGAGTGGGTTGCCATTTCCTTCTCCAATGTGTGAAAGTGAAAAGTGAAAGTGAAGTTGCTCAGTTGTGTCCGACCCTTAGCGACCCCACGGACTGCAGCCTACCAGGCTCCTCCATCCATGGGATTTTCCAGGCAAGAGTACTGGAGTGGCTTGCCATATGCCTTGGCGGTTGTTTAATCATTAAATTGCGTCGGACTCTTTGCAACCCCATGGATTATACCCCACCAGGCTCCTCTGTCCATGAGATTCCTCAGGCAAGAATACTGGATTGTGTTGCCAGTTCCTACTCCAGGTGATCTTCCTGACCCAAGGGTCAAACCTGCATCTCCTCCATTGCAGGCAGATTCTTTACCACTGAGCCACCTGGTGGGGGGAGGAGGAATATCATCTATTAATATCCCACAGATTTAGTATTCCTCAGAAAATACTTTGAGAAACTCTGCCATACTAATCAGTCATTTTAATAGAGTCATTCATGGGCATTCTGGGAAAGTCAGAGACTCTTCTTAGGGACTATTTGAACTCTAACATTTCCTTTTTTTTTAAATTTAATTTTTATTTTTTTATTGGAGGCTAATTACTTTACAATATTATATTGGTTGGTTTTGCCATACATTGACATGAATCTGCCCCGGGTGTCCATGTGTTCCCCTTCTTGAACCCCCATCCCACCACCCTCCTCCCTATATCCTCCCTCCAGGTCATCCCCGTGCACCAGCCCCGAGCATCCAGTATCATGCGTAGAACCTAGACTGGTGATTCATTTCACATATGATAATATACATGTTTCAATGCCATTCTCCCAAATCATCCCACCCTCACCCTCTCCCACAGAGTCCCAAAGACTGTTCTATACACCTGTGTCTCTTTTGCTATCTCATATACAGGGTTAAGGTTACCATCTTTCTAAATTCCATATATATGCATTAGTATACTGTATTGGTGTTTTTCTTTCTGGCTTACTTCACTCTGTATAATAGGTTCCAATTTGATCCACCTCATTAGAACTGATTCAAAAGTATTCTTTTTGATGGCTAAATAATACTCCATTGTATATATGTACCAAAGCTTTTTTATCCATTCGTCTGCAGATGGACATCTAGGTTGTTTCCATGTCCTCGCTATTATAAACAGTGCTGCGATGAACATTAGAGTACATGTGTCTCTTTCAATTCTGGTTTCCTCGGTATGCCTAGGAGTGCGATTGCTGGGTCATATGGCAGTTCTATTTCCAGTTTTTTTAGGAATCTCTGCACTGTTCTCCATAGTGGCTGTACTAGTTTGCATCCCACCAACAGTGGAAGAGGGTTCCCTTCTCTCCACACCCTCTCCAGCATTTATTGCATGTAGACTTTTGGATAGCAACCATTCTGACTGGTGTGAAATGGTATCTCATTGTGGTTTTGATTTGCATTTCTCTGATTATGAGGGATGTTGAGCATTTTTTCATGTGTTTGTTAGCCATCTTTATGTCTTCTTTGGAGAAATGTCTGTTTAGTTCTTTGGCCCATTTTTTGATTGGGTCATTTATTTTTCTGGAATTGAGCTGCAGGAGCTGCTTGTATATTTTGGAGAATAATCTTTTATCAGTTGCTTCATTTGTTATTATTTTCTCCCATTCTGAAGGCTATCTTTTCACCTTGCTTGTAGTTTCCTTTGCTGTGCAGAAGCTTTTGATTTTAATTAGGTCCCATTTGTTTATTTTTGCTTTTATTTCCAATATTCTGGGAGGTGGGTCTTGGAGGATCCTGCTGTGATTTATGTCGGAGAGTGTTTTGCCTACGTTCTCCTCTAGAAGTTTTATAGTTTCTGGTCTTACATTTAGCTCTTTAACCCATTTTGTGTTTATTTTTGTGTATGGTGTTAGGAAGTGTTCTAGTTTCATTCTTTTACAAGTGGCTGACCAGTTTTCCCAGCACCACTTGTTAAAGAGACTGTCTTTTCTCCATTTTATATTCTTGCCTCCTTTGTCAAAGATAAGGTGTCCATAGGTACGTGGATTTATCTCTGGGCTTTCTATTTTGTTCCATTGATCTTTATTTCTGTCTTTATGCCAGTACCATACTGTCTTGATGACTGTGGTTTTGTAGTAGAGCCAGAAGTCCGGCAGGTTGATTCCGCCAGTTCCATTCTTCTTCCTCAAGATTGCTTTGGCTATTCGAGGTTTTTTGTATTTCCATACATATTGTGAGAGTATTTGTTCTAGCTCTGTGAAAAATATCGTTGGTAGCTTGATAGGGATTGCATTGAATGTATAAATTACTTTGGGTAGTATACTCATTTTCACAATATTTATTCTTCCAATCCACGAACACGGTATATTTCTCCATCTATCAGTGTCCTCTTTGATTACTTTCACCAGTGTTTTATTGTTTTCTATGTACAAGTCTTTTGTTTCTTTCAGTTCAGTTCAGTTCAGTTCAGTCGCTCAGTCGTGTCCGACTCTCCGTGACCCCATGAATCACAGCACGCCAGGCCTCCCTGTCCATCACCAACTCCCGGAGTACACTCAAACTCATGTCCACAGAGTCGGTGATGCCATCCAGCCATCTCATTCTCGGTCATCCCCTTCTCCTCCTGTCCCCAATATTTCCCAGCATCAGAGTCTTTTCCAGTGAGTCAACTCGTCTCATGAGGTGGCCAAAGTATTGCAGTTTCAGCTTTAGCATCAGTCCCTCCAATGAACATCCAGGACTGATCTCCTTTAGAATGGACTGGTTGGATCTCCTTGCAGTATAAGGGACTCTCAAGAGTCTCCTCCAACACCACAGTTCAAAAGCATTGATTCTTCGGCGATCAGCTTTCTTCACAGTCCAACTCTCACATCCATACATGACCACGGGAAAAACCATAGCCTTGACTAGACGGACCTTGGTTGGCAAAGTAATGTCTCTGCTTTTTAATATACTATCAAGGTTGGTCATAACTTTCCTTCCAAGGAGTAAGCGTCTTTTAATTTCATGGCTGCGATCAGCATCTGCAGTGATTTTGGAGCCCAAAACAATAAAGTCTGACACTGTTTCCACTGTTTCCCCTTCTATTTCCCATGAAGTGATGGGACCAGATGCCATGATCTTTGTTTTCTGAATGTTGAGCTTCAAGCCAACCTTTTCACTCTCCTCTTTCACTTTCATCAAGAGGCTTTTGAGTTCCTCTTCACTTTCTGCCATAAGGGTAGTGTCATCTGCATATCTGAGGTTATTTATATTTCTCCCAGCAATCTTGATTCCAGCTTGTGCTTCTTCCAGCCCAGCGTTCCTCATGATGTACTCTGCATATAAGTTAAATAAGCAAGGTGACAAGATACAACCTTGACATACACCTTTTCTTATTTGGAACCAGTCTGTTGTTCCATGTACAGTTCTAACTGTTGCTTCCTGACCTGCATACAGGTTTTAGGTAGATATATTCCTAAGTATTTAATTCTTTTCATTGCAACAGTGAATGGAATAGTTTCCTTAATTTCTCTTTCTATTTTCTCATTATTAGTGTATAGGAATGCAAGGGATTTCTGTGTGTTGATTTTATATCCTGGAACTTTATTGTATTCATTGATTAGCTCTAGTAGTTTTCTGGTAGAATCTTTAGGGTTTTCTGTGTAGAGGATCATGTCATCAGCGAACAGTGAGAGTTTTACTTCTTCTTTTCCAATTTGTATTCCTTTTATGTCTTTTTCTGCTCTGATTGCTGTGGCCAAAACTTCCAGAACTATGTTGAATAGTAGTGGTGAGAGTGGGCACCCTTGTCTTGTTCCTGACTTGAGGGGAAATGCTTTCAGTTTTTCACCATTGAGGATAATGTTTGCTGTGGGTTTGTCATATATAGCTTTTATTATGTTGAGATATGTCCCTTCTATTCCCACTTTCTGGAGGGTTTTTATCATAAATGGCTGTTGAATTTTGTGGAAGGCTTTCTCTGCATCTATTGAGATAATCATTTGATTTTTATTTTTCAGTTTGTTAATGTGGTGTATTACATTGATTGATTTGCGAATATTGAAGAATCCTTGCATTCCAGGGATAAAGCCCACTTGGTCATGATGTATGATCTTCTTAATGTGTTGTTGGATTCTGATTGCTAGAATTTTGTTAAGGATTTTTGCATCTATGTTCATCAGTGATATTGGCCTGTAGTTTTCTTTTTTTGTGAGATTTTTACCAAGTTTTGGGATTAGGGTTATGGTGGCCTCATAGAATGAGTTTGGAAGTTTCCCTTCCTCAGCAATTTTTTGGAAGAGTTTGAGTAGAATAGGTGTTAGCTCTTCTCTAAATTTTTGGTAGAATTCAGCTGTGAAACTGTCTGGACCTGGGCTTTTGTTTGCTGGAAGATTTCTGATAACAGCTTCTATTTCTGTCCTCATGATGGGTCTGTTCAGATTTTCTATTTCTTCCTGGTTCAGTTTTGGAAAGTGGTACTTTTCTAAGAATTTGTCCATTTCTTCCAAGTTATTCATTTTATTGCCATATAATTGCTGATAGTATTCTGTAATGATCCTTTGTATTTCTATGTTGTCGGTTGTGATCTCTCTATTTTCATTTCTAATTTTATTGATTTGGTTCTTCTCCCTTTGTTTCTTGATGAGTCTGGCTAGTGGTTTGTCAATTTTATTTACCCTCTCAAAGAACCAGCTTTTGGCTTTGTTGATTTTTGCTATGGTCTCTTTTGTTTCTTTTGCATTTATTTCTGCCCTAATTTTTAAGATTTCTTTCCTTCTACTAACCCTGGGGTTCTTCATTTCTTCCTTTTCTAGTTTCTTTAGATGTAAAGTTAGGTTATTTAGTTGACTTTTTTCTTGTTTCTTAAGGTGTGCCTGTATTGCTATGAACCTTCCCCTTAGCACTACTTTTACAGCGTCCCAGAGGTTTTGGTTTGTTGTGTTTTCATTTTCATTCATTTCTATACATATTTTGATTTATCTTTTGATTTCTTCTATGATTTGTTCATTATTCAGCATCCTGTTGTTCAGCCTCCATATGTTGGAATTTTTAATAGTTTTTCTCCTGTAATTGAGATCTAATCTTACTGCATTGTGGTCAGAAAAGATGCTTGGAATGATTTCAATTTTTTTTGAATTTACCAAGGCTAGATTTTTGACCCAGGATGTGATCTATCCTGGAAAAGTTTCCATGTGCGCTTGAGAAAAAGGTGAAATTCATTGTTTTGGGGTGGAATGTCCTATAGATATCTATTAGGTCCAACTGGTCTATTGTATCATTTAAAATTTGTGTTTCCTTGTTAATTTTCTGTTTAGTTGATCTATCCATAGATGTAAGTGGGGTATTAAAATCTCCCACTATTATTGCATTGTTGTTAATTTCCCCTTTCATACTTGTTAGTAATTGTCTTACATATTGCGGTGCTCCTATGTTGGGTGCATAAATATTTATAATTGTTATATCTTCTTCTTGGATTGATCCTTTGATCATTATGTAGTTTCCTTCTTTGTCTCTTTTCACAGCCTTTGTTTTAAAGTCTATTTTATCTGATATGAGTATTGCTACTCCTGCTTTCTTTTGGTCTCTATTTGTGTGGAATGTCTTTTTCCAGCCCTTCACTTTCAGTCTGTATGTGTCCCTGATTTTGAGGTGGGTCTCTTGTAGACAACATATATGGGGGTCTTGTTTTTGTATCCATTTAGCCATCCTTTGTCTTTTGGTTGGGGCATTCAACCCATTTACGTTTAAGGTGATTATTGATAAGTATGATCCCGTTGCCATTTTCTTTATTGCTTTGGGTTCGAGTTTATATACCCTTTCTGTGTTCCTGTCTAGAGAAGATCCTTTACTATTTGTTGGAGAGCTGGTTTGGTGATGCTGAATTCTCTCAGCTTTTGCTTGTCTGTAAAGCTTTTGATTTCTCCTTCATATTTGAATGAGATCTTTGCTGTGTATAGTAATCTGGGCTGTAGGTTACTTTCTTTCATCACTTTAAGTATGTCTTGCCATTCCCTCCTGGCCTGAAGAGCTTCTGTTGAAAGATCAGCTGTTATCCTTATGGGAATCCCCTTGTGTGTTATTTGCTGCTTTTCCCTTGCTGCTTTTAATATTTGTTCTTTGTGTTTGATCTTTGTTAATTTGATTAATATGTGTCTTGGAATATTTCGCCTTGAGTTTATCCTGTTATGGACTCCTTGGGTTTCTTGGACTTGGGTGATTATTTCCTTCCCCATTTTAGGGAAATTTTCAACTATTATCTCCTCAAGTATTCTCTCATGGTCTTTCTTTTTGTCTTCTTCTTCTGGGACTCCTATGATTCGAATGTTGGGGTGTTTAACATTGTCCCAGAGGTCTCTAATATTGTCCTCATTTCTTTTAATTTGGCTTTTTTTCTTTTTCTGTCTCTGTTTCATTTATTTCTACAATTCTATCTTCTAGCTTGCTTATCCTGTCTTCTGCCTCCGTTATTCTGCTGTTTGTTCCCTCAAGAGTGTTTCTGATCTTATCTATTGCATTATTCATTGTATATTGACTCTTTTTTATTTCCTCTAATTCCTTATTAAACATTTCTTTCATCTTCTCAATCCTTTTCTCCACTTTATTTATCTGTAACTCCATTTTGCTTTCCAGATTTTGAATCATTTTCACAATTAAAATTCAAAATTCTTTATCAGGTAGATTCCCTATATCTTCCTCTTTTGTTTGTGTTGGTGGGCATTTATCTTGTTCCTTTACTTTCTGGGTATTTCTCTGTCTCTTCATCTTGCTTATATTGCTGTGCTTGGGATGGCCTTTCCGTCTTCTGACAGTTTGTGGAGTCCTCTTTATTATGTAGTTTCTTCACTGTGTGTGGGGTTTGGTGGGTGACTTGTCAAGGTTCCCTAGTTAGGGAAGCTTGTGTCGGTATTCTGGTGGGTAGAGCTGGATTTCTTCTCTCTGGAGTGCAATGAAGTGTCCAATAATGAGTTTGAGATGTCACTGGGTTTGGAGTGGCTTTGGGCAGCCTGTATATTGAAGCTCAGGGCTATTCTCCTGTGTTGCTGGAGAATTTGTGTGGTATGTCTTTCTCTGAAACCTGTTGACCCTTGGGTGGTGCCTGGTTTCAGTGTATGTATGGAGGCATTTGATAAGCACCTATCAATTAATGTTCCCTGGAACAGGAGATCTCTGGTGTTCTCAGGATTTGGACTTAAGCCTCTGCCTCTGGTTTTCAGTCTTATTCTTGCAGTAGGCTCAAGGCTTCTCCCTCTGTTACTTCCAAGGCAGTTCCTTCTGTTAAAACTCTTCTGTTTGCTGGTCTCTTCAGTGTCTAATTCCCGTCCTGACACAAGGGGGCGGTGGTGGACACTTTTTTGGCTCACCTGTTCAGTCCTGCTGTGGGGAGGGAGGGACACTGCTAGCAAATATCACTGGCGTCTGTGGGGAGTGCTTGCAGTGTCTCAGCTACACTGGGAATGCTCCCGCTGATGGCATGTGTGCTTTCCCTGTTTATGCTGCGCAGGCTCTAGGTTTCTCTGCTGGGAGCTCTCCATGGCTGGCGCTGGGTTGCATGCACTTCCCAGGTCTGAGCAGCTCAGGTTTAGGTACTCGGGTAGTCCACAAAGGCACAGACTTGGTTGGGCCTGTGTTTTGTGCCTTCCCCAGTCTGTGCAGCTCAGGTGACCAGGCGTTTGGTGAGCGCAGTCACTGCGACTTATTGCCTCCCCGGTCCCTGCCACTCAGTTTTTCTGGGTGTACAACCAGCGCACCTTCTCAGGTGGATATTGACTGGCCTGAACCCAAGAAGTCTTGGTTAGCAATGAAGCCTGCCTGCAGCTTGGTATGGGAAGCCTCTCTGGGGCCGTGGTTGCCCCTTCTGGCTCTGGCTGCCCTCCCCTGCCTGTCCCCATGGGGGATGGGGGATGGGCCAACGGCAGCTGGCTCGCTCTGCTCAGTCCTTTGTTCTGCGAGCAGGGCTGGCGGAGTCTTAGGTTGGGGCTTTTTGTCTTTTCGCAGGCTTTTCACCTTTCCGCGGGGTTGCTGTCCCACAGTCTGCTTAGCTGTTTCCTGTTAGCGCCCTCAGACTGCCCTTGCGGAGTTCAGGCCCGGTCCTCTCTCTAAGCGCTGCCGCCCATGCCTCCCTACCCAGCCCCTGCGTGCTAGTGGAGGGTGCAGGCATCTGCGCTGCTTCTCCGCTGGGAGTTTCCTCTGGGCACTTAGTTTGTGGGTTTTAATTACTTATTTCTTTTTTCTCCTGGTTATGTGGCGCTTTGAGGTTCCAAGGCTCACCACAGACTCGCCGGTGAGTGTTTCCAGGTGTTTGGAAACTTCTCTCTTTTTTATTTTTAGGCCTCCCTTCCCGGGATGGAGCTTCGTCCCTCCCTCTTTTGTCTTTCTTTTTATCTTTTATACTATTTCCTACCTCCTTTCGAAGACAATGGGCTGCTTTTCTGGGTGCCTGATGTCCTCTGCCGGCATTCAGAAATTGTTTTGTGGGATTTACTCAGCGTTCAAATGTTCTTTTGCTGATTTTGTGGGGGAGAAAGTGGTCGCCTATTCCTCCACCATCTTCCTAAGCCCCCTCTGAACTCTAACATTTCTTTAGCTATTGTTCATAAAAATCAGTTCTGCATTTGACTATGGATAGATATATGAAAGAAGACAAAAACCTCAATTTTAGAAAAGAAGACATCCTCATGGTTAATGTTTCCTATCACCACATTTCAGGCATTTTTCAAGTGTTCTGAGAATCCATGGAAAATAATTTTATTCCTAACAAGAGCTCCTCACTCTTATCACTCCTGATAAGATATCTGGAAACATACTCATTCTTGGTGAGAGTTTACAGATTTGGAGTATTTTCAGAGGCATCCACTAAAAATATCCATACTTTCCAAAATGAAATGTTCTGTATGATACCAGTTTCTGCTTCATGGACACAAGAGCATGTACAGGTATACATACATATGCATGCATTTCCTTGCCTATAAATTAGTTGTCAAAATTAAGCACCAAAATGTGCTTAATTTGGCATATTTGAACATTTTCTCTCTTTCAATCTAAAATCAGCATTTTCTGTCAAACTCATTCTTGAGATTATTCTAGCACATCATGTGATAACACCTCATCTGTCAAAAAAATAGTTTTCCAGTTTTATAACACTAGAGGACTATTTGAATCAAGAATGGATTAAGGTTAACACTTACTGAGGGCCCACTGTTGACAAAATTCTGTATGATACACTGAAGTCATTCTGTATGCATGTGCTCAGTTGTGTCTGACACTTGGCAACCCCATGGACTGTAGCCTGTCAGGCTCCTCTGTCCATGAGATTTTCCAGGTGAGAATACTGGCCTAAAGTCATCCTATATATACATTTAAAATGTGGTGTTGACTCAGATGAGGTTGTTCAGTGTTGAAATTGAAGATGGCTGTGCTAACCAACATATTCACTTTTCTAAGCTAGAAAGACTGAAGTGACTCAGCAGCAGCAGCAAGCTAGAAAGAGATGACTTCAAAGTTTTATAGGCATTGTGTACATGACCCTTTCTGATTCTATACAGATACAGTCTCAAATACCTCCTCAAGACAGTGGGGCAAGTTTGAGCAAGGAGACAACTGTGCATATGTCACTAAGTATAAAGCTAATCCCTACAACAATTTCTTGGATCCCTAATGAGATCTCAGTAAGTGCAATAAACAAATGAAGCCCAAATAAATTCCCAAGGAAATATGGATGAATGCAAATTCAGTAGCACCTCAAGTATCTTTCTGACCCCTTTTATTAGACCCAACACGTTGCATTTCATAAAACTCACCACTCGTGATTGTTGCTACTTGTTTTCTTCGCCATCTTTTAAGCTGTGTGAGAACATGGATTTTTTCTTATACTCTACTATATTCTCATTGCCCACTCCTGTGCCTGAGGCGCAGAAGATATGGAATAAATCTTTGTGGAATTAGTAAATTGACATTTTCTAAGTGTCAGCTAGTGCTGTCTCTCTTGAGTTAAACTGCAGGCCCCTTCAAGGGAGAGATTTTTGCCTATTCTATCTTTTAACAACCCCCCAGGGTGTATTTCAGCGAACCGACTGTTAAACTTTCACATGTGTATGTTCTGTCTGCCCTCCGAAAATAAGTTTCTTGAGGTTAGTGACCACGCCTCATTCATCTTTTTCTCTACATCATTTAATATGTTCTCTGGTGCTGAGAAGCTGGATTAATCGCTTTGAATTAAGGAATAAACAAATAGATGCAAATCTACAATCTAGTGTGGCAGACATATACACACATACTACAGTGTAAACAGAGGGCATTATTGAACGTTCTGTGGCTGTTATGCAGTTGCTAAATCATGTCCAGCTCTTTGCGACCTCATGGCACACCAGGCTCCTCTGTCCTCCACTATCTCCTGGAATTTGTTCAAATTCATGTCCACCGAGTAGATGATGCTATCATTCTCTGTCACCCCCTTCTCTTCCTGCCCTCAGTCTTTCCCACCATCAGGGTCTTTTCCAGTGAGTTGGCTCTTCCCATCAGGTGGCTGAAGTATTGGAGCTTCAGCATCAGTCCTTTCAATGAATATTCAGGGTTCATTTCCTTTAGGATTGACTGGTTGATCTCCTTGCAGCCCAAGGGACTCACAAGAACAAAATGTGCTATAAGCAAGTATTGAGATAGATGATATTTAATTACATTAGTCAGATCTGTAAAGATTACATGGAGAAAATGACATTTGATCAAGCCCTTCAAGGATGGTTAAAATTTCAACACACAAAGGTGGGGCAAAGGCACTGAGGCAGAAAAAAAGAAGAGCATTTGCATTTGGAAGAGAAAAGTAAAAGGGGAGCTACAGCTAAATCATACTAGAGGGAAAAATAAAAAGAGGCACGAGAGCTATGTTCAGAGATGTGGTAAAGAAAAAACAAAAACAATGTTCTGACAAGATTGTTAAAGGCTTTAAATGCCAGTGGACTGAAAGTAGACTAGAACTTTCCTATTGCCTTTGAATTTCAGCTAAAACCTTAAAGCTAAGAAGGATGGTAATTAACATGACTCATTTTAAGGTGTGGTACCAGAAATGCTGATGAAAGACTTAATCAGAGTTAACCAAACTTTGTCACCACTAACAGCCTATACCACAGCTAGAAACTTACTGTGAAGATACTTGGAAATGAGGGAATTAACAAGAGCAGGAAGTGCTGTGACAGTTCTCCCCCAACCAATATCTATCTCAAGCCAAGTGAAGGAGACCCCAAGAGGACATATGCAAGGCCTGGAATTACTTGCAAGAGAAGAAATTTTATTCTCAAATTATAAGCTGGTTAGAGATAGAAACCAATAGATGGCTACCACCAGAGCAGAACTCAAAAACATTTTCAAGAGAGCATCAGGCAAGGATACAGGGGTCCAGGGCCTATGATGAAGACAGAAGCAAGTGCCTGCTTGAGGCTGGCAGAGCTGCCTGTGAAGGCAAGACAAGAAGCCATGATCGGGTGGCTAATCAAGTGCCTCCATTTGGTAAGGCAAGGACATGTATACTTTCCCATGGACCACATGGAACCTGAAGAAGGCAGTCCAGTCATCTCTAATGGACCCTGCCCAAGAGGACCCTGCCAGGGAGAAGAGACTCCATGGAAAAGGGCAGGAGTCTACTGCAGGAAGGGAAGAAATGAGGGGAAAGTGTCTCCTGAGTCAGGGAACAGTGCGATGCAGAAGGCTGCACAGGCTGTCCTAAGAAGTATATGCCCAAGGATGCCATTAACACTGGAACACTCCTTAACAGAGTATTAAAGTTCTCAGAGAACTGCACATAGTACCCCTTCCTCTTTCCCTTCCTCCCCACCTGTACTTCAGAGGATCTGAAGGGGGAAAGGGAGAATTTAGTCAGAAAAAAAGAAGGCTCAGACACCCATCTCCCCAATAATTTTCTGAACCTTAGCTAAAGAGAGGGGTCATGCTTTGAATTAAATAGGAAACAGAAGTTTTGATATATACTAGGCAAAACAAAGATCATGGCATCTGGTCCCATCACTTCATGGGAAATAGATGGGGAAACAGTGGAAACAGTGTCAGACTTTATTTTTTTGGGCTCCAAAATCATTGCAGATGCTAACTGCAGCCATGAAATTAAAAGACGCTTACTCCTTGGAAGGAAAGTCATGACCAACCTAGATAGCATATTAAAAAGCAGAGACATTACTTTGCCAACCAAGGTCCGTCTAGTCAAGGCTATGGTTTTTCCCATGGTCATGTATGGATGTGAGAGTTGGACTGTGAACAAAGCTGAGCGCCGAAGAATTGATGCTCTTGAACTGTGGTGCTGGAGAAGACTCTTGAGAGTCCCTTGGACTGCAAGGAGATCCAACCAGTCCATTCTAAAGGAGATCAATCCTGGGTGTTCATTGGAAGGACTGATGCTAAAACTGAAACTCCAATACTTTGGCCACCTCATGCGACGAGTTGACTCACTGGAAAAGACTCTGATGCTGGGAGGGATTGGGGGCGGGAGGAGACGGGAATGACAGAGAATGAGATGGCTGGATGGCATCACCGACTCGATGGACATGAGTTTGAGTGAACTCTGGGAGTTGGTGATGGACAGGGAGGCCTGGCATGCTGTGATTCATGGGGTCGCAAAGAGTTGGACACGACTGAGTGACTGAACTGAACTGAACTGAGGCAAATTATTAATCATTAAAAAGAAGTCCTTCTAATATCCAATAGTGACAGAAAGTAATAGAGTCTACCCAAATATAATCAAGGGTGATGGCCATGGAAGGAAATAAAAATCGTTTCCTGACGGTTCCAATCCATCTGATAAGTTGGCTTGAACTTTTTCAGCTTGTGATGGAGGTCAATAGGTTGTTTTAAAGGAAATAAATATTATGAACTGATTTGTGATTTAAAGATACCCCCTTAAAACCATAGGCAGATTACTGAAAGACTGAACACTTGTTAGAGCTTTATAAACTTTATTATTAATTTCCTCACATGATAGAAGTGGGATGGCTTTGTGGGAAAAGAATAAATTTCTTCTCATTCTAATTCCCCAAAAAGAATAGGATTAAAAATCCTTAATAAACCATAAAAAGGACCCCAAAACTAATATTTTAAAATATTAAATTTGCCTACTGAACCTTAATAGACTCATGAACATGTCTATTTTAAGATATGGAAGTCCTACCTTTCAGATTTTAGTTTCTTCCTCTTGATTTTTTAAAATTTGTTTCTGAATCTGAAAGAACTTTGTACCTGAAAACACATCTTTAGAAATGGTTTAACTATTCACACCTTCTCAAAGAACAGGCAAATCCACAGATTTACCTATAAAACTATTCCCTTCACCCCAGGACATCTGTCCTCTGCTGTGGAACCTGAAGTGCGGAATAGAGTAATGAAGATAGTAATCAGGCCCTTCGGCTCTATTCACCCGCGTTATGAAGATACAAAAATAAGACTTAGACAAATGCAGTAGGGACTTTGATATATTTAGATGGTCACAAGCTGAATTTTGCTCGTCACTGCTATAAAGAGGTGAGGAAAAGCTTTTAAAAAACTGTTTTTAAGATGCAAGGTGTAGGGAGTTAAGATCATCCCTATAACTTGCTAAAACTGATGCTAACAATACACAGTGCCACTTGCAATCTGTTGGGCTCTTATGCAACCCCACCATCAACGGCACTGAGAGCTGGGTCAAGACCGATAAACTTTCTCCTCAAATGTCTTTGTAAGGCCTGCACAAGCCCTCCAAGGCCCATCACCCCTGGGCCTCTTCCTCCAGATTAGAGCCATGTCGGCCTAGATTATGACCCATGCTTGGTAGTCTCTTGCTCTCCTTTTTTTCCTTCTCTCCATCAGTCCTCTTTTGCTCTGAGTTATGGAATCATTCATTTTGATCTTGCAACTCCAATGCCAGATATTTTTTGAGAAATATTATTAAACTAAAATAGAACAATACATTGGAGTTAGAGCAATCAGCTATAGAGGTGTGGGCACTCTGCCTTGCATGTCTGAATCTCTGGAAATCTTGCTACCATTCCCAACTACCAGGGGACAGTTATAGTTGAAACTACAATTGAAAGTTACAGCTCAAATGACTCAAAAGAGAGCCAAAGGTTCTGGATTATTTTTTACATTATCCTGAAAAATCTCTCATATCAGTGGATAACCACACTGCAACATGGACACAGAATATGGTGAGAGTTGGTCCTTATTTAGGTCTGAATGCCTGCCTGTGTTTTACTTTGCTGCCTTGCTTCTAACCAGTGGAAACTGAGTGCATCAGGCTTTTCAAGCCAGAAGCAGAGCAGGCAGAAATCAGGACTTAAAGGAAACACAGAACAGGCCAGGAGAATAGATAATGATAACAGGGGATCCCAGATATCAGATTTACCTTCTACTTAAGCTAATAGGCACTTCTTGCTGGAATAGCCAATGCCAACAATGGCTAGTCGGCCGTGGAACAAGCCACCACGTCCCGTAATCCCTGGTGCAGGTCTGATGTGGAACCTCAACTCATCATATGAAGTCTATTCTAAAATGGCATAACAGTAAAGAGTTATTTATTGTCTCTTCACCACAACTGACTTATTAATTTTTTAAAAAGGGGATCATTATAAAGTCTGCCTCTTATCTGCTTAATTGTTTACTTTGAGGATAAACAAATGAATGCTTTTGAAATGTTTAGAGCACAAGATATAAAATGAGGGGCTTCATATACTTCATTCTAGCCTTAGGTGAAACATAAAATAACAACCAGATACCAGCAACTTTTCCATGGTGATGGCCTCACAGTCTCCATGATAGCTATTTAACTAGTGAAGTCAAGGAAACTTTAGGTTTTGACTGTGTCTTCATCACTGATCACATAAATGCATTTTTATAAAGCAAAACATATAACAAATTCAACCAATCAGTAAAATTTTGAAATATATCTAAACAAAGAAAATGGGATTTTAAAAGCTAACATAGCAAAGTGGCTACAGTTCAGTTCAGTTCAGTCGCTCAGTCGTGTCCGACTCTTTGCGACCCCATGAATCACAGCACTGTATGCAGGTCAGGAAGCAAGTTAGAACTGGACATGGAACAACAGACTGGTTCCAAATAGGAAAAGGAGTGCGTCAAAAGGTATATTGTCACCCTGCTTATTTAATTTATATGCAGAGTACATCATGAGGAACGCTGGGCTGGAGGAAGCACAAGCTGGAATCAAGATTGCTGGGAGAAATATCAATAACCTCAGATATGCAGATGACACCACCCTTATGGCAGAAAGTGAAGAGAAACTCAAAGGCCTCTTGATGAAAGTGAAAGAGGAGAGTGAAAAGTTTGGCTTGAAGCTCAACATTCAGAAAATGAAGATCATGGAATCTGGTCCCATCACTTCATAGGAAATAGATGGGGAAACAATGGAAACAGTGTCAGACTTTATTTTTTTGGGCTCCAAAATCACTGCAGATGCTGATTGCAGCCATGAAATTAAAAGACGCTTACTCATTGGAAGGAAAGTCATGACCAACCTAGATAGCATATTAAAAAGCAGAGACATTACTTTGCCAACCAAGGTCCGTCTAGTCAAGGCTATGGTTTTTCCCGTGGTCATGTATGGATGTGAGAGTTGGACTGTGAAGAAAGCTGATCGCCAAAGAATTGATGCTTTTGAACTGTGGTGCTGGAGAAGACTCTTGAGAGTCCCTTGGACTGCAAGGAGATCCAACCAGTCCATTTTAGAGGAGATCAATCCTGGGTGTTCATTGGAAGGACTGATGCTGAAGCTGAAACTCCAATACTTTGGCCACCTCATGCGAAGAGTTGACTCACTGGAAGAGTCTGATGCTAGGAGGGATTGGGGGTGGGAGGAGACGGGGATGACAGAGAATGAGATGGCTGGATGGCATCACTGACTCGATGGACATGAGCTTGAGTGAACTCCGGGAGTTGGTGATGGATAGGGAGGCCTGGCGTGCTGTATCAAAAGTGGCTACAGAATGTGGCAATAACACACCAACCTGGCATTCAGGTGAAGAATGGCCACAGTGCTCTATAAATATTACTTCCTGAAAGGAAATGCACTTTACATCAGCCGCTCTCTAATCTGTAACCTGATTTTCTTTCTTTCTGTATTTGGTCATTCAGGATTACAAGGTGTGTCCAGCAATGTTCTAAATCCTGGAGGTACAGTGATGAACCCGAGGGGCACGGTCCCTGCCCTCTGAGTTTCTTGCATTTTAAGGGGAAAATATATAACAAATACGTAGGAAATAACGTAATAACCTCAGAGTGAGAAACCTGCTCTAATAAGTAACAAAAAGACATCCAATAGGAAGGAAATAGGCTTCTGAGGAGGTGACTTTAGAACTGGCGGTGAAAGGTTTTGTTTCCTGATAAATCTGTGGTGCCGTGAGATAGCAGCTAGTAAGCACTCAATAAATATTTGTTGAATGAATGAGTGAAAGGATGAACAGAGAGAAGAGAGAAGGCTTCACAGATGTTAAAATGTGCAAGAGAGCTGAGGGCTGACAAATGCAGGACCACGGAGTCGGGTGTTAGAGTGAGGGAAGGAAGGCCATCGTGGCTTGAGGATAATGGGCAGGAGGTGGGAGGAGATGAGGTAGGAGAGCAGGCGGGGGTGCACCGTGTTTCTTGGTAGACACTCACAGTCTTGGCTCATCAGCAACACTCATCAAGGGGCCACCTCTGCAGATGCCTACCTGAACTTGTTTCCAAATTCCGAGTGAGTATCCTCTCCTTTATGCTGGCTGCAACACAGAGATTCCTTCACTCGTCAGGGTCTCATTCAAGCTCCCCAGCATCCACTGTAACCCCTCTCACCAGAGAAAAGGGGGACTATCCCTCACCCAGCCCTCAGCTCCTCTCTTAGGGAGGCCATGTCTCACTCCAAACATCCCTCTGTGATAATCCCCAGCCGCCGTCACTGCTTCCCCTTCATTACACTTACCCTCCATTTTTATTTTTGTAAGATATTTTATGTCCCCACAATCCTATGAACAGAATGAAGGCAGGAACTGTGTCATTTGTCCATCACTGTTGCACATGCTGGGGACTCAATAAATATGTCCTGAGTGAATAAACTTACTCCAACCATTACCTTAAATACAAAGACTGGAGGAAACATGCTTAAATATTTCCTATTTGGGGATTCAGAAACAATTAGCTATATTGTCTCTGACCTTACAACAACATTTTCTAGAAGAAGGCAAAGGTTCTTGGCTCTCTTCCTAACTTGGACAGGATAAGGCATGCGACTTTGGGCAAATCATTTAACCCTGCCTGTGCCTGGGGGTGGGGTGGGAAAGGGGAAGCCTGACTGCCTTGGGGCAGTTTTGGAGTGGGGGAGGGAAGGGACAAAGTAGGGAGGCTGGGAAAAGAAGGGCTCAAAGTTCTCTGGGATTTTTAAGTAGCATGCCCACCATATCTCAAAATCACAATCACTAATCATAAGGCTTATTTGTATCTACAGGCTGTTTTAGGAAATCAGTTCTCTTTTTGTATCAGATCAAAAACTCAAAGAGCAAATGCACGGGAAGGAAAGTGTTCTTAGCTGAGATAAAGACCAGCCAGAGAGAGAAAGATGGATTGATAACTTGGTCATTGTTAGGATAACAGTTTTTAATTAAATATTTAAAATTGAGAAGGAGTCACAGGGAAGAAGTTTACATGTGTATTTTTTTTTCCTGACATCAATACTGCCATTGATGAACAGATCCAATTTAGTTTCACTCTGAGAGAGCAGACAATGGTCAGTTTTCCTCCAGCTGGCTTATTTTACAAGCATTAATGAACAATTAACCAACACTGGCACTCTTTCCGTCTGTAATCCTGTAGTAGGATCACTAATCTCTACCACTAGCAGCTAATGATGAAGGTCTCTTAAGCTTTACTTCTTATCTCAGCCAGTTCTTAATACTTGCATAAGTATGCTTTCTGAGGAGGGGGCCCCCTACTGCTATGCAACCCTGAGAACAAAAGCCCAGAGACATTTTTGAAGGGGTTTCTGTTCAATAACACTTCTATGCTTATGTTTGCCTTCCTCCAACAACAAACACCAGTGATCAACAGAGGGCTCTGGGGGTCACAGAGGGCTCTGTGTTTCCATACTTCTAATACTTATAAGAATGTATTCAGACCGTATTATACACAAACCCACCCCTAGTTGCACAGGCAGACACCCGAAAGTGGGGAGGGAAATGTGGACTAAATAGAATCAAACAGTATTTTTCTCCAAGTCAGCTTTGATTCTGTATTGAATAACACTGGGTTTGAAACCACATTGTCATTAAAAATGTATAGGGCAGAAGCAGATTTATCTAGAAAACCCCACACAGGATAGGTCTTAGTTTCTCTGAATTTAATACAACTTATATTCAATTGTCTCTTTCTAGTGGGGCAGAAACCAATTCACCATTTCATTAGAACTCCCCCGTAGGGTCAAGATTTAAAGAAAATGCAGGGTCAAGATTTAGAAAAAAAAAGGTTCCAACTGTAGAGTGACGCAACTGTAGGAAAATAGCTTAGGCTGGAACGACACACTTTTCATTCTTGACTACTTTTCAGACTCTTAAAACTCACTTGGAAAGTGATTATTTCGGAGAAGGTTGTACTCAAGACTTGAATCCAAGACTAAACTGCCAGAAAAGTTTTTGTGAGCACAGATCTTGCTGAACTTGGAGTGTTGGGGTAGGAGGAGGAGAAGCCTCAGCAAGGGCAGCTGGCAGGCTCTGCTTATGTTGCTTTTTGCATCCAAATAGGAAAAGCAGCTGCCCATCCAGGGCAAAAACTTCAGATGTGGCACTTTCTACAGTTTTTGGTCCTCAAAGCTGTAGCACAAGACAAACAACATTGATCTGGAAGCAGCACAGCTCAGGGATAAGACGGAGGGTGACCTGCGGATGGAGGGACTGAGCACTGTGATGCATCTGATTGTGTTGGTCCTGAGGATACATGTCCCCTAAAGAGGGTGAGGAGCAGGAATGGGAAGACAGGTGTGGCAGTGTACGGCCAATCACTCATTGTTGAGTCTCTACTTTCCGAAAGTTCTAACTACCTGCATCATGATGTACTGGAAGATGTGTGATGCTCTAAAATTAATAAAAAGGTAAGGAATTCTGAAGCATTTACCTGAAGTGAAATAAATCGTTTCCATGCACCACCTCACTTTTTCACTTCTCCATCTGGATTGCTGAAACACTACTTCCTTGTTTCTCTAACATTCAGAACTGCCTGTGGTGGAAAGGGGGCTTAGTGGACAGAGCCCTGGACTGAAAGTTTGGAGGCTGAGTCCTATTCACACACAGCCCCTGACCCTTGTGTGATTTATACAAGTCACTTAACCTCTCTGCCCTTCTGCTTCCTCATTCATTCCACAGACACAATGCTACCTGCCCCTCCCCACCTCCATGGAGCTGTGAGAGTGAATGACCTGTGTTTGAAAGTGCCATTCGCCAGCACTCAAACAGTGTAAAACATTGTGAAAGGCCTGCAGCGTGATAACGCACACAATGAGAGTAAGGATAGACTATACGATGGGGAAACATGGAGGTCAGGAACATTTGCCACTAAAAATTCAGTAGTCGTGTGCTTTGAAAGCAAGTCTCAGTGGCAGGATATTTATTTTTCTTTATGAAGCACTGGGCTGACCTAATAAATTTAAGCAAATGGACAGGAGTAGTAAAGTTTAAAAGGGAGAGAAGTTGTGGTATCCTGGGAATCTCAGAGAGTTGCTAATTAATCCTCAATTAAGAAGAATTAATTCAAGATTATCCACTATCCTCACTCTCAGAAACAATCATAAACACTGCCCCACAAACACAATGCTTGTTTCTACTCTCTGTCTTTCCACATATTGCTTCTCACCGTCTCCCCATTTAAATCCCACTCACTTTTTTCATTCCAGTTTAAGTCTCACCCACCTCCCTGACCAAGTATCCTGTAGCAATTCAGCCTACACATGTATATCCATCCTCTACAATTCCTAGGACAAAACTAGACACAAGGAAAACGTTCCATAAATTCTGCTGACATGATGACAGAACCCTACCTAGAAAATCAGTTTCTTGAACACACAAACGATTTCCCACCTCAGGCCCCTTGCACATGCTGTGGCTGGTACCTGCTGTCTCCACTCACCACCCTCACTCCATCTTAACCCTTCCTTTTGAATGCCTGACTCTCTCTTACTTTTCCAGTCCCTCCCTGAGTGTAATCTATCCACAGAGGCCTATGCTGACCACCCAAAACAAAGCAGCCCCTTCAGCCCACTATTCTCTCACGTGTACTATTCTTCCTCCTTAGTAGTAGTTACCACAATTTGTAATCATATATTTCCTCTATTAGGCTTCCCTGTGGCTCAAGCAGAAAAGAATCTGCCTGAAATGCAGGAGACTCGAATTTGATCCCAAGGTCGGGAAGATCTCCTGGAGAAGGGAATAGCAACCCACTCCAGTATTTTTGCCTGGAGAACTCCATGGACAGAGGAGCCTGGCGGGCTGCAGTCCATGGGGTCACAAACAGTTGGACACGACTGAGCAACTAACATTTCCTTTTTTAACTTCATCATTATCTGTCTTCACTACTAGAGTATAGGTACCTTTCATCTTTAAGACAAGAGGCATATGTGTTTTATTCCTCACAACTTAATAAACATTTGTTCGATTAATCAATGATGTCACCTAGCTTCTGAGCTGCATCAATATTTCCCAGTCTGTTTAGCTGCCTTCATTGTTCCCTCTCAAGCAGAGGGGCTCTCCCTTTCTAACAAGGCTGCAACTCTCTTATCAAGATTCTCCCAAAGAAGCCCAATGTTTTTGGTATTTTATAATACCTTTTCTGTTAAGATGTTTATCAAACACACTCCCCTTGACTCAAATTTGGGGCAAAGACCAACAGGCTTGGAGGAAAACAATGAAGTAATACACATGCGTGTCTGAAGGATTTCACCCCACAGAGAAGCAGTGTCCTAGGACAGAGCCCAGGCACTTCACTGTCTGGAGTCGGGGTTGGTGCCTCATCCACTCAGACCCTGAGAAACTGAAAATGGCCTTTTGTGTCACCCTCTTCATTCCCATGACCTGGTATGAGTGACCAACCATTAATTTCAATCTACTCTTCCTTGACTCCCAAGAAACTTCTCAGGTTTTCAATAAATACCACCCTCTCCACCTCAGATTTCCCAAAGTGAGCATGATATTAGTGTTTGTTTTGGGCGTATCTTAATACTTAGTAATATGTTTTAACACCCCTATCTCACAAGGGTGTCATTAGAACCAAATGAAATAAAAGCACTATGCAAACCGATGACTGCTATCCAAATGTTGGGTTTTATTACTCTGACAATATTGCAAGTACTGTAGAAACACGAGACATGCATGGCTCACACTTGCTGTGAGCTGCCAATCTGGGAAAAAGATTTATAAACAGACATGGTGGTGGTGTCAGAGAGAGTGCTTTTACATGTACTGGGAAATCCTATGGACAGAGGAGCCTGGTGGGCTACAGTCCATGGGGTTGCAGAAGATTCAGACGTGACTTCGTGACTAAGCAACAACAACAGAAAGCTTGACTAAAGGATGCTTAAACTTAACAGGAAGTCCTGAGGTAGGGAGGCTACAGGGTTTTGTTAATTCAGAGCTCAATTTTGTTATCAAAGACCCAGGTTTTCCTTCCTGCTCTACCATCCTCAACATGTTGGCAAGCAACCCCCAAGGCCACATTTGGCAAGTATCACATCTTCTTACACCAATATCCAGATGTTTCTAGCAGATTTTCTTTCATATTCGATTTTCATTGTCTAAAACTAGGTTATATAGGCAACCTTAAACAAAGTAAAATGGAGTTCTCACAACTGGCCTGGACCAGTCAAGATAAACCCCCCTGGAACTGGAGATAAGGGCCATTTCAGCCAATGCATAGGGAAGAGGACGCATTTTGGTTGGCAGTCAAGTCTGTTTGCTACAGTGAAGTTACAAAGAAGACTGAGCTCTTAACTGTACCCCAAGCCAAACATTATTTAGATACATTCGTTAATGTTAGTGAAACGTTCCTTGGAAACTAGTCTGTTTTGAAGCTATACACCCATCCCTAAACAGGATCCCTTCCATAACAATGGCAAAAAGTGTTGCTTCTTCTATGGACTTGGAAAATTGGTCCATTTCCACCCTGCTAAGTGCTGGAATAGGAGGACGATGCATGCAGAAGATCTGACTACAGACAGACAAAAAAGAACCCACAATGAGTCACTTCCATGTGATTACATTGCTAGGTGGCTAAAGGCTCTGAGACTTTTGCCTCACTTCAACTGATTTGCTCATTAACCAACTGAAATATACATCTTCACATGTTGCCCACTGGCAATGAAAACATTTTTGAAAATTGAAATATTTTAAAATTCAAATAGTTTATCTTGTCAATCTAATGCTTAAAATCCTTTAATGGTTCATGATCATGCTTGGGAAAAACTCCTAAATATGGGCCCAGCTCACCTCTACAATCTCCTGTTTTACTATCCCTCTCTTCCAGTTCCCCTCCCCTGCCCAACCCCATGCTCTACACTCAGACCTTATTGAACTATTTATATTTCCAAGAACCTGCCTTGCTTTATCTAGCTCCAAGGCCTCCAAACATAGTGTTTCCATGGCAAAACTCTGGCCTGTAAAATTCTACTCATTCTTTTGCTTAGACAGTTCTTCTTCCAGGAAGGTTTCCCTGATCCTTTTAGCCTGGATCCCCCCATTGCTCTGAGAGACATCTCTATTACTTCACTAACCACACTCCTCTGAAATTATCTGTTCACCTGCCTGTCTCCTTCCACTATGGCAGGACAGTTTCCTGTCATTCTAGCCCTAAGCATTCTGCCTGGCAAACAGTCATTGCTCAATAAATGATTGGTGAATAAAAAAATAACTTTTTATAAGGGTACAAAGTGCATTGCATAGAGTTCCTTTGTAGATCTTCACCGGGATAAGCCCCTGGGCAGTCATCAGCCCTTGTTATGCTCTGGTGTGCAGACAAGCCATACCAAAAGTACCATGAATTCTAAATTAATTCTCAAGCTCTGTGGATCAATTGATTGCCCCTTGCAGACCAGAGATCTTACAGACCAACCCCTTTCACTACTCAAGCCACCAGGTATATCCACTGCTCCAGTGTAAGTAGCACTAGTTCATCTACTTAAGGTCACGTAATGACAAAGAAACAATCCAGATAAGCTAGGCTAGACCATCTTCTATTATATTACATTAAATCCAACTAATAACCAGCTAAGGACCTTCACGTATATTCTTACTTACTTCTCCCGACAACCTTGAAAATTGCAGAAGTATCTGCACTCTCATTTACAGATAAGAAAGCTGGAGCTCATAAATGTAACAGAGCGACAATTTCAAAATAGACCTGTTTCATTCACAGATAAAGAGAACAAACCACTGGTTAGCAGTGGGGAGAGGGAATGAGGACAGGCAAGAAAGGGCTTGGGATTAAGAGACACAAACTATTGTGTATAACCCAAAAATACAGTGAGGATATATTGTACAGCACAGGAAAACAGAGCCACTGTTTTGTAATAACTTTTTTATTTATTTTAATTGAAGGATAATTGTTTTACAAGATTGTGTTGGCTTCCGCCATACATCAACAAGAATCAGCCATAGGTATATGTATGTCTCCTCCCTCTTGAACTTCCATCCCACCTCCCACCTCATCCTACCCCTCAAGGTCATCACAAATGGAGTATAATCTATATATATTGGAGTATATATTATTGGAGTACAATATATATATGTATATATATATACGATCTATGTATATTGAATCACTATGTTGTCTACCTAAAACTAATATAACATTGTAAATCAACTATGCTTCAACAGTGAGAAATAGATCTGTTTTCTAATTCTAAATGTCATTTCCATTATTCTACAATTGTATCAAAAGACACTTACTCCTTGGAAGAAAAGTTATGACCAAACTAGATAGTATATTAAAAAGCAGAGACAAGAGACATTACTTTGCCAATGAAGGTCCATCTAGTCAAGGCTATGGTTTTTCCAGTGGTCATGTATGGATGTGAGAGTTGGACTGTGAAGAAAGCTGATCACCGAAGAATTGATGCTTTTGAACTGTGGTGTTGGGGAAGACTCTTGAGAGTCCCTTGGACTGCAAGGAGATCCAACCAGTCCATTCTAAAGGAGATCAATCCTGGGTGTTCATTGGAAGGACTGATGCTGAAGCTGAAACTCCAATACTTTGGCCACCTCATGCGACGAGTTGATTCACTGGAAAAGAGTGATGCTGGGAAGGATTAGGGGTGGGAGAAGAAGGGGATGACAGAGGATGAGATGGCTGGATGGCATCACCGACTCGATGGACATGAGTTTGAGTGAACTCTGGGAGTTGGTGATGGACAGGGAGGCCAGGCGTGCTGTGATTCATGGGGACGCGGACAGTCGGACACGACTGAGCAACTGAACTGAACTGATAATTTTATCAAAGTTAAAGGGAGAGTATACAGCAATCACATCTATCTCAAGATTTAGTTACAGTATTGGGTAAATTTTTTTTAAAGAAAATAAATAAAATGTCCAATTGTAAGGTATTGGTTAAATATATAAAACACTTTAAATCATGCTGTACAATATTTAATGATATGGAGAAACATTCACATAAGGTATTAGTAAATAAAGGAGATTATTATAATCTAGGTACAGGTATTATTTTAATATAATATATATTATAATATGCTGTATATGGTTGTGTATAATGTATATGCAATATAATAAACATGGAAAGAAAAAAACTAGAATATTATACACAAAAATGTTAACAATGGCTGTTTATAGAAAATAAGAGAACAAAAGATTTTACTTCATTCTTTAGACTTCTACCTGGTTTCCAAATTTCATACAATGATTGCATATTAGTTCCACAATAAGAAAGAAATTACTTGAAAAACAGTTGAAGCACAAAATATGTAAGTGACTGAACCTGGAAAAACCTGCAAATAAATGTTTCTGTGTCTTCCGCAAACTGTCGCACAGTCAGCCTCAATCTACGCTGTTCCATGGCCGCACCCATGTTCAAGTGTGCATTGAGTGCACTTCACCTCTACCGAGTTGTTGGGGTCTACTGTGGTAACATGGACAAAACCAGCTTGAGAAAACTCAGGGCCTGGACTTTAATCAGAATTCAAATGTTCTAAGTTTGATAGAGAAGTCTGTAGGCTAACTGTACCTTTCTTATGGTACACACCACATTGCTTTTTGAATTAGGGTTATTAGACTGCCACTAGATGGGAACTCTTCATAGAGTCCACAACTTAGCTGTCTGTATTTGCTGAGGGATGAAGCATAGTGCCTTGAACATATCCTTAGTTAAATACAAGTAAGTAACCCACCAACTTAAAAAACTGATATATCAATTAATAGATCAACTTATATTTGAGTGTCCAGGACAATGCTCCAGTTATTCTAGGTCCTATATTAACAACAATAAAGAAGAAGGCAAAGCACCCCTGGTTTCAAGAAACTTCCAGTCTGATGGGAAGACAAAGCTATAGCAAATGAGTCAAATAAGTGTTAAGCTGTGACATTGATATAACAGAAATAGAAATTCAGGGAAGAGAAATAGAAGCATAGATTGGAACACAAAACAACTTTTAAGTAGGCTCTCCTCTCTAACCAGAGACTATATCCTTAAGGTCCACCTGCAAATCTTCCCCCAACTCCCACACACCCAGCCTGACAAGTACTGCTCCAGTTCGATCCACTTATCAACCAACCTATTGAGCCCTTCCTGTGCAAGGAAAACCACAGTCTACTAAAGAAAAGCATAAACCATCTCTAGAGGGTGGTCCTAGTGAGAAGATTGATGGATTCCAGGTTACTCCAGAATTTCAAATCTACCGTGCCTTAGACTTTGGACAGATTCCCATCTCTTCTGTTTGAGAAATTCTCCTTATCCTGTCCTTTCACTGATCCAGCACACCAGCCATCAATTCCACAAATAGGAGATTTCAATCTAGAAGGAGAAATAAATCATGTATATACACAATCAAACTAAAGTAAGAAGGTGCTAGTTGCCTTATGAGAGGTGCAGATGAAGTGCTATGAGATCACTTCTAGCCAGGAGAAGTTAGTAAGAGTTCCATCAACAAGAAAGTATATATTTGGCCTTAGAAGACAGACGGGAATGGAATAGGCAGAAATGATGGGGAAACAGGACAATCAAAGAAAATCAAATATTCTATATATACTCATGTGTTTGCACACACACACACAGAAGAGTTATATCGATTTTGTAGGAGGACAGGGATCCAGAGTTAAAGACACAAATATAAACTTGGAACATAGTGCAGAGGGAAATGGACTTAATTGTTGAGCTAGAAGGGAGCAAATGAAGTTTATAAAGAGGGGAAGTGACATGCTACTACCCGGTTTTTTGATGCATGTGCCAAATAAGAGGATGGCTACTTGATGAATCTTTTATCTAACGCTTTCTTAAATTTTGAATATTCAAAACAGGTACCTTCTCTAAGTACCCTCCTATAAAGGAGTAGCTTTATAGTAGCTTTTCCTTTTAGAAAGGTGTTTTATTGCTTGTGCTATGGTGGTACTGGAATGTTCCCACTCTGTCTTGGCTGTGTCATGTCATCAACCTAAGAATAGATGCTAATTAACAAGGTTATTTCTAACTCACATTGTTAAAAGAGAGGAAAACAGTGATGAAACACATAGAGAGTATCAAATTAACCAAGGACGGAACAAAATTCAAGCTCAAAATTCCCACCTCACAGATACTCAATTCACTAAATAGTCTCCCTTTTTTGTAAATCAGATAGTCATTATCCAAATTTCCTATCCCTGACGTGATAATATAGTGTGATGAGACATGCCCCAACAGAACACAGATTGACTTTTGGAGCCTAGATGCCACATGGAGTGTGTGTGGATGGTAAAGCAAATATCTCACTCTATTATCTGTTGTCTCTGAACCAACAGATTACATGGTTCACCGACTAGCTGAATAACTTTTAGACAGTTTGCTCATATCTATTTACACATATTCCACAGAAATATATTAACAACTGAGGAACAGCTGTAAAAATTATATGGCAAGATAGAGAGATGAGAGCAACAATCTCTCCGTGTGCATTTCTGTGGGGAAGATGAAAGTTTTCCATGGTAAAGGAAATAGGGAAAAACACACATATGCCCATTTGTATGTTGTTGCCACCACAGTGTGAATTCCTTATAGTAACAGAGGCAGTTGAAGAAAGCACATCATAAAGTCTCCTGCAGACTCCTTACATCTATTTAAGATGTTACTACAATATATATAATTTACAACAATGGGTTTAAGATTTCTGTTTGCACTCTGAAATATTTTACATGACAATTGTGTCTCTTCATTAAGAAAGCCACTGCTCTTATTCATTCAATAAACATAGAAATAATGCAAGTTTTATGGCTTATACTTTTACTTAAATATTTATTCTCAAATCAGAATTCAATTTTAATCTCCACTCCAAGTCACACATATCTCATATCCAAAGATATTATTAATAGATATAAGAAATTGGCTACAACAACTCTGTCACTAAGTATTTTGATTTAAAATTAGTAATAATGTTGAGTAAAACTTTGTTCAGACAAATTCTACTTATCATTCCATAAATTTCCTACTGAATTTATATAGGAAAATAGAGGGCTGGATGGCATTGGGATTGTGTTGTCCTAATATTTATCAGAGAAAAGGCTCCATGGATGTATAAACACTGACTACTATATCTCCTTCTAAAGATTCAAACACATTACTCTCTTCTTCTAGGAGTACTATCTTCCTCTGATCCTCAGGATGCTCCAGACTCCCCTGATTTTATCCTTTCTGGCAACCCTTTCTCAACCTCTTTTGCAAGCCTATCCTCATCTAAAGACATGAAATAGTGGAGTTCTCCAATGTCTAGTAACTGGTTCTTTGTTTAATACACTCTCTAACTGATTAACCATATCCAATTCCATTGCTTTACTTAGGTCTGATGACTCCTAAAAAGTATATTTGCTTGATGCTCCGGACACATATATACATTTCCCAGCTGGCAGCACCGTTTGAATACCTCCTCCAATTCAATGTGTCCAAAATCCCCTCGGAGCTCAGTTGGTAAAGAATCCACCTGCAATGCAGAAGATCCCAGTTCGATTCCTGGATCAGGAAGATCCACTGGAGAAGGTATAGGCTACCTACTCCAGGATTCTTGGGCTTCCTTTGTGGCTCAGCCAGTAAAGAATCCGCCTGCAATGCAGGAGACCTGGGTTCAATCCCTGGGTTGGGAAGATCCCCTGGAGAAGGGAAAGGCTACCCACTCCAGTATTCTAGCTTGGAGAATTCCATGGACTTTATTTGTCCATGGGGTTGCAGAGAGTCGGACACAACTGAGCGACTTTCACTTTCAAAATCTCCAAAGCCCCAGTTCCAACCCTAACCTTCCTTCAGTTCCCTATCCCAGGGATGACACCATCATCCTTCAAATTAAACAAGCCAGAAGAACCCTAGCACATGTGTTTGACACCTTGATCTTACCACCAATATCCAGTCTATCTCAAACTATACTTTCATTCTTTTCACTCTTTCAGTTCTTTTTACTCATTTTATTTCATAGTCTGCTACTATTTCCACCACCACTATGATAGGCTATCTCCCAATGGATTCTACAGTAGCTTCATAACTAGTTTCCCCAATTAATTCCCTATAGGGTAGTAAAAATCAGATTTTAAAATGCAAATCTCATTTGTTAATCACCCGTTTAAAGCTCATCAAAGAGTCCCATTTCTCTTGGGACAAAGACTAAAGTCCTTAACAAGGCTATCCTTAGCGTGGCCCCTGTCCTCTCTTCAGGATATCTCATGCCCCTTCCTGTCTCACTTGTTCTCCAGCCAAGCCTTCTTTCGCTTATACCCGTGAAGCTGCTCCCCCAGCTTTAGAAGCTTTGTATACGCTGTTCTCTCTTCGAGACTATTATCCGCACCCTTCTATTTTCTTTATTTCTACATATCCTTTAGAGTTCAGCTCAAGCATCACTTCCATGGGGAAAACTCCCCTGACCATTTCTCCCTTTGCTCCATTACATGCTAGCCTAGACTGAGTTAGGGTTCCTTATACTTTCGGAGAACTCCCGATGTGTTTTCTTCTTAGAGCACACCAAAGTCAGGAAATATATGTTTATGTGTGTTATTATCCGATTAATTTCTAACCTCGCCTCCATTTCTCCACGAGGTCCACTGGGTCTCAGAACCCAAGTCCTCTTGCCTAACCAGTGTGTCCTCTGTGTCTAACACAGCACCCAGCTCAAAGTGAATAAATGTTTAGTGAATTAAGAAATGGAGTGGCACTGTGGAGAACAGTGTGGAGATTCCTTAAAAAACTGGAAATAGAACTGCCATACGACCCAGCAATCTCACTGCTGGGCATACACACCGAGGAAACCAGAATTGAAAGAGACACTTGTATCCCAGTGTTCATCGCAGCACTGCTTACAACAGCTAGGACATGGAAGCAACCTAGATGTCCACTGGCAGACAAATGGATAAGAAAGCTGTGGTACATATATACGATGGAATATTACTCAACTATTAAAAAGAATGCATTTGAAACAGTTCTAATGAGGTGGATGAAACTGGAGTCTATTATACAGAGCAAAGTAAATCAGAAGGAAAAACACCAATACAGTATGTTAACGCATATATATGGAATTTAGAAAGATGGTAATGATGACCCTATATGCAAGACAGCAAAAGAGACACAGATGTAAAGAACAGACTTTTGGACTCCGTGGGAGAAGGCGAGGGTGGGATGATTTGAGAGAATGGCATTGAAACATGTATATTATCATATGTGAATAGATTGCCAGTCCAGGTTCGATGCATGATACATGGTGCTCAGGGCTGGTGCACTGGGATGACCCTGAGGGATAGGATGGGGAGGGAGGTGGGAGAGAGGGTCAGGATGGGGAACACATGTACACCCATGGCTGATTCATGTGAATGTATGGCAAAAACCACCACAATATTGTAAAGTAATTAGCGTCCAATTAAAATAAATTTAAAAAAAATATTCTCTATCGCCCCACCCCCCCCCCACAAATAAAGAAAGAAATGCAGTGGCAGAAGATGAATCTGAAAAGAAAGCATGGGCTAGTTTATGAATAAGATAGACTTATAACTGGCTCTCCTATTTACCATCTGTTCCCACTCTTTATTTGCCTCTAGAATAGTCATCCTAAAACTCAAGAAGGTAGAAGAAATTTACAGGTTATAAAGTACTCCCATTAAAATTACCCTGTTACTTATTATGTCACTCAAAAAACTTTGATTTTCACACCAAGGTTCTCCGTAATCTGATTTCAACCTATTTTCCCAGCTTCTCCTAATACTGCATTTAACTGTAAACACAGTGCTTCAGCTATACTGCATTACAGAAGGTAAGATAGAACTCTAGACTGTGAAACAGTAAGACAGAGTAGGCAAAATAAGCAATTTATATAGCTCCTCAGAAATGTGCTAGCCTGCACACCTTTGTCCCTTTACTGTTCCTTCAACCTCAATGCTTCATCTTTGCCAAGGCAGTACTCAAAATCCACCTCCTTTAAGTTTTCTACTTTGTATTAATTATAAGTTGTTACATAGATTTTCCTTCTCCTCTGCCATATTATAAAAGCCTAGTGGGATATTTTATTCATCTTTGTACTCCCACAGTGTCTAACATATTGCTGGGTGTAGAAGTGACTCTTAAAATGAGCTGAACTCAAGTCTATCACTGAGATGAAGTAAATCTTTGGATAATTGTGATTAGGAAGGGAAAAGGTAACAAATAGAATGGTAAAAACACAGGCCCCCAAGAAGAGAAACATAAGGACCATTTCATATTACTTAAAGTTCCTGAGGCTAAAATTTATTTATTAAACTCATCTCAACATTACAAAGTCAGGGTGAAATGATATTAATTTCTTTCATTGCTTTTTCAGGTTCTGTAAGTAAATATATTTCAAACTGTTTCCACAGTTCAAACGTTATCTTTCAGGCCTAGGAGCATATTCTAGTACCATAAAAGAGAACATTTCTGAGGAACCAATGAAGCTTTACTAAAAGTATGCCTGAAAGAATTATCTTCCAGCATTATCAAACAGACCAACAAACAACAAAAGTCATAGGATTATGATCAAGGTTAATGCCCAGAAAGTTTCAGAACCTGAACATCTAATTCCTTCATGTCTCGCGTTGAGTCATGATGCTAAGGATTCCTTATCATGTGAATCAGACTTTTATCAGTTCTCTCTCAGACTTTTAAAATTCCAAATTTTAATCCAGCCTTTTGTTGTTTTACTTAAATCAATCAGCTAAAATGTCTGGTCTACTGTTTAAATGCCATAAATCAATTTTGTGAAAGGAAGAAGTAGGATAGTTCTAAAAATCCCTGGACATTTCAGTTTTCCCACAAGGCCTAGCTAAATTAGACTTGAAGATTAAAGCAAAGATTTGTTTCTTTCTTTTTTTTTAACTAGTCAGAGCTCTCCTTATATAGCCCATAATTTAGATCATTTAGTGCATAGTCAACAAACATCACCACTGTTTATAACTCAATTGCCTTAAGTTGTTCTTTGTTCAAAGGTACATAAACAAGTTGCTAACAGGCAGGAAAAAAGAAGAGTCTTCTTTAAAATATCTGGTATGGTCGAATTCATACCCTCCCCAGTTTCATGTCTAATTTCATTTGGTACCCGATAATCTAGTGTTCATGGCTATTCTTCTCTTTGGGCTGAATACCAGTGAAATTTTTTCTTCCTAAAAACAGAAACTATGTGAAGAATATGTTATGCATTTCTACTGAAAATTAAAATAATTTCCAAGTTTTATTTCACAGCATATAAAAATTGCTATCTTCTGCTTGTCTAGGTACTTAAAGCCAAGTCTTAAAAACAAAGTTGCAGGACTAATTACCTTTCCTTTCTGCTGCTCTGCTGCCAAAGCTGTAGTCACTGAGGATAATCTTCAGAAGCTTGGCTTTGTTGCTAGAGCAACCAACCCAACTTTAAGCATTTTTCAATATCTTCCTTTGGGTATTTTAAATAACAATACAATAGGACTGATCTAGTCTAGTCCATCATAACAAGCATTATGCACGTTTTCTCAATTCTGGTCTAGTTGTAAGAAAATTCAGAACCTTGTCTAGTGGATATTTGAAACAACAAATACTATTCATATGGAAACTGCCTGGCATGTGTCACCTTCAGGCTAGTATCCATTTCCCCCAGGATGAATGGTCACAATCAAAAGGAAAAGGCAACCAAGGAAATTTTTGCTTCTTCTAGCTCAGACCCTCCAGACATCTTACAATTTAAATGCATCACAGACCAATTTTCAATGTCCTATATTTCTGTGTACTTGTACTGATAAGGAGTTAAGCAGATCTTTAATCTCTCATTGAATATTAAGAAACTAGAGTTTCTGAATACAAATACCCTAAAAACTAGAGCCTCTGCCACCATTAATTAGTTTTTAGTTTTTTATTTAATTGTTCTGCGTAATATTAAGAAATCTGACATATTTTTCAGAAGTAGAATAGGTATTGATTCTAAATGTTAACAAAGTCATTGTATGTAAAGTCAGAGCCCCTACATAATGGTACAATTTCAACAGTAGTCATGTTGGCTTTGCTGCCTATCCATAATTCTACAAAAAGTACAAGCCATTTTAACACAATGGCTAGAAGAACAGGCATCTGCATGTAGCTGTGGCTTCTACTGAGGAAAAGTAGAAAAGGCAGGTTTTCTGGTCAGTTGGTCAGTCGATCAAGGTGTATTTATCAGGCACCTAAACAGTATGGGTAACACAGAAGCAGATGATGCATTTCTGTCTCAAGTAGCCAACAACAATCTAATGATTTGCAACGGAGCTACTTAACAAGAAAAAACAAAAATGTTTATTGGGCTTTGAAGAAACCAGGGGACAAAGTACTGTGTCAGTGGTGGTCCATTATAAGGATAAGGAGACGAATTCTTTGAAGGTAAAACAATTATATAGCTAGTGTTTGAACACTCTCTCAAAACAATTATCTGTACTAAAACCACTTTTCCAATGTTGACTAATGTGTCAACTTTTGTTCCCTAGAACATGAGATAAAGTGTCCTGAGATTATTAATAATACATTGTGATTAATAGAAAATTATCAGTTAGCTTAAGCTGTGCCTTGAGTAAGCTTTCATTTACTCGAAGCCCAATGCATGAGTTCAATATTCTCTTCCAGGAGGCTTTCAAAAGATGTCTTCATGATTCTTCCTTCAAGAACATTCAATCTTCTTGAGATGCTGAGGGAAGATGCAATTTGGGTGCTCCTCAGTAATTTACGTGATAATTGTAAATGTACTGTGAATCATTAAAGACAACACATACTTTTTAGTGGTAGTTTTTATATACATAGCTCTCAAACAGTTCTCACTACAGTGATTTAGTTTCTCTGAATATAAAATTTGGCCTCTAAACTTTCCCTCTTCTTATCTTCTGTGGATGTTTGCTCAGATGTTTCCTCACCTAAAAGGCCTTTTCATTTCCCTCTAAAATAAAATGGAAAAAATTGCATACCTAATGCAAAGCTCAGTTTAATAAAAACATTATAGAAATTCACATTTTGCAAAATCTATTTCTAAGAAATCATCCACAATGATCTTTCCCCTTTGAGATCCTTCAGGAGGTAGTAAGATTCATTCTGCTTTGTCATTTAGCAGCTTCACATAAGGATCTATCTTCTTTCACTAACTAAATGCTATATTTCTAAAAGAGTGGGATCTTCTTTATTTCATTTAAATCTGAATTGCTTATGATATGTTTGAGAATAGATTAGGTATACTATAACTGATATTTGAAAAGATAAAAATAAAGATCAAAGTCTTTATGAGGTGTGACTTCTGTACTCAAATTACTTTTATATTTGTGATTTGTTTTAAAGAAGTGTTGATATTCTTAGATAAGGTTTTTTTCAGATAAAACTTTTACATAATTAAATAGGTGACTTTTGTCATCCAATTAATATTTATTACACTTCTACTATGGGTCCAATGCCAAAATAGGTGCTACAAATAATACAGAATTTAAATAATACATGATTCCAGTCCCTAAGGTGCTTGTAACATAGTAAAGCCCAATGGTAGATTTTGCTACTGTCAGATGTGATCAGGTACAAGCTAATGAGATGATTAAATATCTTGGTCACCTCAGAATTGTTGAATCCAGAGTTTTAGAACAGTTCAGGATGCTTAGGTATAATTATTTAAACATAAAATTGTTTTAAATGTTATGAAAAAACAAGTAATTAAATAGTAAAGCACTTAGAGCAAAACTAACAAAAAATAAAATGAATGAACATCGATGAGATTACATTTACTGATTTTTGTTTTCTGGGCTTTTTTTTTCCTTTGTATCAAGTCAGCATGAGTTCTACTGTTTATACCAAAAAATAAGGACAAAAAACAAAGAAGTAAACAAAAACAAGAGTAAATGAAACCCTCTGTAATCCAGTTCCTTACTGTTTACCTCATTTTTGTTGTAATTATTGTTCAGTCGCTAAGTCATGTCTGACTCTTTGTGGCCTTATGGACTGTAGCACACCGGGCCCTTCTGTCCTCCATTATCTCCCAGAGTTTTTCTCAATTTCATGTCCATTGAGTCAGTGACATTACCTAACCATCTCATCCGCTGCCACCCCCTTCTCCTTTTGCCTTCAATCATTCCTGTCATCAGTCTTTTCCAATGAGTCTGTGGCCAAAGTATTGGAGCTTCAGCTTCAGCAATCTCACTGCTATGCTCTTAATGTAGACCCTCATCATTTCTCATCTGAATTTCTAGTTGATTAGTTGGTTAGTTGGTCTCCCTATCTTTAACCTTTTGAGAGCTTCTTAAAAAGACAGACATAATCATGTTATTCTCTCATTTTACAGTCTTCAGGGCACTGCCCTGCCTAATCTATTGCATAGCATATAAGACCCTCCACAGTCAGCCCCAGTTGTTGCACCTTCTTCTCCTACCCATCCCTACATACGCCACCTCTAGTCCACTCACAGTAAACGTGCTGGCTTGCTTACTTCTTAATTCATTCTGTTAAACACACACACACATTAAGCAACTGTGCAACACCTTTTGCTAAACACTGGGAACATAGATGAGCTCATAGTCTAGTGCTGGGGATGGAGAAATTGTCCAATGAGGAAGCAGCAACAAACACCTCTGCTAGGCTAGCTTTCTCATGTCCCAAGATGTATATAGAAAGGCGATATGAAGCAAAAAACACTGACGCTGAGAAAGACTGAAGACAAAAGGAGAAGTGGGCGACAGAGGATGAGATGGTTAGGTAGCATCACTGACTCAGGGGACATGAATTCGAGCAAACTCCAGGAGACAGTGATCGCAAAGAATTAGGCACGGTTAGCGACGAAACAACAACAATGAAGTCCAAAGGGGTTCAGACATTTTATTACCCAGACAGCCAGCCAGAGCAAGAAGAGCATGGTGTCGGCTCCTGCATCCCAATTCCCACAGGATGACACTGAGCTGCAGGAGCCAGACAAGAGGTAGTATGAGTGATAGGCCGCTCTGCCACAACTCTAGATGACAGACAAGCAGTTTGACAGACTTTCACAGAAGCCTGCAGATGTGCTTGAAGGGGATGGAGACAGGAAATGAGATGGAAAGTCCTGTGTTCAAGTGAAACTCACGAGATGAATACTTTACGACAGCCTCCCACAAGATAAAAGCTGCCTTGTGGTGGCTCCTCACCAGGCTCATCTCCCATTACCTCAGGAGGAATTACACGGTATTTCACCAAACTCTGGTCAGTTCACAGGCAAGTCTTGCTTACTCAGCCTAAGTGGAGATGTGCAAGGTCAGCAGGAGGCCATGACTGAGCCAGCCCTCTATTCAGGTCAAGAGAGTTGCAGTGTAATGTGTACAGAAACAGGTGTCTCTTCACATACTTGATCTGCCTAAATGCTTCTTCCCCATGAAGATCTTTCCAGCTCAAGCCCAGAGTGAAAAGTTTTTACCTCTCCTTTGGATACATTCTCTCATTACTCTAGGCTGAACAGAGTGCTCTTTCCTCTCTATGTTCATAGCCTTTATTTCACACCACACACAAAAATTAATTTTAAATGGATTTCAGACCTAAATGTGAGTTACAACTAAAACTTATTAAAGAAAATATAGGAGCAAACCTTGCAAGCTTGAGGTAAGCAAAGCTATCTTAAATATAAAAAACAAAAATAAAATCCATTTAAAAATAAACAAATTAGACCTTATCAAAACTGAAAACCTCTAGTACTCAAAAGACACCATTAATAAAATAAAAAATCAAGTTACAGATAGGCAGATTTTTGTAAATGCTATAGCTAATAAGGAATTTTCATCCAGAATATATGAAGAACAATTCAATAACAAGAAGATTAAAAAAAACCACCAATTTTTAAATGGGCAAAAAATTTAAATAACTAAAGGAGATACAAGGATGGTGAATAAGCACATGAAAACTACTCAGCATCATGAATCATTAGACAAATGCAAATTAAAATCACAATGAGATACCACTGCACATCCATTAGAATGATTATAGTCAAAAAGTGCAATAGCATAAATGCTATCAGGGATGTGAGGAAACTGGGGCCCATGTAAAGCGGCATGAAATGTAAAATGGCACCACCAACTTGGAAAACAGTTTGGAAGTTAATTTTTTTCTTAAGTTAAATATAAATTAACCATGCAACAGCAATTCCATTCCCAGGCATCTAGCAAAGAGAAATCAAAATGAATGTACACACAAAGCTATTTACATGAATATTCACAGCAGCACGATTTAAAACAGGCAAACACTAAACACATCCAAAATATCCATCAATTAGTGAATGGATAAATAAAATGTGGTACATCTATAGAATAAACTGCCTCTCAGTAACAATAAAGAATGAACTACATTGCTACCACTGTTAAATGTAATAACATAGGTAAACCACAAAAACATAATGCTGAATGACGAAAGCTAGGCACAAACGCCCATACATTGTATATTCCACTTATGCAAAATGATTAGTTATCACAAAACAACAGAGACAAAAAGCACATCAGTGGTTCCCCAGGGCTGGGGATGGAAGTAAGGATTGATCTCAGTCAGGCATAGGCAGATTTTAAGGGGTGATGGTTGAACAACTCCATCATCCCCTAAAACCAGGTTGTGATAATGGCTGTACAATTTAACCTATTTACTAAAATCGTCGAATTTTAACATCATGATCAAATTTTATGGTTTAAAAGTTATACCTCAATAAACCTGGAGATCTCTCTATGCCTTAGTTAGAACAAGAATCCATTGTCTCAGTATATAAATAGCTTTCTAATTATCACAATCATCTAAGAATGGAAGGAGCTTCCTAGGAAGGCAACGAGTTCCCTATCACTAAAGGTGTGCCGGCATGGGCTAACCAATCACGTGGCAAAAATATTATCAAAACAATGATTCAGACAAAACCCAACAGGTGATTGGACTAAAACATCTATAACGTCAATTCCAACTTGTGCATTCTACAGCATTTGGGTCTAATATTTGCAACCCAAACCTCTCACTTATAACTGATATTTACTGAAACTCTTTAAAATCACATTATCTAAAGAATGCCACACTTAGGCAGCTGTTCCACTAATTTGCTAGTCTCTCCACATGTCTAGAGAATGGGCAATCCCTTCACAGTTGGGGCAGGATTAGAAGCGGATTCAACAATTGGTGCATATTTTAGATATAGTTCAGCTACTTTTTTATCCTTTTAATATAAGTTCTTACTGTCCTTTCCTTTCATCACTGTTTTTTAAATGTATATGTTTGTGTGCGTATATATGAATGTGTATTATAATAATATGGATATTTAGGACACCAACACAGCATAGAAATTTTTGAAGCAGATGTTCACTTTGTTAATATCAAAGGCATGAAAGAACTTAACACAGAAAAATAAAACACATAATTTATGCAGTCTTTTTATTAAACATTTTGGTGCTTGGGAAAGTTTTGTTTGTTATGGTTATTTCACTGTAGGGATTTTTTCTGGGGGGGTTTCCCTATTATTTGACTTTGTATTCCTTTTCTTTGCACATTCATAATAGTGGCATTTGAATTAATAGAGCATGTACGTAAAGATAGAAGGGTAAAAAGGATAGATAGAAACGGAGAGCAAAAATAATAACAAAGATAAAGATTGGGCCAGGCCAGAGTCAGGGAAGAAGATGTCACTGTAGGAAAGCAGTGGTCAAAGCCACTGAGGCAGGACCTTGGCGCTTGTCTTCTGAAATCAGCACAGACTCATTCCTGGGGGATGCTGTTACCAGATACTGATACGGCAAAAGTGAAGAACTCAAAGTAAAACTGAGAAAATGCAGTAGGCTCGAATTCTCCATTTATACATGATTACGATGGTGAACATGACATTGACAAGCAGCCACTCACTGAGTGCTGAATCTGTGACAAGCAGTGATTTCTCGCAGCTCTTCACCAACATCACACCACTGAACTCTTACAACAACCACAAATAGTAGATCTTAAGTGGCTTCTGCTGTAAAAATGGAATAAACTCACAGAGGTGAAATAAGCTCCCCACACACAGGCAATGAGAAAGCGAAAGAAACAGGATTCAAAATTCAGGTCTGTTTGACTCTTGAGCCACTGCTTTTCCCCACTCCACACACTGCCCCACTCCACAAACGTGCACAAACCTACTATCCAAGAATCAGTGGACTTAAGTACACCACTGTAGACAATCTCCGCTCTCATGATGGAGAGTATAAAAAAGAACGGTTCTCAGGACTCTTCACATTTGGTTCACAAACACCCCAGGTCCAGATCCTTTGGTAGTTCAGCTGGTAAAGAATTCACCTGCAATGCAGGAGAGCCGGTTTGACTTCTGGGTCAGGAAGTTCCCCTAGAGAAGGGATAGGTTACCCACTCCGTATTTTTAGGCTTCCCTGTTGGCTCAGACAGTAAAGAATCTGCCTGCACTGTGGGAGATCTGGGTTCAATCCCTGGGTTGGGAAGATCCCCTGGAGGAGGGCACGTCAACACACTCCAGTATTCTTGCCTGGAAAATCCCCATGGACAGAGGAGCTTGACTCCTCCATGGGGTCGCAAAAAGTCGGACATGACTGAGCAACTAAGCACAACACAGCACCAGATCCTTTCCTACTCCGTGACCACCAAGAACCTTTATTTTATATCCCTCTTCTCCCTAAGAAGATAAGAGGAGTCCAAGAAGTCCAACCAATTTTAGCACTGACTATGGAAAATTCGTCATGGGAGCAATAGCCAGGAAGCAGAGGGGTGGCTGAACTGAAGTATTGTTACCCACTTCCTAAACAATATTAGGGCGAGGAAGAGTGGGGTGTGAGTCAGCACATCTAATAAAGTTGAGAGAGAGAAAGATGTAGGCGTAATAAGACTCCCAGCATTAAAACTCACAACCTTGTCTGCCTAAGCAGGATAGCAACAAATCCAGCAGGCTCTGGTTATCAGGAGACGGTACTGTAACAGTCTCCTGTGCATTCTGATTGAAAATTCAGCTGCATAACCTTCCATGAACTGTTTATCTTATGTACTTATTTAACTAACATTCAAACTGACAAGACTCCTATTTCTGGGCCTTCTTTTTATACTTTCATGTTCGAACGATCAGATGAAGCTCAGATACCACAAACTTTGCATGTTTTTGATTTTGCACATAAACTGAAGGTTAGAATTCTAGTCCGTGTCCTCAGTCATTCAATTCTTTTAGATCTTTGAACACGACTTCAAACCCTGCCAAAACACAACCCAAATACAGACTCGCTTCTATGTCTGTACAAATACGTAAAAGAAATGGGTATGTCAACTTTCAATGGATACCAGCCTAATTGAAGCTTTAACTACTGTCAGGGAACAAAGGCAGCCAGTGCTAACTATGTCTGCTTTGTTCAAGGGTAAGGAGACATTCGGAATGATGAGGAATGAATAAGTGCAGGTAGCAACATGGAAATAATCTAAAAACTTTTCTGGCCTCTGCAATTCATACCAACATCTCCCTATTCTGACTTCTTCCCGCACTTACTACAAAACCTAACTACATTAAATACCTAATTATACACACTGTGTAAAAAGCATTAGTTTTTCTTTCATGCACATCAGTCTTGCAAATAAAAATAATATTATAGTTGTGAGATATTTCAGCACATTCATACATTCAATCCGACTTTATCTCCATTACAGCACATTGAGGTAAATATACTGTGTTGAACTTTGTGGATTTCACAGATGAGGAAACAGAGGCTGAAGGTGTTACTGACATGACAGTATTCATTAAGGGGAGAGCTGGGAATCAAAGCCAATCTCCAGGCTCCATATCCATTGCTCTTTCCCTAACACCACGCCACCTTAACTGAAGAGTAGTGAGACTTCTGCTCTCCTTCATAACGCAGAGCTAGAGAGATGGTCAACAAATACCTGCTCACAGCAGTCCACCTCTTCTCCTCCATTGGTAAAGCAATCTGTAGCAGAGAAAGTGTACACTTTCAATCATGCTATGAGTCCATTAGACCTCAAGAGGAGGGGGAACTGGGAATAAGTATAACCTTTCAGCTGGTAGGCATGATAGTGACTATTTAAAATTCTTCAAGTCTTCAGTGAGTATACAGTCTTAACTGTTCCCATGTCAGGTTCAAACCACAATCGTCCCCTGCTGCCTCTCACACATGTTGATAGACCGCTAAATGTTACTATGCCGGAAAGGGTGGAAAATTCAAAGTTCAGCACAGGCACTATGATCTCCACATAACTGCTACATTTAGCTCCTGTCCCCCCTCATGTTTATACCACCCTTCTTAGACCCAGATATTTTGTCTCTACTTCCAATCTCTCTCTCTTTAATGTTTTTTCTCCTGCTGGGCCACTCTGGAAATACTGTAATAGGTGTTATAACAGCTTTTTTCCATGGCATTTCACCAAAATAGGAAGACACAGAGTCACTGGGAACAACACACAACCAAATTTGACCAGGATGGTGTTGGGCTGGTGCCTGGTCTGACTCATCTCCCCTTATTCTATGGGAAAAGTCAAAATTGCTGAATTTAGCACAAACAAGATCAAAAGTGGTGGAGTAGGTTTAAGGACAAGTCTGTTAGGTTCTTAGAATTCATGCTACAAGGTCAACATCATGATTGCGCAGCATCAAAAGGGTAAACAGAACCTGCGGTAGGTAGCATCCAAAACCTACCCCTTATATCATCCACGTCTGTATCCGGGTTGCCTAATGCAGCGACTTTCAAGGTGGATGGTACCACACACCTCATGTCTCCCTTCTTCACCTACAGCTCCAGCCAAAACCTATCTGTTCTGGTTCTGCTCACTCAAGGAATTGCTTACTGCTACTTAATCTTTACAGGATATGCATAGATTAATTTGTGCCCCATCCCAGATGACAGGTGCATTTTAACAAAAGTCTTCTAAAATCTATGCCTTAATCAAAGTGAAAGCGAAAGTCACTCAGTCGTGTCTGACTCTTTGTGACCCCATGGAATTCTCTAAGCCAGAATACTGGAGTGGGTAGCTTTTCCCTTCTCCAGAGGATCTTCCCAACTCAGGGATCAAACCCAGGTATCCCGCGTGGCAGGTGGATTCTTTACCAAAGGCATGTACTTAATGGTGATAATTTCAAGCAAGAGTGCAGAGGAGCCTTTCATCATATCATGATCTCAAGCCAACTACTTATACCCTCATTGGCCAAAAGCACCAAAATATCCAGATGCTAAGTTCACCAAAACAAGTCACTTTTTGTCAGATGGGTAGTCATATCAGTTTTCCTCTAGGTATGTTTCTGTTAAAATCAAGACAGACAAATTTAACATAAATTACTGAGTATTTGGGGGGCATCTTCTCTGTGTTGGACCTGTGCTCTAGGCTAGAGATACAAATATGGATGAGGGTCAGCTCCTGCCCCTGGAGCTTACTGTTTTGAACTCATCCAATTCATCTTCTAAACCTGCAAGTCTTTTAAAAGTTAGCATATTGTTTAGATTATTTAAAGCAGAACTGCATTCCATCACCATCATCAATGTACTTTAAGCTCCCTTATTCCAGTCAAATTAATAAACCCACTCACATTTTGAGTGATAAACTTTAAGTGATCATGTATGGCAAAATTTAATCTCAAGGGATCCTGTGTGGCAAAGGCACAGCTGACAATATGTGGGGGTTTACAACACCTCTGCCCTGAGCCATCCCCAAAAGTCAGATTACCACTCTACCCAAACTAGATAAGTAGTAACTGCCTAACAATGATTCTAGGGTGTTGTTTTGATCCTGCTGACTTTCACTTACTTCTAATAGTGTCCAAAATTCCTGTGGCCCAGTCCTCCTTGCCTGTGGTCCAAAAGCAGTAGACCCACAGTGACAATGAAGAGAGTTTATTTGCTATACAAGATGAGGTTGGGGAGTCACAGGTGTTTTCTAAAGGCCTGGAGAGCCCCTTAATATCTTAAAAGCCTGTGTCAGATAATTTGTTGACCTTCCCAAAGTTCCATCAAGGACAATGCATCATAGCGGGTCTATGAAAATTCTTAAGTGTTTCAGAGCTTCCTCAAGCTCTCTTTTTGCAGCATTATTTTTCCGCGTTTCCTTTACCCAGTGCTTTTGCCTTTCTTTCTCAACTAAATATTATCTTTCCATCTCCTGGGGGTCCCATCACAACATGACAGAGTTCTGAGACCCACCAGGGAGTTTGGAACCAGTCATGCTACACATTTACTCTTTTCCCTTCAAAATAATGTCCACTGCTTCAGACTTGAGTGACCACTGTTCAGCGCTGATATGATTAACATATATTACTGGTAACTTAGAGCTTTTTTTAAGAAAATAAAATATGATAAAATATAGTATCCTAGACACAACAGACATATGAGAGAAATAAAAACAGAAATACAGAGACATTTTTATATTACAGAAATAGCAAAGGCTGCAATAGAGCTGATTGTCATAGCAGAGCAGTGGCATTCAAAGAAAAGTGTTTACTGAGTTCTGAGTGAGCCACTGCAGGTCACTGGTTAGTATGATTTGTTTGCATTAGTCACTTCCAGCCTGGCATCTTGCTTTAGCTTGGTCATGTAGAATAACTTGAAGGAGGAAAGAAATAGGGAAATAATAAACCATCTTAACAAACCACTCCAAAATAATTCTAGAAGATTCCATGCCATTAGCATACCACTCACACTGTGTGTAACCCAACAACCTCCCAGTCCCACTCATAGAGAGGTTTTGAAAAGAACAGCATAGTGTGGTCAACTATTCATACTGCTAACGCCATAGCAGGTTTCCAGCAACAACAAAATGAAACAAACAAAATGCTAAACTTTTCAAGCTACAGCAATGTTGTAAGCTTAACACTCTCAAAAGTGTTCAGAAGAATTGACTAAATGACTCATTTTATTATGTAAAAACATTGCTTCTAAGTGCACTAAGCATTGAGCTTTTGTTATCACAAGTAAATTATATGGCCCTAGTGACCTCCAGGCAGAGAAGGCAATGGCAAGCCACTCCAGTACTATTGCCTAGAAAATCCCATGGATGGAGGAGCCTGGTAGGCTGCAGTCCGTGGGGTCGCTAAGGGTCGGACACGACTGAGCGACTTCACTTTCACTTTTCACTTTCACATTGGAGAAGGAAATGGCAACCCACTCCAGTGTTCTTGCCTGGAGAATCCCAGGGACGGGGGAGCCTGGTGGGCTTCCGTCTATGGGGTCACACAGAGTCGGACACGACTGAAGTGACTTAGCAGCAGCAGCAGCAGTGACCTCCAGGAATTTAGAATCACCCATCAGCACCTTGAAAAGCTCTGAGATGGGGACTTTGACCCACTACATTAAGTCCCTACTTAGTAAATCACAGTATTTACTAAAGTATTTATCAAAGTATTTATTAAGTCCCCACTAAAGTAAATCAAAGTATTTTAGAGATAGAACTGGAATTGAGATCAGAGACAATACCTTGGAAAAATGTTTCTTTGAGAAATGTAAAACAGAAAAAATCAAAAGAATCCCTCTTGTGTTTTCTCCCTCTGCCCATGGGGAGAAGGGTGGGCAGTGTAAAAGGGATGTGAGCACTTTCCTGGTCCAGAGTAAAAGGCTTCGTTTCACTGAGGAAGCCAGATTTCAAGAGATGTAAAAATGGTGTGGGCAAGGCATTTGGTTAGGCTGTGGAGAGAAAGAAGTTCCAGGTGTGTTCATTCAAAATTCATGTACTTACTCATTCAAAGCTGCTGGATGTGTTGAAAGATACCAAGGTGAACTAGAATAATGATTTGAGGATACACAAATGGAAATAAGGTCTCTAGTATCCCTGTCTACACACTATTAAATCATCCCTCTAACCTATATTCATTGAACAAACATTATTTGAGTGTCTACTCTGTGCGAGGCATTTTAGTAAGCATCACAAAAGATAAAAAATGAGTAAGATAAGAACCTGCTTTCAGGGAGCTTCCTAGGAGCAGTAATAAGGATAATGTTATTTATAATGAACATACAATAGACAGAGAAAATGCCTCAAGGAGATAAAATTAAGTGCTATGAGAGTTCTAAGCATTCTTGGACTTGGCCAAATCAAACTCCATCTTCTCTGGGAATTATGGCTATCTCTTTTGAATTTATTCTGCACGTTGTTCATTTGGAACTTATCTTTTACTGTCTTATGTTAGTAGATAGAGGAATTCATGCATGTATGTCCTACCTCCTCAAATAGACTATAAAGTATATATGATTACATCATACTTCTCAGTAATTTCCCACCACCACAAATTATTCAGCGCAGTGCAGTGTGCATAGTCAGGTTTTCCACCAATACTTGTTAGAAGGGTTTAGTTCAGTTCAGTTCAGTTCAGTCGCTCATGTCCATCGAGTCGGTGATGCCATCCAGCCATCTCATTCTCTGTCGTCCCCTTCTCCTCCGGCCCCCAATCCTTCCCAGCATCAGAGTCTTTTCCAATGAGTCAACTCATCGCATGAAGTGGCCAAAGTATTGGAGTTTCAGCTTTAGCATCAGTCCTTCCAATGAACACCCAAGATTGATCTCCTTTAGAATGGACTAGTTGGATCTCCTTGCAGTCCAAGGGACTCTCAAGAGTCTTCTCCAGCACCACAGTTCAAAAGCATCAATTCTTCGGCGCTCAGCTTTGTTCACAGTCCAACTCTCACATCCATACATGACCACTGGAAAAAAGAGTTTCACAAACTTATAGTAGTCCCAGGTACAAGTTGGTTTGGTTTGGTTTTGGTTGTTGGTTGGTTGGTTTCATCTGCCTCTTGCTAGATTTTCTGACTTCCTTGAGGGCAGGGACTGTGCCTTATTGGTCTTTATAATCTCCCTAAGTTCAGAGTGTCTGCACATAGTAAGCATTCAATAATATTTGTTAAATGAGTCAATGTTCAGTGGGAAACTTTCTAAAAGAACCATAATGACACCTTTTGTAGGTGTGAAGATTTACAGTTTACAAATTGCTCTAAGAGACATCAGTTCAGTTCAGTTCCGTCGCTCAGTCGTGTCCGACTCTTTGCGACCCCGTGGACTGTAGCCTACCAGGCTTCTCCGTCCATGGGATTCTCCAGGCAAGAATACTGGAGTGGGTTACCGTTTCCTTCTCCAGGGGATCTTCCCGACCCAGGGATCGAACCCGGGTCTCCCGCATTGGAGGCAGACGCTTTAACCTCTGAGCCACCAGGGAAGCCCAAAGAGAGACATGATCTCCTCTAATCTTGTCAACAGGACTGTGGAGTTGCCACTGCAATGACTGCTGCACAGATTATGGAAGGATATTCACATAAGTCTGGTCACCCAGCAGCTAAGAGCAGAGCTGGAATTCACAGGTGTGTTGACTCCACATCAAGAGCTCCTTTCACTTGACCACACAAATCATCAAATCTCCCGGTGGAGTGATCTGGTTGAACCTTTGGTTCCAAGTCATATTTTGGTATCACAGTACAGCAACTATCGGTGACATATAAAGTCCCTTTCTTGTTTGATGTCACACCATAGCGACATAATGACCTCTGGCCACTGAAAAAGGCCCAGCTGATTTTGGCTGCATCAAGTGTTGACCTCAATTTGGAATACAGACTGAAGTGGAAGAACTGCCTCAATGAAAGAAAATCAGATTTATTCTAAGGATTCATGTAAGGAAAGAACATCTTAGCCAAGTCTCAGGGGTCAAACATGGACAGTAGAACAGGTAGAAAGTCTAGGTTCAGAGTGGAATCCATGTCAAAATTGTCCTTGATGGAACTTTGGGAAGGTCAACAAATTATCTGACACAGGCTTTTAAGATATTAAGGGGCTCTCCAGGCCTTTAGAAACCACCTGTGACTCCCCAAACTCATCTTGTATAGCAAATAAACTCTCGAGTTTTCACCCAAACTTAAAACTCAGCCATCCTAACCTTTCTTCAGCCATCAATAGATATAAGCTGCTTTTTAATGCGTTCCTTGTACTTGCCTTGTCTCCTGTCAGCAGTCAGAAGATGGGTTTTTCTTTTTTTATCAAGAAGGGGATTCAAAGAGCCTACCCTGCAGCAATCCCATACTGCACTTCTTTGTCAGAATCCTAATGACGAATTCTAAATACATAAGAGACAGTCTCCAGCTGGAGAAGTGAAGAGCTTCCGGGGGCCTGTCGAGTTCCCTGACCCCAGACCTATTTTTATATTTTGATCTTGGGGACTGTGCCTCGTGACTCTCAGAACCCTCAAGTTATCCCCGGGGTTGCAGAGCACCAGCTTAACCAGTCATAGCAAGACTTAAAACGGAGCAGCCAGGATCAAAGTGGTCAACACATGAGGGCATTAGCCACCAGACCAGCCCCCGAGAGTACTGCATTAAGCTGCATTGTGCAAGTAGTTAAATTCTCCCCATGAAAAACCGTAGCACTTGAGGCTTTTAGTTTCATACATCTGAATAGCCACTTTAACAGCTACTCACATTTTGATATAAAATGTAAGAACGGATGGCAGTTTAATGTGCCGGTTGAAGTACAGAGAAAACAACATAATTTGAATATTTTTTATTTAAAGCTGCCTAAAGCTCCAAAGTTCAGTGCTACTTGTTCTACATTTCCCTCAGGATGGTATTAAGTGGACTTTTCCCTATTCAAGAAGGGTGCATGGGTGAGAGAATGTTTAAAAAAGAGAGGAAAAAAAGAAAAAAAAAAACAGTGAAGAGTCCGGATTAAGAATAACATAGCACAGAGAGGTTCTGTCAATGAACTGACACTTCATTTTTCCTTCCATTGTCTGCTCAGCCAGAGAGCAGGGGACTAGCAACTAGGATGATCACACGAAGGCGGGAAAAACACAACTGTCAGGCTCCAAGGACAAAGCCTACTTTTAACAATACCATTCCTTAAATCCAGACATTAGAGCCGGAGGAATGAGAAAAAAGCAACTCACTCATGGATAGCTTACTGAGGATACTGCAGAAGATTATGCTAATCTTCACTTCATTGTCCTCTGCAAAATGTTTTCATATCAAGCCTTTTATCTGGGGAAGAAGAGATGCCCAACCTCTCAACTCAGTAACAGCCAACACTTTCTGTGTGGTTTCTGCGTAATTAACACCAGCACTGGACCTTTTCATTTGTGCTACTCAAGCTTAGGGCCTTTTGAGGGTGTCCACAGGGGAGCGGCCCTCACCCTTTGCCTGTGGCCCGGGAGCCACAGCTTATGCTTAGATCTGTGTGCCATCTGTTAATGGCAGAGGGAGCAAAACCTGAGCTAACTTTTCCTGGACGTTCAGAAAATGCAAGAGACCAAATCCACCAGCATAAGATAAGCAAATTATTACTTTACAAAAATAAAAATCTAACCTAGGAATTCAAATCAACTGCCTCATTTTCCACATCAGAGTTTTGCCTCATTATATAGTAGCTTTCATTTAGGACTCAAATGGCATGAAAAAGCATGAGCTTAGGTGGGAACTTGAATGGACCAAAGAGACCCTCTGTGTTGTTGTTATTTTTTTTGGAAGGATTGTGCTTCAGCATCCACCTCATTTTATTTCAAAATCGTGTCAGAGATGAGCCACATGTCAGCTTCAGGCTGCCCCGAGGCTCCAGTCAGCCCCCGTGGGAACACAAAATGTGAGGTCAAATTTTCCTCTCTAATCGATTTCCCTTGCTTTTGCTAACTCAGGTCAGACTCATATGAATGTCATAACAGCCACTCTTCACAATGATGAAACTCTTGTGAGAGTGTGTTAAAGAGTACACAGTGCTTTTCTTTGTTGTGATTGTTGGTGTGAGAATTTAGTCATTAGGAGTTTCCCAAATAACATCTGAAAGAAAAGACTAATTGTATATAAAAATACATTTGCCTTTAGATGGATTCCACTTGTCCAGAGGTGAAAAACCATCACGCTTTTTACCTGTTCTCTGAAAATCTTTGATTAGACTTACTAGACAGTTCATTTCTATCCAGAGCCTGGTTTCTATTTTGCTTCAAACAAACTCTGTGATCTTGAGTAGAAGGCAGTGGGGGGAGGAGGGCCCAGCTGCTGCTGCTAAGTAACTTCAGTCGTGTCCGACTCTGTGCGACCCCATAGACGGCAGCCCACCAGGCTCTGCCGTCCCTGGGATTCTCCAGGCAAGAACCCTGGAGTGGCTTGCCATTTCCTTCTCCAATGCATGCAAGTGAAAAGTGAAAGTGAAATCGCTCAGTCCTGTCCGACCCTCAGCAACCCCATGGACTGCAGCCTTCCAGGCTCCTCCGTCCGTAGGATTTTCCAGGCAAGAGTACTGGAGTGGGGTGCCATTGCCTTCTCCGAGGAGGGCCCTAGGTAAGTGCAAATCCTTCATGGATAGAACGAGGCCACCGGAGATCACAGGTACCCAAACTGGGACCACAAAAATCTCCAAGAATCAACATCCCAAAGAGATGACTGTTCCTGAATGAATTGCAATTCTTTTTTAGCCTAAAGGAAACCAAACTCATAAGTTACATATTTCAAATCTTTCAAAACATGGGTACCATAAAGATATAATAATAAAAGAGGTCTTGATTGATGAAAATTTAGGAACCACAAAATCAGAGAATCTTTAAGCTCTCTGGGAGCTTTGTAAATCTGAGATGATGCATGTCCTGGCCTAGATGAAGAGGTATTCTTGGTAGGAAGCTCCAGAGTTGGTGCTCTGTATGCATATACACAAAGCTAATGCTGTGTCCTCAGTGGATTTCTGTAGACGTGATCCAAACATGAGTTAGCATGGTTCCAACTAATTGAAAAATAAGTATGAACCATCAGTGTTGACCTCCAGAACATACTATCAGCTCTGAAGAACAAAAGAAACATGTCACTCTTCTTAAGGAGGCAATTTTAGGACAGCAATGATGCACTGTGAAAGTACCGGGTAATGTTTGCTGCCCCTGACTGCAGCAATGGTCAATGCCAGAGGACTTGTTCTTTGGCCATCCCAACAGTCTCTGCTGTGAATGTGCAGGTCATGCCAAATATTTTGTCTTTTAAAAATAAATCTTTCCTGCTTTTTGCGTATTTATTACTTACTGTCTTTAATACATAGGGATCACAATATCAATCATTTTGTGGATTTCTATTAAAAATTTCTGGAGGAAAAGTAGATGAAGGAAAAGAAAGAGAAAGGCATGAGTAATAAATATACTTAATTTTCTCCCTTCAAAATGTTGAAGATTCTGACAGATTGTATTTTGGATAATCAGAAATGTACAAATTCAACATGGAATTATAATATATCTCTTCACAATTACATTTAGGTAAGACTATTACAATTTTCTTTAAAAATACTTTCAACCTTAGGTAAATCTCAAAGATTTTCTCTTGAGACTTTGGTGAGAGATGAGATGATGACAAAAGATAAAATATAAGTCTTTTAAGGTACAGTTTATTCCTTTTATGGGGAAAATATTTCATTTAAATAAATTATACTTATACTTCCTATAGTATCTAACTTTATAACTTACTAGTGCTTTGAAGAATAAAGTCACTGCCTGATTATCTAATTTACTAAGATGAGCATATAAACAGGGGGTGCTCTAAACTTAGGACACCCGTTAACAATTAAAGCAGCTAAATGTGAAAGACCACCACTGGCTTCTTCCAGCAACCACACAATTTGGTGGAATTAAACTATTTCAGGCCTGTTCAATCTTGGAAAAACTGCATAGCTGTGAAAACACCATTTACTGACTGCCGGGTGTTTGACTCCGTATAAGCTGTTTAGACCACGTGAAATCTGCGATGCACTGTTAGATCTTTACAAATTTCATGAAATCTTTTTCGGATATCCAAAAAATCCTGAACTGCTTGAATCCTTTGTATCCTAGCACTGGGGACTGACCCATAATCTCTTTCCCAGCCAGGATACCAAGTCTGGACCCAACCTTGTCACTGATTCCGGCAGCTGCTTCAATTCACCAGAGGGGATGGCAGCAATCCTACTTCTGAAAGAACACCACAAGGGCTTACGTTCATGATGCCTTGAAGAGAGCCTGAAAGAAAGGTCAAAGGTGAAGAAAAGATAAAGTGCCAAACAAGGAGATCAGTAACGTAGGGTCTTCTTGATGAAATCCTAATGTCTGATTCTTCAGGATGGAAGCACCGTAATTGCATTTCCAAAAAAGCCTCAGTTTTGTTGGCGTTTGTACGTGCAGGCGTGCCTGTGCTTGTGGGTTTGCCTCCGTGTTTGTGTGTGTGTTTGTGAGCAGTGTGGGTTTTGCTTTGCTTTGTTTTTAGGTCGGATCACTGTGCATCTAAAAGCTTTATTCAGTTGTCCTTGTCCCGAGTACTTTGTCTTACACAGACCGCATTACTCTTGTAAACAGACGCTGCATCAAAGTGAGAGCAGAGAGAGTCACATCAGTGGATTAAGGCCTTCTGCATGATAAAGTAGCTACCTAGGGGGGGATAAACTTAATATGTGAAAGAATGTTATTGAGAGGAATAAAGTACCAAAACTCTGTCATTCTCCTCATAATGTCCTAATCTAATGCCTGACACTGGGGCCTTAGGGCAGGGTTAGTGTTAATCAATGAAATACCCATCTGTGTTCCCTGTCCTTATCGCTATTTAAAACTAGCCTAAACTCAATTATTGTCCCTTAGAGACCAAGATGGGATATTAAGTTGATTGAAAGGAATTGTGTCCCACAAAGAAATCCCAGTGTTAAAATGCAGAGGTGTCAACATTGCTAACTAAATTTCAGCTAAACAGAGATTAAATGCTAATTCTTAGAATGGGAAAAAAGCTGCATAGATTATATCTGGCTAAATGTCCTTATTTGAAAGCAACTAAATTCTGGTAGACAGAGTAATCAACCCAGAGCAGCTTGTGCTTTTAGAATAAAATAGATTGTTTATGTCTCCTGTAACATGTATAACAGAAGAGGTACACAAGGATGATAATAAGTTCAGAGAGATCTACATTCTCAATTCATAGTAATTGATAGAATCATGATGACTGTTGGGATGATATATAATTTATACCTTAATAAAAAATATCATGCAAAATTTCTTTAATTATGCTCAAATTAAAGTTATTTTTTAAAGGGGGAAGGGACTGGGGAAAGAGGGCAAGAGAGAAGCATGATCTTATTTATTGCCCAAGGATGTCCATAATTGTCTTAATAATACCTGAGTATAAAGTGGTAGCATTTTCCATTTTTAATCTTCTCTGCTTTGTTTTGTGCCTGGGTTTAATGGCAGCTTATTTTTAGAACAGAGAAGATTTCTCTAAAACCAGGTTTCATGGCATGGACATATATGTACTGGATATAATTTTGAGAAGTTTTGAAATAAACAGAAAAGCAGTTCTTCAAATATAGTCTAAATCTGAATGAATATGTTTTTTATACTTTGGAACCTACATATATGTTTAAAGGCAAATAGGTTCATAGATACCATTTCATAAGTTAATAATAAAATTATAATTTAAAGGCTTACCTGCTATCTACAATACCAAAGAATCCTCATTTTTTTGGTGGAGTGCTAGTCCTACTGGCTTCTAATGATTACATCTAGACCTTGAGGCTCAGATGGTAAAGAATCTGCCTGTGATGCGGGAGACCGTGGTTCGATCGCTGGGTTGGGAAGATCCCCTGGATAAGGAAATGGCAAACCATTTCAGTATTCTTGCCTGGAGAATTCCATGGACAGAGGAGACTAGTGGGCTACAGTCCATATGGTCGAAAACAGTTGGACATGTTTGAGTGACTAACACTTTCATGGGTTTCCCCAGTGGCTCAGCTAGTAAAGAATCTGCCTGCAATGAAGGAGACCTGGGTTCAATCCCTGGGTTCTAATTATTACCAATTACTAATACTAATTAAAAGGTATGATTATAGCATAAGAATAGACTGAAAAGTCAAAATAGCTCAGAAGTAAATCATGTGAACATATGATATATGTTGGAAGAAAAAGTCAAAAGTCAGTAGAGGAGAGGAATACTGTCTCGATAAACAGACCTATTATCCATCAGGAAAAGAAACCAATTTAGTCATTATCTTGTCTCATGTACCCACTTAAATTTCAGCTGAATTTTAAAAGTTCAGTTGTTTTTAAAAATAATCTGTCAAAAGCTAAAGAAATAGTATCAAATATCAAAGTTTTAGAGAGAGAATGATTAAGACAGTAAAAGAAATCACAAAGTAAAAACCATCCGATTTAACTACATATACATTTTAAATCACTCAAGATAATCAGAACTGAAAAGTAAACAGCAAACTAGGGATATATTTATAGCAAATATTACATTAAAAGGCCTAATATCCTTATTCATTGATGAGAAAAAACTACAACCCCCTAGAGAATACAAAACAGTGGAATCATTTTTCAGCCCTCTAATCAAAACATTTTATTTTGAATTTTCTCTAGTCAAGATCTAAACTCATCTAATTGAATTTCAGTAGCACGGGCAGATATAAAATAATTTTTAGAGGTCTTGCTTTTACATGATCTCATAGACTGGTTCTCACATAATGGCTCTTGATGTTGGATACTAAATAGTCCATACATCTGTTTCCAACAGCTGTCCTCAGCCATCCATTTTCACTTTGGTTGACGCTATCTAGTGTCTGACTCAGTGCAGCAAGTAGAAGCTGACCAGAGGAGTTACTTCGTGCACTTTTTCAGAGAAAAATGAAGTAATAAGAAAGGGAAAGTCAAATGACACAGACATTTCAATATGCCCAATAAAGTTAGAAAGTTCAGCCTAGTTTTCTCAACCCCCAACTTCAAATAGAATTTTTTGTTCACATCACTCAGGTGGTCAACCACTCAGAAAACTAAGAAGAGAAAATAGGAAACACATTCCAATGTGCTAACATTGATATACAAAATTATAATTTCAACCATCTTACTATAATTCCAGAGAACATTATGTAATAGTGTGATCCTATTTACACATAACAAATAGGGAAACAGCCTTTGTAAAACCTAGTTCTTTAAGAACAGCCAATGTGAGGGCATAGCACCATGTGTCAGGGCCGGAAAGGGAAACAGTTCTGAAGTCAAGAGCATCTGAAAGAGCCTCCAAATGTCAGACTGAAAAAAAATCAAAAGCACAAGACTGCTATCTCTCATGGACTGAAGTGGGAGCTGAAGTGCTCTCCCTCAATTAAGCAAAGTGTGGTGCAGCTGATTAACCTGAATGTTACCTTGGTAACCCAAGAATTACACTGTAATGAAATATGTTCAACGATAGGTATCTTTAATCAGACAAGAGCCACATGAGCATTCTGAGAAAGAGAGCCATAAATCTTGGGTTTCTAGCACTTTAATCATTCATAAAATAAGAGTCTTTTTTGACAAGAAGCAGGCATGGCCACTAGTTATTAAATAAGCAGTAAATGACGTGTGCTTTAGTATAACAGGGAAACATCCAAGGCTTGACTCCAGGCTTGATTATTATAAAACAAGGCCTATATAATATAGGTATTATAGTAATGACTGACATATTATAAAGCAGAGATTACTAAAATGTCTTAAAATTTTCCAGTGGGGCCTTCTTTTAAAAATAAAAAAGGTTATGCTGCAATAAATGAGGAGAGTATTTCTTTCCTTCTTAAAAATCTCTCCTGAGAAAGGAATAAACATCCCTGATATTTGCTGCATTGATATTCTCTCTCTGTATATTACCCATCCCTCACAGAGGTGCCAAACAATAGACAATGTATAAATTCTGCAGCATGTGCGTACTGCATTTTTTCCTCTATAAGAGAACCAGTAGCGTATATTAAAAAAAATAATAATAATTAAACACTGTGCCCCGTTCCTTTCTCTACATTTCTATTGAACTCTGAAAGTCTCTCTTAGCTTTCCAGGGTGCCGGGAGCATTGATAAACATTTGAAAACTAAATGAAGCTTTTAAAGGGCTCAAAATTGCCTCCAGCACATGCTTGTGACCATCATCTTGAACTTGAGTCTGAAGAGTAAAGTCCTAGGGCCATATTTAGAGCTTTAAAGACACATTTTAAAATTGATGGTGAGTCTTTTAAAACCTGCGATCAGGTGAGAGGGAAAGGTCAGCCATTCATCCTTCTTTGTGGTTATGCCTTTGCCAAGGGACACTCCTTCTGAAGATCTCACTACATTTAGTTCTGCTAGGAGGAAAAAAGACAGACAGCCAGCCATAGACCCCAATCCCTTTCTCTCTTTAGAATGTTTATCTTACTCATCTAACCATTAATCATATATTAGACTAGGGCAGTATTTCTCAAAGTATGTTCTGAGAATTCTCTATAAGACATTTATAGGATAGCTTCATCAAGAAAGTTCTGAACCAAATGAAATCCTGGGTTAAACAAAGTTTAACAGGTTTCTTTTTTAAGGACTTTTGGAACCTTTTGTGTTCATATTCATTGGCCTCTCTCCAGATTCTGAGTATCCAGTGGGGAGTAAGCCAGCCATGGTCACTGCCATCAGGGAGGAACATTCCAGACAGCTCCCTCAGAATGCACAGGTTAAAATATCATCTTACATTTTATTTGGCACTTTGTTTTCCAAGCCCTCTGGATATCCTTTGCACACAGGAGGTGGTGGGTATTAATATGCCCAACTATCTCCACGGATTTACTTGTGTTTCTTATTTGACTAGCGGTATCACCTTCTCAACAGTCCAGGCTTGAAAACTGACAGTCCCTTTCTATTTTTCTCTCACCCTCAAAACCAGTTGTGATCAAACCCTCACAATTTCTGTCACACTTACACAGTTATGCCCCAGTCCTAGTTTATACTTTTTTTTTAATTGGAGTATAGTTGCTTTACAATGTTGTATTAGTTTCTGCTCTGCAGCAAAGTGAATCAGTTACATGCATAAAATTGACCACTGTGTTTTAGATTTCCTTCCCACTTAGCTCACCACAGAGCAATTAGTAGAGTTCCCTGTGCTATAATAGTAGGTTCTCATCTGTTTTCTATTTTATATATAATTGTGTGTATATGTCAGCCCAGTCTTCCAGCTAATCCCACCATCTTCCCCGCTTGATGACAATGTTTGTTCTCTACATCTATGACTCTATTTCTGCTTTACAGACAAGTTCATCTGTACCATTTTTCTAGATTCCACATATAAATGATATTACACAATATTTGTTTTTTTCTCGTTCTGACTTACTTCATTCTGTATGACAAACTTGCCAGAGAGAGCCTTTGCCCCATGCGCAGCAAGTAAAATACCATACATTTCTCCAGCTTAAGTCCTACAACTTGAGTGAAGTCTCTTGCTCCAGGCCCTTGCAGTCAGAATCACCCTCACTTCCTGTGCTCTTGTAGCACTTTCTTAGTGTTTCTAGTCTCACACATATCCTGCACTTGAGACTTTTTATGTATTTGTCTGTCTCACCTCCTAACTTGTGAGATGCTGAAAGCAGAGATGGCATCTTTAGATAGCACCTCAGCATCTGGTACCAGACACATAGTAGGCATTCATGACGAGCTGGTTGAACTGAGTGGAAATAAACCAGACTAGAAAGACTTTGTTTGGGTTCAAAATGGGATCCATAGGAGGGTTGCAGGCAGTCATCATTAGTATGAAAACAGCTTCTCCAGGGCTGACCAGAGATGCCCAACCAGACATATGCTGATAAATTCAAGTGCTACAAAGGGAATAATAAAAAATTTCAGGTGTGCTGCAATTAACAAGTTAATGTACCAATTTCAACTGGAATAGATGTCTTTAATACCCATGTATTCCTCAGAAAACAATGGGAAAAGAAATTCAAGTAACATTTCAACAGCTAGCTGAAACATAATTTTCAGTGAGGCACTACATCATTGATCTAGCAGTAGATGTACTACTTGCAGTGATGTACTACATTCAGAAACATTATTTCTTTCTGCTTTAATCACCCGTGACTTCAGATGGTTCACACGGTCCTTCTCTTATGAAAGATTCTACACATACACTGAGGCAGAGATAGCCAATTTTCCCAAACACCCACTCTCCTTTTCTTTTTCTTCATAAAAATCCCCTCTGTGTTTTAGTTAGGTATAAGATTTGCCAGCATTCCATTAACATAAGTATGTCCTTTTAGTTAATTCTAGCCAATAAGATTTAAGCAAAAGCAGTTGGCAACCCACTCCAGTGTTCTTGCCTGGAGAATCCCAGGGACGGCGGAGCCTGGTCGGCTGCCATCTATAGGGTCGCACAGAGTCGGACACGACTGAAGCGACTTAGTAGCAGCAGCAGCAGCAGTTTATGCAACATCCAGGTCAAGTTCTTACACGGAAGCTGCTTACCCTCCATGTCCTCTTTCCTACTCCTTTTGGGATGAGACCCTGATACGACAGCAGTGAGCCTGCCTTGGGAATGAGGTTAGCGCCCAGCGAACAGCAGCACAGCATGATAGAAAGAATTGAGGTGTTATTACCTCCAGGGAAAAAGCTGTCCTTCTCTCCTGGACAGCTACCAGCTCAAACGTTCACATTAAGAGAGAAATTATCTTACCATCTTTAAACATTCATTTAAGCATTCATTATTTCAGTCTCTGAGAAAGCAGACTAAGGAATTCCTGAGCTAACAAATGCCCACCCATATGTCCATGGCACCTGAAAAACTCTGTCCCCAAAGTGACATCTCATCCCAGGAAGGCTACAGCATGAACACACTGAATGAGTATAACAGATTACTCAGTTGTACAAAAGGAGAGAACAAAACCCCAAGAGAAAGGTGCAGAGGACAGCTACATTATAATGCTAAATAGGACACTAGAAAAGCCACAAAAACAGGGCCCCAGTGCAGGGCACTCTGCATGGCTCTAGGGAAAAGACATGGAAAGAAAGACAGAAGCAGCAAAAATGGAAAAGTTGGGAGGCAAGCCGATCTGCTCCAGAGTGTATCAACCAGAAGATACTACAATTGTTCACTACACTGAGAGCTCCTTGAGGGAAGTGATACTCTACCTTTTTCTAAATCTTCGGGTGCCTTACAGTAAATATTCTTCAAATGGTAGAAATAAATGAATGGATAACCAACTGACAGCAGCTGATCAATTTTCTGTTTCAATACCGAATCTCCTATTAATCATTCATCCATCACAATGATCTCAACAGGAGCTTTAAAAAAAAAACAACTGTAAAATAATTTTGAATTTGCTGCACACCTAGATGGCAATGAAATCCTCAAGTGTCTACCTGACAGAGCGATATCAGGAAGCAACAGGGAGCAGCCAGAAAGGCAGATAGCACATGCCAAAATTAGGAGGCAGTTTACACTCTTCCAGATGAAGAACTGTAAAAGGAGTGATGGATCGCAGCACAAAGAGAAATCTTTAACTAGGTTCTGCTCGGCATGGCATCAAGTAAGTGCCATCAACGGCATTCAGTGGAGTAAAAAAAAAAAAAAGAGTGTCTGTATGCTGAGATGTCAGCTTGTAAAAGTGTCAGTCTCTAAAATAAATCAAGTAGCAAACGGAAAACATATAAATAACTATACTTGATGCCAGCAACACTAAGCAAGAAAAAAAAAAGCCATTTTAAAGAATTTTCCTTGTTAACCACACAGGGAGTTGGGTTTTCTGGATTAGCAAATGAAGTTTCCTGGTTTTAGATAAACTAGATGATGGTTTCAGGGTCTGCTGGAGAAGACACAGATGGAAAGGCCAAAATCTGAGCTTTTGCCTTAACTCTGTGAACTTTTACCTAACCTTTGGTTTCCTCCTCATAAAATGGAGACTGAGAAGTTAGTTCTTTTTTTTTTTTTTTCCTTTCTGCACCTCACCTGCTTAGTTTAAAAACCTTATAATGACACTACCTCATAAGCTCAAATTCTGGGGGTAGAACCAATCTGTTCAGTTCAGTTCAGTCGCTCAATCGTGTCCAACTCTGTGACCCCATGGAGGCAGCACGCCAGGCCTCCCTGTCCATCACCAACTGCTGGAGTTTACGCAAACTCATGTCCACTGAGTCGGTGATGCCATCCAGCCATCTCATCCTCTGTCGTCCCTGTCTCCTCCTGCTCTCAATCTTTCCCAGCATTAGGGTATTTTCAAATGAGTCAGTTCTTCACATCAGGTGGCCGAAGTATTGGAGTTTCAGCTTCAACATCAGTCCTTCCAATGAACACCCAGGACTCATCTCCTTTAGAATGGACTGGTTGGATCTCCTTGCAGTCCAAGGGACTCTCAAGAGTCTTCTCCAGCACCACAGTTCAAAAGCATCAATTCTTTGGTGCTCAGCTTTCTTTATAGTCCAACTCTCACATCCATACATAACCACTAGAAAAACCATAGCCTTGACTAGACGGACCTTTGGTGGCAAAGTAATGTCTCTTGCTTTTAATATGCTGTCTAGGTTGGTCATAACTTTCCTTCCAAGGAGTAAGCGTCTTTTAACTTCATGGCTGCAATCACCATCTGCAGTGATTTTGGAGCCCCAAAAAATTAAGTTTGACACTGTTTCCACTGTTTCCCCATCTATTTCCCAGGAAGTGATGGGACCAGATGCCATGATCTTAGTTTTCTGAATGTTGAGCTTTAAGCCAACTTTTTCACTCTCCTCTTTCATTTTCATCAAGAGGCTCTTTAGTTCTTCTTCACTTTCTGCCATAAGGGTGGTGTCATCTGCATAACTGAGGTTATGGATATTTCTCCCAGCAGTCTTGATTCCAGCTTGTGCTTCATCCAGCCCAGTGTTTCTCATGAGGTACTATGCGTATAAGTTAAATAAGCAGGGTGACAATATGCAGCCCTGACATACTCCTTTTCCTATTTGGAACCAGTCTGTTGTTCCATGTCCACTTCTAACTGTTGCTTCCTGACCTGCATACAGGTTTCTCAAGAGGCAGGTCAGGTGGTCTGGGATTCCCATCTCTTTCAGAATTTTCCACATTTCATTGTGATTCACACAGTCAAAGGCTTTGGCATAGTCAGTAAAGTAAAAATAGGTGTTTTTCTGGAACTCTCTAGATTTTTCGATAATCCTACAGATGTTAGCAATTTGATCTCTGGTTCCTCTGCCTTTTCTAAAACCAGCTTGAATGTCTGGAAGTTTACGGATCACATACTGTTGAAGCCTGGCTTGGAGAATTTTGAGCATGACTTTACTAGCATGTGAGATGAGTGTAATTGTGCAGTAGTTTGAGCATTCTTTGGCATTTCCTTTCCTTGGGATAGGAATGAAAACTGACCTTTTCCAGTCCTGTGGCCCCTGCTGAGTTTTCCAAATTTGCTGGCATATTGAGTACAGCACTCTCACAGCATCATCTTTTAGGATTTGAAATAGCTCAACGGGAATTCCATCACCTCCACTAGCTTTGTTCATAGTGATGCTTCCTAAGGCCCATTGGACTGCTCATTCCAGGATGTCCGGATCTAGGTGAGTGATCATACTATCATGATTATCTGCATCATGAAGATGTTTTTTGTATAGTTCTTCTGTGTATTCTTGCCAACCTGTTACTCACGGAATAAAGTACATGATTTCAGGGAGGCCAGAAGGGGTTCATCGTGCCACCAACACACCCAACCATCTACTCAGCAGTGCTAAAAAGTCTTCTAACATGAGTCAAAGGGCTTCCCAGGAGGCACTAGTAGTAAGGAACCCACCTGCCAATGCAGGAGACATGAGAGACAGGAGTTCCATCCCTGAGTCAGGAAGATTCCCCTGGAGGAGGGCATGGCAACCCACTCCAGTATTCTTGCCTGGAGAATCCCGCAGACAGAGGAGCCTGGTGGGCTACAGTCCATAGCGTCGCACAGAGTTGGACACTAATGATGAGATTTAGCACAGAGCATGACATTGAATGAAAACCTTACATTCCATAGCACAAATGCAAATATCCCTGAAAGGGACACTGCAGACTGAGGGCGCAGCGGGATGGGGCCGGGAAGACCAGTGGCTTTAGGGTCAAGAGATCTGGGTTCAAATCTCAGTTTACTTAACCCTTTACTAACTGTGTGACTTTTAGTCCCAATTTTCTCATCTGTAACAACGGGGGCGGGGGGGGAGGTCAGAAGTGGAATATCTATAGGTCAACTAAGAGAAATAAATGACAGAAACAGATTATCTATTGCACAGACAAGAAAATGCCTCTTCCAGGTATAGGTAGTGACAGAGCCTTGGTAATCAAAACAGAAATCCTGCTTGTCTACAGGTAAGTGAAAGGAGAAATAATCTTCTTGTTACTGCAGAATGAAAAGAGCTTGTTTACTTCCTTATCTCTGCTCCCAACACCTGGAATCTTGCTTCCAAAGGCTGGAGCTATTTAGGGTCTCCAGAGTCAATGGGAAGACTTGATTGCCTTTTATTTATGAGTGAGTCACTTTAGATTGGGCCTCAATTTTGCCCACATATTTTTCCAGCTGATGAGCTCTGAGGTACTTCCAAACACCATGTATATGAAAGATGAGGACAGGGTCTCAAAAACTGACCGTGAGTCACAGTTGCTGCAAATTCTCTAACATTTGCTACATTACACAAGACCCCTGAAATGTCCACTTTGTGATGTTAATTCACAAGAATATTGCTCACTCGGGTGACTTAAATCCTGACTTTTCACCTGTATTTGAAATAAGTATTTAGGATTAAATTAGTTATATGGCTATTTCTGAAAGATATAACTGTATTTATACCCTCCTTGCTTAAAATATATACTTTTACAAATCATCACCTCCAGTGACCTGGTCTTACTCTATCAATGGCTTCTATTATACAGCATTGCCTGCAGAATCCCTTAATTATGACTTCATTTTCTTCCTTGAGCATTCCCCCAAACTAGTTACCCAACTATCATTAGGAAAGCTTCTAGGTTGGAATAGTTGAATTGGTTACAAGGTCACCTGCTACATCTAAAGTAGTTACTTAATAGAGAATAATGTGATGGACCCAGGCCAGCAGACTCTTCAATAACATTCAGTTCAGTTCAGTCAGTTCAGTCGCTCAGTCGTGTCCGACTCTCAGCGACCCCATGAATCACAGCACGCCGGGCCTCCTTGTCCATCACCAAATCCCGGAGTTCACTCAAACTCATGTCCACAGAGTCGGTCATGCCATCCAGCCATCTCACTCTCGGTCGTCCCCTTCTCCTCCCGCCCCCAACCTTTCCCAGCATCAGAGTCTTTTCCAGTGAGTCAACTCGTCGCATGAGGTGGCCAAAGTATTGCAGCTTCAGCTTTAGCATCAGTCCTTCCAATGAACACCCAGGATTGATCTCCCTTAGAATGGACTGGTTGGATCTCCTTGCAGTCCAAGGGACTCTCAAGAGTCTTCTCCAACACCACAGTTCAAGAGCATCAATTCTTTGGCGATCAGCTTTCTTCACAGTCCAACTCTCACATCCATACATGACCACGGGAAAAACCATAGCCTTGACTAGACGGAACTTGGTTGGCAAAGTAATGTCTCTGCTTTTCAATATATTATCAAGGTTGGTCATAACTTTCCTTCCAAGGAGTAAGCGTCTTTTAATTTCATGGCTGCAATCAGCATCTGCAGTGATTTTGGAGCCCAAAAATATAAAGTCTGACACTGTTTCCACTGTTTTTCCATCTATTTCCCATGAAGTGATGGGACCAGATGCCATGATCTTTGTTTTCTGAATGTTGAGCTTCAAGCCAAGCTTTTCACTCTCCTCTTTCACTTTCAACAAGAGGCTTTTGAGTTCCTCTTCACTTTCTGCCATAAGAGTAGTGTCATCTGCATATCTGAGATTATTGATATTTCTCCCGGCAATCTTGATTCCAGCTTGTGCTTCTTCCAGCCCAGCGTTCCTCATGATGTACTCTGCATATAAGTTAAATAAGCAAGGTGACAATATACAGCCTTGACGCACTCCTTTTCCTATTTGGAACCAGTCTGTTGTTCCATGTCCAGTTCTGACTGTTGCTTCCTGACCTGCATACAGGTTTCTCAAGAGGCAGGTCAGGTGGTCTGGGATTCCCATCTCTTTCAGAATGTTCCACAGTTTATTGTGATCCACACAGTCAAAGGCTTTGGCATAGTCAGTGAAGCAGAAATAGATGTTTTTCTGGAACTCTCTTGCTTTCTCCATGATCCAGAGGATGTTGGCAATTTGATCTCTGGTTCCTCTGCCTTTTCTAAAACCTGCTTGAACATCTGGGAGTTCACGGTTCACATATTGCTGAAGTCTGGCTTGGAGAATTTTGAGCATGACTTTACTAGCATGTGAGATGAGTGTAGTTGTGCAGTAGTTTGAGCATTCTTTGGCATTGCCTTTGTTTGGGATTGGAATGAAGACTGACTTTTTCCAGTGCTGTGGCCACTGCTGAGTTTTCCAAATTTGCTGGCATATTGAGTGCAGCACTTTCACAGCATCATCTTTCAAGATTTGAAATAGCTCAACTGGAATTCCATCACCACCACTAGCTTTGTTCATAGTGATGCTTTCTAAGGCCCACTTGACTTCACATTCCAAGATGTCTGGCTCTAGGTCAGTGATCACGTTATCGTGACTATCTTGGTCATGAAGATCTTTTTTGTACAGTTCTTCTGTGTATTCTTGCCACCTCTTCTTAATATCTTCTGCTTCTGTTAGGTCCATACCATTTCTGTCCTTTATCGAGCCCATCTTTGCATGAAATGTTCCCTTTGAATCTCTAATTTTCTTGAAGAGATCTCTTGTTTTTCCTATTCAGTTATTTTCCTCTATTTCTTTGCACTGATCACTGAGGAAGGCTTTCTTATCTCTCCTTGCTATTCTTTGGAACTCTGCATTCAGATGCTTATATCTTACCTTTTTTTCCTTTGCTTTTCGCTTCTCTTCTTTTTAATATTCTAATACATTACTGTCTTCTTTCCTACACACGAAGTTTAGTATACGAATGTTCTTCAACTAGTATTGCCTCTATCTTGTGATAACTGAGCAATTCTCTATAGGTAACAAGAGTCCAATGTATTATGCATGTTCTATTGCTCTAATAAATAAAAGGATTAGCTTGTTTACAGCTGCCAGTGTGGTTTGTTAATTTGGCATTTCATCTCGCTATATCTGACTGCAGAGACTAAAGTGAAGCTTGCTTTCATTTTTCATTTTTCCAGAAACATAAAATGAATAGGCTAATTTCTCAACTATCCAACTTTGGTACTTGAAATTAAAAAATATGAATGTAGCTCATTTTTTCTCAGTCCATTCAGTATCATTACTGGGTTTTTCCATGGCTGAATATCTTGAACAATAACATGATTATTTAGTATTATAACCCTCACAACTTGCAGACTAATCTTTTACTTAGAAAAAATAGTCAAGATAAAATTAAGAGTCCCTATATACAGTAATTTCAGAAACTAAGTCTTGATCATAATATTCACAACTGAACAGCTCCTTAGAAGGAAAGAGCTTTTTCTGGGCATTCTAGAAGCAGAAACTGCTTAATATATTTTTAAAATAAGCTTTATAAAACTTGATAACATTATAAATTTCATTCTTAATACCGCCAGAAATTTTCCTGTTGCAGTCTAATTCAAATATCTGTTTGAATTAGATAGTCTAATTTTTCTTACATAGTCCAATTTTTAAAAAATGTTATTCTTCCTTTAATTTATTTTCATCTGTTATCTTCTTTTTCCACTCCTTCAAAAAGCTTTTGAGGACTTTCTTATGACACTACATTTACAATCGCTTTCTTTTCTTCATATAATGCCTTCTCAACACTTCTCCCATAAGAACTTTACAGAACTACTAGAGTATACCCAAAATATGACAGAAGAACAAGCTGCCACTCACAAAAGAAATCAGCAACTTTTCAAATCCTTTTCAACCAAGATCTATGATTTTTTTTAATTCCATTGATGTACCTAGAATTTAAACTTGGACCATAGCCAGCAGGAACAGAACAGGAGAGATGAAACAAATTTGTTAAAATTAAAGTCACCAATAGAAAGCTAAGGATAACACTCAGTGAGACACTTATGACACAGAGAATTATTATCACATTGCCTTCATGTCTCATGTACCTATAGTATTTTCTGAAAGACAGGGCCACCAAAAAAGCCAGCATTTATAAGCCTTTGAACTGCTTTGCATTTGGCATGAATCTTGCAAAGTTCAGTTTCCTGAAATATTTAAAGGAAAAAAGTAGAAAATAAATCTTACATCTTTTCTACAAGCTCTCTAATACTTTTAGCATTGCAAACTGGGTCAAGGAAGACACAAAAGAAGGATAAGTAGTGTCCACATCTGACATAAGCCTACAGAGCTAATATTTGCTGAATGTTCATTGTGTGACAGACATAAGGTCAGGGCTTCGCAAACATCATCTCATTTATCCTCAAAACAATTCTGTGAGATGGCTGCTGTTTCATCCTTACTTTACAAATGAGGAGACTGAGACTTGGAGAAGTGAGGCGATTTGTTCCACGTCAAACAGTGGTAGAAGTGGAGCCTGGCTCTAAACCCAAGCCTCCCCACACCAGAAGCAAAGATCGGAAGCGTTCCTCAAAACTAAATGACTCTAAGGTTTGAAGCTAACATCCAAAGTACTTATAATGACTCCATCCTAGTTGTTAGGCAATGTGCATCACATTAACATGCCCCTAACCTTTCAGCAAAGGCTAATAGAGTTTCGCCAAGAGAACACACTGGTCATAGCAAACACCCTCTTCCAACAACACAAGAGAAGACTCTATACGTGGACATCACCAGACGGCAAACAACGAAATCAGACTGATTATATTCTTTACAGCCAAAGATGGAGAAGCTCTATACAGTCAGCAAAAACAAGACTGGGAGCAGACTATGGCTCAGATCATGAACTGCTTATTGCCAAATTCAGACTGAAATTGAAGAAAGTGGGGAAAACTACTAAACCATTTGGGTATCACCTAAATCAAATCCCTTATGATTATACAGTGGCAGTGAGAAATAGATTTAAGGGACTAGATATACTAGAGTGCCTGATGAAATATGGACAGAGGTTCATGACATGTACAGGAGACAGGGATCAAGACCATCCCCAAGAAAAAGAAATGCAAAAAAGCAAAATGACTGTCTGAGGAGGCCTTACAAATAGCTGTGAAAAGAAGAGAAGCGAAAAGGAAAGATATAAGCATCTGAACGCAGAGTTCCAAAGAATAGCAAGGAGAGAAAAGAAAGCCTTCCTCAGCGATCAATGCAAAGAAATAGAGGAAAACAATAGAATGGGAAAGACTAGAGATCTCTTCAAGAAAATTAGAGATACCAAGGGAACATTTCATGCAAAGATGAGCACAGTAAAAGACAGAAATGGTATGGACCTAACAGAAGCAGAAGATATTAAGAAGAGGTGGCAAGAATACACAGAAGAACTATACAAAAAACATCTTCATGACCCAGTTAATCACGATGGTGTGATCACTCACCTAGAGCCAGACAAAGTGGAATGAGAAGTCCAGTGGGCCTTAGGGAGCATCACTATGAACAAAGCTAGTGGAGGTGATGGAATTCCGGTTGAGCTATTTCAAATCCGAAAAGATGATGCGGTGAAAGTGCTGTACTCAATATGCCAGCAAATTTGGAAAACTCAGCAGTGGCCACAGGACTGGAAAAAGTCAGTCTTCATTCCAATCCCAAACAAAGGAAATGCCAAAGAATGCTCAAACTACTGCACAATTACACTCATCTCACACACTAGTAAAGCAATGCTCAAAATTCTCCAAGCCAGTCTTGGAGCAATAACGTGAACCATAAACTTCCAGATGTTCAAGCTGGTTTTAAAAAAGGCAGAGGAACCAGAGATCAAATTGCCAACATCCGCTGGATCATCAAAAAAGCAAGAGAGTTCCAGAAAAATATCTATTTCTGCTTTATTGACTATGCCAGAGCCTTTGACTGTGTGGGTCACAATGAAATGTGGAAAATTCTGAAAGAGATGGGAATACCAGACCACCTGACCTGCCTCTTGAGAAACCTGTATGCAGGTCAGGAAGCAACAGTTAGAAGTGGACATGGAACAACAGACTGGTTCCAAATAGGAAAAGGAGTATGTCAGGGCTGCATATTGTCACCCTGCTTATTTAACTTATACGCATAGTACCTCATGAGAAACACTGGGCTGGATGAAGCACAAGCTGGAATCAAGACTGCTGGGAGAAATATCCATAACCTCAGATATGCAGATGACACCACCCTTATGGCAGAAAGTGAAGAAGAACTAAAGAGCCTCTTGATGAAAATGAAAGAGGAGAGTGAAAAAGTTGGCTTAAAGCTCAACATTCAGAAAACGAAGATTATGGCATCTGGTCCCATCACTTCACGGCAAACAGATGGGGAAACAGTTGAAACAGTGACAGACTTTATTTTGGGGGGCTCCAAAATCACTGCAGATGGTGATTGCAGCCATGAAATTAAAAGACGCTTACTCCTTGGAAGGAAAGTTATGATCAACCTAGACAATACATTAAAAAGCAGAGACATTACTTTGCCAACAAAGGTCCGTCTTGTCCAAGCTACAGTTTTTCCAATAGTCACATATGGATGTGAGAGTTGAACTATAAAGAAAGCTGAGCACTGAAGAATTGATGCTTTTGAACTGTGGTGTTGCAGAAGACTCTTGAGAGTCCCTTGGACTGCAAGGAGATCCAACGAGTCCATCCTAAAGGAGATCAGTCCTAGGTGTTCATTGGAAGGACTCATGTTGAAGCTGAAACTCCAATACTTTGGCCACCTGATGCAAAGAGCTGACTCACTGGAAAAGACCCTGATACTGGGAAAGATTGAGGGCAGGAGAAGAAGGGGATGAGGATGAGATGAGAGGATAAGATGGTTGGATGGCATCATCGACTCAATGGACATGAGTTTGGGTAGGCTCCGGGAGTTGGTGAGGGACAGGGAGACCTGGCATGCTGCAGTTCATGGGGTAGCAAAGAGTCAGACACGACTGAGTGACTCAACTGAACTGAACTGAACCTTTCAATTTAGACTAGAATCCAGTGGATGGTCTATAAATTAGAGCATAATGATGATAACTTCTTCCCAGAATTGCCAGAGCAGATCTTGCATTAGCCCAGCCACCAGGAATATGACACCATCAAACAAATCCAAAATCAACCATGAGTCTCATGTTTTGCCAGCCATGCGGCCATGTACATATGGCAGCCTTGCTCCCTAGCAGGAGAAACATAGGGGGAAACAACTTGAATGATGAAAAACAGCAGGGATTTAAATACTTCCACTCAGACAGCAGGTAGCTTGTTACCTGAAATGCCCAAGATCCATCACTTGGCAATGGGAGTGCAAAGACCAGACGCTGATTTTAGGAACACAGCAGGAAAGTACCACTGTGTACAAATTCCTGGTGGAGAGAGATGCTTTCTGTTTCATATCTGGGGTATCTGTAATGTCCCATATCCTCCTTCATCTTATACCTCCCTCATAATAACAAGCTTAGAACTCTTCTCAAGAAATCTAAACAGGTACAGACCCCTCTCTCTTACCACTTAGGAGAGCTGCAACATAGCAGGGCCCAAGGGGTTCTCAGCAAGCAACAGAGCACTGCTGACCTACTGGCATTATGTAGGGCGATAGGAAGCCCCCAACTCAGCTCATCAGCTCTCAGATAGACCGTAGGAAGGCAGTGCAGTGTGTGCCAATCTGTCTGCTAACCAGGAAATTCGATTAGCAAGGAACTCTGATGACTGAGTCATAACTCAGTTCTTTACTTTCTCTATCAATCTCTCTCACTCTCCTAACACCCTCTCTCCTGTTCTCCTGCAAGCCATGACTTAATCAATAAAGTTCTACTTTTGCAAGGAACTTTGACAGGATTATCAGAAACCACTGGAATCACAGACAATACTATCAGTCCAGGCCCTGCTTTTAAAGGCTTTGCATGTTGCTACCCTGATGCTGGGAAAGACTGAGGGCAGGGGGCGAACCACAGAGGATGAGATGATTGGATGACATCACCGACTCAATTGACGTGACTTTGAGCAAACTCTGGGGGATAGTGAAGGACAGGGAAGCCTGGTGTGCCACAGTTAACGGGACTGCAAAGAGTTGGACCCAATTTAGCAACTGAACAACTTTGCAGATTACTCAGTTGAATAAAGGCTGGTTGAGGACAATGAGTTTAGGTGTCCTGATCTCCACCCGCGTTGCCAAAAGTCCTTAAAGAGCAATATATCAGCAGAGCAATAAAAAGGTGGCTTCTGCCAACCATCTACATTATCTCTCATTACAGACATAAATGCAAACCTGCTTTGTAACAGATGTTAAGGGATGCTGTTGGTTGTTCCTGGTGGGAAGGGGGAGTGTTGTTTATTTTTGTAAAAGAAGTTTATGTCTGATTGCCAGAAACAGAATCTAACTCAAATGACACACTGGAGAGGTGACAAGTAAGTTAATGTAAGGTTGCTGCTGCTAAGTCACTTCAGTCGTGTTCGACTCTGTGCGACCCCATAGATGGCAGCCCACTAGGCTCTCCCGTCCCTGGGATTCGTAAGGCTACACTGGAATAATAACAGACAGTGACCTTAACGGAACCCAAGAACTGGAACAGGCTTCCCTGGAGCTAATTCCAGTTCCTGAGGACTCTGGTGAACAACTCTTCTCTTGTGGGTCTTTGTGAGCCACCTCTGGTTGATACAGGTTGGTGGCTCGTTCTCCTCTCTGTTAGTCAGCTTCCTTGGCTTTCCTCAGCCTGCACACGGCTCATCATGGCCTTTCTCCACCTCAAGACATCTCTTGATGCATCTTGTTCTGCCCCATCTCCTCACTGGCAACTTGTTCAGTTTCTCAAAAGAATCCAATTGGTTTAATTCATTTTTTCAGATCTGGTCTCTACTCTCTTCTATCATCTTCTCCCATTGCTGGCTGAAATAAATCTGTCTCCAGATTTACTAAATAATTATTAGCTGGTATTATTTGCTTGGGAGGTGAGGGGCTGGAAAAAGTGAGGGGGTCCTAATGGCATTTTGTTACCATTGTAAATATGTTCTTCTTCCCTGGTCTTTGCAGTCCTATCTGGTCTTCTTCTTAGGTTGGTGAATTACCTGAACAATAAATTCAGAACTAGGTATTACTTTTGACCACATCGACAACTTGAGACGGAAAACTTCAGTGAGACTATCTGCAAAGTGGGAGAATGTTCCTTAGTTGCTTCTTTCTCTTTCATAAAATGTCCAGGATACACAGTGAATGAGAATCAGACCCTGGAAAAATCTCAGCTGAGAGTGTCTCTAGGTAGGAGGCATTGCTGTCTCCCTGTATCACTTGAAGGATGATGTTCTGGGGTCACAGACACTGTTCACTGCCTTGAAGTGCACAGGCGAGGCTCACATCCAGGTGCGCACGTACTGAAGATCCTCTCCCTACGGCTTCCCAGAATGGGCTCCCAAGGTAAGCAATTAGCATGGAAAATGAGGTGAGCCCCAAATCTAGCTTCTCATTTTGCTAATTATTCCTCTTTTTTGCCTGTGTAATTTTGATATGGGCAATCATTTGGAAAAACTACACGCGAGGGATTTTAAAATGTCTGAGTTCAAGTAAAATAGACATACATAATTAGAACACTAGGTAGTTATTTTCCATAAACTGTACTTGAATCTCAGTGACAAGCCCATGAAGGTAAGGCTTAAATATATCCAGTGCTTTGAATATTGGTACCCTGGGCTAGGGAAAGTGCATGCTGATAAATTATGAATGCTAAATGATAATAATGATGATAATACCTCTTGTTGATTTAGTGCGATACCCTGTTCAAAGTTCTTTTATGACCATTAACATATAGATTCTCTAAAAAGAAAGGGATATGAATGGTGGGACTCTAGGGTAAGTTTGTATATTTTGATTAACTCCTCTCAGTTCAGTTCAGTTCAGTAGCTCAGTCGTGTCCAACTCTTCATGACCCCATGAATCACAGCACGCCAGGCTTCCCTGTCCATCACCAACTCCCGGAGTTCACTCAAACTCATGTCCATCGAGTCGGTGATGCCATCCAGCCACCTCATTATCTATCGTCCCCGTCTCCTCCTGCCCCCAATCCCTCCCAGCATCAGAGTCTTTTCCAGGGAGTCAACTTATCGCATGAGGTGGCCAAAGTATTAACTCCTCTACCTCATTCCTAAACATTGCAATTTTTGTACAGTCATGTGTTCCATAAAGGAAAATGTTTATTAATGAAGAATACTAATTTGAAAACATACACTGCTACCCAGGCTAACTGTTGTCTACATAGAAAGTATTTCAAGCCCCAAACACTTTTGCTTCCGTAGCTAAAGTTTTAGGATTCTACAAATTACCTGGATAGCTACCATAACCAACCCCCCATTCCATCTTCAGACCTGCTTTGTTTAAGTATCCAATCAACAAGTGAGAGCAAGGTGAAGACTGATAAAGAGTATTTTAAAACATATAGGAAAAGTATATTAAAATACTGAAATATAAACCATTATCTTCTAGGACCACAGATTTATGGAAAGTTTGGAGTTAGGGGGGAAAAAGATAATAAATCAGCAAATATTTATTGCCTGCTTGCTGTGTTTATACAAATGAGATATATGAAAAGTTAATTTATGACTTCAATCTATGGGTATTCCTTACCACACTTAAACACCCCAATCAGTAAGCAATATATTTCGTTGTGAGTGTGCAGAACACAAACACACATAGACACTCAGTATGAGCATCCAAAATGATTTTTTAAAACTTTCAACCCATGAATTCACCTACTTGAGGTGAAAAGTTTAAAAATGTAGACAAAAATAATTCAACAATAGGTACATAGCTTTTCCTATATTAACCAAAAATTGCGTAAATGTTTTTATCAATCAATCTGAATCCCCAAAGCCTCATATAGTCTCTAGTAAAGTGTCAATTAATTGTACATTAAGAAAAAAAATGAAGGAAGGTGGGGAAAGAGGAAAGGTGGATAGAGAAAAATGAGAAAGTCAAGGAAGAAGAGAAGAAAGAAGGAAGAAAGAGATGGCCTGGGAATCACTGGATGCAGTGCTGTTTCTCTTTTCCATGCATCACATGTGTTCAAATGTTTCTTCACTTTATTTGCTGTATCTCCTGTTGTTGTTCAGGCACTAAGTCATGTCCGACTCTTTGTGACCCCATGGACTGCAGCACACCAGGCTTTTCTGTCCTTCACTATTTCCAGAGTTTGCTCAAACTCATGTTCACTGAGTCGGTGATGTCATTCAATCATCTCATCCTCTGTTGACCCCTTTTTCTCCCACGTTCAGTCTTTCCCAGCATCAGGGTCTTTTCCAGTGACTCAGCTTTTCACATCAGGTGACCAAATTACTGGAGCTTCAGCTTCAGCATTAGTCCTTCCAATGAATATTCAGAGTTGATTTCCTTTAGGACTGAGTGATTTAATCTCCATGCTGTCCAAGAGAACTTCCAGAGTCTTCTCCAGCACCACAGTGTGAAAGCAACAATTCTTTGGTGCTCAGGCTTCTTTACGGTCCAACTACCATGTCCGTACAGTTCAGTTCAGTTCAGTTCAGTTGCTCAGTCGTGTCCAACTCTCCGCGACCCCATGAATCACAGCACGCCAGGCCTCCCTGTCCATCACCAACTCCCGGAGTTCACTCAAACTCATGTCCACAGAGTCAGTGATGCCATCCAGCCATCTCATTCTTGGTTGTCCCCTTCTCCTCTCGCCCCCAACCTTTCCCAGCATCAGAGTCTTTTCCAATGAGTCAACTCGTTGCATGAGGTGGCCAAAGTATTGGAGTTTCAGCTTTAGCATCAGTCCTTCCAATGAACACCCAGGATCAATCTCCCTTAGAATGGACTGGTTGGATCTCCTTGCGGTACAAGGGACTCTCAAGAGTCTTCTCCAACACCATAGTTCAAAAGCATCAATTCTTCGGCAATCAGCTTTCTTCACAGTCCAACTCTCACATCCATACATGACCATGGGAAAAACCATAGCCTTGACTAGACGGACCTTTGTTGGCAAAGTAATGTCTCTGCTTTTTAATATATTATCAAGGTTGGTCATAACTTTCCTTCCAAGGAGTAAGCGTCTTTTAATTTCATGGCTGTACAGGACTACTGGAAAAATCATAGCTATCCCTTCTGGAGGTTTTCATTCTTAAGAATTAACTAAATGGTCCCAAATTCATGATCTGACATCTGAGCTCACTCCTCCAAGAAAATGGTCAAGGCTGCAAATGTCTTATACAAAAATGCTGCAGTTATTCTGTATTTACTCAAGGATTCCTACCAGGCCCCATCTCCCTATCTCAAATCTGGACCCTCACAGCCTGGTGAATGGGCATAAGTTCTGTCCAGTTACCTCCTCCTTGGATCTGCCCCTTCTGCTGCCCCCTCATAATGCCACTTCTAGACTTCCTGTCTGACTTTTATTTGGGCTTCTTCCCTGTCTCAAATCTCCCTCAACTTCATGGTCTGGAGCCTTCAGGCCAGTTGTACTCCAGGCTCTGGAAAGCAGGGCTTGTATTGCTCCCCAGGCTTGTTTGTCTATGAGTAGAGTTCCAAGTCCTATGTTACTGAGGCCTGAGGTTAGCACGGCTATAACCACTAAAAGGTGACCCATGATTTGCATTACTTAACTTATGGCACCTCCCTGCCTCAGTTTCATCATCAGAAAAACAGAAGAAAAACAGCATCATGTTTACAGGAATGTACTATTAAAAAAGAAAAATTTTTTGAGAAGTGCTTTATAAACAGTAAGCAACTACACAAATGTTAGTGATTTTTTTAGAGTTCTTCAAAATTATACAAGACATAGGGAAAAAACAAAAATATCCCAAAAAAATCTAGTCTTGAGCTAAGTTACATCCCACATAAAAACTGGAACTCCTTCTTTTGCCAATGCCATGACATAATATAGTATTATACCTGTAGTGTCTGTTATAAGATTGACTATTTCTTGTTTGGTTGTTTATCTCATGCCCAACAGAACAAAGAAAAATGAGTTTTATGTTTGCTACTGTAGTTCAACGAGAGGCCAGAGGGAAGTTTTGAAAGATAAGGACAAATGTCATGAAAGGGAGACAATGCTGTAAATAACATGGAAACGACTCCCAGACAGTGTCTGAGACACGGACGAAACTCTCTTCATAACTCAGTGGCCCCGGCACCAAGAACAGCCCTGGCCACAGGGGTGGTGCTTGACAGCAGTGGTGGGGGGGTTCAGGGGGAGCTTCGTTGTGGTTCAACGAGGCCTGCTATCCATCGTGGTAAAATCTATGGTGTGGTCAGTGAGGCCTCCCGGCTTCCTGCATGTTCTCAAAAAAATACCCCACTAAGTGGGTGGAGGATTATTCTTTTTTTTTATGTTATAACATCACACAGTAGTTAAAGCCACTTGTCAAGAAGCCTCGACAGCACCTCAGACCTAATTTTAGGAAGAGAAGAAACTCAAGAGTCCATTATTTCAGAGAGAAAACCCACATCTGAGAGCACTCAGCACCGTCAGTACAGTTATTTCTGAGGTTAAACCAAATAAAACCTTCAAAAGTGTGAGTAACTGCCCTGAAATTTCTTTTCCTGTCAGGAGCACTAATACTAAATTAGATTTAGGATTGCAGATGTGAGCAATCACTGTGGAAACTTTTCCCTCCTTCTCTATCTCTTTCCAAGAAATTCCTCATCGTAGATGTTTGGATTAGCAGCGTTGTGTCATTTCCATTACCAGGTGCCCAAATTAGTTAAACTACCAAAACATACAGTCTTTAAAAACAAGCAGATGGTTTCCATTGTTCAGAGTTAGCTGTCAAAGGGGTAGATGCTAATGTGATCATGTAATACTTACCTGCCTCATTATTTTTCAAGTGACATCTTACTAGGTGTGTGGTGTATATTATGATGTCAGTTCATGCCATGATTTATATGTGAAGAAAATGTTCTGTATCTGTAAGACAAGCAGTGCTTTGCTTCTCAACATTTCCAGGGAGTACAGTAGATGCAAATGAATGAAGAATCCACAAAAGTTTACGCATTCAACAGGTATTGATAGAGTGGGGTACAGAAAAGCTGGGTAGCTCACCTGGGGCCCCCAGGTAATAAACAGGCAGGGAGCTCCCCACTAGGTCTCTCTGACCCCTAAGCCCCAATGCCTTCTGCTATATCACACTGTTGCCCCCTCAGGAATCTCACAAACTCTAAGGGGAGATAAGAGAGAGGTACACAGTCACTCAACATTCTCCCACTTGTTCAACAAATATCTATCACCTGCATACCCAAGGGACAAGCATCACGTGGAAGACCAGGGAAATCAGGACACTGGGCAAAAGGAGGGACTAAGTGTGCTGGGCAATCCCACAAAGAGACTGGTGGGTTGCATTTGGGTAAGCGTCAAACAGAAGGTGACAGCTACTTCGTGAACGATGGGACTGGGAAGGAGCTTCATTTTAAGTGAAGTGAATGGTGGTAAGGGGTTTCCAGTGAGAGGGAACTGTGAGAGGGATGAATTGCGTGGTGTGAACGGAGCACAGGCAATTTTAAATGGTGAAGAATGCAGACTGGGGCCAGATCCTGGAGGGCCTTGAACGCCAGAATAAGGAGTTTACAATTTATTTATGAGGCAATGGGAAGTTGTTGAAGACATTTAGCTGAGATACATATAGCATGACGAATCTGGAAGAAGTGTGTATGTGTCTAACTGAATGGTGGAAAGAGCCAGAGGCCAGAAGAAGATACTTTAGCCTGGGTGAGAAGTAGTGGTGGTGCTGGGCATCACCACGGTAAGCTGCTCAATGTTCTGCAATAACCTAAATGGGAAAAAAATTTGAAATAGAATAGCTACATGTATATGGATAACTGAATCACTTTGCTGTAAACCTGAAACTAACACAACATTGTTGACTAACTATGCGCCAATATAAAATATTTTATATTAAATTATAATTATTTTGTATTAAATATATGTTATGTATATTTATATTAAATTATTATTTAAAAAATGAAATAAAAGAAGTCAGTAAATGGGATACCTTGTATGAATGCCTTGTATGAAGGTAGGCAAATCTACTGCCACACTTCATAAGAAATGTCCTCTAATGAATGATGTTCTTCAGAAATACAACTAAGCATAAGCACCAGTTCTGATGGGTCTCTCAATATCTCCAGCAGCTCAGCAGTCACTCAAAGCATGAAGCTGCCTCAATATAGAGAACACCCAAACACCCCAGACATAACCCCCTCCCAGCCACACAGGTGGCCCCTGTTACTCTGGGGCAAGAAAAAGCAGCAATCCTTCACTCATTTACATAACCCACAGAGTCATGACTGGAGAAAGAGTATTTTTTAGAAAGTCATGCAGGCAAACACTGGCCAAATTAACTAACTAAATCAAAGAGGAAGGATGGGTTCAGGGAGGGAAAACACTAGCAAAACAGGCAAGCTCAAGCTCTCTCTCCAATGGGGATGGCTACACTAAATCATTCACACTCCCTCACACAGATCCCCTCCTGCCCACAGCATGCACTGAGGTGCAAGCAGCCTCTTTTTCCTTTTATTCATTCATGTGTTCGATCATCCCACACATCTGTCCAAACACTGCTGGGCCGGGATTTGGTCCCTGCCCTGAGAAGTCACAGAGTGCTATCTGCCAAGGCACAGAATTAAAAGCACCTCTGCAAAAGTGATTGACACCATCTAAGTCCAATGGAGACGAAACCTGCAACTTGACCCCATAGTCCAAGCCAACCTGGGGAAGGCTGTGACTCACACCAGACCAGGCTGGAAGGCGGCCCTGGCCGGCTGAGATCCCTAGCTCTTTCCTAAAGCCGAAAAAGTTAACTCTAGGCTAGTTGCTTCTTTGCCCATCGTGTTTCTATCCCAGAGAAATGAAGAGAGCACAGGTGGGAAAAACAAAATGAAAGCCCCACTTCTCCTTTTAACAGCATCTTTCTACAGTGGGCCTGATAAGGGTGTGGAGAGTCTTAAGCATCAAAGGAGTCAGTAGAGACTCAACAGACCAGCGGCAAGTTTATCCCAATGAAAAACGTTAGCTTACATAATAAAGTTAGGGCAGAATTGTTCTGAGTGGTGTGAGTAGAAATGTTTTGCTGACTGCTGTTGAAATGGGTAACAGACTTTGCATATTATCTCACCATTTTTTGTTGTATTTCACATGCAGTGTTTTTCTGCTCTTGACTTTGAGGTGTGAGGGGGAGGCTCTAATCATACGGCCTTGTGCAGATGCTCCATTTGCATTTCTATTAATCCAGGCCCTCCTGGAGATGCTCCAGCAGAGACACAGCATGCTTTGTGTTTGAACTTGTGAGAACCCATACCACCGCTTAATAACTTAATACATATGTATAGCCTCCCTCAGACAGCCCACTAGGAGGCAGAAGCAGGAGGAGGTGCTACCAGCTTGCAGGCTGCAGGGCTCTATGGAAACGTGTTCTGACAGGAAGGAGCACCTTGCTCAGCAAAGAGTTCCAGGGCCTTAAATCCCATCCAGCCAACCCACCTGCCTAATTTTTAAGCCTGTACCCAAAGCGTTGGTTCTTAGTGTTCAGCCCCAAGTGGGGCTGAATGGCCCCTCAAAGTATTTAACTTTATAACATGGCAATGACTGGTCCTTTGTTTCTGGCATGAAGTAGGGGACACAAAATTTTTAACAGAAGGTAAGACAGGAAACAGGATGGTGAAGTGTTGAAAGTATTGGCTTTACAAAAGGCAGACATTTTTTATGAACCTTAGCTCTACCTCTTACTGGTTGAACGGCTAATATCACTTAACTGTTCTCAACCACCTAATAGGGATTGTACCTGCTCTGCAGAGGTGCCATAAGAACTAAAAGAAATGGTACACATGGGTGACCTACTGTTATAAATTGGGTATTTAATAAGTTGTAGCTACTACTAGGCTCCTCCCTGGTGGCTCAGTGGTAAAGAATCTGCCTGCAGTGGAAGAGATGCAGGTTCAAGCCCGAGCTCGGGAAGATCCCCTGGAGAAGGAAATGGCAATCCACTCCAGTATTCAGTTCAGTTCAGTCGCTCAGTCGTGTCCGACTCTCTGCGATCCCATGAACCACAGCACGCCAGGCCTCCCTGTCCCAACAACTCCCTGGGAAATCCCATGGACAGAGGAGCCTGGCAGGCAGTCCATGGGGGTCACAAAAGAGTTGGACACAACTTAATGACTAAACAAGCTATTATTATTACATCTTATTGCTATTGCACGTTGTTGTGCAGTTGCTAAGTCGTGTCTGACTCTGTGACCCCAAAGACTGCAGCAAACCAGGCTTCCCTCTCCTTCACCATCTCCCAGAGCTTGCTCAAACTGATGTCCATTGAGTTGGCAATGCCATCCAACCATCTCATCCTATGTCGCCTCCTTCTCCTCCTGCCCACACTCTTTCCCAGCATAGCTTCCTAATTAAGCCAGTTGATCCACTCATGGGCTATTTTGCAGGACAAAGGAAAGAACAGGATGGAGGAGGTGAATAGTTAGGTTGGAGGCCTTTTGTCCCATTAGAGAGACTCATGAGCCAAACTGGTTCTGAGAAAACTCTCAGAAAATTATCTCAAGAAAATGCACTTAGAGTTTCCCTCTGCTTTCTCAATTTATGTTAAGAAAATCTGTGAAACTGGCAAACATGAATGAAAACCACTCAAAATTCTTCTAAGAATCCTACAAAGGAAGTCCAGCACAGCAGCCTCCATGGCAATCCTCACTTCTGCTATATGTCACAGGGATTACTTTCAACAAGATCAGCATTCTAGAAAAAAATTGCACCACCTGTTAGGATATTCCTAGGATCATATGTATAAGAAATGTTTCTTCCTATGCTTTCCTTTTTCCCCAGAAGTAAACTGCAGATTTCAGAAGTCAGAATTAGCAATTCTTAGTTCCCTTATCAGTTTTTTCAACTTTCTGTACATTTTTAGAGCCTAACACATTGTGTACATTTACGGGATAAAGAGTTGATGTGTGGAAGGATGAACAGAAGAGATGATGTTCTAACTGTGCAAATTAGCACCAACCTAGGCGCTACCTACCTCAGTACCTGCTTGAAAGGTGGCAGAGAAGAGAGAGTTTTAATGAAAATTAAATGGATGGCTGTATAATCGTAAGGGATTTGATTCAGGTCATACCTGGGGTCACAAAGAGTTGGACACAACTGAGCGACTGAACTGAACTGAAATGGATGGCTCATGGCACTGTTCTGAGTATCCCTTAACTAAATCAGCATTGCTAATACGAGGGGGGATGAACAGGGACAAAGGAAAACATGAATGCCTGTAATTTTTTAAATCGACCTCTAAGTATCCCTGTGTTCGTCTTAGGATTACGCACAAGACCTCATATATGTTAGATGTTCAGTAAGTATGAAAAGAACAGTAATCTATTTCTAAAAGGCAACTTCTTAGAGTCGATCCGAAACACAAGCTCTTAAAAGCAACTACTTTAGGGTATGCCACAATCAACAGCTTTGTCAGATGATCGGGGTGGCAACTGTTGGCCAGATCTTCCCTGCCCCAGAACCCCACCATCACCCTCACCATCATCAGCTTTGTTTAGATCACCAACATGCACCTTCCAGTTTCATTTGTTCTACTTCCTCCTAACTAGATGGTAGATTTTGACCCAGCTCCTCATGCTGACTTGTGCCAGCTTCTGCTTTATTAACACCAACTTGAAGCTTTGGTCACTCACCTCCTTCGATGCCTATGGACATTTTCAAATCATGCAATAAAATAGCAAATGATCTCATTCCTTCCCCCCAACACAATCATAAAAGAAATAAGGGAAATTAATATGAAGAATAATATTATCTTTAGGTCTAGTTTTATCCAGAAGTCTGAGATTTGATGATCCTTTTCCAATTTCTGGTTCTTTGACTTCTTGGAGGTTAGTATCTTTATTACTAATAAAAGTGAAACCCTTTGGGTAATACACCCACTTTCTATCAATCTCCAGAAAACTCTCTCTTCTCCTATTCTCTCTAGCATTATTATTTCTGCCAAAAGAGCTTGGCTCAAGATATGACTCAGTTCAGTTCAGTTCAGTCGCTCAGTCGTGTCCGACTCTTTGTGACCCACAGCACGCCAGGCCTCCCTGTCCATCACCAACTCCCAGAGTTCACTCAAACTCATGTCCATCGAGTCGGTGATGCCATCCAGCCATCTTACTCTCTGTCGTCCCCTTCTCCTCCTGCCCCCAATCCCTCCCAAAATCAGAATTCGCATGAGGTGGCCAAAGTATTGGAGTTTCAGCTTTAGCATCAGTCCTTCCAATGAACACCCGACTGTACCTACAGAAATTCTTTCTTAAGTCTAAGAACACAAGAAGAAAAACACAGATTTTGGCTTTAGGGAGCACATACCAAATGTGGACTCTGGAGTCAGATCCTCTGAAGTTAATTCCAACTCTGGCATTCACTAGCTATATACAAAGAACAAATCATTTGTTATCTATGCAATTCAGTGTTTTCATTCATCAAGTGGGGAAAATAATATTAGTTATCCCATAGACTTGTGATTATGAAATGAGTTAATACCAACATAAAGCTCTAGGAATAGTGTCAGCACATAATTAGTCTTCAATTATTATGTTTTATCATTACTATTAGTATTATTGTTAAATTAATATTATTTCACAAACATATAATTCATTTCTTTTTCTTCTAATTTTAGGAATACTTTCTTGTTACTCATTTGTGTATGCCTTAGGTTGATTTTGTGATCTAGAGCTGTTTATTGTTACCACATTTACTTTACCTGTAGGCAACACGTCAAGCCTCTTAATTTCTACTGCAAGGAGATCCAACCAGTCCATTCTAAAGGAGATTAATCCTGGGTGTTCATTGGAAGGACTGATGCTAAAGCTGAAACTCCAATACTTTGGCCACCTCATGCGACGAGTTGACTCACTGGAAAAGACTCTGATGCTGGGAAAGATTGGGGGCGGGAGGAGACGGGGACGACAGAGAATGAGATGGCTGGATGGCATCACCGACTCTGTGAACATGAGTTTGAGTGAACTCCGGAAGTTGGTGATGAACAGGGAGGCCTGGCGTGCTGTGATTCATGGGGTCGCAGAGAGTCGTACACGACTGAGCGACTGAACTGAACTGAACTGAACTGAACTGAAGGTAACATTTGATTTCTCTGAGGTTGTTCTGAAATGGCTGATCTTTTCCCTGTGATCTTCACACTCAGACACACACAGAAGTACTGGTTGGTCCTTATTACAAAACAGCAAAAATGAGTTTCATCTTGCTGTTCTTTTAGTTACTATATTTAGTAAACCATTAAATAGAGCCAATTTAATAAAAGTTTTGTTCATCAATAAATCAGAATCTATTTTTAATGCTTTACTTGGGGAGTAAGGAGAAAACTATGTCTCTCAGTCCAGCCAAAGGACCAGGACAAGGAACTAGCCAGTAGCAAGGAAGCCAGCATGGAAACATCAGAGGATAAGATCAAGGCTGAACCAGGGCAGAAGATAAACAGAAAGCAACAAAGCAGGAGACTGAAGTTCAAAGTGGTGAACCCTGTGACAAAATCAGATAGACAACATTTTTAACTGGATATTTCAGAAGGCCTTTCCTCTAAGCCATTGAAAAGCTTAAATTATTTCTCAGTTATCTGACCATATCCCAAGGAATCAAGGATTTGTTAGAAAGAAAGAAGGAAGGAGGGAGAAAGAAATTTCCACTATGTATCCTGAGTCCAGTACAACTTCAGTCTAATCTGCTATGCTTTCTAAACATATAATTCATTATAAAAATAAAATTATTTTCATAATGATGGCACTGAATCAAAATAAAATCTCCAGAGAGTAAAGATTAAAATGAATCATGCCATGACAATTAAAATGTGTTTACCATTCCCTACTAATGCAGAAAACAGTCTGTTTCAGCCATAAAAGTTAAAAAAAATTTCTAACTAAGTAATACCAAGTTTCACTAACCAGAATGTGAGTGTTAGCTGCTCAGTTATATCTGACTCCTTGCAACCTGCATGGACTGTAGCCCACCAGGCTCTATCCATGGGGTTCTCCAGGCAAGAATACTTCAGTGAGCTGCCATGCCCTCCTCCAGCGGATCTTCCCAACTCAGGGATCAAACCTGGGTTTCCTGCATTGTAGGCAGATTCTTTACTGTCTAAGTTAACAGGGAAGCTCTAACTAGAAGAGGGATGGCAAAAAAGCCTCATCTCAGGTAACAACTGCAATCTTTTAGTGGGGTGTGCCTACATTACTGCGCTGAGAAGGAGTCTGAGGCCAGTTCAGGTTGAGCAGGAAAGAGCTCTGTGAACAATTAGTTGTATCTGCTAGGGGTGATATTTGTGGATTATAGTCTGTGTTTTCTTGTTCTAGACTGTGAAAAATGACATTCTCTGAGAACACGTTTCCACTGACGTTATACAAATGGTTAATATTCACTATGAGTCTGCGAGCTACAAAATATTTAGTAAAAACTTAAGTTCCAGAAAACTACAGAAAATAAGACTACATCCTTAGGTGTATGATGCATTTTATCATAATGTAGTAACTTTTATCTTGGTGTCACAAAATTTCTAGACACTAACTTGGCCCATGTGAGCATTCAATCTTCATGGAGGTAACAAACCATGACCATCACATACAGACATTCCACTAGCCCCATCAATAACCACAAAGTTGAAGTCACTGCAGCCTCACATTCCTGACAACATAATCTAAAGGAGTCTGAAATTTAGGTACATTTGACTTTAGTTAACGAAGGTCTTGAAATTTTAAATGTTGGGATCCCCAATTATTCTTATCCGCTCATGGGCATCTAATTCCACATCTCAGAGATAAATCATTTTATCACTTAGCTTAGTGGCCCTTAGCTTTTTGACCTTCTGTGCATGTTTAAGTGTCTGTTCAGTTTGGCTTCTTCTTAATTAGGAGAAAAAGCCTTGTATTTTAAGTATGTCATGTTTAAAACAATGTGAATTTTACATCACACATTTGCCTTAAGCTTCTGCAATGAACTCATTTTTATAAATCAAAACAAATATGAATATAAAACCAACCATTAGACCTAGAGTCAAAATTATGTTGCTTTTGACCCTGGTTGTTACAAAAGTTCAAATTTCTTTGTTGAAGACTTGTTCCTACAATAATACATAATTCTCATAAATCTCTTATTTCTGGAAAGTTTCTAAGAAATAAAAATAAAGTTTGAAGAAAAGCATCAAATAAGCAACTAAAGCCTCTAATGTAAAACCTAAACTGTAGTGTTCCTTTCCAAAAGATTAAATATTAAATCTTCAGAACAATTTATTCAATTCCATAGAACAGAAAGGACAGCAGGGAACAAGTGCAAACTTCAACATTAGTTGCTGAGTTTAGTGTTGCTTACAGTTTTCTTCTTTACTTTCAATGCTGTTACAAATAATGCAAACCTGTTTTTATTAATTTACATTAAGTTCATTTAACACTGATGAAACAGACCAGAAATGTATAATGAGGAACATTTAACAAGCTTCTGCATTAGGGCTAATCATGCTCTGTTTACAAGAGCTTATTTCCTTCTCGGAAAATATCCTGGTAGAAACTCTATCCTTATTTAACAAGTGAAAAAGGAGAGAGCATCACCAGCGACTGATAACAAAGAAATGAACAAGCTTAATAATCTCCAATTGGGTTTTCCACTCCAGTTAATGATGGAGGCAATTCGAGCTCTGTGGCCAGGGTACATGAGGAAGCATCCACAAGTACTGAAAATTTAATTAAAAGTCAGAAAGCCATTGCAATGAAGACTCAGCAGAAAGCCATTTATTTTTAAAATCTAATATATTCTTCATGACTAAAGGCTAAAGCACATGCTGACTTACACATTTAGCTGTAACTGATTTAAGCTACTTGATGATTTTTTTCATTTCTTTTTTTTTTTCCTCTCTTTTTCTCACAGGGTGGTGCTCAATTTGCAATGGAGTAAATTGGCAGAATTTAATTTGGTGGGTTTTTTTAACTCTGTAAAAAGAATCCTCATTAAAGCCACACGATCAGCTGTATACTTTTTTCATCATTAACTAGCCTAACTGCAGGTAAAAGAGATACAATTATGGATTTATATAAATCCTATTGTCAATTTACAGCTGAAAGACTGGTGAGTTACCTCATTTTAAATAGGTTATTTTTTCCCCTTAACCTTTCTTTGTTTTAATGAGGATCCAGTTTGTCACTGTCTGAGAAGTCTGCTAGCAGGAAAGTTTCTCAGAAATTATAAGGAATAAAAAGTAGGAATGGGAAAAGACACCTGGCTAAATTTCAAATTTTCTGCAAGACTCAATATTTGAAATTCATCTCCAGAGCAGTATATTTATTGCCCATTCTGTGCCATCCTGTAATCCAGAAAACCAAAACCACAGGAGCACTTAAACAATGGCTTGACAATGAAAAGGAGTTGAGAGAAATTTCACTAGATGGAATAGAATGGTAAAGAACATTGGGTAAAACTAGGCTTTTAATATGACCTTGATATGGATATATTTTGCCTAATCACTTTATTTTACCTTGCCCCCCCAAAAATACAAAAAAAAAAAAAAAAACACACAAATGCTTTGAAGCTGCTGAGTCCTGAAAATCAACTTTAGAGGCAAAACATTTCACCAACTGATGTGACTGGAGTCTCTTCATTCTCCAGGCTAAGGCTTAACAGGAGGCTGACATTGCTGTTAAAGTCTACCTGTTTACCTCTCAGTTCAGTTCAGTCGCTCAGTCGTGTCCGACTCTCCACGACCCCATGAATTACAGCACACCAGGCCTCCCTGTCCATCACCAACTCCCGGACTACACTCAAACTCATGTCCACAGAGTCGGTGATGCCATCCAGCCATCTCATTCTCCGTTGTCCCCTTCTCCTCTCGCCCCCAACCTTTCCCAGCATCAGAGTCTTTTCCAGTGAGTCAACTCGTCGCATGAGGTGGCCAAAGTATTGCAGTTTCAGCTTTAGCATCAGTCCCTCCAATGAACATCCAGGATTGATCTCCTTTAGAATGGACTGGTTGGATCTCCTTGCAGTATAAGGGACTCTCAAGTCTTCTCCAACACCACAGTTCAAAAGCATCGATTCTTCGGCGATCAGCTTTCTTCACAGTCCAACTCTCACATCCATACATGACCATGGGAAAAACCATTGCCTTGACTAGACAGACCTTGGTTGGCAAAGTAATGTCTCTGCTTTTTAATATACTATCAAGGTTGGTCATAACTTTGCTTCCAAGGAGCAAGCGTCTTTTAATTTCATGGCTGCAATCAGCATCTGCAGTGATTTTGGAGCCCCAAAAAATAAAGTCTGACACTGTTTCCACTGTTTTCCCATCTATTTGTCATGAAGTGATGGGACCAGATGCCATGATCTTAGTTTTCTGAATGTTGAGCTTCAAGCCAACCTTTTCACTCTCCTCTTTCACTTTCATCAAGAGGCTTTTGAGTTCCTCTTCACTTTCTGCCATAAGGGTGGTGTCATCTGCATATCTGAGGTTATGGATATTTCTCCCGGCAATCTTGATTCCAGCTGGTGTTTCTTCCAGCCCAGCGTTCCTCATGATGTACTCTGCATATAAGTTAAATAAGCAAGGTGACAATATACAACCTTGACGTACACCTTTTCCTATTTGGAACCAGTCTGTTGTTCCATGTCCAGTTCTAACTGTTGCTTCCTGACCTGCATACAGGTTTCTCAAGAGGCAGGTCAGGTGGTCTGGGATTCCCATCTCTTTCAGAATGTTCCACAGTTTATTGTGATCCACACAGTCAAAGGCTTTGGCATAGTCAATGAAGCAGAAATAGATGTTTTTCTGAAACTCTCTTGCTTTCTCCATGATCCAGTGGATGTTGGCAATTTGATCTCTGGTGCCTCTGCCTTTTCTAAGTAACTGTAATTGACTGGAACTTAGTCACCAACCTCTCACTCACTTTTATGACATCACAGTTTGGGGGGCTTCTGAAAGTCAAGGCATTCTTGGCTCATTTTCTCTCTCCTCTCCAGTCTAGATTAAATAGCAATGCATTTCCCTGGTTAGTATTAGCTAATACTAATCCACTAGCGTTGATTACAGTGGGGGAACTCCTAGGGAGGGTCATCTCCTTTTAACTTTGACACCTCCTGCAGAGGAGACAAAAAAGTAAGAATTTTTCCAAGGGGGCAGTATAAATCTCCAGACTTTCCCCCTCACATAAGAATATCATTATACCTAGTAGTTATATTTGTTCACCAATAGGAACGTGGTCCATGATAACGATTAGTTGACTTTAAGGAAGGTCAGGGAAAATGCTTTTAGACAGCTACCATTTTGCACTTTCAGCTGTTCCATCTCCTACATTTAGGCATTAGCCCTTGACAGACAGAAAAACAGGTATTACTATTAACTCCCACTTTTTAAGGTGCCTCTAAATGTGAAGACTGCACACTGTGGGGGGCTATAACTCATTTATTTTATTAGACAACTCTGAGGCCAAAGCTAATGACATTATGACTTATAGGTATACAACTGACCAAAATAAACTAGCCTTCTGCTTCTTCAGAAAGAATAATGTCTGATTCCTTCTCCATTTTAACTTTCAAATCATCTGAGTCCTACTAATATTTGGAATCAAAAGCCCTCTCCCACAACTTCCAGAACTTTTTTGGTGCTAGACCTTCCCTGAGGACCCTGAGGACCAAACCCCTTTCTGTTGAAAACTGGGTCCAATTTCCCTTATTAAAAAGCAAGCCCCATGGTACCTAACAATTCAAGCTTTATCTGACACTGCCCATATTCAGAGCTTCCTACACCTAAGTGATCTACGTGAATAGACCAAAATTAGATAAAATGCCTCTGTGCCATGATCCTGCCTTCAGGCCAATGAAACGTCTCTCAAACTTTTCACAAAGTAACATGGAACTTTTGGTAGTCGGTATCCAGAATGAAATATAGTAGTCCATTCCTAACTACTTGTGAAGCATGGAGATGATTAAGGAACCCAGAAAGAAACTTCAGCACCTTTTAATCCTGCAGCAATGTTGGTCACTGATGGTACTGAACTTCATACTGACCTCACCTCATCCTATGGCCCTACTGCCATACTGTGATATAAAAATTCCCGTGACACAAGATTCACATCCATAACAACTGCCAAAACTACCAACAGAGTCTTTAAGGAGGCTGGATGTCCATGACTAATGAGAACCAGTTTATTGCCCTATTCGCAAATGTTCTTCAAAGGCTTAGAAAAATTCAACAATAATAAAATAGGATTTTCACTGAAACAACACCCATCATCAGAATTTTAGGGTCTTCTTCCTTGCTATTATCAGTTGTTACAACACTGTCATCTCTACCTTCTTCCAAACACTTTGTTCTATTCTGTCTGTTGTCACATAACCCAACATTTCCTACCTTCTATTCCCTAAGCTCAGTTTCCCCAGTTGACATCTAACTGAGCCCCAAGAAGCGACGGATGACATCTATTCTAGCTCTTAGTATCCAACAGAGAACACACACCAAGTGTACTGACCAGTAACACAGGTTAGAAAGAATCCCTTCACATGTGTGATTTGGTATCGGTGCCTCAGAAGAGCCAAGGAGAGTCCTGTCAGCTCATTTTCCATCACTCATACAGTGAGCCCAGTGGTCTCCTGATAGCAGCTTCTCCATCACGCATGGTCCTTGTTTCCTTGGTTATTCTTCTGCAGGTTAAATCTGAACTTAACCTAGCCCTTAAAATCAACCGTATTCATCCATGTACCACAATGCTAAGTGATGAAAAGATCAAATCTGTGTTTTATAGAGCTCATTCTGGCTGTAGGAGAACAGACACAAAAGCAATGGCATAGAAATCGCTTGTCTAAACTGGAAGGCACTGGCAAGAGCAGGGGTGGAGGCAGGGCTGCAGGGGGCAGGACTGGGTAAGGGTAGTATCCCTCACACATTGGAGAAGGAAATGGCAACCCACTCCAGTGTTCTTGCCTGGAGAATCCCAGGGACGGGGGAGCCTGGTGGGCTTCCGTCTATGGGGTCGCACAGAGTCGGACACGACTGAAGTGACTTAGCAGCAGCAGTATGCCTCATGTTGCTAGAGCATCAATGCCTCCTTGGATCTAGTTGCTTTTCCTATACCTGGAACAGAGTATTCCTGCCCAGATCCTTATGCTCATGGCTATTCTTCGTCTTTGTTTAAAATCTTGAACAATATTTTCCACTTTCTACTCTAGAGAGAACAAATAAAGCCTTGATATAAACAGTGGCATCACACTTCCAACCCTATCAAAAACAACATATGTTTTCTTCGATAGATTAGGGGCTATACGGCCCCAGTGACCCACTGCTATGGGGTCTGATTTTTTTTTAACTTGAAAGATTTTGTAATAATTTATATGGAGCTTAATGAACATCTGAACCAGTACACTAATAGGAAAAAACAGAAAGGAGAAAATAAATCAAGAACTGTTTTAGAGATACAGTTGTCAGAATTTGGTGACTGATTATAAGCAACAGATTCCGAGCTGGACATCCAGATAGATGATGGCAGCATGAATTGCAACAGATAATAGGGATGCAAAGGGGAGGAGAGAAGGGAAACGCTGGAGCACACTCAGTGTGGGGTGCCTATGGAAAAATTAGCTGGAAATACCCTGCAGCAAGTTGAGTTGGAAATATAATTTGGACATGTTCAACAAAACGGTGGTAATTAAAACTGTAAGAAAGTATGAGATTACCTGGGTGGCTTATGTAGAAAAACAAGAGCAGTGGGCAATGATCAAAACCACTGAGAACCTTTATGACATGAGATCAAAGGAGAAAAGAGATTTTAAAGGGTTACCTTTTCCAACCTCAATCTGAAACACACTGTAGGGCTAAGATGCAAAGTGAAATCTACCTGCCAGAGGGTGTGTTTGTGCATGCGCACCCAGGTGTAGAGTTCGCAGGAGAACAGGCAGAATTTCTGAAGGCTATATACCAAAATTACTGTAGGAACAATGTTGAGAGAAAAGGAGGGAATGCGAGAGAGCAAGGAAAAGGGCAGCAAAGAAAGTAAAAATCAACATGTAAGAACAGTTTTAATTAAGAAGATCCCATTTATGTAAAATTCTGTGTGCATGTACACATGTGTGTGTATGTGTACACGTAAAGAAAACATTAAAATGAAAAAGGATAGAGTTAACCTTCGGAGAAGGCAATGGCACCCCACTCCAGTACTCTTGCCTGGAAAATCCCATGGACAGAGGAGCCTGGTAGGCTGCAGTCCACGGGGTCGCTAAGAGTCGGACGTGACTGAGCAACTTCACTTTCACTTTTCACTTTCATGCATTGGAGAAGGAAATGGCAACCCACTCCAGTGTTCTTGCCTGGAGAATCCCAGGGACGGGGGAGCCTGGTGGGCTGACGTCTATGGGGTCGCACAGAGTCGGACACGACTGAAGTGACTTAGCAGCTTAGCAGCAGCAACCTGTATCTACATTCTCTTAGGAGTTTCCAGGTTATACTCCAAGTACATTTTAAGGAAATTTTTAGGCAAAATACAGATTAATGTATGGTTTTATTTGAATACAAACATTTTTAAATTATGCATGAGAACCTATTTTTGTATATATGTGTGTAAGCAAAAAGGAGCAAAGTGTGAAGTCCATACCATTCAGCTGTCATGGAATCCTTCAGTAGCACAGGATATGAAGGGGAAGTGGCAGTGATAATCAGGGTTCTCTTTATATCTCTTGCTTTTATTTTGTAACAAAAAGAACAGAGTACTTTCTCATTGCGCGTATGGGCACTCAGTCATATCTGACTCTGTGACTCCATGGAACGTAGCCGGGTCTCCCCTGATGGCTCAGCAGTAAACAATCTGCTTGCAATACAGGATACTCCAGTTAGATCCCTGGGGCAGGAAGATCCCCTGGAGAAGAGCATGGCAACCCATTCCAGTGTTCTTGCCTGGAGAATCTCATGGACAGAGGAGCCTGGAGGACTATGGTCCATGGGGTCGCAAAAAGATGGAGATGACTAAAGTGACTGAGCATGAGCATGGCCTGTAGCCCAGCAGGCTCCTCTGTCCATGAGATTCTCCAGGCAAGAATACTGGAATGGATTGCCATTTCCTTCTCCACTTTGTAAGAAAATATCAAATAAGAAAATTTTCTAATCAGAGCAGTGGTTTCCTGAAATTTGAATTCAGTGGTAGCAGCCAGCACTTCATTAGAGAGACACCACACCTTTTATTTTGATGCCCTGTTGTTGATTGCTGAGCTAGAGGCTAAATTTTGTTAATGGTTCCTCCGGCTATGCTGTGTTTGGAAATCCTACTCACCACCACCCTGCCTCCTTTTATACCTTGACTACTCATCAATTTTTATTCTTCCTGTATTTTCAAACACAGCCCATTTCATATAACAATTCTTGCTTACCTTTAGAGTCTTAACAATTCACTCCTCTTTGAGTTTTTCAATTAATATGAGAAAGGCCTCTCTGTATTATCTTTGGAAAAGTAAATGAGTTCATTATTTGCCAAAATTAATCTTTGTTGAGTTAACCAACGTAGCCAAAATGTCTTCAAATTCTAAGTGATATGATTATCTTTATATCTTATGTTTACATATTATATATGTTTTATATATAAGTGATCATTTTTTCAAATCTGTAAGTTGGATTACAGAAACACAAGAGCTAAAAATTGGGGGACCATTTGATTGAACTTTAATGATAAGTTAGAAATTAGAGACTATCCCTTAAGAGATTTCCAGGATCAGGTTCCCAAAAGAAAACACTATATAAATAGCAAGAAAGCAATGCCATGGGGGATGACACATTGATACATCCCATGGCAACCTGCTAGACTGAGGTCAAAAGGAAGATTTAACAAATGATTTAAATTACATGGTAAAGATAAACATAATCTGCCTGAATGCTTCAGGTTTGTTTCTCCTCTACAATGAATAACATCATCTTTTTTCATGTATTCTATTAGAAAGAACAGTTTATTCACGGTGAAATTGGCTTTAATCAAAGATAAAAACAAAGCTTTCAGATTTCACACGTAACTCTAAATAGTGGCCAAGAATTACTGCTCTCCTCCCAGGATCTCAACAGGGATTTAATTCAGTAGAATATCAACTCAGTTCAAGAAAATTTCAATGCCTGGATCCAGCTCAGGATATTGAGAAAATATATAGGTTAGGCTCCACTTTTAACTGGGCTATTGTTGAAAAAAATTGGTTTTGTTCATGGTTTGATAAAATAGACTGATTGGGTTTAAAGTGAATTCTGCAAGACACATAGGTACTTCATAGTTTGGTTTAAGTACCTGAAGAGCCTGGTTACAGAAATCTATATCATGCCCCTGAATCTCCAGTCCTGGGCTTTATCTTCTCTCCTTGCTTTAATTGTGGAGAACTAAATGTAACATAAGCAATGTAAAAATCAAGTCTTGCTAGTTAAATATAAGAACACGAAGCAAAATATCTGAGAAAGGTTACACCTCTTTAAAGATGCAAATTGATAATGGAGCTCAATATCAAAACAACAGAGTGCTGTTAATTTTTAAAAAGGTGCAAATTGCTAATCTTACTTAAGGCTTTTTTTTGGAATTGCTTATTAAGAGTCCTAGCACATGTACATGGGCATGCGCGCGCGCGCACACACACACACACACACACACACAATTAAACAAAATAAACTCAAAACAGAGGGGGAAAGAGACTTGCTGGTTTCAATAAGAATTGTTAAAGTCAGGAGACTTTAAATTATTTATACCATGGTGAGTCCAGAACACCCCACACTTGATTTATCACCCATTATTTCCACCATATTACTGCATAACAACCACAAAACCTCAGTGGTAGACAACAATAAAAATATATGTAACTCAAAGTCTGGAGTTCGGCTGATCTCAGCTGGCCTTGGTTGGTCTTGCCTGGCCTCACACATACATCTGCAATTAGCTGTGGGTTGACTAGGGGGATCTGCTGATCTTAGCTGAGCTGTTCACATAACTGGGGTCAGCTCTCTGTTGATTGAAGCACTCACCACGTTGAAGGGGCAGCTGCTCTAGAAGGCTAGCGCAGACATGTTCTCATGGCCATGACAGAGGAGCAACAGTTGAAGCAGAAACGTGTAAACCGTTTTCCAACCATCTGCAAATATCACACGTATACAGTTGTTCTGTAGTCATCTTGTGAAGGTAGGGTGGACATATACCACCCCCCACCCTCCAATTAACAGGCTGCAAGTCAAGGCTGATGACACTTCACACACACAGAATTTTTTAAAACGCTTATCATCAATGATTACAGCAAAGTTGCAGGATATAAAATCAACACACAGAAATCCCTTGCATTCCTATACACTAATAATGAGAAAATAGAAAGAGAAATTAAGGAAACTATTCCATTCACTGTTGCAATGAAAACAATTAAATACTTAGGAATATATCTACCTAAGGAAACAAAAGACTTGTACATAGAAAACTATAAAACACTAGTGAAAGTAATCAAAGAGGACATGAATAGATGGAGAAATATACCGTGTTCGTGGATTGGAAGAATAAATATTGTGAAAATGAGTATACTACCCAAAGTAATTTATACATTCAATGCAATCCCTATCAAGCTACCAACAATATTTTTCACAGAACTAGAACAAATAATCTCACAATTTGTATGGAAATACAAAAAACCTCGAATAGCCAAAGCAATTTTGAGGAAGAAGAATGGAACTGGGGGAATTAACCTGCCGGACTTCAGGCTCTATTACAAAGCCACAGTCATCAAGACAGTATGGTACTGGCATAAAGACAGAAATATAGATCAATGGAACAAAATAGAAAGCCCAGAGATAAACCCACGCACCTATGGACACCTCATCTTCGACAAAGGAGGCAAGAATATAAAATGGAGAAAAGACAGTCTCTTTAACAAGTGGTGCTGGGAAAACTGGTCAGCCACTTGTAAAAGAATGAAACTAGAACACTTCCTAACACCATACACCAAAATAAACTCAAAATGGATTAAAGATCTAAATGTAAGACCAGAAACTATAAAACTCCTAGAGGAGAACGTAGGCAAAACACTCTCCGACATAAATCACAGCAGGATCCTCCAAGACCCACCTCCCAGAATATTGGAAATAAAAGCAAAAATAAACAAATGGGACCTAATTAAAATCAAAAGCTTCTGCACAGCAAAGGAAACTCTAAGCAAGGTGAGAAGACAACCTTCAGAATGGGAGACAATAATAGCAAATGAAGCAACTGATAAAGGATTAATCTCCAAATTATACAAGCAGCTCCTGCAGCTTAATTCCAGAAAACTAAGTGACCCAATCAAAAAATGGGCCAAAGAACTAAACAGACATTTCTCCAAAGAAGACATAAAGATGGCTAATAAACACATGAAAAAATGCTCAACATCCCTCATCATCAGAGAAATGCAAATCAAAACCACAATGAGATACCATTTCACACCAGTCAGAATGGCTGCTATCCAAAAGTCTACATGCAATAAGTGCTGGAGAGGGTGTGGAGAGAAGGGAACCCTCTTACACTGTTGGTGGGAATGCAAACTAGTACAGCCACTATGGAGAACAGTGTGGAGATTCCTCAGAAAACTGGAAATAGAACTGCCATATGATCCAGCGATCGCACTCCTGGGCATACACACCGAGGAAACCAGAATTGAAAGAGACACATGTACTCCAATGTTCATTGCAGCACTGTTTATAATAGCCAGGACATGGAAGCAACCTAGATGTCCATCTGCAGATGAATGGATAAGAAAGCTTTGGTACATATACACAATGGAGTATTTCTCAGCCATCAAAAAGAATGCATTTGAATCAGTTTTAATGAGGTGGATGAAATTGGAGCCAATTATACAGAGTTAAGTAAGCCAGAAAGAAGAACATCAATACCATATATTAACGCATATATATGGAATTTAGAAAAATGGTAACCTGAACCCTGTATAAGAGACTGCAAAAGAGACATAGGCATTTAGAACAGTCTTTGGGACTCTGTGGGAGAGGGTGAAGGTGGAATGATTGGAGAGAGTGGAATTGTAGCATGTATATTATCATAAGTGACCAGTCCAGGTTCGACGCATAAATTTTCCTCTGTTCAAAAAAAAAATAAAAAATAAAAATAAAACGCTTATCATTCACACAAGGGATTTCTTGAGGGAGCACGACAGACACTCTGGGATGGCAAGAGAGGAGGAATTGGGTTGAGTCTTTATAGTAGTGGTGGCGGGGTGAAGAAGGGTTTATCATGTGGGTTTTAGGGTTTTCAGACTTTCTGCCAATGCCAAGAGCTCAGGAGGCACATGTGTTTTCTTTCCTAAGGCCAGATGCGGTAGAGGAGGGAAGGTTGGAAGCCTCAACACCATCAATGATAAATATCGAAACTGGAGTCAAACTAATTCAGCATTCCATTGGACAGAGGAAGTCACATGGCCAAACTCAGAATCAAAAGGCAGAGAACTCAACTCCAGTGAGAGGAATTATAAAGCCATAAGCCAAAGGTGCATGGATATGGAAAGGATTCAGAATTGAGACTACTAATACAATCAATCTAATGCCTAATGAAGATGGAGACTCAAGACCAGGGCATTGCTGCCTCCAGAATAATTTCTGGATACATATGATGAAACAATGGGTTATGCCCTCAAGACACTGAAGAAGTACAGTGGAAATGATGAATCTGAAGAGTTCATGAATTTTAGGTGACCCTCCTAAAAGGAAAAAAAAAATACAAACATAAAATCTAAAAAACATTAGCTGAATTTCACAGGTTGGCAATTGCTGTGGGGAGAGAGGAGTGCTGCTAGATCCTAAATTTGACATCTGTCATTTCTTAAGACACGAGGTTAGGTCTTATGCTCATTCAGCATAGTTCAGTTCAGTTCAGTCGCTCAGTCGTGTCCGACTCCTTGCGACCCCATGAATCACAGCACGCCAGGCCTCCCTGTCCATCACCAACTCCTGGAGTTCACTCAAACTCATGTCCATCGAGTCGGTGATGCCACCTCCTGTCAAATCCTCCAGAGGAAGAGGAGTCCTAACCTGGTCATAAGTCTCCACAAACTTTACTGGTTTGACATCCTTCCTTTTCGTCATTACCTGACTATGAAAAATATACAAAATTTCAATACTGATCTAAGTAAAAAAAATGCAAGACGGTAAAGCCTGCTGACGTTCAACCTCTCCACGTCTCCCTCCCTCCACATATAATAATTTCATATAAAGATAACACATATACTTTTCATGGTATCCACCTTTCAGAATCAGTTCTGCCTCCACCCAGTAAACACCCACAGGGTGCCTAGTCTGTACAGAGAGAGGGTAAAGTGGGTAAAGTGCTCTGTGGCTTCACCTGAACAGCACTGACCCCACACACACCACAGCAAATCTGCCTCCTACAGCAGCTTGAAAGTAGAACCTATGATTATCCTGAAAACCACTAGAGCTAGACAGACAAGTAAGCCCAACCCAGGGAAGATAAGAAAAGAGAATTTTGTTGCCACAATTTAGAACAATTTCTCCTAGCTAAAGAGAAACCTTCAAATTTTATGTTCTTTAAGAAAGATTCTACTTAAAAAAATAAAAGGATAGAAAAGGGTAATAACTCAGGAAAATTTGAGATCCTACGGAACAAATATGCCAATGAAAGTAAGTCTTCCCTAAGTGCTCACTCCCTTTCACCTCCCACATCCAGTCTCACCATGGGTCCATTTGACCTATGAAATGCCCAGTAAATTTATTCATCATTCATTTTCATATATCCTCTCAAGCTACACATAACCTAGATACCTAAGAGGAGAAGAGGGCAACAGAGGATTAGATGATTGGACGGCATCACTGACTCAATGGATTTGAGTTTAAGCAAACTCTGGGAGATAGTGAAGAACAGGGAAGCCTGGTGTGCTGCAGTTGATGAGGTTGCAACCAAACACGAATTAGCAACTGAACAACAAACCTAGATACCTAAGTATTGATACCATGGCTCCTAGTCTATCCATGGCTCCCCAATATTTACAGGATTCCATAACTCCATTACACAGAATGCAAGAATCTCCACAAAACTCTTTCCCATTGCTCCAGTATCATCTCTTACCAATATACCCTAAATCCCCCATCTGCCTTGCCCTGGAGCCACCACATCCATTTAAAGTTCCTTGCTTCAGTAAACCATCTCTCACCCTGGAATGGCCCTTCAGTGTCTCAAACCATTTCCTGGTGATCCTCTAATCATTCTTTATGTTCCAGTCCAAATGCCTAATGCACTAGGAATTTTTTTCCCACCTCTTCCAAACACACTTATTTCAGGCCTCTGTACACACATAATGCTTCTTACCTATCTCTATTATGGCCCCTTTCTTATCTGTATCATAACAGTGTGTTGACCTATTTGTTTCTGGTTAGACTATGAGCTCCCTGAGAGCAAGGACCATCTCATTCTTCTTTGCATCTGTTCTCATCCAGCCCTTAGCACAATGCCTGGAACCTAGCAGGCACTCAGTGCATGTCTGATAAATTAATGAATTCACTCTTTCTTCCTCAGAGATCTCTGACCTCCTTACACCAGCAAAGCGGTGCTCCTGTCTGGTCACTGGGACAAAGTAACATGGATTTCTCAACCAGCAGCGGCTATTTACAAACTTCCCAAAGGTAGAAAACAAAAGATAGCACAAGAAACATCATGAGAGACATATGGAAGACAGAGATGGAATGGGAAGAACCAGAAGAGAGAAGTTGCAGGTTGAAAAAAAATTTGGATAGCCAATAGAAGAAAGAAAAAATAAACTAAGAGTTACAACAGTATAGGGGAAATATACGAGAAGGACAGAGACGGAAAAGTGCCTTTCATAGAAAAAATGGAGAGGAAGGAAGGAGAAAACTAAGGAAACCAATGAGAGCCAATTAGAAGGAAAGTGAAAAGACTTATTCAAGGAGTATGGTGTTAAAAAGTAAATGAAGTGGAAATTTTTCAAGTGTTAAACTCTACCCAAAAACAGTATGAGGGGAAATTTTCACACAGTGAAACTTAAAACAAGTGAAGAAAAGGCATAACAAGTCTTTTGCTTGTGTTTAGATGGTATAAAATAGTAAATCACAATTAAAGCACTTTACCAATACTAATTAAGGTAGGTAGGTCAATATTATTGGCCTTGTTTTTTAAAGAGAAAACAACCTTTGGAGCTAGAAAGATTAGATATCTCAACAGGATCACACAATGAGTGTTCCTCCAAAAAAAAAAAACTATGAGTTGCATTACACAGAGACAAAGCTATGCAAAGAATAGGAAAACTTATTTTAAAAAAACCTCTCAGAGAAGAAGAAAAGAAAAAGATAAATGAGCAAAGAGCAATAAGACGTGTAAAGATTTAGAATTATTTCCTGGAAAATGTCCAGGGCTTTAAGTATACCACTTTGACTCTTGGTCAAGAGTCAAACTCATGAGAGAGAGTTCCACTGGATAGCAAACTGCAAGTCTGTTCAGTTCCCTGATTTAGAGGTAGGGCCAAAGATCCAAGGAGAAACCCCAAAGAGAGGTCTGGCAATGTCAGGAATCCAGCCCTGTGCAAGCTGCTGATACTTCCACCAGCTTGTCTCCTCCATGCCACCATATTTCCTGTAAGTTACATCTTCACGACACATGGGAGGGCTTTCTAGCAATGTCACTGAAGCTTCTGGTGACATCTCAGTTGTCTAGACTCTGCTGCAGACGAGATGGTTGGATGGCACCACCAACTCAAAGGACATGAGTTCGAGCAAGCTCCGGGAGATGGTGAAGGACAAAGAAGTCTAACATGCTGCAGTCCATACAGTTGCAAAGAGTCGGACATGACTGAGCGACAGAACAACTACAAGGTCCCGCTGTGCTGCTCTCATAGCTGTTATTGCTGGACCACAATCACTAGTTTACAAGCGTTCTCCCCAACTAGACTGCGCACGCCTTGAGGTCAGGGCTTGTTGCTTCTTTCCACACAACATCCATAAAGATTTCCATCATGTAGTAAATGATAATGAAGTGAAATAAGACATGAACAAATAAAGGATCAAACTTTAAATGCTGCTTGATCTTTAAGCTCAGACCCCTGAGGGTTTGTGACAACTCTCTAGGCACCCAGCTACAATTTGAAATTTTCACCACTAGATGGCACTATTTTAATGAGGTAGTAAAGCCTTTACTCAAACATCTTTTAAGTATCAAAGAATAAAAACTATTATTCCAAAAGTAGAATTTTCTCACCCTGGAACTTCTTGTCCATTTCCATAATACTGTGATGTTTGACTTGTCAAAAAGGAAAATATTTTCCAATAAATTGTCACTTTCCGAGCCCCATTATGGCCACATAAGTCACCATTAGAAGTTTGAATCCTTCCAACTTCTCCATAAGCCTAAGGAAATTCCCTTCTTAGGGATGTGTTCTTGTTAAAATGTTTTTGACCTCAATTACAGGGGCTTTAAAATCATATCCCCGTAGAAGGGGTCAGACCTAGGCAATAACCACCTAAGCAACTACCTCTCCCCTGGCTTTGTGGGGGCTCCTAGGCCACCGTCACCACAGCCAGTAAGAACAAGGCTCAGCGGCACTAAGAGGCAGTCAGACACTGGGTGGGTGTCCATGCACCACCAGCGGACTCCAACAGACAGAGAACCCAGAATGCGTCCCGGACAAAAGTAGAACGGAAAGGTGGCAAGCAAAGAGAAGGGCGGTTTGCTTGGGCTCCCGCACTCCAGCAGTAATGGTTGGTTATTCCTTAGGGCTACGGCACTGAGTCTCCTTCATTTAGGCTCAAAAGAACCATTTTCCTCATGAAAAGACAAAAATAAATCAATTAGTGTTGTTGTTTTATCTATATAAATAAGATTACTGCTCTAAAAATAAACACTACTTTCTACACTAGTTTTACTCATTTCTTAATAGACCTGATACTGGAAATAATGTCCTTCATTCTTAATAACTTCCTCAAGAAGGTCACAAGGGGCGGCTGGTCTTTGCCCTCTTAGCACACCCTCTACAAATAGTGGCCATTCCATCCCACAACCCACAGCTAAAACCTACTGGGTTATTTATATATTGCATGCTGATCTTTATGCGTAGGACCTAACCTAATGTTTAGAACAACCCTATAGAGTATTATTTTACTCATTTTCAGAGGACAAAACTGAGAATCAGAGAGGATAATCTTGCTTCAGGTCACACAGTCAACAGAGGAATCTTTCTGACTCATTTTATCCTCCTTTCCTCCAACTTCTACAAAGGTGTGTGCTATTTCGTTTTCAATTTGTTTTTAAATCCCCCTGGTGGCTCAGCAGTAAAAAAATCTGCCTGCAATGCAGGAGACAGGAATGTGATCCCTGGGTAGGGAAGATCCCCTGGAGAAGGAAATGGCAACTCACTCCAGTATTCTTACCTGGAGAATTCCATGGACAGAGGAGCCTGGCAGATTACAGTCTGTGGGGTCTCAAGAGTTGGATATGACTGAGTGTCTAAACAACAACAAATCTTGATATTAGGCCATATCCTACCATACACTTTTAAAACAGAAGCCATTCGTTTAGGTGCTTGAATACAATTCTATATCAATGTGCTAAAGTTTATCTATATTTCTAGAATATGAGAAAATGGATATATTAATAGAATAAAAATAGTCTGTAGATAAATAAGACCAAACTTAACATTTTACAAATGAGAAAAGTAAAGCCCACAGGTAAATATGTCTTGCTTAATATGATGTAGCAGGCAGGGAACCAGAATACCAGGCAACCTCTCTTCCCAAAGCACTCAGTTCACCTACAGAGACTAATTCCATACAGTATAAAACTGTAGCACATGGTAGTTTCCTCCTTACAGATTGTGTGCAAATGAAAGTGTTAGTCCCTCAGTTGTGTCTGACTCTTTCCTACCCCATGGACTGTAGCCCACCAGGCTCCTTTGTCCATGGAATCCTCCAGGCAAGAATGCCGGAGTGGGTAGCCATTTCCTTCTTCAGGGGAACCTCCCAACCCAGGGATTGAACCCCGGGTCTTCTGCATTGCAGGCAGATTCTTTACCATCTGTGCCACCAACTAAGACAGCATAGAGATTATAGTTGCCATGTTTTTTATTTCTGTATTTTATGTTGTTTTGACATCTTCAAAAAACCGTTCTGGCTGGAGTTCTAAGCCAGTTCTTAGAGATGACAAAGGACATGGCCTGGAGCAGGCCTCTGATCTGCAAGCTGACCACTCCAGAACCACAGCTCCTCTATCTGGTCTAAAAATCTCAGAAGGCCATCACCCCAGGATGGAGAGCAGACAAGCAGAGAACACCTAAGGGCATACTAGCCAGACTTAAGCTGTTCTCCCTGCTCTCCCTTGTCTTCCCCTCAGAAACCCTGGTAATGCTCCTGTCTAAACTGCTGCATGCTCCCCTTCTGCTCGCTGACCAAAACCTAGTTTTCTTTCTGTGGCCCTGCATGGTCAGCTGTGCCTCTTGTTTCTAGGGGAGCTGTAATACTAAACTCTTTTTTCAATGGCATTAACCTCTCTATGCTGTCACCTCTGTAAATTGAGACATGGGCCCAGACAGCAGTGAAAAGCAGAGGCTGTGGAATCAGACCAAATGGACTTATTCCCACTGCCATCACCTAATGTCCCTTGGTAGCTGGTGAGATTTCAGAAGAACTCTGAAGGATGAATGAGACTTCAACAGGCTGAGAGGACAGGAGAGGGCATTCTAGGCAGAGGACACAGTAGAGGCATCATCCTGGAGGCATGAAATAGCAAGGAGTACTCAGAAAGGTATAAGAGGGTGGTATTCCAGAGCCTAGGGACCTGGGCACATGGTGCGGGGGATGAGGAGGCTGTAGGGTAAGCAGAGGCCAGTGATATGCCAAACTAAGGGCTTGCACTTTGTCCTACAAATAATGAGCCATGACAGGTTTTAAGGAGGGCAAAGACAAGATCAGATAGGTCTTTTGGAAAACTCCAGTGATCTGTCTCCAACTTCATTTGCTTTCCACCTGCTTGGAATGGCTGTACATCTCCTCTTCTTCAGGCCAAATACCAAATTAATCTCAAAATCCTGCTCTAACCCACCACGATGGAGCACCCTGCCTGGCTCTCAACCAGTGGTGCCCTCTCCTTGGCAAGTCTGATCCGCTCTATCATGACTCACTAGCTACTGGTTTGACAGTCCTCCACACTCCAGAGGCAAATATCTATAAAATTATCAGAGGATGGGTTCTTTCAGGATCATGTGTTCCACCCTGGGGTCCCCTCCCATCATCCCATCCCCAGTGACCACCCTCTGTGGGCAGCTTGAAGAGCCTCAGAGGGGGCTGCTACAGCTGTCAGAGAAATAACAGACTGCTCATCCTGCAAACACTCTGCATGTCCAGAAATCAGAAAGACTGCCTCTGAAATCCTGCACTTCTCCGGAATGCAAGTGTTCCCAGGAAAACTGGGCGGCCTGATTCTTGGTTCTCCAGGGGACTTCTTTCCACTAACAGAAACACAAGTGCCTGCTGCAAGGGCAAAGCTATTCAATTAGCTCTCACTGAAGTTTCTTCTTTCCCCACAGGTGTAAATTGCATGCCTTGTACGTTGTTTTGAACTTGACTCAACATAAAAAGATATTTATTTCCAGATGGTCTGTGGCTCCAAAGAAGAAGGCAAAGACACATTCAAACCCTGAAAAGTTTACCCTGTGTGCCCAAGTCCTCCAATGGGGAAAATCACACACAGGGAGGGTTTCACTGAGCGAGTTACAGGGTAATTCATTCCTCCTGCGCCCACAGGGAAGAGCAGAGCAGTGTCTGCCACAGTATCGAAGGTATTCTAAGAGTGGTTAAATATGTAGATGGCATATGATTGCCATGCACTGAGGCAAATTTCTCTCAGGAAAAAAGAGTAATTGTAAAATCAGCAGGATAGAAGCCTACACTTTTCAAAAAGATGTTTGATCTAAGAACGAATCAAATCTTCTGACAAAATTCTTATCCAAATAGGACAACAGAAACAGAGCACATTTTCCAGTAGCTGCTTCTAAGTGATTTCAGCTACATTCACACCACTGCCCTCCAATGACTCCACTCGCTTATACTGTATAAGCACACTTCATGACCTGCCCCTACTCCCTGATTAGTTTCCTCTACTGCTGCTCCCCAACATTGCCCATCTACTCCTGCTGCACCGATCTCTGCATTTCCTCAAACGGACCATATTTTACATCATCTTTATCCTTTTTCCTACATTATTTTTTCTTCTTAGAACATGTTTCCACACACCCATACACCCCTGTCTCAATTTTCTGGTTAACTCCTATAACTAAGTACAACAACCAAAATGCAATAGTGTCTCAAGGACTCCTGGTATTGTATTAGGTTATAATAGAAAATACAAGTCAGGTTGCCTTCAAACTCCAGTTTAGGCAACATTCTCTAATGGAGAGTCAGTGAGGGTTCCCTCCTCTTCAGCACTTTCCTCTCTTACACAGTGTATCACATCCCACTGCAACCACTGACCGTGGCTATACAGTAAACCTGTTTACTGATTCTGTCTCCTGTCAGGCTGTGAGCTTGCTGAACTCAGAAAGAGCATCTTGCAGCTCTGTACCCAACACTTCCATCCCTAAAGCCCAGCACTCAGCATGAGCTCAATAAAAGCTACTTGAAAGAATCAAAAAATAAATGAATGAATGGAATTACACTGACAGCCTTTACATGACAACAAGCAGACCTGTGACCAGGGCAATCATTATGCAGACATGGGTTTAAAATCCCACCACATTTAAGAGCTGTGGTTTGGAAAAGCTACTAAACCTGTATTTTCGTCTATTTATCAAATAGCTAGATGAATGAACCAACACAGATGAATCTTGAGGACATTACACTGAGTGAAATAAGCCAGTCACAAAAAGACAAATACAGTGTGATTCCATTCACATGAGTTATGTAAAGTAGTCAGATTCAGAGACGGAAAGCAGCATGGTGGTTACCAGGGACTTGGCAGGTAGGGAAGGGGAGTTATTTAATGGGTGAAGAGTTTCAGTTTGGGAAGAAGGAAACATTCTGGAGATGGATACTGGTGGTAGTTTCACAACAGTGTGAATATACTTAATGCCACTGAATTGTACACTTTACAATGGTTAAAATGACAAATTTTATATTAGGTGTCTTCCTTGGTGGCTCAGACAGTAAAGCGTCTGCCTGCAAGGCTGGAGACCCGGGTTTGATCCCTGGGTCAGGAAAATCCCCAGGAGAAGGAAATGGCAACCCACTCCAGTATTCTTGCCTGGGAAATCCCATGGACCGAGGAACCTAGTGGGCTGTAGTCCATGGGGTCGCAAAGAGTCAGACACGACTAAGCGACTTCACCTATTTTACCACAATAAAAAATAATTTCCAATTATAAGAAAAAGTAAGTCTTGAGACTTCTGATTCTAACAAAATGTCATAAGCTCTTTCCTCCCCCACCCCTCTAAGTACAATCCTAGCAAAAATGCAAGACACAACCAAATGAGAACTCTGAAAGGTGGAAAGAGAAAGTGAACTGGTTAGGGAACCCCAGCACTAAAGGAATAACATGGTGGGGCAGGGGTGGGCAAGGGCATCAACATCCCTTCCACTCTCACCCTAATAAAGATTTAACCCTGGTGTTTCCCAGCCTCCAACAGAAGATCCCCCAGTATACTCATTACTCATCTAGATCAAAGGTGAGTCGCACTGCCAACACCAAGGTGAAGGAAAGGGAAAGTGAATCAGATTGGTGAGAAGCCTTGCAGACAATGAACAGCCAGAAGTAATACTCTCCTTCCTACCAAGACTGACACTATGCTACCTTCACCTAGAGACACCAGGTGGCCAGGATGCACTGGCAAGAGGATCCTCCACAACCAGTAGCCAGGCCCAGAAAGTCCCTGCAGGTAGGAGACTCTCTTACCCTGAGCTGAGACATCAGGCATCACAGCTATAATTCATAAAACAGAAAAACAGAGAGAAGAGAGATTCACTGAGAAAAAGCGAGAGAGAGAAAAGGCATGGTGCAGCTCTGCAGAGTTCCACTTGACTATCAGCTGCACAATGATCAACACAAATCAAGGCAAAGGAAAGAACTTCTAAAAGAGATTAGAGGGGGAAATATCTAGAGCTCACACAGGGAGAGGCATGTATAGTTCCTATTTCTATCAGCCAAAGTGAGAAACTAAATAACTCACAGAGCATCAGCAGTGTATTCAGAAGGCTTCTGCCTCAGCAATAGGAAAAATGTACCCCTGAATAAACATTACTCTGGTTAGGCTTAACAAAGATTAAAATGAAGACATATTATATATTGTAGCAACACAAAAATATCTAGCACACAGAAAGATAAAGTCACAAAATTTGGCAATAAATCAAAAATTACTTAGCATTCAAACAGGGGGGGAAAATGTGACCAATAATGAGCAGAGGCAATCTAAAGTCAAGTTACACAAAACAGAATTAGTAAACAAGAACATTAAAACACTACTGTAACTATTTCATGCATTCAGGAAGCAAGAAGAAATATTATGTTAACTGCATATATAGAAGATTTAAAAACTCACACCAAACATCTAGAAATAAAAACTACAATCTCTGTAATGGAAAACACTTAGGATAGGATAAGAGTAACTTACAAATTTCAGGGGAAAGAATAGCAAACTTTAAGACATACAACAGAAGTTATCCCAAACAAAACAAATAGAAAAAAAGGAAACAATTCTAGGTGACCTAACTTATGTAACTGGAGTTCCTAAAGGGAACAGGAAACAGAGACAGAAAAATAATTGAAAAAATTATAGGTGAACATTTTCTAAATTGATGAAAACTTTAAACCCAAAGATCAAAGAAGCTCAGTAGACTCCAAAAAATCTGAAAATTATACTGAGACATATGAAACAAACTGTCTGCTGCTGCTGCTGCTGCTGCTAAGTCACTTCAGTCGTGTCCGACTCTGTGTGACCACATAGACGGAAGCCCACCAGGCTCCCCCATCCCTGGGATTCTCCAGGCAAGAACACTGGAGTGGGTTGCCATTTCCTTCTCCAATGTGTGAAAGTGAAAAGTGAAAGTGAGTCGCTCAGTCATGTCTGACCCTTAGCGACCCCACAGACTGCAGCCTACCAGGCTCCTCTATCCATGGGATTTTCTAGACAAGAGTACTGGAGTGGCTTGCCATTAAAATCAATAATTACAGAAGAGCAGAACAATCACAGTTTGAGACCCTGTACTGCAGGACAGCAGGTCATCGCTGAGATAGCAATTGATGACATATACCTTGCTCTGAGGGCTCCTTAAGAACTTCTACCTTTTACGAATGTCAGGTGAAAGGTTCACAGCACAACTTTTCATGCTTAATTAGCAGTTAGAATCGCTTCAAGAAATCAAATAGGGAGGAGCAGATGGACTTGCAGCTCACCTTGGGGCAGTAATTTGTTTGTCCCAGCCATTAGTCTTGGCTGCTAACAACATCATCTAAAGGTTTCGGCTGAAGAATACATTGACCTTTCTAACCACAATACTATCCATGAACAGCTGATGTAGGTTCCTTTATGATTCATGAGCTCAGAGCGAATAAAACAATGCAGTGAGTCAAGAGTGAGTAAGAAGAGGGAGGAACAAGATGGCGGAGGAATAGGACGGCGAGACCACTCTCTCTCCCACAAATTCATCAAAAGAACATTTGAACGGGAGTAAAGTCCACAAAGCAACTTCTGAATGCTGGCAGAGGACATCAGGCACCCAGAAAAGCAGCCCATTGTCTTCGAAAGGAGGTAGGAAAAAACATAAAAGATAAAAAGAGAGACAAAAGAAGTAAGGACAGAGCTCCGTCCCAGGAAGGGAGGCTTTAAAAAGAGAGAAGTTTCCAAACACCAGGAAACACTCTCACTGGCGAATCTGTGGTGAGCCTTGGAACCTCAGAGGGCCACATAACTGGGAGGAAAGAGAAAGAAACAATTAAAACCCACAGATTAACCGCCAAACAGTAACTCCCAGTGGAGAAGCAGCGCAGACGCCTGCATACGCCATTAGCAAGCGGGGGCTGAACTGCTTAGAGAGAGGACTGGGCTTGAATGCCGCGAGGGCAATCTGAGAGAACTGGGGATAGCAAAGCAGACTGTGGGATAGCTTCCGCACGAAAAGGCGGAAAGCTCTAATCTAAGACTCCACCAGCCCCGCTCACAGAAAAAAGGGCTGAGCAGAGCGAGCCGGCTGCGGTTGGCCCATCCCCCATCCCCTGCCAAGACAGGCAGGGAGGTCAGCCAGAGCCGGAGGGGGCAACCGCTGCCCCAGAAAGGCACCCGATACAAACTGCAGGCAGGCTTGTTGCTAATCAAGACTTCTTGGGCTCAGGCCAGTAGAGATCCGCCTGAGAAGGTACGCCGGTTGTACACCCAGAAAACTGAGTGGCAGGGACTGGGGAGACGATAAGTCGCAGCCACCATGCTCGCCAAACACCTGGTCACCTGAGCTGCTCGGACCGGGGAAGGCACAAAACGCAGGCCCAACCAAGTCTGCGCCTTTGTGGAGTACCCGAGAACCTGAACTTGAGATGCTCAGACCTGGGAAGTGCATACAACCCAGCGCCGACATCGGACAGTTCCCAGCAGAGCAACCTAGAGCCTGTGCAGTGTAGACTGGGACAGCACACGTGCTGTGAGTGGGGGCAAACCCAGTGTGGCCGAGACGCTACGAGCACTCCCCACAGAGGCCAGAGATATTTGTCTGCAGCGTTCCTCCTTTCCCAGAACAGGACTGAACAACTAAGCCTTAAAAAGTGTCCACTCGCCCCTAATATCAGGGCAGAAATTAGACACTGAAGAGACCAGCAAACAGAAGCTAAAACAGAGGGAACCACCTTGGAAATGACAGACAGAGAATTCTAGAGACTACTCCAAGAATAAGACCAAAAACCAGAGGCAAGAGGCTTAAATCCGAATCCTGAGAACACCAGAGAACTCCTGACTCGAGGGAACATTAGTCGATAGGAGCTCATCAAACGCCTCCGTACCTACACTAAAACCAAGCACCACCCAAGGGTCAACAAGTTCCAGAGCAAGACACACAATGCAAATTCTCCAGCAACACAGGAAAATAGCCCTGAGCTTCAATATACAGGCTGTCCAAAGTCACTCCAAACCCACCGACATCTCATAACTCATTACTGGACACTTCATTGCACTCCAGAGAGAAATACAGCTCCACCCACCAGAACACAGACACAAGCTTCCATAACCAGGGAACCTTGACAAGTCACCCGTCCAACCCCACACACAGTGAGGAAACTACATAATAAAGAGAACTCCACAAACGGCCAGAAGAGGGAAAGGCCACCCCAAGCAAAGCAATGTAAGCAAGATGAAGAGGCAGAGAAATACCCAGCAAGTAAAGGAACAGGTAAATGCCCACCAACACAAACAAAAGAGGAAGATATAGGGAATCCACCTGATAAAGAATTTCGAATTTTGATGGTGAAAATGATTCAAAATCTTGAAAGCAAAATGGAGTGACAGATAAATAACCTGGAGAAAAGGATTGAGAAAATGGAAGAAAGGTTTAATAAGGACTTAGAGGAAATAAAGAAGAGTCAATATACAATGGATAATGCAATAGATGAGATCAGAAACACTCTGGAGGGAACAAACAGTAGAATAACAGAGGCAGAAGACAGGAAAGTGAGCTAGAAGATAAAATTGTAGAAATAAATGAAACAGAGAGGAAAAAAGAAAAACGAATTAAAAGAAATGAGGACAATATTAGAGACCTCTGGGACAATGTTAACACCCCAACATTCAAATCATAGGAGTCCCAGAAGAAGAAGACAAAAAGAAAGACCATGAGAGAATACTTAAGGAGATAATAGTTGAAAACTTCCCTAAAATGGGGAAGGAAATAATCACCCAAGTCCAAGAAACCCAGAGAGTCCATAACAGGATAAACCCAAGGCAAAATACTCCAAGACACATATTAATCAAATTAACAAAGATCAAACACAAAGAACAAATATTAAAAGCAGCAAGGGAAAAGCAGCAAATAACACACAAAGGGATTCCCATTAGGATGACAGCTGATCTTTCAACAGAAACTCTTCAGGCCAGGAGGGAATGGCAAGACATACTTAAAATGATGAAAGAAAATAACCTACAGCCCAGATTACTGAACCCAGCAAGGATCTCATTCAAATATGAAGGAGAAATCAAAAGCTTTACAGACAAGCAAAAGCTGAGAGAATTCGGCATCACCAAACCAGCGCTCCAACAAATGCTAAAGGGTCTTCTCTAGACAGGAAACACAGAAAGGGTGTATAAACTCGAACCCAAAGCAATAAAGAAAATGGCAATGGGATCATACTTATCAATAATTACCTTAAACGTAAATGGGTTGAATGCCCCAACCAAAGACAAAGGCTGGCTGAATGGATACAAAAACAAGACCCCCATATATGTTGTCTACAAGAGACCCACCTCAAAACGAGGGACACATACAGACTGAAAGTGAAGGGCTGGAAAAATATATTCCATGCAAATAGAGACCAAAAGAAAGCAGGAATAGCAATACTCATATCAGATAAAATAGACTTTAAAACAAAGGCTGTGAAAAGAGACAAAGAAGGAAACTACATAATGATCAAAGGATCAATCCAAGAAGAAGATATAACAATTATAAATATTTATGCACCCAAAATAGGAGCACCGCAATATGTAAGACAATTACTAACAAGTATGAAAGGGGAAATTAACAACAATGCAATAATAGTGGGAGATTTTAATACCCCACTCACACCTATGGATAGATCAACTAAACAGAAAATTAACAAGGAAACACAAACTTTAAATGATACAATAGACCAGTTGGACCTAATAGATATCTATAGGACATTTCAGTCCAAAACAATCAATTTCACCTTTTTCTCAAGCGCACATGGAACCCTTTCCAGGATAGATCACATCCTGGGCCATAAATCTAGCCTTGGTAAATTCAAAAAAATTGAAATCATTCCAAGCATCTTTTCTGACCACAATGCAGTAAGATTAGATCTCAATTACGGGAGAAAAACCATTAAAAATGCCAACATATGGAGGCTGAACAACACGCTGCTGAATAATGAACAAATCACAGAAGAAATCAAAAGAGAAATCAAAATATGTATAGAAATGAATGAAAATGAAAACACAACAACCCAAAACCTCTGGGACACTGTAAAAGCAGTGCTAAGGGGGAAGTTCATAGCAATACAGGCACACCTCAAGAAACAAGAAAAAAGTCAACTAAATAACCTAACTCTACATCTAAAGAAACTAGAAAAGGAAGAAATGAAGAACCCCAGGGTTAGTAGAAGGAAAGAAATCATAAAAATTAGGGCAGAAATAAATGCAAAAGAAACAAAAGAGACCATAGCAAAAATCAACAAAGCCAAAAGCTGGTTCTTTGAGAAGGTAAATAAAATTGACAAACCACTAGCCAGACTCATCAAGAAACAAAGGGAGAAGAACCAAATCAATAAAATTAGAAATGAAAATGGAGAGATCACAACCGACAACACAGAAATACAAAGGATCATTAGAGAATACTATCAGCGATTATATGGCAATAAAATGAATAACTTGGAAGAAATGGACAAATTCCTAGAAAAGTACAACTTTCCAAAACTGAACCAGGAAGAAATAGAAAATCTTAACAGACCCATCACAAGTACAGAACTAGAGGCTGTAATCAGAAATCTTCCAGCAAACAAAAGCCCAGGTCCAGACGGCTTCACAGCTGAATTCTACCAAAAATGTAGAGAAGAGCTAATACCTATTCTACTCAAACTCTTCCAGAAAATTGCTGAGGAAGGGAAACTTCCAAACTCCTTCTATGAGGCCACCATCACCCTAATCCCAAAACCTGGTAAAGATCCCACAAAAAAAGAAAACTACAGGCCAATATCACTGATGAACACAGATGCAAAAATCCTTAACAAAATTCTAGCAATCAGAATCCAACAACACATTAAGAAGATCATACATCATGACCAAGTGGGCTTTATCCCAGGAATGCAAGGATTCTTCAATATCCGCAAATCAATCAACCTAATACACCACATTAACAAACTGAAAAATAAAAATCATATGATTCTCTCAATAGATGCAGAGAAAGCCTTCCACAAAATTCAACATCCATTTATGATAAAAACCCTCCAGAAAGTGGGAATAGAAGGGACATATCTCAACATAATAAAAGCTATATATGACAAACCCACAGCAAACATTATCCTCAATGGTGAAAAACTGAAAGCATTTCCCCTCAAGTCAGGAACAAGACAAGGGTGCCCACTCTCACCACTACTATTCAACATACTTCTGGAAGTTTTGGCCACAGCAATCAGAGCAGAAAAAGACATAAAAGGAATACAAATTGGAAAAGAAGAAGTAAAACTTTCACTGTTTACTGATGACATGATCCTCTAAACAGAAAACCCTAAAGACTCTACCAGGAAACTACTAGAGCTAATCAATGAATACAGTAAAGTTGCAGGTTATAAAATCAACACACAGAAATCACTTGCATCCTATACACTAATAATGAGAAAATAGAAAGAGAAATTAAGGAAACTATTCCATTCACTGTTGCAATGAAAAGAATTAAATACTTAGGAATATATCTACCTAAGGAAACAAAAGACTTGTACATAGAAAACTATAAAACACTAGTGAAAGTAATCAAAGAGGACACTAATAGATGGAGAAATATACCGTGTTCATGGACTGGAAGAATAAATATTGTAAAAATGAGTATACTACCCAAAGTAATTTATACATTCAATGCAATCCCTATCAAGCTACCAATGATATTTTTCACAGAGCTAGAACAAATACTCTCACAATTTGTATGGAAATATAAAAAACCTCGAATAGCCAGAGCAATCTTGAGGAAGAAAAATGGAACTGGGGGAATCAACCTGCCGGACTTCAGGCTCTATTACAAAGCCACAGCCATCAAGACAGTACGGTACTGGCATAAAGACAGAAATATAGATCAATGGAACAAAATAGAAAGACCAGAGATAAATCCATGCACCTATGGACACCTTCTCTTTGACAAAGGAGGCAAGAATATAAACTGGAGAAAAGACAGTCTCTTTAACAAGTGGTGCTGGGAAAACTGGTCAGCCACTTGTAAAAGAATGAAACTAGAACACTTCCTAACACCATACACCAAAATAAACTCAAAATGGATTAGAGAGCTAAATGTAAGACCACAAACTATAAAACTCCTAGAGGAGAACGTAGGCAAAACACTCTCCGACATAAATCACAGCAGGATCCTCCAAGACCCACCTCCCAGAATATTGGAAATAAAAGCAAAAATAAACAAATGGGACCTAATTAAAATCAAAAGCTTCTGCACAGCAAAGGAAACTATAAGCAAGGTGAAAAGACAGCCTTCAGAATGGGAGAAAATAATAGCAAATGAAGCAACTGATAAAGGATTAATCTCCAAGATATACAAGCAGCTCCTGCAGCTCAATTCCAGAAAAATAAATGACCCAATCAAAAAATGGGCCAAAGAACTAAACAGACATTTCCCCAAAGAAGACATAAGGATGGCTAACAAACACATGAAAAAATGCTCAACATCCCTCATAATCAGAGAAATGCAAATCAAAACCACAATGAGATACCATTTCACACCAGTCAGAATGGCTGCTATCCAAAAGTCTACAAGCAATAAATGTTGGAGAGGGTGTGGAGACAAGGGAACCCTCTTCCTCTGTTGGTGGGAATGCAAACTAGTACAGCCACTATGGAGACCAGTGTGGAGATTCCTCAAAAAACTGGAAATAGAACTGCCATATGACCCAGCAATCGCACTCCTAGGCATACCGAGGAAACCAGAATTGAAAGAGACACATGTACTCCAATGTTCATTGCAGCACTCTTTATAATAGCGAGGACATGGAAGCAACCTAGATGTCCATCTGCAGACGAATGGATAAGAAAGCTCTGGTACATATACACCATGGAGTATTACTCAGTCATTAAAAAGAATGCATTTGAACCAGTTCTAGTGAGGTGGATGAAACTAGAGCCTATTATACAGAGTGAAGTAAGCCAGAAAGAAAAACACCAATTCAGTATACTAACGCATATATATGGAATTTAGAAAGATGCAAATGATAACCCTGTATACGAGACAGCAAAAGAGACACAGATGTATAGAACAGTCTTTGGGACTCTGTGGGAGAGGGTGAGGGTGGGATGGTTTGGGAGAATGGCATTGAAACATGTATATTATCATATTTGAAACGAATCACCAGTTCAGGGTCACTGCATGTTACAGGATGCTTGGAGCTGGTATGCGGGGATGACCCAGAGGGAGGATCAGGAGAGGAGGAAGGTGGGAGGGGGGTTCGGGAGGGGGAACTCATGTACACCCGGGGTGGATTCATGTCAATGTATGGCAAAACCAACCAATATAATATTGTAAAATAATTAGCCTCCAATAAAAATAAAAATTTAAAAAAAATCAATAATTACAAAACCAGAAAAGTAGTCAGAAAAAAAAACAAATTATAGAAATAATCCTACAAATGACGGCAGACTTCTCATTAGGAACAATGCAAGCTAAAGACAATGGAGTGACATCTTTAAAGTCCTGAAAGTAAAAAACATCTTTAAACCTAGAATTCTATGTCAAGAGAAAATATCTTTCAAAAATGAACATGAAATAATGACTTTTTCAGACATATAAAAGCTGAAATAATAAATAATACAGAACTTCACAGTAAGAACTATTAAAGAAAGCCATGTAGGCAGAAGGGAAAAGATACCAGTTGTAGATTTATACCTACACAGAGGAATAAAGAACATTAGAAAATATGTGGGCAAATATAAAATAATATTTTCTTGTTTTTGAATCACTTAAAATATAAATGATATTTTAAAGCAAAAATAACAACAAATTATATAATTTATAACAAATACAACAGTAAGATGTATAATAATAGCTCAAATACCAGGAGAGTTGCAATGGAAGTATACTGCTTTATAGATCTTAAAAGATACACAAAGTTGTGTCCTGTTACTTGAAAATAGATTATGATAAGTTAAAGATAGATATTATAAGCTTTAAATGACCACTGAAATAAAACAACAGAAGAATTATTGGCTCAAAATCCAATAAAAGGAAAAGAAAAAAAATATTTTTAAAACATGCAATCCAAATGAAGGGGTGGTGGGGGAGAGGAAAAGTAGAACAAAGAACAGGCAGCAAGGTGGTAGATTTCAACCCAATCATATCCTTATAATATCAGCTTGAAGGAGTTCGTATTGACTAAATTACAGACAATTTGAGTGTTAAATAAAGATATTAATGAACTATAACTCACTGAGAAATATAGGAAATCATGAGTCTATTTAAATATAATAAGTGAATAAGCTGAAATTTTGATGTAGAAATATTTACTTAGTTTCAAGTGTTGCTTTCTCAAAATACTTATTAATTACAGAGGAAGAGTTCCTTTATAGGGAGGAAGGTTAAAATATATCATAGGACTGATTTTTCTACATATGGTTCATCATTTGCTGTTTGTCCCTTCTTAATTATCTTCAAGTAGGGAGCAAGCTTAGTGATATAAGTGGGAAACAGCAGACTGTGGTCCTTTGGTTTCCAAGCTTTTTTTGGTTTGTTTTCAAACCAAAAGCTTACTTAGAAACCTGGGTTTAACAAGTAAAAGCAATATTTTTTCAGAGAAGAGTGTTGCAAAACTTTGAAGTTTTTAACATATTCAAACATAAAGTTAAGCAATATGTATAATGTTGATCTTTTAATGAACTAGAAAATTGAAAATGAAAGACTATCATGTAAGGCTATGTGCTGCCTTGATATCTTTGAGCCTTACAAGGCCCAAAGCTAAAGTTCCCTTGTACTTACCAGATATGTCCCTCACCCAGGACCAGGTGACTCTTCTTGGTCCTCAATCTAATTGCTTTCATTTTCCTGCTAGTCTGCAAAATCATTCAAACAAGCCAATCACATCCTCTCACAGGTACGTGAGGTCACTGCATCGTCTTACTGCAACAAAGCCTGCCTCCCATAGCCCCTACTTGATCAGTCTGCTCCCAAGTGCAATCCAATGTTGTATTGCTTCTTATAAAAAAAAAAAAAAAGATGAATTGAAAAGTTGTAACTAAAACCTGTGAAAGCATAGAATAAACACAGGCACATTGGTTTATAAAGTTAGAATTTAAAATATCTTTGTAAAACAAAAGATAAAACCTAGAAGCAATTTTTAAAAGAAATTATTTACATAAATAAATTTTTATTACATGAAGAAATTGCTTACATAAAAATATAAGATTTCTGCACAGAAAAAAAAGAGTAAAAACATCCAATTACTTCAAAAATATGTTCAATATGAGTTCAGTTCAGTAGCTCAGTCATGTCTGACTCTTTGTGAGCCCATGGACTGTAGCATGCCAGGCTTCCCTGTCTGTCACCATCTCCCGGATTTACTCACACTCATATCCATCGAGTTGGTGATGCCATCCAGCCAGCTCATCCTCTGTCATCCCCTTCTGAAACTCCTGACTTCAATCTTTCCCAGCATCAGGGTCTTTTCCAATGAGTCAGTTCACCATCAGGTGGCCAAAGTATTGGCACTTCAGCTTCAGCATCAGTCCTTCCTGGTTTGATCACCTTGCTGTCCAAGAGACTCTCAAGAGTCTTGTCCAACACTACAGTTCAAAAACATCAATTCTTTGGTGCTCAGCTTTCTTTATGGTCCAACTTGCACATCCATATATGACTACTGGAAAAACCATAGCTTTGACTAGATGGATCTTTGTCGTCAATGTCTCTTTTTTTAATATGCTGTCTAGGTTTGTCATAGCTTTTCTTCCAAGAAGCATCTTTTAATTTCATGGCTATAGTCACCATCTATGGTGATTTTGGAGCCCAAGAAAATTAAGTCAGCCACTGTTTCCATTGTTTCCCCATCTATTTGTCATGAAGTGATGGGATCGGATGCCATGATTTGTTTTCTGAATGTTGAGCTTTAAGCCAACTTTTTCACTCCCCTCCTTCACTTTCATCAAGAGGCTCTTTAGTTCTTCTTCACTTTCTGCCATAAAGGCAGTGTCATCTGCATATCTGAGGTTATTGATATTTATCCTGGCAATCTTGATTCGAGCTTGTGCTCCATCCAGCCTGGCATTTTGCATAACGTACTTTGCATATAAGTTAAATAAGCAGGATGACAAAATACAGCCTTGATGTATTCCTTTTCCAATTTGGAACCAGTCCGTTGTTCCATGTACCAAAAGCTAATTTCCTAGTTTTTAGAAAGATCTTATATAAATAAATTTTTAAAAGACAATGTAGGGCTTCTCTGGTGACTCAGAGGTAAAGAATCCACCTACTCATGGGTAAATTTATGGTTGATTCATGTTGATGTTTGTAGAAACCAACACAATACTGTAAAACAATTACCCTTCAACTAAAAATAAATAAATTAAAAAAAAATAAAAGAATCTACCTGTCAATTCAGGAGCCATGGCTTCAGTCCCTGACCCAGGAAGATCCCACATACCACAGAACAACTAAGTCCAGCACTGCAACTATTGATCCTGTGCTCTAGAGCCAGGGAGCTGCAACTATGGAAGCCCGAGCACCCTAGCACCTGTACTCCACAACAAGAGAAGCCACCACAATGAGAAGCACACACACTGCAACTAGAGAGTAGCCACTGCTCTCCACAGCTAGGGAAAAGCCCATGCAGCAACAAAGGCCCAGCACAGGCAGAAATAAACAAATATTTTTTAAAAACAATGCAATAGAAAATAGACAATGACAATGAACAGGTAGTTCACTGGAAAACTAATAAAAAGTTCCTTTATATGTATAAAAACATGCTCAACTTCTTCAGTTCAGTTCAGTCGCTCAGTCGTGTCCGACACTCCACGACCCCATGAATCACAGCACGCCGGGCCTCCCTGTCCATCACCAACTCCCGGAGTTCACTCAAACTCATGTCCACAGAGGCGGTGATGCCATCCAGCCATCTCATTCTCTGTCGTCCCCTTCTCCTCCCACCTCCAACCTTTCCTAGCATCAGACTCTTTTCCAGTGAGTCAGCTCGTCGCATGAGGTGGCCAAAGTATTGGAGTTTCAGCTTTAGCATCAGTCCTTCCAATGAACACCCAGGATTGATCTCCTTTAGAATGGACTGGTTGGATCTCCTTGCAGTCTAAGGGACTCTCAAGAGTCTTCTCCAACACCATAGTTCAAAAGCATCCATTCTTCGGTGATCAGCTTTCTTCACAGCCCAACTCTCACATCCATACATGACCACTGGAAAAACCACAGCCTTGACTAGACGGACCTTGGTTGGCAAAGTAATGTCTCTGCTTTTTAATATACTAACTTTCCTTCCAAGGAGTAAGCGTCTTTTAATTTCATGGCTGCAATCAGCATCTGCAGTGATTTTGGAGCCCAAAAAAATAAAGTCTGACACAGTTTCCACTGTTTTTCCATCTATTTGTCATGAAGTGATGGGACCAGATGCCAAGATCTTAGTTTTCTGAATGTTGAGCTTCAAGCCAACCTTTTCACTCTCTTCAGGCTTCAGCAATATGTGAACCGTGAACTCCCAGATGTTCAAGCAGGTTTTAGAAAAGGCAGAGGAACCAGAGATCAAATTGCCAACATCTGCTGGATCATGGAGAAAGCAAGAGAGTTCCAGAAAACCATCTATTTCTGCTTCATTGACTATGCCAAAGCCTTTGATTGTGTGGATCACAATAAACTGTGGAACATTCTGAAAGAGATGGGGATACCAGACCACCCGACCTGTCTCTTGAGAAACCTGTATGCAGGTCAGAAAGCAACAGTCAGAACTGTACATGGAACAACAGACTGGTTCCAAATAGGAAAAGGAGTACGTCAAGGCTGTATATTGTCACCTTGCTTATTGTCACCTTGCTCAACTTCTTAAAGAAATATAAATCAAAATAATGAACTAACACAATTCACCTATCTGGCAAAAATTTAAAAACCATAATACCCAGTGTTGGCAACAGTGTGTGGAAACAGGAATTTCTATTATTGACAGAAAAATGTAAATTTACATATTTTTGGATATCAATTTGTCTCATATCTATTAAATTTCTAAATATACACATTCTTTAACCCAACCGTTCCATGGCTAGAAATTTTTCTATGGACATGCATATTCAAAAATATATGCCAGGATACAGATATATCTTTAGAAACATTTATAATTATAAAATAAGGAAGCAATCTAAATATCCATCAACAAACACCAGTTAATATACTCCAGTACCTTCACACAATGAAACATCATGCAGTCAAAAATAATGAGGGTAGTCTGTACACGCTTTTGGGGAAAAAATTCCCATATATATTACATCTTAAAATCTATGAAGACAGTGGTATGCATAGTATGATTCCATTTGCATAAATTAAAATTATACATGTACTTTAAATATATACACATAAACATACATACAATTGTACAATTCAACATATATATTTCTACACATACAGGTAGATGCATAAAACCTTTTTTTTTCTTTTCTGAAAATATATACAAAAGGAAGAGATGGTGAGAGTGGGGATATTTTACTTTTCACTGTATATCTTTCTGTGAAATTAACATATTGGTTAGGCCAGAAAGTTCATTTGGATTTTTTCCCAAATGAACTTTCTGACCAATCCAATATTAGATGCATGAAGAAAATATATACATAGAAACTTAACATATATAAGCTACTTGGCACAGGTAGAAATACCCAATAACATTTATTCTTTAACACTGAAAGTGAATAATTCTTCTCTAGGGCTCACTAAAACTCTTCTGAGCTTAAACTTATAACTTTGGTGCTTGTATTCACAAAAAAAAATAACACGAGATCTTAAAGTTAAAAACCTCTAGACAGAAGAAAAGACAATTAGATTATCCTCCTATTTTTTTCTTTACTAAAGAAAACTAACTCATTTAAATTTTGAACTTTTAAACAGTAAACACTTTTCCTTCTAAATCCCTTCTAAATCCTAAATACTGGCATAGTTGATGTGATTTTTGCTTCTAATTGGTGTTCTCTGCCCCAGATTGTCTTGACAGAAAAAAGAAAACTCAGAGAAAATCTTTTGATCATGAAAAATAGACATTTTCACTCAGAAGGGTCCGCATTTTACTTATTTTTCTACATTAGCTCTGCTCACCCCTCAGAATAAGCTTTGAAGCATGAGGAGTGGTAGCTCATGTAATTAAATGAATAAACAAACAAGCAAACATCATCTTCTCTAAGGAAACACTGAAGTACTGCACTTAGACTCAAAATGGTCCAGGCTCACCTGGGCTTTCAGCAGTACTCACTGCCAGAACCAACCCTCCTGCTGACACTAGAGCAATCAATGCTAGGAGCCCAGCCAAATTCCAAGACAAAACCCCACCTCCAAGTGCTCTTCTCATTTTTTAATTGCACGTGTCTGCAATTCCTTTCTGTCTGCCACTTAGTATTCCTGCATGTTGCCAAACAGCTGCCATGTTGTTTCCCTGGAGAAGCATTCCTGAATATCCTTACCTATTTCACAGGGCTGTTGTAAAGCTTAATTAATTAATGTTTCCTGAATGCCTGGAGGTTTTCAGATGAAAAGTGAAAGTTGAAGTGTAGAGTCTTAGTAAATCTCTAGCTGTATCTTGGAGACCAAAGCTTCTCACCTAGGCTTGAATCTTTACAGACAATGTTTCAGTCCTCTGTGCCTTGTTCAGGGTCCTTATATGATGGTAATATTTTGTTGTAGTCATTGCCTCAACATAGCCTTCTGAGAGGAGATACGTGATTCAAAATGTCACATGGGGCTACAGGTCAAATTCTTCTCCAACCAGTCTGAATATGATGAAGACAGAATGCCTTTTTTTCATAGTAAACCACAAAATTACCCTATCACATTCCAGAATGGGCCTAAAAAATTTTTTTTCCACAAAGGGTATTAAAAAAACATGAAAGATTTCAGATAAGCAAAAGAAATGAAGAGGGTTTTAAAGTATAAGAAACCCAAAAGGCCAAAAGTCATATAAAAAGCTATCCAACATCACTAATAAACAATGAAATGCAAATTAAAATAATATGATAATACTATTTCCCACTCATCCTACTGACCAAAATTTTATCATTCTGCGTGTTGGCAACGATGTATAGTCAAGAGAAATATTGGTTGGTGAAAGAAAACTGTTGGTGGGTGTATAAATTGACACAATCACTTGAGAAGCAATCTAGGAAAGTTTAATATGTATCCACCCCATGATCCATAAATTTCACTTTTTGGAAAAGAAACTTTTGCATGTGTGCATAAGGAAAAGTTTAAATTATTAGTCTTAAAATAATATTCATGGCAGCCTCATTTTTAATTGCAAAAAATGGGGAACAATCTAAATATGTTCATCACTGGATGACTTAGAGAATACCAAATAGCATGCATGTGTGCTAAATCACCTCAGTCATGTCCGACACTTTGTGACCCTGTAGACTGTAGCCCACCAGGCTCCTTGGCCCATGGGATTCTCCAGGCATGAATACTGGAATGAGTTGCCATTTTCTCCTTTAGGTGATCTTCCTGACCCAGAAATAGAACCGGTATCTCTTACATCTCCTGCATTGGAAGGCAGGTTCTTTACCACTAGTGCCACCTGGGAAACCCATCTAATAGCAATGAAGATAAATGAACTGGAGTTACTGTATCAATATGGATAAATTTCATAAACACAATGCTGAGCAAAAAATACAATGCCCATAAAGATGATAGTTTATGAAAGAGAAAAGACATGCAAAAGAATACTATGCTGTTCAGGTATACATATTTATGAAATAAAAATTCAATGCATAGAGGTGACAAACTCCAAAATCAAAGAAGGGAATGGCAGGGGGAATCTGGGATTTAGGAAAAAAATATACAGACAGTTTCAACAGAGTTGCAAATAGATAGGAATTAATTATATTATGCTTTACGAACTTTTATTTTATACTTTTTATTCACATTAACTGTCTCTTAATAAAAAGTTATTCATTATTAACCTTTATATGTTTACGTTGGGTTGGCCAACCCAGTATGACCAAACCATTTCATAATAACTTAATACTCAAGAAAAGCCACAAAGAATCCTAAGAGGTAGAATATTCTGGGTTGAAAGAAAAGGACTTGAGGAAGAAAACTAATCTGGAAGTTCAGCACATCAAGTCTACATCTCTGATATCTGTATGGATGCATGTGGACTGTATGTGAACTTGCTTTAATATGTCTGAGGGACATTCTAAATAATTGGGCTGGGAGGGTACACCTTTATGAAATTTATTACTGCATAGGGGATGTCATAGCCACTTCAGAGTTATATTGTAAATTTCATTGTTTATTTTTTAAAAAAACTAATTTTCCCCCAACCTTCAGTTCAGTTCAGTCACGTCTGACTCTTTGCAACCCCATGGTCTGCGGTACGCCAGGCTTCCTTGTCCATCACCAAACTCCTGGAGCTTGCTCAAACTCATGTCTATCAAGTCGGTAATGCCATCCAGCCATCTCATCCTCTGTCATCCCCTTTCTCCTCCTGTCTTCCATCTTTCCCAGCATCAGGGTCTTTTCCAATGAGTCAGTTTTTCCCATCATGTGGCCAAAGTATTGGAGCTTTAGCTTTAGTATCAGTCCTTCCAATGAATATTCAGTATTGATTTCTTTTAGGATTGATTGGTTTGATCTCCTTGCAGTCCAAGGGACTTAAGAGTTTTCTCCAGCACCACAGTTCAAAAGTATCACAGCATCCCCAACCCTAGAGCAATAATTAACAAATATTTTACAGGAGCCTATATACAATGTCATGTAGAATTCAAACACATAAGTTGATAAAACTACATTTTTTTTTCTGGTTTAAGCTACAGTGGAAGCCTATATTCCTACCATGGCTTACCCTGACCTGTAGAAGTTTCCAAGAACCTCTCCTGTGTCCTAGGACCTAACAAAACACAATTGGAATATCATTTATTTAAAACATCACTTTCTGAAGTTTATTTTGCACAAGCACCAATACTGAGAAATGTTCTATTAGTGGAATTTTATGGTCACATATGTTGGAGATATGCTACACACTCTACCACTCTTCTTGGATTTTCACAATGCACATTAAAGACTCTGAGAAGTGGCAACAAAGATTATTTTCCTTGTTTAACCAAGCATTTCTTAAGCTTAGGTGACCAAAGAATACACTTCTTCACAAAAGATCTTTATTATTATCCCATGGAACTCTAAAGCACTCTTTTGGAAACACTTGGCTTAAACCATGAAGCAAATGTGTCTTTCCATGGCAGTTAATATTTAGGCATTTTCAATAACATATAGTTGTCTAGCAATGTCTTTACATTGCCCTAACCTTTATTATTTTTTAAATGATTTTCTCTAGTACATTTTCTAGCACTTTCTCTATTAAAAACAATACACTGCAATGTCTACAGCTTTATTTTTCTTTTCCCAAGATTGCTTCAGCTACTTGGGAATTTTTTTATGGTACCTTAATTTTAGGATTGTTTTTCTAATTCTGGAAAAAAAAAAAAAAAAGCTAGTGGAGGGACTGATGCTAAAGCTGAAACTGCAATACTTTGGCCACCTCATGCGACGAGCTGACTCACTGGAAAAGACTCTGATGCTGGGAAAGGTTGGGGGCGGGAGGAGAAGGGGACAACCGAGAATGAGATGGCTGGATGGCATCACAGACTCTGTGGACATGAGTTTGAGTGTACTCCGGGAGTTGGTGATGGACAGGGAGGCCTGGTGTACTGTGATTCATGGGGTCGCGGAGAGTCGGACACAACTGAGCGACTGAACTGAACTGAACTGAAAGATTGTATTGAATATGCAGATCACTTTGGGTAGTATGGACATTTTAATAATATTAAGTCTTCTAATCTATGAGCATGGAATATCTTTCCATTTATTTTTACCTTCTTTGATTTCCTTCATCAATCTTTCATAGTTTTCAGTGTGCAAGCCTTTCTTTCAGCTCCTTGGTTAAACTTATTCCTAAGTATCTTCTTACTTTCAATTCTGTTGTAAATGATATTGCTTTCTGAATTTATTTTCAGATAGTTAATTGTAAGTATATAGAAATGCAACTGATTTATGTGTTAATTTTATATCCTGCACTTTTACTGAATTGATTGGTTTTAATAGTTTTTTGTGGAATGTTTAAGGTCTTCTACATGTAAAGTCATATTGTCTACAAACAGAGATAATTTTACTTCTTCCTTTCTTATTTGGATGTCTTTTATGCATCACAATTCTCAATTTCAAAATACATTACAAAACGCTTTAATTATTTTAAAGCAATGTAGCACTAGCGTAGAAACAGACATATAGACCAAGGAAACAGAGCAGACAGCTCCAAATTAAACCCATGAATATACAATCAACTGATCTTCCACAAGGTTTCCAAGAAGAAATAGCAAGGAAAGAAAGTTTCTAAATATCTTGATTTTTAAAGTGGCCAAATGACTTCAATTAAAATACAGAGACATTGCCTACAAAGGTCTGTATAGTCAAAGCCATGATTTTTCCAGTAGTCCTTAGAGATGTGAGAGCTAAACAATAAAAAAGACTGAGTGCTGAAGAATTGATGCCTTTGAACTGTGGTGCTGGAGAAGACTCTTGAGAGTACCTTGGACTGCAAGGAGATCAAACCAGTTCATCCTAAAGGAAATCAACCCTGAATATTCATTGGAAGGACTGATGCTGAAGCTGAAACTCCAATACTATGGCCACCTGATGTGAAGAGTTGACTCATTGGAAAAGACCCTGATGCTGGGAAAGATGGAAGACAGGAGGAGAAGGGGATGACAGAGGATGAGATGGTAGGATGACATCACCGACTCAGTGTGTAAGTGAAAGTCGCTCAGTCATGTCCGACTCTTTGTGACCCCACAGACTGTAGCCTGCCAAGCTCCTCAATCCAGGGAATTCTCCAGGCCAGAATACTGGAGTGGGTAGACTTTCCCTTCTCCAGTGGATCCTCCTGATCCAGGAATCGAACTTCGGTCTCCTGCATTGCAGGTGGAGTTTTTACCAGCTGAGCTAGACATGAGTTTAAGCAAACTCCAGGAGTTGGTGAAGGGCAGGGAAACCTGGTGTGTTGCAGTCCATGGGGTAGCAAAGAGTCAGACACAACTGAACAACATCAAAAACATTTCTCCAAAGAAGGCATACAAATGGTCAACAGACATATGAAAAGATGTTCAACCTCTCTAACCATCAAGGGAATCAGAACTACAATGAGATTATCACTTCACATCTGTTAGGAGGGCTATCACTAAAAACAAAAATAAAATAACAAGTGTTGACAAAGATGTGGAAAAACTGGAACTCTTGTACATGGCTAATGGAAATGTAAAATGGTACAGTGCTATGGAAAACAGTGTGGAGGCTCCTCAAAGAAATATAAAGGAGAACAACCATATGATCCAACAATCTCACTTCTGGACTTAAATCTGAAAGAACTGAAATCAGGATCTCGAAGAGATAGCTGCATTTCCATGTTCACTACAGCAATATTCACAACAGCCAACATATGGAAATAACCTAAATGTCCACTGAGGGATGAATAAAGAAATGTGGCATATACATACCATGGACTATTCCAACCTTGGAAAAGAAGGAAATCCGGCCAGTACACAATAATACAATGAAGCTGAGGGATGTTTTGCTGAATGAAATAAGTCAGTCACAGAAGATTACTGAATGATTGATTGCATGATTCCACTTAGTCAAGAGCTTCCCTGGTGCTCCAGATGATAAAGAATCTACCTGCAATATGGGTGACCTGAGTTCTATCCCTGGGTTGGGAAGAACCCCTGGAGAAGGAAATGGCTACCCACTCCAGTATTCTTGCCTAGAGAATTCCATGGACAGAGGCTACAGTCCATAGGGTCACAAAGAGTCGGACACGACTGAGTGACTAACACTTTCACAACAAGATAGTCAAACTCACAGGAACAAAATGATGGTAGCAAGCAGCTGGAAGGAGAGGGAAATGGGGGATTGCTATTCAATGGACATAACATGTCAGCTGCACAACATGAATAAATTCTAGAAATTTGCTGTACAACATGCTACTTACAGTTAAGAATACTATATTGCACACTTAAAAATTTAAGAGGATAAATCTCATGATAAATGTTCTTACCAAAAATTTTTAAGTAAAAAAATAAACTTATACACTGCAGACTGATTATCTACTTATTTGTTCAACACATACCTACTGCGTTTTTAACCTATAGAAGGAATTTTAAATGCAAGGCTATATGAGAGCCACACTTAATCTTCAAGCGGTTCAAAAAGAATTGTGTTGCATTTTTTAAAAAAGGCACGCATATTGTTCACAAAATAGAGCCAATTTTTTAAACATATATTGAATTTAAGTGAATTTGATATTTCTGCAATGTATCAAGTCCCAGAAAGTTTTCAAGGTGATCCTTGATGGCATGTTTATTGGTTTGAGTGCATCTAAGACTGTAAGTCTTACCTAGAAAATCCCGCGGATGGAGGAGCTTGGTGGGCTGCAGTCCGTGGAGTAGATAAGGGTCGGACACGACTGAGCGACTTGACTTTCACTTTTCAGTTTCACACATTGGAGAAGGAAATGGCAACCCACTCCAGGGAGAATCCCAGGAGACAGGGGAGCCTATGGGCTTCCGTCTATGGGGTCACACAGAGTCGGACATGACTGAAGTGACTTGGCAGCAGTAGCAGCAGCAAGACTGTAAGTGATTAAGTATTTGTTGAATCAATGAATGAACATATACACAAACTGTATGCAACAAACACATTTAGAGACCAGGACGGAACAGAGACACAGATGAGCAGCACTGGAAAAATCTAGCAAAGTGAGTAAGAAAGGCAATATCCACAAAATATTCTAATGAAATATTAAAACTGATCAAGTTTCCATCCTATTTGTTTTAATTATCCACCTCTTTAAAATTAGGGCTTTTAAAAAAAAATCAAAATGTCTATTAAAATGCCAGAATTTGCCAAATCTAAAGAGGGATCTGGGTGTTTTCTGAAAAATTAATCAGAATCTCTTTTATTGTCAAATTATAAGACACTGACTTAAGAATTTATTCTATCAGAAACAGGAGTGTGAAAGTGATATTAATGTAAAATTTGTGTTTGGAATATGGGACTTTCCCTTATTTTTGAAACAAGAAAAATAAGCAGACACAAAATACCATTTAACCAAAAAACACACAGTTCTCCAGATGTGAGAACTATAAGCCTTCATTTGACTATGTAGAATTACATGAATAGGTATCATATGAGCAAATGTGGGAGCATTTTCTTAGAGCATTCAAAGGATGAACATTTAACACTATTAGATAACCTTAATGACCTCAGTAGTCCCAGCATCCCAGTCTCTTGGGAAATTTTGGAATTCCCTATTGATATTTCCCTGATAAGGTGAGCACAGCCTACCAAAAAGAAAAAACTTAAACAGGCCAATTGAAGAAGAATGTGTTAAAGATCTAAGAAAGCTTTTTGTACTTTCCTGCCTTGACAACTTTATCTGAGCATTTTTTAATAAAATACATACAAACCTCTTTCTCCATTATATACAGCCATTTGATATATATTTATTCTCCTAGATTGTTCAGCCACTTATTCATTCAACCAATCAAAATCAGTGTGCAGACACTGATCAAAATAATATAAAAGTAGATATCTGCCCTTGGAGAGTTTACAGTCTCCTTCTGCTGCTGCTGCTGCTAAGTCACTTCAGTCGTGTCCGACTCTGTGTGACCCCATAGACGGAAGCCCACCAGGCTCCCCCATCCCTGGGACTCTCCAGGCAAGAACACTGGAGTGGGTTGCCATTTCCCTCTCCAATGTGTGAAAGTGAAAAGTCAAAGTGAAGTCGCTCAGTCATGTCCGACTCATAGCGACCCCATGGACTGCAGCCTACCAGGCTCCTCCGTCCATGGGACTCTCTAGGCAAGAGTACTGGAGTGGCTTGCCATTGCCTTCTCCTAGGAAAGACTAAAGATAGAACAATTTGGAAAAGCTAAAAAGAGGTAGAAGAACATACCCAAGATGAATAAAGGCTCACAGATTGTCTGCAAACCATTCAAAAGATAAAATAAAACTTTGTCATCACTACTCTACTTTACTGGATCATATACAAAATATCCAAAATAAATTGACTAAACCAAAACATTTACTAGTAAAATCTCAAGCAAGAAATAACATCAAAGTGTATCAGAAACTGTTTGCTCAGCAACTGAACAGAGCTTCCTTTATGAAGCTTACCCACATGCCTGAATCCCTAATATCTAGTATTTGTTAATATATGTTAACTTTTTTAAAGAAATATGGGGAAAAAAACCTGGGAAATCTGAACCAATTCACTGCTGCCAAAGTCACACTACATTTCAAAGAAGTCCCTCTATATTTCAGCCATACTGACTCAGCTGAACATTTCTCCATCTTTTTCTAGGCCTGGCAAATTTATGTGCCAAAGACAGTGTGCTTGGAATATTTGAAGAGATTAGCTCCAAAGCAGACAAATCTTCAGATGAATCCACAGAAAACTATGACAGGATTTCTGTACACAAACTAAAAATATGAAAATGACACTGTAGACACATTTTCTGAGTTATGTTTTACTGGGCACCATTTCCTTTACTAACCATTTTTGACCTCTAACTTCCACAGAATCTTTATGACGTAAGCCAAGTTATCTGCCAAGTTCTTAGTTCAGATTGCTAGAGTAGTATACAGGTCCAAAAAATTGAATCAACAGTATTTATAATATCGATTTACATATACAATAGGCACAATTTGGGACTATAGGAATGTGCAATTTGGGGGAGCTAAGACACACATGAAACAATTAGCAATAAATAAAATTTATATAATTAAATGTTTTTGTTGATATGGTTTAGACTGGAAAAGAGGTTAGATGGTAAGCATAATGATGAAAGTGTCAGAATAGTTAGAAAGAAGAGCTTTCTAGGTTCTGGAGTTGTATGAGGAAAGACAAAGGAAAAAAGAATGTTCACACCACATGAATATGATGGCAAGAAGACCAGTTCATATGGAAAAGAGGGCATGTGCCAGGAAAAGCGGAAAGAGAGAAAAGGACAGGTGGTGTGCAGCTGCAGTGTAGAATGGGAGTTGTCAAGTTCCAACCAGAAGCCTATTTTTGTAAGTAAAGTGCTCTTGGAACAAAGCCACATTTGTTTATAGTCTATGGCTCTTTTCATACAATGGTAGTGTTAAGTAGTTGTGATGGAGACCCTGAGACCCACAAAACCCAAGATATTTATTGTCTTGTCCTTTACAGAAAAAGTCTGCCAATCATTTGGGAAGAGGGAAGGGAACACATCCCAGCAGATATGTTGCCATTTCTTTATACAGTCCCAGTCACATGCATATAATACAACCTGTTCCCCAGGCTCCACGGGACTTCTGATAAGGACAGATTATAGAAGACCTTTAAAAACAAGCAGAAGGATTTAGAGTTGATGTAGTAGATAATGGAAATTCTAGGATAAGAAAACAATCCATCTAAAAGATTCACCGAGAATGAGAACAGAAAAGAAACCGGAATGAAAGGCACCAGTAAGATTACTGCATAAATCCAAGCAAGAGGCCTTCTTAAGAAATGGAGATGACAATTCAAAGAAACATTTCAAAGAATGACTCAAGTCTTGGTGACACATTAATGTGGGACGGGTACTGTAAGGGAAAGCACATCAGACTAGGAGTGATTGAACTGGGGACTAGCTTCAGTTCTGCCTATTACTAGCTGTATCCTTGGCAAAGGTGTGTTATGGGTCTCCATCTACTCACTTACAGCATTAGAAAGTGAGTAGAAACATTAATATATACTATTTTTGAGTACCTACTTGGACAACAGATACTGAGCAAAGGCATTTCACATATTAATTTCCAATTCTTATAAAAGGCTCCAAGAAAAGTATTGCCAGGCCCATTTCACAAACGAGGAAACTGAAGCTCAGACAACTTTAGTAAATTGCCTGATATCACATAGCTCAGTTCAGGTCAGTTCAGTCGCTCAGTTGTGTCTGACTTTTTGCGACCCTGTAGACAGCAGCATACCGGGTCTCCCTGTCCATCACCAACACCCGGAGTTTACTCAAACTCGTGACCATTGAGTCAGTGATGCCATCCAACCATCTCATCCTCTGTTGTCCCCTTTTCCTCCTGCCTTCAATCTTTCCCAGCAACAGGGACTTATCCAGTGAGTCAGTTCTTCACATCAGGTGGCCAAAGTATTGGAGTTTCAGCTTCAGCATCAGTTCTTCCAATGAATATTCAGGACTGATCTCCTTTAGGATGGACTGGTTGGATCTCCTTGCAGTCGAAGGGACTCTCAAGAGTCTTCTCCAACACCACAGTTCAAAAGCATCAATTCTTCAACACTGAGCTTTCTTTATAATCGAACTCTCACATCCATACATGACTACTGGAAAAACCACAACTTTGACTGGATGGACCTTTTCTGGCAAAGTAATGTCTCTGCTTTTTAATATGATATCTAAGTTGGTCATAACTTTCCTTCCAAGAAGCAGGTGTCTTTCAATTTCATGGCTGCAGTCACCATCTGCAGTGATTTTGGAGCCCAAAAATATAGTCTGTCATTGTTTCCCCATCTATTTGCCATGAAGTAATTTTCCAGTGGTCATGTATGGATGTAAGAGTTGGACTGTGAAGAAAGCTGATCGCCGAAGAATTGTTGCTTTTGAACTGTGGTGCTGGAGAAGACTCTTGAGAGTCCCTTGGACTGCAAGGAGATCCAACCAGTCCATCCTAAAGGAGATCAGTCCTGGGTGTTCATTGGAAGGACTGATGCTAAAGCTGAAACTCCAATACTTTGGCCACTTCATGCGAAGAGTTGACTCACTGGAAAAGACTCTGATGCTGGGAGGGATTAGGGGCAGGAGGAGAAGGGGATGACAGAGAATGAGATGGCTGGATGGCATCATCAACTCAATGGACATGAGTTTGAGTGAACTCAGGGAGTTGGTGATGGACAGGGAGGCCTGGCGTGCTATGATTCATGGGGTCGCAAAGAGTCGGACACGACTGAGTGACTAAACTGAACTGAACTGAACTGAATGGGACTGGATACCATGATCTTAGTTTTCTGAATGTTGAGCTCTAAGTCAACTTCTTCACTCTCCTCTTTCACTTTCATCAAGTGGCTCTTTAGTTCCTCTTCACTTTCTGCCATAAGGGTGGTGTCATCTGCATATCTGAGGTTATTGATATTTCTCCCAGCAATCTTGATTCCAGCTGTGCTTCACCCAGTCCAACATTTCTCATGATGTACTCTGCATAGAAGTTAAATAAGCAGGGTGACAATATATAGCCTTGACATACTCCTTTCCCAATTTGGAACCATTCTGCTGTTCCATGTCCAGTTCTAACTGTTGCTTCCAGACCTGCACACAGATTTCTCAGGAGGCAGGTCAGGTGGTCTGGCATTCTCATCTCTTGAAGAATTTTCCACAGTTCGTTGTGATCCACACATTCAAAGTCTTTGGCATAGTCAATAAAGCAGAAGTAGATGTTTTTCTGGAATTCTCTTGCTTTTTTGATGATCCAGCATATGCTGGAATTTGATCTCTGGTTCCCCTCCCTTTTCTAAATCCAGCTTGAACATCTGGAAGCTCATGGTTCATGTACTGTTTAGCCTAGCTTGGAGAATTTTGAGCATGACTTTACTAGCGTGTGAGATGAGTGCAATTGTGCAGTAGTTTGAGCATTCTTTGGCATTGCCTTTCTTTGGGATTGGAATGAAAACTTACCTTTTCCAGTCCTGTGGCCACTTCTGAGTTTTCCAAATTTGCTGGCATATTGAGTGCAGCACTTTCACAGCATCATCTTTTAGGATTTGAAATACTTCAACTGGAATTCCATCACATCCACTAGCTTTGTTTGTAGTGATGCTTCCTAAGGCCCACTTGACTTCACATTCCAGGATGTCTGGTTCTAGGTGAGTGACCACACCATCGTGATTATCTGGGTCATGAAGATCCTCTTTGAATAGTTCCTCTGTGTATTCTTGTCACCTCTTCTTAATATTTTCTGCTTCTGTTAGGTCCATACCATTTCTGTCCTTTATTGTGCCCATCTTTGCATGAAATGTTCCCTTGGTATCTCTAACTTTTCTGAAGAGATCTCTAATCTTTCCCATTCTATTGTTTTCCTCTACTTCTTTGCACTGATCCTTGAGGAAGGCTTTCTTATCTCTCCTTGCTTTCTTTGGGAGTCCACATTCAAACGGGTATATCTTTCCTTTTCTCCTTTGCCTTTAGCTTCTCTTCTTTTCACAGCTATATGTAAGGCCTCCTCAGACAACCATTTTGCCTTTTTGCATTTCTCTTTCTTGGGTATGGTCTTGATCACTGCCTCCTGTACAATGTCACGAACATCTGTCCACAGTTCTTTAGGCACTCTATCAGATATAATCCCTTGAATCTATTTGTCATTTCCACTGTATAATAGTAAGTGGTTCAATTTAGGTCAGACACGAATGGTCGGTCTAGTGGTTTTCCCTACATTTTTCAATTTAAGTCTGAATTTGGAAATAAGGAGTTTATGATTTGAGTCACAGTCAGCTCCCGGTCTTGTTTTTGCTGACTGTATAGAGCTTCTCCATCTTTGGCTGCAAAGAATATAATCAAACTGATTTCACTATTGACCATCTGGTGATGTCCAAGTGTAGAGTCTTCTTTTGAGTCGTTGGAAGAGGATGTTTGGTATGACCAGTGTGTTCTCTTGGCAAAACTCTATTAGCTTTTGCCCTGCTTCATTCTGTACTCCAAGGCCAAATTTGCCTTTCAGTTCAGTTCAGTCGCTCAGTCGTGTCCGACTCTTTGCGACCCCATGAATCATAGCACGCCAGGCCTCCCTGTCCATCACCAACTCCCTGAGTTCACTCAAACTCATGTCCATCCAGTCGGTGATGCCTTCCAGCCATCTCATTCTCTGTCCTCCCCTTCTCCTCCTGCCCCCAATCCTTCCCAGCATCAGACTTTTTTCTAGTGAGTCAGCTCGTTGCATGAGGTGGCTAAAGTATTGGAGTTTCAGCTTTAGCATCAGTCCTTCCAATGAACACCCAGGACTGATCTTCTTTAGGATGGACTGGTTGGATCTCCTTGCAGTCCAAGGGACTCTCAAGAGTCTTCTCCAGCACCACAGTTCAAGAGCATCAATTCTTTGGCGATCAGCTTTCTTCACAGTCCAACTCTCACATCCATACATGACCACGGGAAAAACCATAGCCTTGACTAGATGGACCTTGGTTGGCAAAGTAATCTCTCTGCTTTTTAATATACTATCTAGGTTGGTCATAACTTTCCTTCCAAGGAGTAAGCGTCTTTTAATTTCATGGCTGCAATCAGCATCTGCAGTGATTTTGGAGCCCAAAAAAAATAAAGTCTGACACTGTTTCCACTGTTACCCCATCTATTTCCCATGAAGTGATGGGGCCAGATGCCATGATCTTTGTTTTCTGAATGTTGAGCTTCAAGCCAACCTTTTCACTCTCCTCTTTCACTTTCATCAAGAGGCTTTTGAGTTCCTCTTCACTTTCTGCCATAAAGGTGGTATCATCTGCATATCTGAGGTTATTGATATTTCTCCCAGCAATCTTGATTCCAGCTTGTGCTTCTTCCAGCCCAGCGTTCCTCATGATGTACCCTGCATATAAGTTAAATAAGCAGGGTGACAATATACAGCCTTGATGTACTCCTTTTCCTATCTGAAACCAGTCTGTTGTTCCATGTACAGTTCTGACTGCTGCTTCCTGACCTGCATACAGGTTTCTCAAGAGGCAGGTCAGGTGGTCTGGTATTCCCATTTCTTTCAGAATGTTCCACAGTTTATTGTGATCCACACAGTCAAAGGCTTTGGCATAGTCAATGAAGCAGAAATAGATGTTTTCCTGGAACTCTCTTGCTTTCTCCATGATCCACCGGATGTTGGCAATTTGATCTCTGGTGCCTCTGCCTTTTCTAAAACCTGCTTGAACATCTGGGAGTTCACGGTTCACATATTGTTGAAGCCTGGCTTGGAGAATTTTGAGCATGACTTTACTAGCGTGTGAGATGAGTGCAATTGTGCGGTAGTTTGAACATTCTTTGGCATTGCCTTTCTTTGGGATTGGAATGAAGACTGACGTTTTCCAGTCCTGTGGCCACTGCTGAGTTTTCCAAATTTGCTGGCATATTGAGTGCAGCACTTTCACAGTATCATCTTTCAAGATTTGAAATAGCTCAACTGGAATTCTATCACCTCCACTAGCTTTGTTTGCCAGTTCAGTTCAGTTCAGTCGCTCAGTCATGTCTGACTCTCCGCGACCCCATGAATCACAGCACGCCAGGCCTCCCTGTCCATCACCAACTCCCGGAGTTCACTCAAACTCATGTCCACAGAGTTATTGATGCCATCCAGCCATCTCATTCTCCGTCATCCCTTTCTCCTCCCGCCCCCAACCTTTCCCAGCATCAGAGTCTTTTCCAGTGAGTCAACTCATCGCATGAGGTGGCCAAAGTATTGCAGTTTCAGCTTTAGCATCAGTCCTTCCAATGAATACCCAGGATTGATCGCCTTTAGAATGGACTGGTTGGATCTCCTTGCAGTACAAGGGACTCTCAAGAGTCTTCTCCAACACCACAGTTCAAAAGCATCAATTCTTCAGCAATCAGCTTTCTTCACAGTCCAACTCTCACATCCATACTTTGCCTGTTACTCCAGGTATTTCTAGACTTCCTACTTTTGCATTCCAGTCCCCTATAATGAAAAGGACATCTTTTTTTGGTGTTAGTTCTAGAAGGTCTTGTAGATCTTCATAGCCGTTCAACTTCAGCTTCTTCAGCATTACTGGTAAGGTCACAGACTTGGATTACTGTGATATTTTTTTTTTTTTGAACAGAGGAAAATTTATGCGTCGAACCTGGACTGGTCACTTATGATAATATACATGCTACAATTCCACTCTCTCCAATCATTCCACCTTCACCCTCTCCCACAGAGTCCCAAAGACTGTTCTAAATGCCTATGTCTCTTTTGCAGTCTCTTATACAGGGTTTAGGTTACCATTTTTCTAAATTCCATATATATGCGTTAATATATGGTATTGATGTTCTTCTTTCTGGCTTACTTCACTCTGTATAATTGGCTCCAATTTCATCCACCTCATTAAAACTGATTCAAATGCATTCTTTTTGATGGCTGAGAAATACTCCATTGTGTATATGTACCAAAGCTTTCTTATCCATTCATCTGCAGATGGACATCTAGGTTGCTTCCATGTCCTGGCTATTATAAACAGTGCTGCAATGAACATTGGAGTACATGTGTCTCTTTCAATTCTGGTTTCCTCGGTGTGTATGCCCAGGAGTGTGATCGCTGGATCATATGGCAGTTCTATTTCCAGTTTTCTGAGGAATCTCCACACTGTTCTCCATAGTGGCTGTACTAGTTTGCATTCCCACCAACAGTGTAAGAGGGTTCCCTTCTCTCCACACCCTCTCCAGCACTTATTGCATGTAGACTTTTGGATAGCAGCCATTCTGACTGGTGTGAAATGGTATCTCATTGTGGTTTTGATTTGCATTTCTCTGATGATGAGGGATGTTGAGCATTTTTTCATGTGTTTATTAGCCATCTTTATGTCTTCTTTGGAGAAATGTCTGTTTAGTTCTTTGGCCCATTTTTTGATTGGGTCACTTAGTTTTCTGGAATTAAGCTGCAGGAGCTGCTTGTATAATTTGGAGATTAATCCTTTATCAGTTGCTTCATTTGCTATTATTGTCTCCCATTCTGAAGGTTGTCTTCTCACCTTGCTTAGAGTTTCCTTTGCTGTGCAGAAGCTTTTGATTTTAATTAGGTCCCATTTGTTTATTTTTGCTTTTATTTCCAATATTCTGGGAGGTGGGTCTTGGAGGATCCTGCTGTGATTTATGTCGGAGAGTGTTTTGCCTACCTTCTCCTCTAGGAGTTTTATAGTTTCTGGTCTTACATTTAGATCTTTAATCCATTTTGAGTTTATTTTGGTGTATGGTGTAAGGAAGTGTTCTAGTTTCATTCTTTTACAAGTGGCTGACCAGTTTTCCCAGCACCACTTGTTAAAGAGACTGTCTTTTCTCCATTTTATATTCTTGCCTCCTTTGTCGAAGATAAGGTGTCCATAGGAGCGTGGGTTTATCTCTGGGCTTTCTATTTTGTTCCATTGATCTATATTTCTGTCTTTATGCCAGTACCATACTGTCTTGATGACTGTGGCTTTGTAATAGAGCCTGAAGTCCGGCAGGTTAATTCCCCCAGTTCCATTCTTCTTCCTCAAGATTGCTTTGGCTATTCGAGGTTTTTTGTATTTCCATACAAATTGTGAGATTATTTGTTCTAGTTCTGTGAAAAATATTGTTGGTAGCTTGATAGGGATTGCATTGAATGTAGAATGTAGAAGGTCTTGTAGATCTTCATAGCCGTTCAACTTCAGCTTCTTCAGCATTACTGGTAAGGTCACAGACTTGGATTACTGTGATATTGAATGGTTTGCCTTGGAAATTAACAGAGATCATTCTGTTATTTTTGACATTGCATCCAGGTACTGCATTTCAGACTCTTTTGTTGACTATGATGGCTACTCCATTTCTTCTAAAGGATTCCTGCCCACAGTAGTAGATATAATGGTCATCTGAGTTAAATTCCGGAGAAGGCAATGGCAAGCCACTCCAGTACTCTTGCCTGGAAAATCCCATGGATGGAGGAGCCTGGTAGGCTGCAGTCCGTGGGGTCGCTAAGGGTCGGACACAACTGAGCAACTTCACTTTCACTTTTCACTTTCACACATTGGAGAAGGAAATGGCAACCCACTCCAGTGTTCTTGCCTGGAGAATCCCAGGGACGGGGGAGCCTTAGTTCGCTGATTCCTAAAATGTCGACGTTCACTCTTGCCATCTCCTGTTTGACCACTTCCAATTTGCCTTGATTCATGAACCTAACATTCCAGGTTCCTATGCAATATTGCTCTTTACAGCATCAGACTTTACCTGCATCACCAGTCACATCCACAACAGGGTGCTGTTTTTGCTTTGGCTCTATCTCTTCATTCTTTCTGGAGTTATTTCTCCAATGATCTCCAGTAGCATATTGGGCACCTACGGACGTGGGGAGTTCATCTTTCAGTATCCCACCTTTTTGCCTTTTCATACTGTTCATGGGGTTCTCAAGACAAGAATACTGAAGTAGCTAGTAAAGTAATAAAATAAGTTTCAAACTTAGAACTGATCTCCATATGCACTGGGTGTCATGTGGTACAAATGCCCATTAATCGCATAAGGGATAACCACCACTTCATTCAGGGAAGTCCTGTATCATCTTTCTCTAAGGCATTTAGGTAGTTAAGACTTCCCCTCTCTTCGTCCCTCTAAAATGGGGTCTATATCAAGTGCTCACCAAAATCCATGTGCTCCTTTATATTCCCAGATGCCCTTGAAGTTACCTTGAAGGTTATTTGGACAGTTAGACGTGGGTAGAAGTCATGTAAGACACTTTCAGACTTGGCCCTAAAAACAAAATAATAATTGATGTGTATAGTGCTTTATATTTCCCAGTGAATAGGCTTTCTTACATAAACTAGCTCATTTGGCTCTCACAGCAAATAAGAACTGGAGTTATTATCATCAGAAACATGATTGCAGATAAAGATACTTAATCACAACCAGATTAGATAACTGGATATTCTGTAGGTAAGGGAATGCCTCTGAAGGTTTCATGTCTTTCATTTCTGCATCCCAGCACCCAGGCAGTGCCTAAAACCAGCCAGTGCCTATTGGTCGAATGGAGTAACTAATGTTTGTGTACAAAAAGGGTTCACACGGCACAAAAATAGACGGTTCTTGTAAATAACAGAATTAGTTCTGAAATAATATAAAAGGCTAGCAGTTATATCATTTTCTCATAGCTAAAATTTCTTTCTCCCCTTAATAGGTTTTCTGCTTACAACCAACGTCAACTTTAATTGTTTTACACAGCAGGACATAATTTCTCTTCTTCTCTTCTGATCCAAACCCATTGCGACTCAGTGACAACTTCAAACAGACAGTAAACCAGTGTCACACTCTCATCCTGTACTTGGCAAATCTAAGCCAATACCTTTTACATTCCCCTTATCCTGGGATGGTTTCTCTTCTTGGATTCTAGGGGACATTTCAGAATGCTAAGGAAACTTAATTGAATTCTATCTTGGATTTCACATTATAGAAATAAACTACTCAATCCTCTTATTTTCTGAACTGACTCTTTTTTTCTTTTTTTCACTTCCACTGGAATTTAGCAAGAAAATTGTTTCAACTGGATCAGCCATCGTGCCTTGATGTGATAACAAAAATGAAAATGAATGATGGAGGAAAAAAAATCAAAAGATTTGCTCTTTGAGATATAATTTAGTGTCTGGCAGGAATAATTTGAGAAAATTGTGTCCACTTTCTGACCACATAACTAAACAAACAATGAGCGAGGAAGTCCTGCTGAGAGACATTTTCACATTAAAAGGTGCTAAAAATGGGCTAGATCTCCTCATAGCCCAGCTGGAGGCCTTCATTCCATCTTTAGTCATTCCCTCTCTGACTGGTAGCAACTGGTGAGGCTGAGGGAAAAGGGGAGACTGTGCCTCTGTGCTGATTCAGTCAGCAATTCAAGGAATCAAGGAATGACTTGAGAGGGTTAGGGATTTGTGTCCTTCCAGCCATTTCCAGAGGTCACAGGGAGGAATGTTCAAGTGGCTGGAGAGAGTGGGGGAATAAAAAAGATTAGAAATCTTCTTAGGACTTTATCAGAGATCTACTATAAGTCTAAATCATACTCAGCAGTAGTTCACCAGAGGATCTGTATGGATTTGGCCCTCACTGATGGCCAGGAACTACAAAAATGAAGGAGATTAAATATGCTTAGATATCCAGTATATAGATATAAAAGCAGACAGCCTCTCTTACATAGCTATGGGGGCTGTCTTTTGGAGTCTCATGGTAAACATGTGATAAATATGCAAACATCAGAGTTCATGGATAATAGAGTTCTGTAAGGATTTAGGAAGACAGAACTTCCACCAGAAGTATCATGCCCTTTGCATCAATAGTATTCATGCAACTGATTCAATAAACAGCTTGGGTGTCTGCTCCAGACAAGGCATTATACCAGAGACTTCCAAAAGCTAAGCTGTGTCCAACTCTTTGTGACTCCATAGACTGAGGCCTGCCCAGCTCCTCTGTCCATGGGATTTCCCAGGCAGGAATACTGGAGCTGAGCGACTGAACTGAACTGAATACTGGAGCAGGTTGCCATTTGTTTCTCCAGGGGATCTTCCAGGGGATCCAAGGATCAAACTCACGTCTCCTACTTCACAGGTGAATTCTTTACCACTGATCTACCTGTGAAACCCTCATTATAAAGACAGATGTATAAAGATAGGGGAGATTTTACCTTCTGGATTCACAGTCCAGGACAGGGTTTCCCAACCACAACAATACCACTGACATTTGGGGCAAAGTAATTATTTGCTGTGCAGCTATCCTGTGCATTGTAGGCTGTTTAGCAGCATCCCTGGCCTCTCCCCGCTAGATGCCAGTAGCATCCTGCCTCAGTTGTGCTATCAAAATGTTGTGACAACCAAAGATGTCTCCAAATATTGCCAAATGTCTCCTGGAGGGGAGTAGGCAAAATTTCACAGCCCATTGAAAACCACTCATTTAATGGGAGAAACAAGGTTTTGTAATCAAATAATCACAATGTATTGAGAAGGGCTAGAATTTGTAGGAAGTGCTGAGGGAGCACTCAGAAGAGAGCAGCTAGATAACCCGGAGTGAAGGAAGAGGAGGATGAATGCTCTATCAGCATTAATCACACTCCAGTAACCCAGTATGCTAAAAAGCAGATAATAGACAACAGATAAAACTTATTCCCTGGTGGCTCAGACAGTAAAGAATCTGCCTGCAATATGGGAGACCAGCCTTCAATCCCTGGGTTGGGAAGATCCCTTGGAGGAGGGTATGGCAACCCACTCTAGTATTCTTGCCTGGAGAATCCCCATGGACAGAGAAGTCCTGGCGGGCTACAGTCTAAAGAGTCAGACACAACTAAGCACAGCACAGCATAACACTTATTGAGCACTTTCTATGTGTCATACACTGTTCTAAGCATTTTGTAGACATTAGCTCATTAATCTTCACAATAGTCCTAGAAGACAGAGTCTATGATTACCCTCATTTTAAAATAAAGAAACAGACATAGAAAGGTTAAGTAACTTGTCCAAGTCACAGAGCCAGTAAATAGTGGTGGCACGATTAAAAATCCAGGCAGTATATCTCAGTACATCTGCTTTAAAAAAAAGAAGAAAGTGGCAGCAGTCCGGCTTCTGCAAACATATTTTCAAACAATATAAGTAAGAAGACAAAAAGAGGCTTGAACACAAAAAGGATTAGCACTGCTAGCAGTGAGAAGATGGCGGGGGGCGAAATGCATACTGTATTATAAACATCAAACTTGCTAAGAGGCTAGATCTTAATTACTCCCACCACCAAAAAGAAATGATAATTACGTGTCATGACAAAGGTGCTAACCAACCCTACAATGGCAATCATGTTACAATAGATGATCAAATCAACATATTGCAGGCCTTAAACGTACCCAATGTTACATGTCAAATATATTTCAATTAAAAAAAAAAAGGAAAGGAAAAGAAATCACAAGGAAAAAGAGAAGGGTGTCAAAAAGAGGCAATGTTTACCCACTTTGGAAAATTGTAGAAAATTGTATGTCGGAGATAATAAGACTAGAAGAAAATCAGGCATGGGTTACATTTGCATGCAAATCCACATTCACAAGGTTTATAGATATGATACAGTTTGAACAAGAGCATTCAGTGTGAGACCATAAAGAAGGGTCAACACCAAAGAATTGATGCTTTCGAATTGTGGTGCTAGAGAAAACTCTTGAGAGTCCCTTGGACTTCAAGGGGATTAAACCAGTCAATCCTAAAGGAAATCAATCCTGAATATTCATTGGAAGGACTGATGCTGATGTTGAAACTACAATATTTTGGCCACCTGATGCAAAGAGCAGACTCACTGGAAAAGACCCTGATTCTGGGAAAGATTGAAGGCAAAAGGAAAAGAGGGTGGCAGCAGATGAGATGGTTAGGCATGAATATGAGCCAGCTGTGGGATATAGTGGAGGACCAGGAAGCCTGGCGAGCTGCAGTCCACAGGGTTGCAAAGAGTCAGACACAGCTTAGTGACTGAACAACAACTACAGCCTAATTTTTTAATACTTCTCAAGAAGGTACATGGTAGGATACAAAAAATGAGTATATAAATCTTTAGAATAAATATAACTTAGACTGTTCCTTTTTTATGAAGTTTTAGTATTCTATAAAGATAGAACAAATATAAATTTGATGCTTCCCTGGTGGCTCAGAGGTTAAAGCGTCTGCCTCCAATGTGGGAGACCCGTGTTCGATCCCTGGGTCGGGAAGATCCCCTGGAGAAGGAAACGGTAACCCACTCCAGTATTCTTGCCTGGAGAATCCCATGGACGGAGAAGCCTGGTAGGCTACAGTCCACGGGGTCGTAAAGAGTCGGACACGACTGAGCGACAGAACGGAACGGAAGATAAACTCAAGCTCTCAGGAAATTTCAAGCTTTCAGTGTTACTGGAGACTGTGGCCCCAGGCCCCTGGGGGCTATGAATGCCCTCTTTTTCTCTCTTTAGGACTCTTTGAGAGAGAAACTGAGACTCCCATCCTAGAGCACAGTAAGCACTCGTGTTGGTTAGACATGTTTCTTAGAAATTGGAAGTTAAAGGAGTTGTGCCGTTGTTGTATTTTTGGTTGAAAACCAAGGCAGCCCGGATGGCCTGTGCCCTCAAGAGCAGGTTTAGGGTAAAGCTATGCAGCCAGTTTATGGTGCCAACTGGAGAGTGCATTCCCCTATATTAACCTCAAGCTGGCTGTTTGGGATAAACATTCTAACAAGAAACCAGAACCAGGTCTTGGACAGACTTCCCCACTAATGTTTTGCATTAATTAAGACGCTTGAGATCCAGCCATGCCTGCTGTCAGCTCACACCTCAGGCCTTTATAACTGCTCTTCCCTCTGTCTCACAAGCCCCCTACCCCGGTCACCTCCTGGCTCTCTCTCCCACCTCTTTCAGATCACTACACAAAGTCCACCTTCTCACTGATGGGCCACCCTACTTCAAATCAGAATCTCCTTCCTCTCTGTAATCCTTGGTCATACCTATTACCATTGAACAGGCTACATATTGTACTTGTTAATTTATGTTTTTATTGTTTACCTCCCACCACTAGAATGTTAGCTCCATGAGGGCAGGAATTTTGGTCTGCTTGTTCCCTACTGACATTCTCTAGCACCTGGAAAATATCAGTAAATATTTGTGGAATGAATCATTTATGTCATTTAATCCTCACAAAGACTACATCCTTTAGTGCTTCTCTTAGGTGTGGATCCTGCCATCACTGTTGTGACTGATAATGACAATAAATAACCTTAGTCTGAGTGTTTTAGTCACCTTGGGCTGCTATAATAAAATACCATACACTGGCTCGTTTAAACAATGGAAATTTTATTTCTCACAGTTCTAGAAATTCAAGATCAGAGCATCAGCATGGCCAAGTTATGGTGAGAGCCCTTTTCTGGGTTGCAGACAAGCAGTCTTCTTGCTGTGTCTTCACATGGTAAACAGAGGGGCTGGCATTCTTTCCCTTCTCATATGGACAACAATAACATCACAGGGGCTCTGCCCTCATGACCTGATTACCCTCAAAGGCCCCATCACCTAGTATCATCCTATTGGAGGTTACAGTTTCAACATGTAAGTTTTGAGGGGATACAATTATGCAGTCTATAACATCAAGTATTCAATTACATATGTTGACTCCCTTTCTAAAACGCAGGTCCCTCAGGCTCCAAAGTTACATGCATATCAAATCAATGAATGCTTTATTGATAAAAATAATTATTACTAGTACTATTGCTACCATCACACTTTTCTGCCACATTTGGAAAGATGATTTCCCATCTATTAACTCATTGGATACTCACAACAGCCCCAAAACGGAATGAGCAAATATATCATCCCCCTACTTCTTACAGATAGGAGATTAAAAGACTTGTCAAAGGTCACACATCTAAAAAACAGAGACGGAGAGGGGCACAACAAAAGCTCATTCCTACAATCAACAGGTTTGGTCAAACTCATTCTTTTGTAAACCCAAATGACATGGCTCCAAGTCTATCAATCAGTCCAAAGTCAGACAAAATTAATAAGCATCTTCATACCTATTAATTTCTTCTAGTATTATAGAAATATTTGCACTGAGCTGCTGATTCAGTCTCAGAAAATTTCTAAGTGACTGGACAGTTCTATATTTGAGTAAACAGGACCAGGGCAGGGGACTTGGTCCAACACAATGCTTCTCAGGTGGTAATGTGCTCCAGCTCCAGAGGGAGGCAGCAGTGAGAAAAGGACCTGGTCTTCAAAGTTGGGCATGGGTACTCCTTCTGGAGCACTTTCTGGGAACAATTGCGGAATATTCTTTACAAGCCAAGCTCTGAATACTCTTTACAAGCCAAGTTCTAATGGTGAGATAGGGCAAATGTTTTGAACATGATAAAAATCCTAAAGGATTTCTGAACGCATTAGGGAAAGCAAACATTATGAGAGACTGAGGCTGTATTTTATTTCTATAAAGAAATATTTATTTCTATATTTTATTTCTATAAAGAAAGCTGAGCACCAAAGAATTGATGCTTTTGAACTGTGGTGTTGGAGAAGACTCTTGAGAGTCCCTTAGACTGCAAGGAGATCTAACCAGTCCATCCTGAAGGAAATCGGTCCTGAATATTCATTGGAAGGACTGATGCTGAAGCTGAAACTCCAATACTTTGGCCACCTGATGCGAAGAACTGACTCATTTGAAAAGACCCTGATACTGGGAAAGATTGAAGGCAGGAGGAGAAAGGGATGACAGAGGATGAAATGGTTGGATGGCATCACCAACTCAATGGACATGAGTTTGAGTAAACTCGGGGAGTTGGTGATGGACAGGGAGGCCTGGTATGCTGCAGTCCATGGGGTCACAAAGAGTTGGACACGACTGAGCGACTGAACTGAACTGAGGCTATATTTATTACTAATATAGGCCTCTGGGGACTCTGATGCTGTTCTTAGAAATTGTCTTTTGGAAAGCTACTTAGGGAGGGTACATTGTGCTAGCCACAAACTGAAAATTAGGAATATATTCCATACCTCAGATCACCCTGTGTTCTCTCATCACTCTGCCCCACATCACTTAAATGTAAGTTCCTTGAAGGCAGCCATCAGACTCTATTTCTCTTTGTATCTCAAGTACCTAGCACAACATCAATTGCACATCGGATAAATATTTGTCAAATCAAATCAAACAACCAAGATTTTATCCTGGCATTTGTGCAATGTATATCAATGTCTAAGCTCCTGCTACTAGCCAGCTGAGAACTTCCATACAAACAAACATTACTCTTTATTTTGTATTCCCAGTATTAACACTGAGTCTGGAATATTGTAAGTTTTCAAAAAATTTTTGCAATGAATGCTTAGATGGATGAATTAATGTTACAAGATTTCAAATTTCTTACCACAATTCTTCTCCTTACTGGGTTGCAACATTTTAGAATGATATAACACACTTAGCACCAGTTTACTTAGGTATAGGAAAAAAGATACAGTATACTTGCAATGATATCCTAGTATTTTTTCACAAGCAGTTTTGGTAAATTTAATCTCCAAAAAATGAGTGAGTAAGGATTTCATTTCTCCAATGATGCTTAGAGAAATACAGTCTTCTTATTAGAACACTTAGATGGCCCCGACTGCCTACTATGTTGATCATTTCTAAGTTCTCATTTGAGAGCTCTTCTTTTCCCTATGGTCAGCTATCTTATCCCACCACAAGCATAATTTTCAAGGCCTGCTCTACAAAATGACTTCTAAATGATTGACACAGTTACTGAAATTTTTCCTACTTTGGATTTTTTTTTTCCCCCACAGCCAAAGAAGACCTCCTAATAACTTCTCTGGCCACTGCTGGCCAATGTTATGATTCCCTTCTCTTCCCAATGACTGCCTCCCTCTCCTCTTCAAGCTCCATAGTCACTGCTCCACTCGCTGAATTCACCCTGAGAAACCAAAATAATAGCTGAGCCCAGGGGCTGACCAGTCATGAGAAGGAGAGTTGGACAGGTGCAGAAACCCAGCTGCTAGGCCTACCTCAGACTTGGCCTTTCTTTCAGTGAGCTGAGTCATTTCCTCTGGCCCCTTTTTATCCAATTGAGATGAAAATTTGCTTTTCTATTTAAGTCTCAGTGCTCCTTTGGTGTCTAAAGTCTACCTTTATCCTTTTGGATTCGTCACTGGTTTTGAAGGGAAAGATAAAGTTAAGCTCATGGAGCCTGCCTAAGGCCTCAAACCTCTCAGCATGGCAGGAGGCCGTGGTTAAACCCTTTTCCCTACTACTCCTCGAAGTAAGCCTGTCCATCAACAATTACCCACCATTTGCAGAGAGGGTGATGTGAACACCTTCCCAGACTTCCATACTGAAAAGTAGCCCCCTTTGAAACATCGATATCTGCAAGAACCATCAAAGCACAGTATTAACAAAATGGAAGCAGGTATCAGTGAGTCATATTTGAATGTATTCCTCAAACAACACTCATTAACATGCAAAGCCCATTTGTTTCACGACCAGCCATTTCTCAAACTGAGAATTCCTATTTTATCTTACTTTGCATGCAACTCTAACTTAGATTATAAACAAGGACCTGTGAGGAAACGGAATCAAATGCAACTTTCATAATTATTAGAAGTGTTCACTCTCATTAACAAGGGGTAATTGTTTCTGTTTTGTAAATTGATCTGAGATGAAAGGAGTTAGTTAATAATTTATACTGTACTATGGAAAGGGGGCTGTGAAAAGACTCTACGGAAGGATTTGAATTAAACAGCCTTTCACCCTTTTAATATCTCACAAGAGATTCTTCTGCACTGGTTCATTTAATTTAGTGGACACCGCAGTGTGGCCCATTGATTGTGGACAAAACTTCTGAAGGGCCTGGTGGGCACCCCTGTTAAAACGTGGGAAGAGAGTAAAGTTGGATGTGAATTAATTTGATTCTGTACATAATTCTTTTTCAATGGGATTCTGTGTCCCATTGCAAAGGCATGAAAAAAGGAGACACTGAGTTTGATTGCTCAATATTCATCTACATTTTCCTCTCTATGGGCACAATATGCTTGGCTTAATTAACTTTTCTCAAAGGTGAAGCCGTGAGCACCATCTGCTGTGAGACAATCACATTTGTATGCCTCTCAGAATAATCCCTTTACTACTGAAAACAGCTATCATATAGTAGCCAAAACCAAAACTTTCAAACATTTTTGGCCTGGGAGAGAAAGACCAAATCCATTCTGGTCTGGAGGCACGGTGCTGGGTGACGAGGTGGAGCAGAGGCAGAGGTGGCTGTTTTTGTTACAGCCCAACTCCTGGCTCAGGAATGAGTTTGAGTTTTCCTTGTCTTCCCTATGCTACCAAATTAAAAATTCTACATGCTTCATTTAAAGCCCAACTCAAGAACAACTGCACAGCGGGAGCATCCTCCTTTTCTCCTACCTCTTAATTTCAAACCAACAGAAGAAAAGGAAAGTGCACCCTGAAAAGAATCATCAAGTCACTCAAAATCCCAATGCAAAATATTGAAGCAAAGTTTAGCCATTTAATTTTTTAATCAAGCCTCAAGGACCACACAGTGTTATCAAGGGCCTGCTGAACTTGCTCGAAAGCTGGGTCATTATTTGATCTTTGTGGCTGGTAATCTGATTATCTCATTGTGGAGGTAAACTTCAGACCCAATCTTGTTAGCAGCTGGCGAAGCTGGATTACTACAGCTACTGAACTGGAAAATGAACTGAGCAGTCCAGCTTTGGCCTTGCTCTCTTTGAGCCCACAGTTGGCTACTTCAGGGCATATACTTTTGTGTCTGAATCAGCACTTTAGAATTTCGCACTACCATGTAAATATATTCTCTAATGATAATGCAGAGCCATGACTCCAATACACAAGCACACTCTCACACACACCTATATTCCAGTGCATACTCACACACACACACACAGACACTAGCTCCAAAGAATCCAACACAGGTAATGCTCTGTTCAGAAAAGTATATGGCTCAAGATGTTTAATGAAGGAAATTAATGAGCAGCATTCTTTGCTTTGAGATTCACACTCAACAGAGTTGCTAAAATATGCAAATACTCACAAGAGTTGTGTGGTCCCTGCTTAAGACACTCACAGTTTTGCTTGTGGTCTCACTGAGGCATTGACTGCTTTTACAGTGAATGCCCAGCTCCGTCAAAGCCCAGAAAGTCTTGAAACATAGCTTGAAAGAGTTCAAAGGATCGAAAAGACAAAAAAGGACTAAGCTGGGATTTTTATGTACACTGAAAAGAAGAATAAAATATAAGTTCCTTAATGCAGGCTGTTATGGCAATGTTACCCATATCAAAGCATTATGGTGCTACGGAAGAGTGTTGAAAATTTTCTTGCACACCATATGCAAAAGAGAAATAGGAACAATTTAGGCCAGCGGTGATTTTGTGACATGAAACATTGAATGCTCTTTTTTGACACACTATTGAGTGAACAAGGAATTCAAAGAGTTTGAACTGGAACAAGTTTTCTGCCTCAATAAGCCATAATCAGCCCCAAAGAACTAAGTATTCCTCAGAGTAGTGGTCTGCTCTCAAGGCTGCCCATGGTGGGTTTTGCTGGCTATTATAACGTGCATCAAAGCAAGGGCTCTTATGCTGGCTTTCCTCTTATCAATTCCGCTAAAACCTCAAGTCTTTGGTGCGATTTCTGAAACCAGCAAGCTGATCGGCAGCATTCCCAAATATCAACATCTCCCACAATCCTGGCAGAACCACATTAGTACATGGAGCAAGTTAGACAGCAAGGCAACTAAAAAAGAAGGATCTTTGCTGGGTGTGTGATATTGCGGACATTATTTAGTAGCGGGCACAATGGTCCTTGATTTATTTCCAAACTCTAGTGAATGAGGCCATCTTGCACTACGATTCAAGTATATGCAACAAAGTGGATTTTACAAGAGACTGCCTGCTTGGGAAAGAATAGTCTTTTTGCCTTTTTTGTTTTTTGGCTTGGAAAAGAATAGCCAGAATTTAAATGCATTTTCACATTCTAATTTATTTTCAGGAAGTTTAATTCATGTATTCATTTTTATGAGTTTTTTCTCTTCCAAAATGAAAATTTTAATTTAGCCAGAAAATATGCAGAAATTCTTAATGGTGATGTTTACCACAAAAATATGCTATTTATATATTTTGACTGTTTTCCAGCATTTAACAATTAAATTTCAGCAGCATGGTATGGAAGCATGGGAATATATCCTCAATTATCAGTATCTCTTTTGACAGTTTCTAAGAAAAAAAAATTTTTTTAACATGTTAAATAATAATTGAGTTTATTAATACTATTATAATCACAATGTAATACATTATGCTGATGAAATTATAGGTAAAATAATAATCTGACAGACATAGTTTTAAGCAAATTTGCTGTACTGTTCTGTGTAATTAATTGTGCTTATGTTCAAAGCAATAACCAATTTCTGGAATAATAATAACACATCAATTTCTTAGATTGCCAGGGACAGTGCAGCTTTAGCAGTACAATTCAACATATTTTAGGCAGAGAAATTGAAAGGTTAAAAAAGAAAATCATTATTTTCAATGACTATTTTAGCCAAGGTATAAATACCCCAATCAAGCCTGGAAATAATATTTGCTAAAATAAGGTCTTTGTACATTCTAGGAAAAATGCATTCTTTTCATCTTTAAACAACAACAACAAAAAAGCATACCTTTTATATTCAGGTTGTTCATCAGACCCCAAAATTAACACTGTACAGTTTTTCAAGAATGATAGGGGAAGAAGGATAAATTCCTGTGTCTAAATTTAGGTCTGAATTTGCAAGGAACACCTTTTAATTAAGCATGACATTTGACACAATCAAATTTGAAGTTACCTGCACACCTTCACACCTATGAAAATTGTTGTAAATTCTCAGTGTAACTTAACATACAGCATCTAACATGCACAGCAGTCTATTTGTGACAGACACATTCTTAAGAGAAGAATATGTTTTTCGAAGAATGTAGAAACAGTTTATTTTCTTAATTTTCTTTTTTTTACCTCTTCATAAAACACTCTAAATTTTACCGTGTTAGCATATAATTACAACATAAATTTTCTTCTATCCTTTTGACCATATCTTACAGAGATTTTGTCACCAATGTCACAATAAAACTTATCTACCCACTATTGGAAGAGATAAATAAAAATAAAAATGACAAGACAAATTTATGGGAAATGTAAGAAGTCATCAAAATGTGATGCTTCACTTATAAAAATTTTTTAACATGTAATTTAATATTATAAATTTAAGATAATTTAATACAAAGCTTTTTTCTATTATATATATCTTGATAACATAATTTAAAAGGAGAAATATATAAAGGAAACTAACACTGTAGCTTCCATTTGCTAAGTTCTGATAACATACTTCAATATTCAAAATATCCCCTCACAAGTGTCAGAAAAACTATCAACAAAAAGAACACAGATAACAAATGTTGCCAGGATGTGGAGAAAAGTAAACCCTAGTACACTGTTGGTACGAATGTAAATTGGTGCAGGCACTATGGAAAACAGTATGGAGATTCTCAAAAAATTAAAAATAGAACTACCACATGACTCACCAATTTCACTCCTGGGTATATATATAAAAAAAAATACTAATTTGAAAAGATATATGCACATCAATGTTCATAGCAACATTATATATAATTACCAAATTATGATTAATAATTATAGATTGCTTCTAACTACCCATCTAGTTAGAAGCAATCTAACTGTCCATCAACAGAAGAATGGATAAAGATATGACACACACACAAACATACACGTGGTAGAATACTACTCAGCTATAAAAAATAATTAAATTTTTCCATCTGTAGCAAAATGGATGGACTTGGAGGACATTATGCTAAGTGAAATGAGTCAGACAGAGAAAGACAAATACTGTATAATATCACTTCTATGTAGAAGCCTAAAAATACAACAAACTAGTGAATATAACAAAAAAGAAGATTCACAGATATAAAAAACAAAATAGTGGTTACCAGTGGGAAGAGGGAAGTGGGGAGGGAGAATGTGGGGGTAGAGGAGTAAGAGGTACAAACTATCAGAAATAAAACAAGTTACAAGGCTATACTGTACAACATGGGGAATGTAGCCAACATTTATAACTATAAATGGAGTACAAACTTTCAAAATTGTGAATCAGTGTATACTGTACACCTGTAAGATATAATATTGTACATCAACAATACTTCAGTTTAAAAATGATTCTAAAGATGAAGTACATGAAAAAAAGTCTATCAAAACTTTGTATTATAAAGTAGACTTGGCAAAACAAATACAACTTGAGTATAAAATGGATAGCTAATTTCTTTACTTTGAGGTAATACATCTTCCTATTTTTAAATATATATAATACTTCCCCCTTCCATTTCTTTGTGTATAAAGTAAAATAAATTAACCAATAGAATTTAATTTAAATAAGCATTGCTCTTCAGGTACTCCCTTTAGAAGCACCAACAATACTGTCACTGCTCAGGGCACATTCTGGAACTACTTTTTGAGAAATGCTTTAGAGACAGTTTACAAACATTCAAGAAAATTGAGATTACTGCTGGTTAATAGTATAGAAGTCATTTTTTTTTTTTTAAAGAACTAAAATCATGTTACCTATATTGAATACCTTTCCAAATTATTCACCAAAATTGTCTCTGAATGACTCAACTATTTCCAAATAACTACTCTTGCTGAGGATAATGATGTGCCATGCAAGGATTGTACGGTAATGTGCCACAGTTTCTGACAGCAATCCCCAAAGAGGAATGATGAAATTGTTTGGATTATGGTAACTGACTTCATTGGAATAAGGATATAACCATGAAGGTGACAGCTTTGACAAGGATCACATTTCCTTCTGGTCACCCCTTCACATGCATACATGGGTAGTTAGGAAGCTAATGTTTTATAAAGCACTTGGTATCATAAACACCAGTAAATGGTTGCTGTCATCATTATATTGTATAACAAAGGATGGTTTCAGCAATACTGACTATAATCTCTCTATTGGATTGAAAGGTCAAATAATAATGAACAAACCTCAGCACAGTGTCTGTATGTAAATACAGTTTCTGGATTTTTAAATTACAATTATTTGAATAAAGGGACTAAGCTTTTCTCTTTGGCTGGGGGTATTCCTCCTACCTGTTCACTGGTTAGTATGTTGATTGCAGTTGCCATTTCCCGTAACTCTGTTACATGGTTTAAAGCTTTCTGTCAGTAAATATATCCTGTTTCTCTGATGCTCTGAGCTTGAGTAAATTCTGTTTACTATGTAATTTGAGTCGTGTATTTAGAGATCATGCTACCACAGTACTCTGTATTGCTTTTGACAAAGGCCATTGCAAAACTAATACAGGTGATAATAATAGGTATATTGTGATTATGAGTAAGTTAGTGAGTGCTGGAGAAGACTCTTGAGAGTCCCTTGGACTGCAAGGAGATCCAACCAGTCCATTCTAAAGAAGATCAATCCTAAGTGTTCATTGGAAGGACTGATGCTAAAGCTGAAACTCCAATACTTTGGCCACCTCATGCAACGAGTTGACTCACTGGAAAAGACTCTGATGCTGGGAGGGATTGGGGGTGGGAGGAGATGGGGACGACAGAGAATTAGATGGCTGCATGGCATCACCAACTCGATGGACATGAATTTGAGTGAACTCCAGGAGTTGGTGATGGACAGGGAGGCCTGGCGTGCTGTGATTCACGGGGTTGCAAAGAGTCGGACACGACTGAGCGACTGACCTGAACTGAACTGAAACTATGAGTAAGTTAGTGAGTATTCTGGAATTCCACCCAAAACCTCTCTTCAGGGCTGATCTATCCATCCACCACTAAAAGTTGGTTCCTTAGTGGTACGGACCCCAGTGAACAATCCTCATACACTACAATAGCTCCTGGAAGTTTAGGAAATCAGTGGCCCACACTAAATAAAGTAGAAATTACAGAATTGCCATAATGTTGGACAAAGGAAATAAAAAAGATGGTAGAAGGAAGTATGCTAGAATGGGCCTATGATTGAAGTCCAGATAATTCACCAGCCAGTTCATGTAAGAGACCACAGTACTCCATTTCCCAAAGTTACTGACATGGAATGTGCTGAGGAAAGAGACATTAGGATCATGCAGAAGCTCAGTGTGAACTCTGTAGGCCAGGGTTGATGGCAGGAGATACTGTTAGAGAACAGAAATCCCAGAATTCTGAGATAAAGGAGGTCCAATAATAACACTCAGATGTGCAGATGACACCACCCTTATGGCAGAAAGTGAAGAACTAAAGAGCCCCTGGATGAAAGTGAAAGAGGAGAGTGAAAAAGTTGGCTTAAAGCTCAACATTCAGAAAACGAAGATCATGGCATCTGGTCCCATCACTTCATGGCAAACAGACTGGGAAACAGTGGAAACAGTGGCAGACTTTATTTTTCTGGGCTCCAAAATCACTGCAGATGGCAATTACAGCAATGAAATTAAAAGATGCTTACTCCTTGGAAGGAAAGTTATAACCCAACCTAGACAACATATTAAAAAGCAGAGACATTACTTTGCCAACAAAGGTCCATCTAGTCAAGGCTATGGTTTTTCCAGTCATGTATGGATGTGAGAGTTGGACTATAAAGAAAGCTCTGTGCCGAAGAACTGATGCTTTTGAACTATGGTGTTGGAGAAGACTCTTGAGACTCCCTTGGACTGCAAGGAGATCCAACCAGTCCATCCTAAAGGAGATCAGTCCTGGGTATTCATTGGAGGGACTGATGTTGAGGCTGAAACTCCAATACTTTGGCCACCTGATGCGAAGAGCTGACTCATTGGAAAAGACCCTGATGCTGGGAAAGATTGAGGGCAGGAGGAGAAGGGGACGACAGAGAATGAGATGGCTGGATAGCATCACTGACTCGATGGACATGGGTTTGAGTGAACTCCGGGAGTTGGTGATAGACAGGGAGGCCTGGCGTGCTGAGGTTCATGGGGTCGCAAAGAGTCGGACATGACAGAGCGACTGAACTGACTGAACTGAATAATAACACTTAACCATCCAAAGCAAAGTGGGACCAATTGCTATGAATGGCAAGATTGGAGTGGCGACCAGGGCACCTCAGTATCCAAAGAGATCTGGAGGTGGTTGCTGGAATACAGTGTTCACAGAAGTAAAAAACTGTGGGCAGGCAGCAAGAGTATTGCTTAGTTTATGCAACTTTTTTAATTCAAGACTAGATAATTAGGAAACTAAGGGCAACCAGTTTAGGGAAGTCATAGTTTCTTATCTAGTCGTGAGCCTGTTCTCAAATCCAGAATCTACTGACTGAAGGAGAGGTCAGGCTCCTAAGAAGATGGACCCAGGAACACTGCATCAAGTGTTCAGTTCAGTTCAGTTGCTCAGTCGTGTCCGACTCTTTGCGACCCCATGAATCACAGCACGCCAGGCCTCCCTGTCCATCACCAACTCCCGGAGTTCACTCAAACTCATGTCCATCGAGTCGGTGATGCCATCCAGCCATCTCATTCTCTGTCGTCCCCTTCTCCTCCTGCCCCCAATCCCTCCCAGCATCAGTCTTTTCCAGTGAGTCAACTCGTTGCATGAGGTGGCCAAAGTATTGCAGTTTCAGCTTTAGCATCAATCCCTCCAATGAACACCCAGGATTGATCTCCTTTAGAATGGACTGGTTGCATCTCCTTGCAGTCCAAGGGACTCTCAAGAGTCTTCTCCAACACCACAGGTCAAAACCATCAATTCTTCGGCGATCAGCTTTCTTCACAGTCCAACTCTCACATCCATACATGACCACGGGAAAAACCGTAGCCTTGACTAGACGGACCTTGGTTGGCAAAGTAATGTCTGTTTTTTAATATGCTATCTAGGTTGGTCATAACTTTCCTTCCAATGAGTAAGCATCTTTTAATTTCATGGCTGCAATCAGCATCTGCAGTGATTTTGGAGCCCAAAAAAATAAAAGTCTGCCACTGTTTCCACAGTTTCCCCGTCTATTTCCCATGAAGTGATGGGACCAGATGCCATGATCTTTGTTTTCTGAATGTTGAGCTTCAAGCCAACCTTTTCACTCTCCTCTTTCACTTTCATCAAGAGGCTTTTGAGTTCCTCTTCACTTTCTGCCGTAAGCGTGGTGTTATCTGCATATCTGAGGTTATTGATATTTCTCCCGGCAATCTTGATTCCAGCTTGTGCTTCTTCCAGCCCAGCATTCCTCATGATGTACTCTGCATACAAGTTAAATAAGCAGGGTGACAATATACAACCTTGACGTACTCCTTTTCCTATTTGGAACCAGTCTGTTGTTCCATGTCCAGTTCTCACTGTTGCTCCCTCACCTGCATACAGGTTTCTCAAGAGGCAGGTCAGGTGGTCTGGGATTCCCATCCCTCAGGATTTTCCACAGTCTACTGTGATCCACAGTCAGAGGCTTTGGCATATGCAGTAGTAATTCTCCTAGTTGCTGTTGTGCATGCACGCTCAGTCGTGTCCGACTCTTTGCAACCCTATGGACTGCAGCCCGCCAGGCTCCTCTGTCCATGGGATTTTCCAGGAGAGAATACTGGACTAAGTTGCCATTTCTTTCTCCAGGGGATCTTCCTGACACAGAGATCGAACCCACGTCTCCTGTGTCTCCTGCATTGGTAGGTGGATTCTTTATCAATGAGACACCTGGGAAGCCCAGTCCTTCCCTAAACGAATATATGGCCATTTACTTGGATAATCATGGTGAGGGGAAATGGAGGAAAGGAATTTTCAGATCTTTTCAGGAGTGTCAGACTCTGGGGACCCCAAGCACCACTACAACCTCCCTTTTCAAGTCAGAACAAAAGAAGGCAAGGTAATAAACGGTGTTGTAGCCAAACTCTAGCTCAGACTGGGTCCACTCCATCCCCTGGGTACTTCAGCACAGGAGTGATCATTTTCTATTCTCCAAATATATAATTGGAGTAGACATACTTTGCAGTTGGCAGGACCCTCGTATTGGTTCTTTGACCTCGGGGCTAAGTGCTATTATACAGCAGAAATCCATGCAAAAGCCATAGAAACTGCCTCCCACTCCCAACCAAGGTAGTAAATCAAGAGCAAGATCATATCTTGGGCAGAACAGCAAGAATAGTACCACGTCAAAGACTTACAGCATGTAAGGGCGACTGTCCCTCTTGTATATCCATTGAATTCATCTGTCTGTCTCCAAAAAAATGGATCATGGGAGATGAGAGTAAAATACTATAAACATAACCAAGCAGTAGGAATTGTAGTTGCTGTGCCAGATGTGGTACCTTTGCAAGTACAGATAAACACAGCCTTGGGCACTTGGTATGAGGCCATTGATCTGGGGAGTGGATTCTTTTCCATTCTTATAAAAGGAAGAAAAGGAAGATCATAAGTTCACATTCACACGGAACTGACAATATACATCTAGAGTCATGCCCTCGGGTTATGTTAACTCTCCCTCTCCACATAATAATACACTCCAAAAAGGAATTCAGGTTGTCTAGACCAGGTGTTGGAGAAGACTCTTGAGAGTCCCTTATACTGCAAGGAGATCCAACCAGTCCATTTTAAAGGAGATCAATCCTGGATGTTCATTGGAGGGACTGATGCCAAAGCTGAAACTGCAATACTTTGGCCACCTCATGCGACGAGTTGACTCACTGGAAAAGACTCTGATGCTGGGAAAGGCTGGGGGTGGGAGGAGAAGGGGACGACGGAGAATGAGATGGCTGGATGGCATCACCGACTCTGTGGACATGAGTTTGAGTGTACTCCGGGAGTTGGTGATGGACAGGGAGGCCTGGCGTGCTGTGATTCATGGGGTCGCGGAGAGTCGGACACGACTGAGCGACTGAACTGAACTGAACTGAACTGAGACCAGTAGTTCTCAACCAGAGGAAATTTTTCTCTAAAGGGAACTCTTGACAATGTCTGAAGACATGTGTGCTTGTCACAGCTGAGGGAAGCAAGGAGTGAGAGGCTATTGGCATCTTGTGGGCAGAGACAAGGGATGCTGCTAAAGTCTTAATAGGTACAGGACAGCCCTCCTTCAAGAGCCCACAAATCCCAATGAATCCAGAACAAATGTACAAAATCTGCAACAGAGAACTATCCACCATTTAAAAAGTAACTGCTATCATCCTACAGGCCCTGATAGAGACATCAAGTGACTATGCAGACAAAGCTTCCCATCATGAGCTAACAACCAAAGTCACTGGGTTGAGAAGGCATGACAACAGTCGAAAGTAAGACGGAAGCCATACTTTCAGGATTGGGAATGACCAGGACCAGAGGTTACAAGTAAACACGTGAGTCAAACCCTCTCTACTGGCCACCACTATTGAACTGATACCTCTCGCTCAAATCTCAACTATGTCTGGATGGAATAGAGAAGAGTCACTTTTGACTAATGGAGGGGAAAAAAATGCCAGGCGTGGTTCATATATGGGTTAGCTCAGTATGTGGGTGAAAGCCAAAAATGGACTGTTCCACTGCAAGCTCACCTAGAAATGATCATGAAAGAGAGCAATGAAGTAAAATTCTCTCAACAGACAGAGCTCCAAGCAGTGTTCTCTACCACCACTTTGTCTGAAAAGAATAGTAGCCCAATTTAAGAACATACAGAGGCCCATGGGCAGTAGAGAATGTCCTGGCTGTTTTTTTAGGGGCATGCAAGTGAGCATAAAAGTATGAAAATCTTTGTATTACATGTAAACTTTCAACAGGTAGTATTTACCATAGTTGGTTAGTTCAGTCGCTCAGTCGTGTCCGACTCTTTGCAACCCCATGAATCGCAGCACGCCAGGCCTCCCTGTCCATCACCAACTCCCAGAGTTCACTCAAACTCATGTCCATCCAGTCAGTGATGCCATCCAGCCATCTCATCCTCTGTCGTCCCCTCCTCCTCCTGCCCCCAATCCCTCCCGGCATCAGGGTCTTTTCCAATGAGTCAACTCGTCCAATGAGGTAGTCAAAATAATGGAATTTCAGCTTTAGCATCAGTCCTTCCAGTGAACACCCAGGATTGATCTCCGTTAGAATGGACTGACTGGATCTCCTTGCAGTCCAAGGGACTCTCAAGAGTCTTCTCCAACACCACAGGTCAAAACCATCAATTCTTCGGCACTCAGCTTTCCTCACAGTCCAACTCTCACATCCATACATGACCACTGGAAAAACCATAGCCTTGACTAGATGGACCTTTGTTGGAAAAGTAATGTCTCTGCTTTTTAATATGCTATCTAGGTTGGTCATAACTTTCCTTCCAAGGAGTAGGCGTCTTTTAATTTCATGGCTGCAATCAGCATCTGCAGTGACTTTGGAGCCCCCAAAAATAAAGTCTGACACTGTTTCCCCATCTATTTCCCATGAAGTGATGGGACCAGATGCCATGATCTTTGTTTTCTGAATGTTGAGCTTCAAGCCAACTTTTTCACTTTCCTCTTTCACTTTCCTCAAGAGGCTTTTTGGTTCCTCTTCACTTTCTGCCATAAGGGTGGTATCATCCGCATATCTCAGGTTATTGATATTTTTCCTGGCAATCTTGATTCCAGCTTGTGCTTCTTCCAGCCCAGCGTTCCTCATGATGTACTCTGCATATAACTTAAATAAACAGGGTGACAATATATAGCCTTGACGGACTCCTTTTCCTATTTGGAACCAGTCTGTTGTTTCATGTCCAGTTCTAACTGTTACTTCCTGACCTGCATACAGGTTTCTCAAGAGGCAGGTCAGGTGGTCTGGTATTCCCATCTCTTTCAGAATTTTCCACAGTTTATTGTGATCCACACAGTCAAAGGCTTTGGCATAGTCAATGAAGCAGAAATAGATGTTTTTCTGGAACTCTCTTGCTTTCTCCATGATCCAGCGGATGTTGGCAATTTGATCTCTGGTTCCTCTGCCTTTTCTAAAACCAGCTTGAACATCTGGAAGTTTATGGTTCACGTTATTGCTCCAAGACTGCCTTGGAGAATTTTGAGCATGACTTTACTAGTATGTGAGATGAGGGCAATTGTGCGGTAGTTTGAGCACTCTTTGGCATTGCCCTTCTTTGGGACTGGAATGAAAACTGACCTTCTCCAGTCCTGTGGCCACTGCTGAGTTTTCCAAATTTGCTGGCATATTGAGCTCAGCACTTTCACAGCATCATCTTTAGGATTTGAAATAGTTCAACTGAAATTCCGTCACCTCCACTAGCTTTGTTCGTAGTGATGTTTTCTAAGGCCCACTTGACTTCACATTCCAGGATGTCTGGCTCTAGGTGAGTGATCACACCATCGTGATTAACTGGGTCGTGAAGATATTTTTTGTACAGTTCTTCTGTGTATTCTTGCCACCTCTTCTTAATATCTTCTGCTTCTGTTAGGTCCATACCATTTCTGTCCTTTATTGAGCCCATCTTTCCATATAATGTTCCCTTGGTATCTAATTTTCTTGAAGAGATCTCCAGTCTTTCCCATTCTGTTGTTTTCCTCTATTTCTTTGCACTGATCGCTGAGGAAGGCTTTCTTATCTCTCCTTGCCATTCTTTGGAACTCTGCATTCAGATGCTTATATCTTTTCTTTTCTCCTTTGCTTTTCACTTCTCTTCTTTTCTCAGCTATTTGTAAGGCCTCCTCAGACAGCCATTTTGCTTTTTTGCATTTCTTTTCCATGGGGATGGTCTTGATCCCTGTCTCCTGTACAATGTCACGAACCTCTGTCCATAGTTCATCAGGTACTCTGTCTATCAGATCTAGTCCCTTAAATCTATTTCTCACTTCCACTGTATAATCATAAGGGATTTGATTTAGGTCATACCTGAATCGTCTAGTGGTTTTCCCTACTTTCTTCAATTTAAGTCTAAAATTGGCAATAAGGAGTTCATGATCTGAGCCACAGTCAGCTCCTGGTCTTGTTTTTGCTGACTGTATAGAGCTTCTCCATCTTTGGTTGCAAAGGATACAATCAATCTGATTTCAGTATTGACCATCTGGTGATGTCCATGTGTAGAGTCTTCTCTTGTGTTGTTGAAAGAGGGTGTTTGCTATGACCAGTGCATTCTCTTGGCAAAACTCTATTAGCCTTTGCCCTGCTTCATTCTGTACTCCAAGGCCAAATTTGCCTGTTACTCCAGGTGTTTCTTGACTTCCTACTTTTGCATTCCAGCCCCCTATAATGAAAAGGACATCTTTTTTGGGTGTTAGTTCTAAAACTAACCATAGAAGTACCATTTACCATAGAAGTACTAAATAACCAGAGGCATGACTTAGTGAGTTGATGTTATTCAACCCCTGTAATTTTCCAGAGCATCTTAGTGAGTTGATGTCATCCAACCTCTCTAATTTTCCAGAACATCTGCGTTAATAGTTCATTAATGAAGTAAGCACGGCAGCAGGGATGGAAGATATGCATGAACCCAATAGCATGGGTTTCCACTTACCAAGGCTAACCTAGTTATTGCCACTGCCAAATGTCCAACCTGGCAGCAACTGGGATCAGTGTTAAGCCCCTGGTATGGCACCATTCTTTAAGATCAAATATCCCCTTAGTGGCAAGATTACTAGCTGAGAACTCTTCTACCTTTAAAGGAATAGATTCATCTAACATGGGAGCAACACTGGAAACAACTTGGATCTGGGTACAGGGTTACCTTTCTTGCCCCAGTGGCCTAAGCTAGCACTAATGTCTAAAGACTTAGAGACTGCTTAATTCACCAATGTGAGATACCACAAAACACTGCATCAAGCCACGAAACCAACTTTACAGCCAAGTTATGGCACTGGACACATATCATATACCACACTACCCAGAACTATTGGCCTTACAGAGCCGTGGATCATCCCCTTAAAGATGTAACTAATTTCCCATATACTGGCCTTACAGAGCCGTGGCTCATCCCCTTAAAGATGTAACTAATTTCCCATATACTAATGATTTAGAAAGCTGAAAATATATGCACCACCTGAATAACAACAACAAAATCCAGGTAAAATGCAAAATCATAACTTTTCTTGCACCTACCAGAGCAAAATTACATGGCCACCAAGTACCCTAAAATAATATGAAAAGTCAGATATTTCGAGGCGACAAAAACACAAATCCTGCCTCACTTAGTGGCAGAGCACAAGAGGAGAGAAACACGGCACCATACAAGAATATAAGAAGAATTCAACTCGAATTTTTAATTAATTATGTTAACTGAGCGTACACTAGTATGAGTGTATAAAATCCCTGATGGCTGCAGAAACAAAGAGAGCTCACACTGGCTCTTCTCCTCTGACCTCTGTCATATGCATAAAACAGATTAAGGGTAGGGCAGAAGACCAGAGAAAGCTTCCTTCAATGGTGCAGGCTGGGAGGATAGGAACAGCTGCCGCAGCAGAAAAGGCACAAAGCCCTGCCCCACTCTACTTTTCTACAGGACAAAATCCTAGCTTGCTGGGGTAAGAGCAGCAAAACCTGGCACCCCAAAAGCACATATATAAACCCACTGTGACTAAGGGAAGGGTAAAAAACAAAATGCTCTTCTTTTGGGGGAGGGATAAGAAACTCCTGAACTCAAGCCTTTAGAGAACTCCTATAACTGGGAGAAAGGCACGAAACTCTCATGACAAGACTTGACATAGAACAAGGCAGAGTCTGGCTATGATGGAAAAAGAGGCAAGATCACAAAGGAAGCCTCACCTCCAAAACTCAGGGATACAGGGCCTGCCTAAGAGCAAGGCCAAGACAGGACACTAGAAACCTGCCCAACTCCCACCACCAAGCTAGCAAGTTCCAAGTAAGAAGCAAAAACAGTCTATCACCAGTAGGGGAAAAACATGAACATATGAACATGAAGAAATCTCTTATAACATACAAGTGCATAAAAACCACCACAATAGTTTAAAGTAATTAACCTCCAATTAAAATAAATAAGTTTAAGATAAATAAAAGAAAAAAGATACAAGTGCATAGGAAAAGCCGAAAGCTAAGAATAGAACATGAATATATGACTGAAGCGACTTAGCAGCAGCAGCAGCTTTGCCAAAAACTCTTTGGTAACTCAGGTTCCAACCTAAACACAAAGTAACCCTAGAAGCTGCTGCTGCCGCTGATAAGTCGCTTCAGTCGTGTCCAACTCCGTGCGACCCCATAGACGGCTCCCCCGTCCCTGGGATTCTCCAGGCAAGAACACTGGAGTGGATTGCCATTTCCTTCTCCAACCCTAGAAGCATTTGATGCCAAATCTAAACCCAATTTAGATATATTAACTCAACTCCCCCAACTACACACAGGCACATTTAACCTAGCATTACAAAAGTTGTACTGATTTCAGTCTTAAGTACTACTTACCTCAGTCTTTTCCTTCCTATATATGATGCCCAATACTCAATCAAAAATTATTTTTAAAAAAGACTAAAACCACTTAAGGAAAAATTGCACTATCAAGAGACAAAGAATTCAACATAACCAGAATCTATGTTGGAACTATCAGTCTATAATTAACATGAGAAAATCTTTAATAGAAAAGGGAGACAAAATGCATATAGCAAATTTCAGCAGATATTTGGAAACTATAAGAAAGAGAAAAATGGAACTGTCAGAAATATAAAAACCTGGTATTGGACATGAAATATGCCTTCCACAGGCTCATAAGTAGAACTAACACAGCAAGGAAAGAAAGAATGGACTCAAAGACAGGCCAGTAGGTACTGTCCAAACACTAAGAGGAAGGAGAATGAATAACACAGACAAAGCAGCAAGAGTTGATCTCAAATGATCTCACGTACCAGGAAAAAGAGGACTAGAGCAAGCTAGAGGAACATTTGAAAACATAATGGCCAAGAAGTTTCCTAAAACAATGAAATACAGTAAACCATAAATCAAAGAAACTCAGGAAACCCCAAAAAGAATGAACTAAGAAAAAAAAGAAATAAAAAAAAAAAACCAAGAAAACAGCCCTTCACACATATACACACACAGAGGTGCACACTTCTCAGCAAATCATATTCAAACTGCTGAAAACCAATGACAAAGAGAAATTCAGAAGGCAAAAGAAAGATGAGGAAAAGACAGATAGCATACTGAGTAAAAAGATGAATTACAGCAGGCTGTCATAAACTGTACAATCTAGAAGACAACAGAGTGACATCTTTAAAATCCTGAAAAGGGGGAAAAAATTCTATCTCCTCAGAATCCTATGCCACTGAAACTATCTTCCTAACAAAAGCTGAGAAAATTCATTACCAGTAGACCTGTAATACAAAATGTTTTTTTTAAAAGCTCTTTAGCAATAAGAAATATAATATCAGAAAGAAACTTGAGAGTATACAGTGAAATTAAATCTTCAGAAATGATTAAAATAAAGGTAAATGTAAAAGATATTTTTCTCATTTTAACAGCTCCCAGACCACCTGACCTGCCTCTTGAAAAACCTGCATGCAGGTCAGGAAGCAACAGTTAGAACTGTACATGGAACAACAGACTGGTTCCAAATAGGAAAAGGAGTACGTCAAGGTTGTATATTGTCACCTTGCTTATTTAACTTATATGCAGAGTACATCATGAGGAAGGCTGGGCTGGAAGAAGCACAAGCTGGAATCAAGATTGCCGGGAGAAATATCAATAACCTCAGATATGCAGATGACACTACCCTTATGGCAGAAAGTGAAGAGGAACTCAAAAGCCTCTTGATGAAAGTGAAAGAGGAGAGTGAAAAGGTTGGCTTGAAGCTCAACATTCAGAAAACAAAGATCATGGCATCTGGTCCCATCACTTCATGGGAAATAGATGGAAAAACAGTGGAAACAGTGTCAGACTTTGTTTTTTTGGGCTCCAAAATCACTGCAGATGCTGATTGCAGCCATGAAATTAAAAGACGCTTGCTCCTTGGAAGGAAAGTTATGACCAACCTTGATAGTATATTAAAAAGCAGAGACATTACTTTGCCAACCAAGGTCCGTCTAGTCAAGGCTATGGTTTTTCCCGTGGTCATGTATGGATGTGAGAGTTGGACTGTGAAGAAAGCTGATCGCCGAAGAATCGATGCTTTTGAACTGTGGTGTTGGAGAAGACTCTTGAGAGTCCTTTGTACCGCCAGGAGATCCAACCAGTCCATTCTAAGGGAGATCAATCCTGGATGTTCATTGGAGGGACTGATGCTAAAGCTGAAACTGCAATACTTTGGCCACCTCATGCGACGAGTTGACTCACTGGAAAAGACTCTGATGCTGGGAAAGGTTGGGGGCGGGAGGAGAAGGGGACGACGGAGAATGAGATGGCTGGATGGCATCACCGACTCTGTGGACATGAGTTTGAGTGTAGTCCGGGAGTTGGTGATGGACAGGGAGGCCTGGCGTGCTGTGATTCATGGGGTCGCGGAGAGTCAGACACGACTGAGCGACTGAACTGAACTGAACTGAAGAGATAATTAATTTTAAAATAATAGCAATGAATTGAAGGTTTGTAGTACAATGTAAAAATAAAAGTAAAATATATGACAAAGATTATAGAGAAGATTAAAGAAAAGAGGGACAATTGAGAATTTGCTATTATAAGGTTCTTAAGTAATATGTGAAAAAAACATGATGTTATTTGAAGTTATATTGTGATTATATAAATATGTACATTTTAAATATTAAGAAACAATTTTAAAAAATTTTAAAAGAAATGTATATAATAATCCAAGTAATGAGGAATGGGAATTTTTTAAATGCTCAATGCAAAATCAAACAGGAAAGACAAGAACAAGAGGAGCAAAAATAATGGAATAAACAAAAAAGCTAGCAAATGGTAGATATAATTATTACATTAAGTATAAATGATAAAATTCATCATTTTAAAAACAGAGATTACCAAACAGCAAAAAAAGCAAAACCAAACTGCATTTATCTGTAAGAAATCCACTTTAAACCTAAAGGTGTAAATAGATTAAAAGTATACAATGGAAATATATGTATCTTACAATCATCAAAAGAAGGTTGGAATAACTATACTAAGACTCTTACTCCTTGGAAGGAAAGTTATGACCAGCCTAGATAGTATATTAAAAAGCAGAGACATTACTTTGCCAACCAAGGTCTGTCTAGTCAAGGCTATGGTTTTTGTAGTGGTCATGTATGGATGTGAGAGTTGGACTGTGAAGAAGGCTGATCACCGAAAAATTGATGCTTTTGAACTGTGGTGCTGGAGAAGACTCTTGAGAGTTCCTTGGACTGCAAAGAGATCCAACCAGTCCATTCTAAAGGAGATCAGTCCTGGGTGTTCATTGGAAGGACTGAGGCTAAAGCTGAAACTCCAATACTTTGGCCACCTTATGCGACGAGTTGACTCACTGGAAAACACTCTGATGCTGGGAAGGATTGGGGGCAGGAGGAGAAGGGGACGACGGAGAATGAGATGGCTGGATGTCATCACTGACTTGATGGACATGAGTTTGAGTGAACTCTGGGAGTTGGTGATGGACAGGGAGGCCTGGCGTGCTGTGATTCATGGGGTCGCGGAGAGTCGGACACGACTGAGTGACTGAATTGAACTGAACTGAACTGAGACAAAGTAGAGTAAAAAACAAGGGACGTTCCGTTCCGTTCAGTTGCTCAGTTGTGTCCGAGTCTTTGCGACCCCGTGGACTGCAGCCTACTAGGCTTCTCCGTCCATGGGATTCTCCAGGCAAGAATACTGGAGTGGGTTACCATTTCCTGCTCCAGGGGATCTTCCCGACCCAGGGATCGAACCCGGGTCTCCCACATTGGAGGCAGACGCTTTAACATCTGAGCCACCAGGGAAGCCCATAAGGTATAAACATAATGATAAAAAGGTTAATTCACTAAGAAGACAAAGTAATTCTAAACGATACGTTCCTAACAGGTATGGTCCAGAATACATAAGGCAAAAAATGATAAAGGTGAAAGAACAAATGGACACATTCATAATTACAGGTGGTGACTTCAGTGGTAATCAGTGAACAAAAAACAGGACTTCCTTGGTAGTCTAGTGGTTAAAAAGTCACCTGCCAAGGCAGAGGACACGGTTTGATCCCTGGTCTGAAAAGATTCCACATGCCACGGGCAACTAAGGCTGTGTGCTGCAACTACTGAAACTGCGCATCCTAGAGCCTGTGCTCTGCAACAGCAGAAGCTACTGCAATGAGAAGCCCAAGCACCACAACTAGAGAGCAGCACTTGCTCCTTGCAACTAGAGAAAGTCCGTGAACAGCAACAAAGACCTAGCACATAAATTAATGAATTTTAAAAAAGAAGACGATCCCATATAGTTTAAAGAAAAATATAACAACAAAAAAAAAAAAACCCAGAAACTCAATAAGGATACTGAAAGCAAGCAGAAGAAAAGAAATAAAAAGCAGAAGTCAGTGAATTGAAAATAGGAAAAATAAACAATGAAAAAACAGAAACTTAGTTCTTTGAAAAGATCGATGAAATTAACAAACTTCCAGCCACGCTAAGAAAGAAAGAAAGTGAAAGTCGCTCAGTCCTGTCCAATTCTTTGCAACCCTATAGTCCATGGAATTCCCCAGACCAGAATACTGGAATGGGTAGCCTTTCCCTTCTCCAGGGTATCTTCTCAACCCAGGGATCGAACCCAGCTCTCCCACATTGCAGGTGGATTCTTCACCAGGTGAGCGACAAGGGAAGCCTGAGAATACTGGAGTGGGGAGCCTATCCCTTCTCCAGTGGATCTTTCTGACTCAGGAATCAAACTGGGGTCTCCTGCATTGCAGGCGGATTCTTTACCAACTGAACTATGAGGGAAGCCCAAGAAAAAAGGAGCGAATATGCAAATTGCCAATATCAGAAATAAAAGAGGGGTTATCACTATAAAGATCATATAGTCACATGATAATAATTGAAGATTACAAACAACCTATGTACATTTATTTGACAAATAAGTAAAATGGACAGTTTCCCTAAAAGACACCAACTACCAAAGCTTACTCAAGAAGAAATAAATAAATCAAATTTTCCTGTATCTACTAAAGAGAATAAATTTGCAGTTAAAAACATCCCACAAAGAAAAGTACAGGCTAAGATGATTTTCCTGACAAAGTTGTTTAAACTTTTAAGGGAAAAAATATTGAAAATGTCAATTCCACACAAAATCTTCAAAAAAAAATAGAAGAGGAATGAGCACTTTCTGTCTTATTTTATAAGTCAGCCCATTACCCTGATATTCAAGCCAGACAAAACAGTATAACAAGCCATTATCTTTCATGGACATAGATATAAAAATTCTCACAAAATATTAGTAAATCAAATTCAGGAGAAAATATGTAAAAGTAATATAGGATGACCAAATAGAATTTATTTCAAGAAGGCAAGGTTAGTTCAATACTTGAAAAATCAAACAATGTAATTTACCACATCAAAAGAGTGAAGAAGACCATGATATGTTATCTCAGTGGACACAGAAAAAACAAATTTGATGAAATTCAACATCTGTTCACCATAAAAAGAAACTCAACAAACAGACTAGAAATTTCTCACTCTAATAAAGGGCACTTTAAAAAAAATCTACAGCTAAAATCATACATAATTGTAAAGATTGCTTCCCCCAAGATAAGAAACAAGACAGAAATTTTCATTATTTCTAATTAACATTTAAATGAAGGACATAGCCAGTGAAAGAAATAAAAGTCACACTAAACAGAAAGAAAGAAAGAAAAAAAAACTACAAGTTTCTCCCTATAGATGGTATCCTTTTTCTTATTTAAGGAGAAAATTTTAAAGAATATGCAGATATTACTTTGGAAATGTGAAAAACTCAGTATTGTAAGAGTTGTGGTAAAGAAATGGATAAATAAAAGATAAAAATTCTTGGTTTCAAAAAAAATATGCAAATAAAACTAATAAGACTAATATGTCAGTTTAACAAGATCATAGGACAATATATACTAGCAATGAGCAACTGAAAATTTAATTTTTAAAAAATATCATTTCCAGTATCACCACAAATGAAAATTCCTAGGTATAAATCTAACAAAATATATACAAGATCTGTATATATGTTGAAAACCACAAAACACCAAATAAAGAAATCAAAGAACACCTAAATAAATAAAGATACATGTATTTAATGATTGCAAGACTCTATATTCTTAACATATCAATTCATATCAAAATCCCAGCAGGATCCTTTGTAGAAATCTACAAGCTAATTCTAAACTGTATACAAAGAATCAATAGAAATAGATCTAGCCTCCTTCCTTCAATTTGGGACAACACTGAAGGCCCATCTGGTTTCAAAGCTTCCTGTAGATGAGTTGTGACCTCAGCTACAACTGTCCTCTGAAGTGGCTTCTCCTTCTGTCCAATCCCGCCTTCCTCAGTTTCTTATAAGTGTGTCTACTGAGACCAAGCACCAATGGACCTCCCATATACAAGTCTCCATCTCAGTTTCCAGGAAATCAAATCTAATTCAGCAAGCTTGAATGAGTGTCTACAAATGAAAATATTGAATATCTAAGGTGTTGTTTGATTTTAAAAAATTAGACCAATATAAAACAAAAAAGGTGTGTCAAATTAGGAATATACTCCACAAGTTTAACACTGATTCCTGAAGAAAGAGTATGCAGGCACTATATGATTGCACTCCTGAAATTTTAAAAATTATAGAAGTGGAGATCAGGTGAGTGGTTGCTAGTGGTTAAAGAGAGGATGGGAATGGGAAGGCAGTAGATCTGGCTATCAAAGGGCAACGTGAGGAATCCCTGTGCTGATGGAAATGTTTGCTATCTTGACTATGTCAACCCAACATCTTGGTTGTGCAATATTGTACTGTAATTTTGCAAGACGTTATCATTGGGGAAAACTGAGTAAAGGGTACATGGAATCTCTCTCTATTGTTTCTCAAAACTGCACATGGACCTATAATTATCTCAAAATCAAAAGTTTAATTAAAGAAAAGAAAAATATTTATTAATGGACAGCTTTTCAAAAATTAAGCTTGAGTGAGTTTATTCTAGCATAGTTTTAAGACGGGATAGAATGAAAAATAATTATGAAAGATCAGACCTTTTACAAATTACAGTTTGTTAATTCCTTTCATTAGGAAGCTCATGGAATCTTCCTTTAGTCACAGAAGTATACACTGAATAAAAATTTTAAGAGGGATTTATAACTCTAAGAAAAGTAGGAATAACTATCTGGAATCACCTTATGTACACATTTTGAATTTTCTTATGTCTCCTGAAAAAAAATCAGATTTTTTAATTTAAAAAGTATATAAACAATATCAGTCAGTTCAGTTCAGTCGCTCAGTCGTGTCCGACTCTCCGCGACCCCATGAATCACAGCACGCCAGGCCTCCCTGTCCATCACCAACTCCCGGAGTACACTCAAACTCATGTCCACAGAGTCGGTGATGCCATCCAGCCATCTCATTCTCCGTCGTCCCCTTCTCCTCCCGCCCCCAACCTTTCCCAGCATCAGAGTCTTTTCCAGTGAGTCAACTCGTCGCATGAGGTGGCCAAAGTATTGCAGTTTCAGCTTTAGCATCAGTCCCTCCAATGAACATCCAGGATTGATCTCCTTTAGAATGGACTGGTTGGATCTCCTTGCAGTCCAAGGGACTCTCAAGAGTCTTCTCCAACACCACAGTTCAAAAGCATCGATTCTTCGGCGATCAGCTTTCTTCACAGTCCAACTCTCACATCCATACATGACCACGGGAAAAACCGTAGCCTTGACTAGACGGACCTTGGTTGGCAAAGTAATGTCTCTGCTTTTTAATATACTATCAAGGTTGGTCATAACTTTCCTTCCAAGGAGCAAGCGTCTTTTAATTTCATGGCTGCAATCAGCATCTGCAGTGATTTTGGAGCCCAAAAAACAAAGTCTGACACTGTTTCCACTGTTTTTCCATCTATTTCCCATGAAGTGATGGGACCAGATGCCATGATCTTTGTTTTCTGAATGTTGAGTTTCAAGCCAACCTTTTCACTCTCCTCTTTCACTTTCATCAAGAGGCTTTTGAGTTCCTCTTCACTTTCTGCCATAAGGGTAGTGTCATCTGCATATCTGAGGTTATTGATATTTCTCCCAGCAATCTTGATTCCAGCTTGTGCTTCTTCCAGCCCAGCGTTCCTCATGATGTACTCTGCATATAAGTTAAATAAGCAAGCTGACAATATACAACCTTGACGTACACCTTTTCCTATTTGGAACCAGTCTGTTGTTCCATGTCCAGTTCAAACAGTTGCTTCCTGACCTGCATACAGGTTTCTCAAGAGGCAGGTCAGGTGATCTGGGATTCCCATATAAACAATATATCTACCTTATAAATGTTCATGAAAAAAAGTTCCTGAAAATCAGTGCCCACCTCTGAAAAAAGACTTCTGAATCAACAGAGATGGAATTAAGTTGACCCTGACCATAAGTTCCAAACTCAATCCTTAGACTTCTGAGAATGAGCAGAGCATAATTTTAAAAGAGGGTTATCAAAAGTAAGAGGAAGAAAGAAACAGAAAAGAAACAGAGAGACAGAGACCAAGATATCTAATTGAAAGAAGTGGAAATTTACTCATTTCAAAATTTCCTGTTCATTAACGGATAAAAAGACCATTTATTTTTGTTTTTAAAAAACAATCCCTGTATTTTATGTTGTAGATAATTCATGCTACTAATTTACTTTAAAAGAACTTTTAAATATTTGGCTCATCCAGTATCAAAAAGCATTAATGTTTCATATGATAAAAGATTAACAGATGATATAGATTTGGGTACAAACACACAATCAAGTACCCTGCAACAATTAAAACTAATGAATCAACTTCCTGTAACCAGCTGAAGGAATCTGTAACATATTTTAAGGAAAATAGCAAGACAAAGAAAATAGAAATATGCATGGTGTATGTAAAAAATAAAATAATGCACATATAGAGAGTATATCTTGGGCTTCCCTGGTAGCTCAGCAGTAAAGGATCCGCCTGCAATATAGGAGACACAGGTTTGATCCTTGGGTCTGGAAGATCCCCTGGAGGGGAGCATGGCAACTCACTCCAGTATTCTTGCCTGGGAAATCCCATGGACAGAGGAGCCTGGCAGGCCACAGTCCATGGGGTCACAAAGAGTCGGACACGACTGAAGCAACTTAGCACACATGCCTGCAGACAGCATATCTTGGAAAGAATAGACAAAAAAAAAAAGTAACAGAAGAAGCCTCCTCAACAGACCTGGAGCAGAGGTAGGAGGGAAATATGCTTTTAATTGTATACTTTCCCAGAAGTGTGAAATTTGTACCATGCAGACACACTATCTTGAACACAAATTTTAAAATAAAGCTTAAAAAATATTGAACATGTGAGTAAATAAGTTATATAGAGCGTTATCTATTTAAAAGTGCTACCAATGAAGTAAGACAAACCGAGCGTAGGCTTTGAAGTGGAATCGCTAGTAACTGGAATATGCCATTGACTGGTTATTGTGGCTTGGGCAATTTATTGTTTTATCCTGAGACTTTTGCAAAGTGGGGATTCTAACGTCCATCTTTAAGGGTTATTCAGTGGATTGCATGTAATCCATAAACAGAGTCCTGTAGAAGGCAAGCCACAAATAGCAGCTATTGCCCTCATCCTGACTCTTATTACCTATACTAATACAGTTCTTGGATGCTGATAAATGAGAAAAAAATTACTTGGCAGTTATGTTTTCATGTGTGATACTGTTTCTGAAGGTCCATAAACCATACTGAGAAGCCCAAGGGTGTTCTCTATTCTTCTCCTTCATCCCCCATGCAGTCAAGGGCAGGAATGAAGCACCTTAGTCTTATTTAAAGCTTCATTAAAATTCAACAGTAGACACTTAATGGGTTCCATCAAAAGCACATGATGAGACAAAGCCTTGGGTACAGGTGACTGGGTACAGGAGGTAACTCCAAGAAGCAGAGGGGAGGGAACCCGGAGAGTAAGAGAAATGAGGAGAAAACTGAAGAAAGTTGCATTACGAAACTCCCCTTTCTGGGCAATGAGGGCTTGACCCAGTCAGAACTACCTGAGAAGCATACATAAAGTCCCCTGGAAGTGTCCACCCAGAGGACAGGAGACTGGAGCATTTATCCACTGTGTTCTGTCCCCCATGGGTTGAGGGTTGACCTTCGGGTGTTAACATCCCCCCACTCTGGGGCTGCACGTGCATGGGAGTTGAACAGGCTACCGCGGCATCAGAGAAAGCCCTGGGGAAGAGAACAGAAAGACACACGCCGCATACATGAAGCCTGGCATTGTCAGCACAAGGTGAGTATGAACGTACATGGAACTGTCCACTGCAACTATGGCTAAAACCCAAGGTAGGTTGAGGAGAAATGACATGGGGAGCCAGAGGCATTTGCTACATACGTCATCTAGAAACGTTTTGACCAAGTTGCTGATGCTAAAAGAATGAACATGCCACAACTGTCATAATTTTCTTTTTTGTCTTCCTTCTCAAATATGGCAGTAACAATTATATGTTTAAAGCTTGTGGCATTTCTTCAGTGATCCAAATGGTGGGAACAAACTTGTGCATATTTCTTTGACATGCCTGAGGAGCTGAGCAGGCATGACATTGACTTCTGGATATTTACTCCTCTTAACAGCTCTTATTGCTCACTACTCTTTAAAAAAAATAAAAAGTCTAAATATTCCTATTCTGAGTGGCTGAGAAATGACATGTTTACCTTTTCTCTTTGCCCAAAATCCAAAACTTAGAGAATAAATACTAAAACAAAAATCCACTGCAGTGCCAGAAGCAGAGGAGAGGTGCCACCAGGAAATCAAAACCAGGGAAAATTTCTGGAGACTATAAAGCCAATTAGAAAGGCCAATAAAAACAACAGAGTAAGGCTCCTCCTCTGCTATTTGACCTTGTTTTCAGTACCATGGGAGCAACTGTAAACACAGTCTCCTGTGCTGTGGGTACTGCAAAAGCACATGCAACACTTGAATCCCACACAATGAGGCACAGAAGTCTTTCAGCATTAGTAACTTTGAAAAGGGGCTTCCCTGGTGGCTCAGAGGTTAAAGCGTCTGCCTCCAATGCGGGAGACCCGGGTTTGATCCCTGGGTCGGGAAGATCCCCTGGAGAAGGAAACGGTAACCCACTCCAGTATTCTTGCCTGGAGAATCCCATGGACGGAGAAGCCTGGTAGGCTACAGTCCATGGGGTCGCAAAGAGTCGGACACGACTGAGCGACAGAATGGAACTTTGAAAAGGGGTTTATTTCTATGTTATGATGCTGTTTTTGGCAGAAGACTAAGAGGCATTGAGAACCTGTAGTTTCTAGAATACATATTTCAGAGAATCATGTTACAATACCCTACATAATCAAGCTCCATGGCTTCCTCCCATAAGGCAGGAAATTTTCCAACAGACAGCATGGCCTGAGTACTAAAAGGTTCTCATAAAACGAGTTGCACTGCTCTTCCTCTGTAATAACTCAAACAGTAAACACAAAGTAGTTTTTGCGTCTGCTTCCTCTGTATCTTATCAGTAAGAGAACAGGGTAAAAGACAAGCTGGTGGCTAGGAATTGACTTTAAAGTTTGTAATCAAGCATGAAGTACTGACCCTCACATCCAGTCTCTCTGTTCCAATATAGAAACTGAAAGGACTGGAAGCACAAAAAGGGCCCCAGCATAAAGAGAAATGTGCCCCCTGAATACAGCCATGAGACCAGATTTCCAAAGCTGCAATTTTGGCAGACGACTCCTGGGATGGGTGCTGGGCAGAGAAATGGGAGAGTCTCCAGGTAATTTCAAGGCCACAGTGAGAGACAAGGAGCATTGTACAACCATCCTAGTCAGCAAGTGCTAAGCAAAATAATGGCCTCCCACACACATCCACAGCCCAGTCCCTAGGATCTTACATGGAAAGATTGGGGTTTGCAGGTGTGAGTATATTAAGGGTTTGGAGGTGGGGAGATTATCCAGAATTTTCCAGTAGGTCCACTGTGCTCACAGAGTAAGAGACATTGGACTGAAAATAGGAAAGCTAAATGAAAGTCTATGTACCAACATGCTAAGGTCCATAACTCCAGAACTTTCACAGCTAGACTTAAAACTGCAAAAAGGAGATGGGGGGGATCCCTTTCTTAGAGTATTGACTAGCCTAAGATAAAAGAACTACAGATTCTCACACTTGGGGTTTCCCAATGAAAAATCAATGTCACCAAATTTGACTCTGTTGTGAAGCCACCAAGCTACAAGTCTCAGTCACGTAAATACCTAAAATTGAGGTTTCCAGTTACTTTCATGCTTTAGTGGGAATGCACAACCAAAAACCAACAGATATTTGAGGAAAATCAACAGACTAAAACATAATAATAGGAGTGGGAGATGGTAATTTAGATGAAATGAACAACGTAAAAAGAACAGATATTTTTCTGTAACCGTTTACTCTGAGAGATAAGAGATGTTGTAGAGCTGAAACAAGGCCAGAGCAACATTTTATCAGGGTCATTCAAAGACCACAAAAGAGCTCTTAAGATTAAAAGTTTGAGAGCAAAATGTTTTTAAATCAGTAAAAGGATCAAGAGATAAAGTTGACAAAATTCCCTGAAAATAGGACAAAAACAATAAAATAATGGATAACAGTCAAGTGAATATCAAATTAAGAGTTCCAGAGAAAAAGAAAAAATAGAGAAGAGAGTGAACAGTAAATGATCAATAAGAAATTTTCTCAGAACATGAGGATATAAAACTCTATATTAAAAAGGCCTACAATCATAAATGAGAAAAATATAGCCATAATATTAAATAAGAAAAGATGAACACAAAGATATATTATCATGAAATTCTCACTGTAATAAAATAAAAATGGTCATAAAATCTTCCACAGAGGCAGAAAATGTTAAATATAAAAGGTTAAAAAATTAAATATCAAGCTTCTCAGGTGTAAAATTAAAAACTAGAAAGAAATGAATCAATGCTTTCAAAATTTTATTAGAAAATTATTTCCAAATTAGAATTCTACAGCCAAGTAGAATATGTATAAGGTAAACTGTCGCCCACCAGGGCTCCTCTGTTCATGGGATTTTCTAAGCAAGAATACTGAGTGGGTAGCCATTCCTTTCTCTAGGGGATCATCCCAACCCAGGAACCGAAACTGGGTCTCCTGCATTGCAGGCACATTCTTGACCACATGAGCCACTCGGAAAGCCCAAATATGAATATATATACCAGAAAATGTATATATCCATGGAAAACTTCTCCTTCCATTAAATAAGAGCAACAGGAAAACAAAATCCCCAAAAATCTATCTATTCTGTACTATTTATCAGGAAACTATTGGAGAATGAACTCCATTAAAGTGAAAGAGCAAGAAAGAAGAAAACTCCGGGTTTAAGGTATAAGGAATCTAACACAAAGGTACAGGCTTAGAAAACAGTCCTTCTAGATTAGAGCAAGAGGATATAAGATTCCAGAATGGATGAGTGGGAGGGAAGGCCTAATTGGTCACCTATTGTGTTTTGACCATGAGCAAAATAATATTTAAACAGACTCTACATTTGATTTGGGGAGAGAATTATTGATGAAGCAAATAAAGCAAATTTTAAAGTAAGGCAATTATAAAGTTCAAGAAAATAAAAATTTGACTAATTGTTTCTGCTTTGGCTCAATAGTGAAAATACTTACGTAATTATAATAAAGTAAGTTACTCAGAACCTTAGTTCTCCCATTTATGAAATAAATAAATAAATAATCATAGTACTTATCCACTGGAATTATGTGATGGCAGAATTAATTCATGAATATAAGCATTTAAAGTTATGCCTGACTCATATAAAGTACTCACTAAATGTTAGCTGTATTGTTAGCTACTTGTGAAGTAAATACTGAAAATGTACTTACCAAAAATTATGATATGACCATATTTGGAGGATAGAGAGTTCTTTTTTCTTGAATAATAATAAGTCAACAACCTTATATTATTTAGAAACTTGGGGGTAAATTCAGAAGAAATAGCCAAAAAAAATTAATGTAGTTATCTTTTGCGAGTAGCAGCAGCAGCAAGGGAAAAATTCGTACTAAAGTTGTTTGGTATAATCCTTTTAGTAGTATTTTAAAATTATTTATTTATTTTTGGCTGTGCTGGGTCTTTATTGCCATGCAACCTTGCCGTGTTACCTTTCTCTAGGTAAGGCAATCAGTCAGGGGCTACTCTCTAGTTACCGTGCGTGGCCATCACTTGTTGCTGAGCACAGGCTCTCGGTCGCGCTGGCTTCAGTAGTTGCAGCTCCTGGGCTCTAGAGCACAGGCTCAATAGCTGAGGTGCATGGACTTAGTTGCCCCGTGACATGAGGGATCTTCCCAGATCAGGGATCAAATGTGTGTCTCCTGCATTGCCAGGCAGATTCTGAGCCACCAGGGAAGCCTGTTTTAATAGTATTTGATTTGAAAACTCTTTGCAGTTTTTCATTATAAATGAAAATAATAATGAAGCCACAAAGATAAACAAAGAAAATGGTAAAACAAAGGTAGGTGTGGCCATATCTGACAATACAAAATTCAAACTCAAAATTTAAAACATATCAAAGAGTATAATTATCAAGAATACAAATTGTTGTGAACTATTATTTATCCAGAAATATAATAAGAGTATTAAAAATGAAAGGGTGATTTGACATATTCTCAACTATAGAGACAGGTTTAACATACCTCACTCAGAAATTGACAGGTGAAATGAAACAAAATGAATTTAGAAAATAGGATATTTGAATAATACATTTTTAGAGTGTGATTTAATACTTTTATATGAGACTTTCAAAGCAACAGATAATACATTCATTTCAAAAACTAATGAAACATTTATAAAAGTTGACTATATATTTTAAGTCCTCAAAGAAACTTTTGTGGAATTTAAAATATAAAAGCCAAAATTTCTAACACATGATCCAAAGTTAGAAAATTAATAAGAGGAGAGGGAAAAAAAGATGATCTGATTTGCAATTTAAAACACTCCTTTAAATAACTATTGAGATTAAAAAGATAGAGAACATATCTAAATTTACAAAAGAGAAAGAATGCACCTCAGAGAACAAAAAGATAAATCTAAGAAAACACTGAAACATTCTTTTAAAAAGGAGTATCTGTGCTGTTAGATATCAAAATAAAATTTTTAAAAAACTGTACAGTAAATAAAGAGAATGGTCCTGAAACCCCATCAAAACATCCAAGCATATATAAAGATGGCACTTCATATCAGTGTAGAAAGGATTAATCATTCAATAAATGGTGCCAGGACAACTGGTTAGCTATTTAGGAGGGGAAAAATAGTTGATGTTTACATTGTTATTCAACAGAAGAAATAATGTTCACTTAGATTAAAGAATTCAAAGTTTTAAATAAAACTATGTAAATTTTAACTATGTATAATCTAGGAATGACAGGAGGAGGGGGGACTTTCTGGCATAGTACCAAGGCATGAAGATTAAAATGCCAACGATATGCCTTTTTTTGGTTGGGAAAATGGACCTCTCACATTGCTACTGGGCTTCCCTGATGGCTCAGATGGTAAAGAATCTTCCTGCAATACAGGAGACCTGGGTTCAATTTCTGGGTCAGAAAGATCCAATACAGGAAGGAATGGCTACCCACTCCAATATTCTTGCCTGGAGAATTCCAGGGACAGAGGAGCCTAGTGGTTTACAGTCTATGGGGTCACAATAGTTCATGGACTACAGCCCATAGGGGCTGTATGAATCACAAGCTGGAATCAAGACTGCTGTGAGAAATATGAATAACCTCAGATATGCAGATGATACCACTCTAATGGCAGAAAGCAAAGAAGAACCAAAGAGCCTCTTGATGACGGTGAAAGAGGAGAGTGAAAAAGCTGGTTTAAAACTCAAGATTCAAAAAAATAAGATAATGGCATCAAGTCCCATCATTTCATGGGAAATAGAAGGGGAAAAAGTGGAAACAGTTACAGATTTTATTTTCTTGGGTTCCAAAACCACTGTGGACAGGGACTGCAGCCATGAAATTAAAGGACACTTGCTCCTTGGAAGAAAAGCTATGACAAAACTAGACAGTGCATTAAAAAGTAGACTCACTTTGCCAACAAAGGTCCATATAGTCATATGGTTTTTCCAGTATTCATGTACAGATGTGAGCGTTAAACCATAAAGAAGCCTATATGTGTGTACGCTCAGCCATGTCCAACTCTTTGCAACTCCATGAACTAGAGCCCGTCAGACTCCTCTGTCCATGGAATTTTCCAGGCAAGAATACTAGAATGGGCAGCCATTTCCTTCTCAAGGGGCTCTTTCCAACCTAGGGAACTGCGAACTTGCATCTTTTGTGTCAGCAGGTGGATTCTTTATCACTGAGCCAAAAATTGATGCTTTCGAATTGTGGTGTTGGAAAAGACTCTTGAGCGTCCCTTGGACCGCAAGAAGATCAAACCAATCAATCCAACAGGAAATCAACCTTGAATATTCACTGGAAGGAAGGGCTGATGCTGAAGCTGAAACTCCAATACTTTGAATACCTGATGTAAAGAGCCAAGTCACTGTAAAAGACTCCGATGCTGGGAAAGATTGAGGGCAGAAGGAGAAGGGGGCAACAGAGGTTGAGATGGTTGAATGGCATCATAGACTCAAAGGACATGAGTTTGAGCAAACTCTGGGAGGTAGAGAAGGACAGGAAGACTAATGTATTGTAGTCCATGGGGTCACAAAGAGCTGGACACAACTTAGGCTACTGAACAACAACAACATTGCCGTTAGGAGTGAAAATTGGTACCACCTCTCTGAGAAGCATTTTGTCAGTATATATGGAAAGTCTTAAAAATATGTCTGCTGTTAAAAATACATATGCCCTTCGATCAAGATACTAAACTCAAGGAAATTGTTTTAGAGAAACAATCAGAATGTGAAAAAAGAATTGACCATAAGAATATTCATCACAATACTCAGAGAAAAAACTGACAGTAATCCAACTATGTACCAGTGGCAGATTAGTAAAACAAATGATGATACAATTAGACTACAATACAGCTACTCATAATGAAAGGACCAAAGTATTAGCTCACATAAAAAGATATATTGGTAATGGAAACAAAATGATTATGAAAGAATATATACTATCATTAATAATTCATACCATCTGTTCACATGTATATGCAACTGTCCATTACATAATAAATATGTTAGTAAATATGTTCTCAGTAAATATGCTAAGCACATGAACTATAAAATGTAATTGCATATGTTATATATCAATCTCACAGAAATATTCATTACAAACATTGGTTATATAATACAAAACTTAACTATAAATTTTAACGTTGATGTGTAAGATAAATTTTAATCATACAGGAAAATATGTAACATGTTATACTATTAAAAAGACAGAAAACAAATTATAAATATAGTGAATATGCATAAAAAACACTGAAAGAAAAGACTCATTTCTTTGAGTAACAGAATTATCCTTGATTCTTTTTTCTTCTTCCTATCTTTTTATATTGTCCAAATTTTTGGCATAAAAACATTTTTATAATGGTAAAGAAAATATTTTGAGCAAGTTTCATGTTTTGGAATACTATGCATTTATTTAAATTATATTTTTGAAGAATAATGTGAGAAAATATTCACAGTATATTGTTAAAATAATATGCTGGAAATTCTATATACAGCCCGATTATAATTTTGCTTATACACGCATATAATATACAAAGGAAAGAAACCATAAATTTTATATTAAAATCTTAAGGAGTTTCTTTCAGGGTAATAAAACAATTCATTTCTTACTTGTAATTTTCTGTATTTCCCAAATTTTCTACAAAAGGAATGTCTCTCTTTTGTAATCAGGAGAAAGAACAGCAGGAAGGGGGAGGAAGAAATGTTTTTGGCTTTAAAAAATGGAAAATATATAGATGGGTTGAAGGTCAAGCCATCAATCCTAACAGATTCTCTCAGCATCATGGGAATTCATTCTCAGTGATAAACTTATTTTTTTCTCAAGTGCATGTCTTTTATAACTGTTTATGCTTATGCTTCTGAACACTATTAAAATATTAATGTATTCTTCTCATGTTGTCCTCTCATGTTGCCCACTCTCCAAGCAACAAATCTATACTTTTCCAGCCTCTAAAAGAGTGAGGAAACTTGCCCAAGGTGACATGACTCCTCTTTGGGGGCGGTAGGACCAGAATACAATAGCCTGAGCTCCTAGGCCAGGGTTATCCTCTTGGGAAACAAGTTCCTAAAATCCATTAGGCAATTTTGAACTATGTATTCTTTAGGTACTCTCCTTTAAATCAGCAACAAGCAAAATTCTGACCACTTCAGTTATGGATCCAATTCCAAAGAGCCTCCAAGGACTCCTGACTTGTGGACAGTGAAGATGCATTTGATCATTAAGCAAACCTCACTGTGGCCCACACTGTGTGCACGCACATGCTAAGTTGCTTCAGTCGTGTCTGACTCTTCCTGACCCTGTGGACTATAGCCCACCAGGCTCTCCATCCATGGGATTTTCCAGGCAAGAATTCTGGAGTGGGTTGCCATGCCCTCCTCCAGGGGATCTTCCCGACCCAGGGACCAAACCTGTGTCTCTTATATCTCCTGCATTGGCAGGGGGCATTCTTTACCACTAGTGCCACCAATATGACATACCTAAGGAATATTTAATAACTACTTTTCATTTGATTGTTATCTTGATTCGCCAGGCTTCCCTGGTGGCTCAGACGGTAAAGAATCTGCCTGCGAGGAGGAAGACCTGGGTTTGATCCCGAGGTTGGAAAGATTCCCTGGAGAAGGGCATGTAGAAGGCCATGGCAACCCACTCCAGCATTCTTGCCTGCAGAATCCCACGGACAGAGGAGCCTGGCTGGTTACAGTCCATGGCGTTACAAAGAGTCCGACACGACTGAGCAACTAAGCACACTGATTCACTGATAGGAGGCAAGCCTACAAGATGAGCTACAGAACCAGCAAACTCAGGCTTAGGCTATCACCTACACAGGGTCTCTCCTTATCCACATTTAAAGTCCCCTGGAATTCTGAAAGAGATGGGAATACCAGACCACCTGACCTGCCTCTTGAGAAACCTGTATGTAGGCCAGGAAGCAACAGTCAGAACAGTACATGGAACAACAGACTGGTTCCAAATAGGAAAAGGAGTACGTCAAGGCTGTATATTGTCACCTTGCTTATTTAACTTATATGCAGAGTACATCATGAGGAACGCTGGGCTGGAAGAAGCACAAGCTGGAATCAAGATTGCTGGGAGAAATATCAATAACCTCAGATATGCAGATGACACTACCCTTATGGCAGAAAGTGAAGAGGAACTCAAAAGCCTCTTGATGAAAGTGAAAGAGGAGAGTGAAAAGGTTGGCTTGAAGCTCAACATTCAGAAAACAAAGATCATGGCATCTGGTCCCATCACTTCATGGGAAATAGATGGAAAAACAGTGGAAACAGTGGAAACAGTGTCAGACTTTATTTTTTTGGGCTCCAAAATCACTGCAGATGGTGATTGCAGCCATGAAATTAAAAGACGCTTACTCCTTGGAAGGAAAGTTATGACCAACCTTGATAGTATATTAAAAAGCAGAGACATTACTTTGCCATCAAAGGTCCGTCTAGTCAAGGCTATGGTTTTTCCCGTGGTCATGTATGGATGTGAGAGTTGGACTGTGAAGAAAGCTGAGTGCCAAAGAATTGATGCTTTTGAACTATGGTGTTGGAGAAGACTCTTGAGAGTCCCTTATACTGCAAGGAGATCCAACCAGTCCATTCTAAGGGAGATCAATCCTGGGTGTTCATTGGAAGGACTTATGCTAAAGCTGAAACTGCAATACTTTGGCCACCTCATGCGACGAGCTGACTCACTGGAAAAGACTCTGATGCTGGGAAAGGTTGGGGGCGGGAGGAGAAGGGGACGACAGAGAATGAGATGGCTGGATGGCATCACCGCCTCTGTGGACATGAATTTGAGTGAACTCCGGGAGTTGGTGATGGACAGGGAGGCCTGGCATGCTGTGATTCATGGGGTCGCGGAGAGTCACTTGACTGAGCGACTGAACTGGAATCCTTGAAAGCAGCCATCAACACCAGGAAGTGGCAGACTCAGGCAGAAACACTGCCCATTCGCACATGTGCAAAGAAATACACACCTCACACACACACACGCACACACATACACACGCGCGCACGCACACACACATACATGCACACATACGTGCACACACATACACACGCGCACGCACACATACGCACATACACACATTCGCTCGTGCTCACACACACATACACCACACACGCACGTGCGCACGCACACATGCACACACCTCACACACACATACACACGCACACACGTGCACACACACATACACACACCTCACACACAGAGACACATACACACACGCACACACACACACAGCATTTTGCTGAGGCACCTCCTCTCAAAAGAAAACAAGAAACAAAACTGATTTCCACAGTCCATCAAATGCACAAATGGCATGTTATCTAATAAACCATTATAGGTTCTAAAACACATCCGCTCAGTCTTTCAAATGGTAAACTTCCATGAACTATTAATGAAACAGTATCGCTCTATTTTTTTAAATCCCTCAAGTCTAGCATTTGAAATCTAATCCAATTCAGAATTCTTTAAACATCAAATTCAACTTTTCATCCATAGTAAACACAACATCCAGAAGGTATGAGGCCTAAGTTAGTTAATAAAACGTTTGCTGCTTTTCTTTCCATAGTAATAAGAAATACAATCCAATTTGCAGTGATTAAATGTCCAAATACCATATAAACCTCATGAATATACCTCCCTCAGTTGCTTTAAGTATCAATCATAAAGAAAACTAACACTGTGACTTAATATTCTTTTTACTCTGCCAAAAACCTCTCCCAAACACCACATACACAAAAAAAGCAGTAAAGCCTAATTAACTTCTTTGAAAGTTAGTGCACAATTTACATCTCAGTATGTGTATGCAGGACATTTTAATCTCATGCAGAAGAAGGAACAGAGGTCTCTGAGGTCTCTCTTGCTGTGACTTCTACTACTGTACTCCTACAAAAAGAAAACAGGCAATATATTAAAATAAAGAATTCCGCTGTAAGCTTTTTAATCCATCATTAATTTCCTCTTTCCTCATAAGACAGTTTCACATTTTAGAATTTAAGAGTGCTGAGATAAATATCCTTTTATGTTTAAAGAAAGCAGATTAACTTGGGGAAATCATTGCTTCCTGTTAGAAAGATAAAAAATAGTATATAAAGGAAAAACATACTAATAGATGGCTTTCTAAATAAAGCATGATCACTGAGCAATACTAAATTGGGTGTCTTCTGTGTCAAATTAATCTCTTCATTATGTGGAACCAGACTGGCTATTTTATGTTTCAATCCATCTTTAAAAACAACATTTGATTAATCAAGATAATGATGACAGTTTTTAGCTAGTGACAAATGATACATTTATTCAGGCCCTTTTTCAGATGATCCAAGCTACTGTGAGCAAAAGAAAAAGAAACATCAATTTGGGAGATTAGATTAGTACACCAAGTTTAAACTCTTCACTTACTTTAGCAAACAGGATCATAAATAAGGGTTTGTTAATGTATAAATCTCTACCATAAAAAAGATTATCAAATATAGGACACGCAAACTCTTCTGGATAATTTTATGTTAAGGAACATACAAAAAGTTGCATATTGAGGCTAATTTAAAGGTGGTGGATTTCAAAAATAATGTGACAGAACAATTTCAATTAAACTGCTGGAAAGTTACCATTACTAAAATCAGAACTGTTTTAAAAGACCCCTCTTAAAAGTAACTGTTAATACAGAGTGAGAGGGCATCTCATTTGTCCTCTTCATTCAAGGTAACTATGTAACTAGTTTGCATAGCCTAATCTATCTGTTTATTACAATGGCTCTAATACTCTTGAGAGTCCCTTGGACTGCAAGGAGATCCAACCAGTCCATTCTAAAGGAGATCAATCCTGGGTTTTCATTGGAAGGACTGATGCTAAAGCTGAAACTCCAATACTTTGGCCACCTCATGCGACAAGTTCACTCACTGGAAAAGAGTCTGATGCTGGGAGGGATTGGGGTGGGAGGAGACAGGGATGACAGAGAATGAGATGGCTGGATGGCATCACCGACTCGATGGACATGAGTTTGAGTGAACTCCGGGAGTTGGTGATGGACAGGGAGGCCTGGCGTGCTGTGATTCATGGGGTCGCAAAGAGTCAGACACGACTGAGAGACTAAACTGAACTGAACTGAACTGAATACAGGGGTTGGCAAACTACACCCAGCCTACAGGCCAAATTCAGCTGGTCATCTGTTTTTGTAAATAAAGTTTTATTGGAACACAGTCACCATAGTTCATTTATGTAATGGCTACTGTTATTTTCACACTACAGTGGAAGAACTGAGTAGTTTTGCAACTAAGATCATATGGCCCACAAAACCTAAAATATTTACTATATAATCCTTTACTGAAACTTTGCTGACCTCTGCTCTAATATACTAGTTTTCAAATTTTTAGCAGTATAATCTTTTCAAAATCTTACTTTAAAAATATGAAAGCAATATTCTTAGAATATATTATTTTATAAATTAAAAAGAGCATTTACTTACTATAAACTCAATCAATGATTACAACCAGCAGTTCTGTTGAACACAAAATAGAAACCAGGAGTGCCAGATGACAGCTGCAATCAGAGAAGTATCCCTGTTTCTTTTTTTAATTTTGTTTTGGTTGCAGAGAATTGATTCACACAGATAAGTGGTTGCAAATAATAACAGTTCTTTTTTAAAGCTCCCTTGCAAACTCAGGATACTCTACAACTGAAAGATGATAGAAGTTTATTCCAAGAAACTATGCAAGTTAACCTGGCAGTCCATGTGAACACACTGATCTCTAAGGTTTTAAAATTTAGCACTTAGCATTTTTGTTAAGTGTGCCTTTATGCTTCCACTTTAAAAACAGATTCTTTTTAATGTAAATGAATTTTTAGCTCACCAAAAGGGTTAATTATTATATGTAAAGTACATAAAACTGCCTGCTAAAAACTCCTTTCCTACTTCTTATGAAAAGTGTTTTCCCCAAATTTCAAAAATGTAGTCTTAGTAAGAGCTTCCATGTTCCCAGATAGTACCACCTTCCCAACCACAGTGATGGACCGAGCCAATCCAATCAGTGTCTGTTCCCAGAATTCTTTACCTAGACATCAGAGACAAGACATTTCCACTTACTCATTGATGCTGAAGAAGAAAGTTATGAGAGATATAAGACCTGAATGTTGCAAGAGATGCAAGTACTTTTCAGTCTTTTCTTCTACAGAAGAACCGAATATAAAAGAATGATACTGGTACACCAAGAAACAGACATAAAAACAGAAAGAGTCCTAGTGACACTGAAAGACTATGGTTCCAGTTTTCTTAAAACCTAGCTGCATCCCTGACCTCTCTGTAGTCTGATTATAAAAGGCAATGAATTCCTACCCTTTTTATCTGAGGTAGTTCAAGCTAGGTTTGAGTTGAGTATCCTAACAGACAAACACACACACACACGCACATATGCACACACATAAATGTTTTCATTGCAAATGTATGGGTAAAAGTCTGAAAGGACACTTTTGATAATAGATTTTTGCCATTCTTTATGGCTACTATTCTATTATATAAACTCCTTTTCCACATTTCTATAATCTGCCCATTCCTCATAAGTCTTAATGAAATGTCAGTTGCAACGGTCCAAGTAGTTTATTATTAGAACTTCAACTAGGGAAGTGTAAAGATAGATCCAAAGAATGGGATAAACTTGGGAGCATGCTGAGAAGTAAATCTGCCAGAGCTTGGTACCTGAATGAACATGGGAGAGGACATAAGGAAAGCTGTCAAGGAAAATTTACAAGTTTCTTGCCTTGGTGACTGAATGGTGATGCCATCATCTAAGACAGAATGAAAAAATGGGCAATTCCAGTTGGTTTTTAGCTAAGTTCTAAGTACTTATGAGATTTGTAGATAGAGTTGGAAATGGATTTCACGGGTTCAATGTAGAACAGAAATGCAGATGTAGGAATCCTTAGTATTCAATGATGCTAACTGAAGACATGAGATTGAAGCAGATCATCTAAGGATATTATGAAAAGTGAGAAAAGCAGTGGAAAGAAAGAATAGAATCCAGGGGAATATGTTAGGGACAAGCAAAGAAAATAAGAAGGATCTCATTTTAAAAATGGAGACAGAGCAGTCAGAGAGATTGAAGGAAAACAACAATGTGCATTACATAGAAACCAAAGTTATACAGGACCTCAGAAATGAGAACATGGTCAACTATATAAAATTTGATGGAAAGATTCGATAAGACTGAAAAATGTCTATGGATTATGTACGTGTTAGAATGTACCTACAAAGTACACAATAAAGGCATTTCTGGGAATGCTAGTCTGGAAATGGTTCCTTTAAAAAAATAAAAACATATTTAGAGATCTAAAATTTAAATGTATATAATGGAATCAAGAATAAAATGTAAATGCAATAAAAATTCTGTTCTGATTTTCCCTGCTTGTCATTTTTCAAGTGTTAGGTTTTGATTCTGGATGAGGAAGGCAATATTTTACATCTTTTCTGTAGGGTCAGAAGTCATGGACCATGTTGCTCCACACAGCTGAAGGAATTACAAATGATCTACTCTTGAATAGAATAGATACAAACACCCTCTCTGTGTTTTTATTACATTTTAAATAAGACTTTAAAATGCTAACTTATCAGAAATACACTAGAGGAAAAAGAAACCGCGTGGATGTAACCCCCTACTAATGAGGCACTAATGCATAATTATTATAATACACGTACTTCTCTCTACAGACGAATATTTATAAACACTGAAACAGTCTGGTTTGCAGTGAAATCTCATGTACAGATTGCTTTTCTCTTGTGGTTTGTCCTTTTTTCTTATTGTGGTAATTTTTAATGACTTTCACAGGCTCTGCTAATTCTCTGAAAATACTCAATGAACCTGTATACATAATATGTGCTATCTTCAGTGAGTATATGGAGATGAGATATTAAGCTACATTAAACACACTACCATCAGTAAAAGTAGCCAGTTATCTCTATTTTGAATACTCAGCATTGAGCTAAAACACAATATGTTAAAACAAAATCAGTTGAAATAAATAATTCCAATGTATGGAGAGGATCAGAAGAATACAAGTAAAGTAATTCAGATTAAACACTGATAAGGCTTGAGGAAGCCCATCAAAGAACTTTTTCTCCACCCGAGTTCTGAATCAATTGAGAGCTAAACAAGATGGAGATCAGAATATAAGTATTAACAACAAAGGCCAGTCCAAGTTGAAGGACAGCTTAGGCATGTGTCAGCAACAGGAAGAAACTTCCTTCACTCTATCCCATGTGGTGCTGAAATGCAGCCCTACCTCACTACTAGGAAGATCAAGCATTGAAGGAAGGTATTCTCCAAAGACCATATCATGTGAATATTATCATTTGTTCATCCAATTTCTATTTTTAAAAATTCACATGGAAATACATAGAGTGCAGAACATAATTTGAGGAATGTTTTTGCTCAGTGTTAGGCTCAAGCCTTGTCCCTACGAATAAATTTACAGATTCAGTCAATGAATATCAGAACTTCCCCAGCAGTCCAGTGTTTGGGACTCTATGCTTCCAATGCAGGGAGCACAGGTTCAATCCTTGATAGGGGAGCTAGTATCCCACAAACAGCACAGAGCAGCAAAAAAAAGAAAAAATACATAGTCAATGCATATCTGTAGATTTATGATTATATCTTTACAAGTTGTTGTTGTCCAGTTGCTCAGTCGTTTCCGACTCTTTGTGACCCCATGGTCTGCAGCACTCCAGGCTTCCCTGTCCTTCATCATCTCCCAGAGCTTGCTCAAACTCATGTCCATTGAGTTGGTGATGCCATCCAACCATCTCGTTCTCTGTCATCCCCTTCTCCTCCTGCCTTCAATCTTTCCCAGTGTCAGGGTCTTTTCTAATGAAAAGTAGAACCAAAAAGAAACAAAGTATATAGATACCCACCCTGCTGTTGAGAGAAGGCAAAACAAACATGACTAAAATTAATTAACAATTATTTGTATTTCTGGGATCTTCCCTGGTGGCTCAGACGGCAAAGCATCTGCCTACAATGCGAGAGACCTGGGTTCAATCCCTGGGTTGGGAAGATCTCCTGGAGAAGGAAATGGCAACCCACTCCAGTACTCTCGCCTGAAAAATCCCATGGACAGAGGAGCCTGGTAGGCTACAGTCCATGGGGTAGCAAAGAGTCAGGCATGACTGAGCGACTTCACTTTCACTTTTTGTATTTCTAGGCTTCCCAGGTGGCTCAGTGGGTAAAGAATCTGCCTGCCATGCAGGAGACACAGAAGTCATAGGTTTGATCCCTGGGTCAGGAGGATCCTCTGCAGGCGGGCATGGCAACCTGCTCCAGTCTTCTTGCCTGGAGAATCCCGTGGACAGAGGAGCCTGGTGGGCTACAGTCCACAAGGTCATAAAGAGTCAGACACAACTGAAGCAACTGAGCACACACGTACATAGAGGAGTCACCGACTGTGCAGTTCTCTAGTTTCCATGGGGAGGGATTTTCTCCTGCCCCACCTCTCTCTCCAACCCAAAGAGGTGCCAAAAGTTACCTGTGTAGTGGTCTGGGGAGAGGAATTGAGCATACAAAGCCTAGCTGCTTTCTCCTACTGTGTGTGTGTATGTTTGTACGTGAGTGTGCATATGTTCAACTGCTTATAGGAAGCACACTTTCTACACTGTATGAACAATATTAACCATTCATTCAACAAGCCTTCATTGAGTATCTACTTCATTCCAAGTAGACTAAGGAGACTTTATTCTTAGTAGACTAAACCATGGAGATACAAAAGTAAGCAATTAAAATTCCTGAATCCTAAGAAATACCCTCCAAAATAAAGTTCAAAGAAATAATATACAAATTTCATTCAAGAAATAACGCTACCAAATGTTAAAAGTTTAGCTAATCCAAATACATAAAAGAATTTGTGGAAAAAAAAAAAAGTAGCTTTTCAGACCAGGAGATAGATATCTGGGTAGCCATCTGAAAAAAAGCAAACTTTTATCTATACTTCATACCTTAAGCCAGATTAAATTCTAAATGGATCAAAGATTTTTTAATGCACAAAAATAAAATCTCAAGAGTTCTAGAAGAAATGTGGGGAAATTTTTTATTATAGGGAAGGTCTTTCAAATTATGACTCAAGACCCAAAAGATCTATTTCAATCTGGAAGTTTGAGTTGGGAAGGATGTGCTTGCAAACCCCCTCGTGTAGTTGGCATAATTCATGGTATCTCACTTTTTCAACACCAGCATCAGAAAAAGCAACTTTCCAATGCTTCCAGTCTCTGACCTCTAAACTGCCTTTTAAAGGACTCACCTGATTAGGTCAGGCCCACCCAAAGAGATAATTTCTCTTTTGATTAAGTCTCCAGTTGATTCGGAGAAGGCAATGGCAAGCCACTCCAGTACTCTTACCTAGAAAATCCCATGGATAGAGGAGCCTGGTGGGCTGCAGTCCGTGGGGTCGCTAAGGGTCAGACACGACTGAGCGACTTCACTTTCACTTTCACACATTGGAGAAGGAAATGGCAACCCACTCCAGTGTTCTTACCTGGAGAATCCAAGGGACAGGGGAGCCTGGTGGGCTTCTGTCTATGGGGTCACACAGAGTCAGACACGATTGAAGTGACTTAGCAGCAGCAGCAGCAGCCAGTTGATTAAGAATTTTAAATAGATCTGCAAAATCACTTCATTTCTGATAAATTCTCTTGATTAGAAGCAAGTCACAGGTTCTGCCCCCATTCAAAAAGAGGGAATCATGCCAGGGCATCACTACAGAGGAATCACCTTAGGGTATGTGCTGTATCTCCCTAAAATATAAAGAGTTCTAAGAAGCCTGTTTTTAAAAATCCAGTAGAAAAACTGGCAAAGAAAATGATCAGTTGAAATACACAAGTTCCAGACAAAATATACAGGTAGCTTTTAAATATAAAGAGATGTTCAACCTCATACTTACTAAGAAAAGTGCCTGTTTAAAAAACCTTCATATCAGCAAAAATACAGAACTGAAAGTATATTTATCTGGGAAGTAATACACATTCTTAAGCATTGCTAAAAAAGTATGAACTGTCCAATACTTACAGAGAATAATTGGTAACTGGAAATATCTACAAATGTATGTCCCTTTTGATCTAGAAATTCCACTTAAAAATTTTTATCCTAAAGATATATCAGCATATATTTGAAATTACACAGATTTCAGCAACACTTGTAAGAGCAAAAGACTGTAAACAACTTAGATATCAGATATCCAATAGGGGATGAAATAAATTAACTTTGATATATTCATATTCTGGAATAGTATGCAACTATTTAAAAGAATAAGGATGTACATGAAATACTGCTACGGGAAAAAAAAACAATGTGTAGAACAGTATATATAACAACTATATTTTGTGTAAAAAAAAAGAAAAGTAAGACTATATTTTATATTTGTTTTCATATATGTAAATAAATTCTGAAGGATATGGATTTAAATCTTGAGGGGATATATATCCATTTACATGTATATCTGGATGGATAGATAGACAATGACAGATAGATAGATAGACTCTTTTACAGCTTACAATCTGTGGTTGCTTCTCTGATACGACATACTCACTGCCCTAAATCTCCAGGCTTAACCTTGATCAGAATTAAAATTGTATTATTCCAAAATTCAAGACATTCAAGGTGGAAAAACTTCCATAGATCTACAACAGTAAACCACTTATTGTTGAATTCATAGTTACCCAAATTCACCCTATTCATAGTTCTTGTGCATTTTCTCCCTCTTCCTATTCTTTAAGGCATTGTAGCAACCCAGTTTTATATCTTATGGATACTAGTTACACATATTAAGTAGTTATATAGTTGATGGAACAAGACTGAAAAGGGACCGGGACCTCTGACCATTCCCTCCTGGTAGCTCAACAAATAATATTTTCAACCAGAAAATATTTTTTTGGAACCTATAATCATCTAAGTTGACTTTAGAAAATGTGGCAACATAAACTCCTATGTTTATCTCTGCTCCCTCAAGCACCCTACTAAAATTACAAAAGAGGAATCAAAAGCTACAAACCCACAAAGAAAACAGAAAAGCAGACAAAAAAAGAACAGAGAGCTCTATCTCACTTCAATATGAGCAAGTGGTCATTTTCACAAAGCAGGAAAACCTGAAGCCTAAGCATGACAGAGAAAAACTAACCATAAACAACTTGTCACCAGAACCCCAAGAAAGTAAAGTTCAAGGCAGCAGGAAAATTTGGAGGATAGTCTATATAAAGCTTTGTTCTTCGAAGTCTATGAACCAGTCGCACAGATCTCTCAAAAAGATTGTTAGCGGACTTTCCTGATGGTCCAGAGCTTCAGACTCCATACTTCCACTGCAGACGGCGTGAGTTTGATCCCTGGTCCGGGAAGTTCCACATGTATGGTGTGAACAAAAATAAAAATAAAAAGCTTGACAGAAATTCAGAATTTCAGGCCCCACGTTAGACCCACTGAATTAGGGTCGGCACCTGAACAAGATTCCCAGGTGATTTGTAAACACATCAAAGTTTGAGAGGCACATTGATTTAAAAGGAATTCAATTCCTAGAACTCCTCCTAAAACCCAGAGAGGCATGAAAACTGCTCCCTCCCACCCCAACAGAAGATAAGAGGTTTTTCTCCTCAGCAAGATTGAATCTGAGCACTCCCAGACTCAGGGACACTGACGAAGCTGAAGACAGGAATGAAGTGACAAAGAACAGAGCCTCTGCTCAAACCCACAGAGTGAAGAACAAGGCTCACTGTACTTTTAATCTGTTTAGATCTCCAAGGCCTAGCAATAAGTTTCCATTCCCAAGTAGAATATGAGAAATTTCCAACTAGCCCAAGAGGGAAGACCTACACATAGTGCCATACTGATATTTTAGGATTCCCAATAAAAGAGTGAGTTAACCACTTTATCACCTCTCCAGTAACGAGATCAAGGCACACAAACCTGATTCAATCAGAGGAGCAGGGCAGTGTTTTAAATAGTGTGTCTTCTGTCTCTGAGGTTAATCTCTGACCCAGAACCCACAGTAAAAATAGCAACTGGTCCAACCCATTGGTAATGGCTGTCTTTGAAGTGAAAGTGTTATTCCCTCAGTTGAGTCTGACTCTTTGTGACCCCATGGACTGTAGCCCGGTAGGTTCCTTTTTCCATGGAATTCTACAGGCAAGCATACTGGAGTGGGTTGCCATTCCCTTCTCTAGGGGATCTTCCCAACCCAGGGATTGAATCCTGGTCTCCCACATTGCAGGCAGATTCTTTACCATCTGAGCCATATTATTCCTTTTCACAGATGAGAAATTTGCAAGTTAGAGACACTACATAGACCAACAAATAAAATGTCAAGACTGAACATACACCTACCACTTTTGCTCCCTCCAGAAACTTCACTTATTTTAAATGAGATATAGTAATCATGAAAGATGGCAATATTTTTGCACACTGGTAAATAAATTGAGAATGGTAAGTGACATAGCAGACCCCACAACACTTGACTCTCAAACTAGTAGTAAAGAAAGCAGTGAACCAACATAACTGATAAAGCAGAATCCTTGCAATGATTGACAGTAGGAATTTCAGGGTCCTTCTGCAAGTGAGGTGAAGTGGGGAAACTGACTTAAAAAAAGGACTGTCTGAAACCTGGTTTAAGAAGCAAAATTGGGTCCCCACATCTCCTCCACTCCTGCCCCTCTCTCATCTAAGAAAAAAGATGAAATTAATGCTACAGAAGAAGTAAACAGGGTGGGTAACAGGGTCCATGAACAGGAAATACCAGGTCCAGTTGAGAGCAGGTTGTTGCTGTTCAGTCATTCAGTCTTTGCAACCCCATGGACTGCAGTACACTAGGCTTCCCTGTCCTTCACTATCTCCCAGAGTTTGCTCAAACTCATATCCACTGAGTCAGTGATGCTATCCAATCATCTCATCCTCTACCACCCCCTTCTCCTCCTGCCCTCAATCTTTCCCAGGATCGGGGTCTTTTCCAATGAGTCAGCTCTTTGCATCAGGTGGCCAAAGTGTGGGAACTTCAGCTTCAGCATCAGTCCTTCCAGTGAATATTAAGGGCTGATTTCCTTTTGGATTGACTGATTTGATCTCCTTGTTGTCCAAAGGACTCTCAAGAGTCTTCTTCAACACTACAATTCGAAAGCATCAATTCTTCGGCACTTGCTTTCCTTATGGTCCTACTCTCACATCCATACATGACAACTGGAAAAGCCACAGCTTTAGACCTTTGTTGGCAAAGTAATGTCTCTGCCTTTTAATATGCTGTCTAAGTTTCTCATAGCTTTTCTTCCAAGGAGCAAGCATCCTTTAATTTCATGGGTGAAGTCACCATCTGCAGTGATTTTGGAGCCCAAGAAAATAAAATCGGTTACTGTTTTCATTTCTTTTCTCCAGTTCTTTGCCATGAAATAATGGGGCCAGATGCCATGATCTTAGTTTTCTGAATGTTGAATTTTAAGCCAGCTTTTTCACTGGAGGAATGCTGTACTTAAAACATACTTATCTCCTTGGCCCTCAGAATATTGACAGTCAGGCATTTGCCATTCCAGGCAGAATATTGTAGGCATCTTTGTAACCCCACTAGAGTCTGACTAGTCCAAAAGGAAAGTCTGAAAGACACCAACACTAGTGGTTCTTCAGTAAACCAATCTATCTCCAGGGAGGAGAGAAAATAAACCAAGCTATATGTGCAAAGATGTTCACTAAAGCACAGTGTATCATAAACCAGAAGAAGAAATTATCAATCTTAAAAATGACTTAACAAATTAGATCCATTTATTAAAGGATAATGCACTGATATGGCATATCTACAAGAAATACTGAAGAACAAAAACAATGTTCAGAAGAGTAAATATAACATACTACCATTTCTATTTAAACATGTATATTTATGTCATTCACACCTATTTGTACACACACAGACATCTATGCTTGTACTTGGAAAGAAAATGTTGAGTGCATTTCTGGAAATATTTAACAATAGCAACATCTGGAGAGAGAAACTGTGAGTCTAGAATGGGAGGAAGATGTTTTTACTGTATACATGTGATTAATTTGTTTACCACATGTATGCATTTTTCCACTTAAAAAATAACATACTGAAGGCTATTTTCAGAAGCTGCATATCTTCATCTGAAGCATTAGCTATATTAGAAATAAAAATTCCCAAATCTCTACCCTTGACCTAGAATTCTCTCCTGACACTGGGACATTTAGGTTAAAATTCAACAAGTCTAAATCTAAGCTCCTGGTCTGGCTATCTCACCCACAACTACCACTGCCATCAAACATGTTTCTGTTCCTATACTGCCTGATTTCACCATACCTCATCCAGGCTGCTAAGTCAGAAACCTAAAAGTTACACAAAACTGCAACCTTCCCCTTACCCTCTACTTCCAGTCACCAAATGATTTCAATTCTACCTCCTAAATTGCTCACAATCTATACCCAACCAGCCATCCCCTCTCCATTAACTGACACAGTTATCATACCTCCACCAGATTATTCAATATCTTTCTTACTAACTCTGCATATATTTCTCTTGAATCATATTCCACACAATTGCCAAGGTGATCCTTCAATAGCCGCAATGTGATCAGCCATTTCCTTGCTTAAAATCCTTCAACAGTTCCTTGTCTTCTTATTACATAACAGTAATCTGGCCCCTGCTGCCTCATCTACCACCTCTCCACTCTTTCTTTCCCTTATCCCTCCACAACACAACTCTGCAACTCCAAACACCTGCAAGTTCCCAATTTCATCATGTGGAGCCCACGCTGTTCCCTCTTCTGGAAGTATTTTTGTCCCCTCCTCTACCTAACTTTCCTTATTCCTTGGTGTTATCTAACTTGGTCCCACTGCTCTTTATATTATCTCTCATTGTCTTATCCTAGAGTTCTATCACATTTCCACATACTTAATGTGCTCACAGTAAATATTTGTCGAATAAACAAAGCAAACTAAAAAAAAAAAAAAAATAAAACAGGTGTCATTCTCATGCAGGTAATGACAACTCCTCCAGCCTAAAATAAGGTCTTTCTTGAAAACAGTAATTCTTGTCAATGCATTTTTTTTAATTCTTGTTGATACAAATTGCTCTCCTAACTTCCACATTAAATATACCTTTGGTGAGTAATGTTTTTATGCTGTGTCTTAAAAATGAAAGCAGTCATGTACACAGAGAGGCCTACTGAGAGGTACTAACAATGAGATATAACAAAATTAGTATAAATGACTCAAGCAAGAAAGTAATGGTTTTAATCATAAAATATTAAAGAACAGTTTACAACGTGCTGCTGCTGCTGCTGCTAAGTCATTTCAGTCGTGTCCGACTCTGTGTGATCCCATAGATGGAAGCCCACCAGGCTCCTCCATCCATGGGATTTTCCAGGCAAGAGTATTGGAGTGGTTTGCCATTGCCTTCTCCAGTTTACAACATACCTGTCGTTAATTCTTTAAAATTGCTGCCATGTCAATAAAAAAAAAAAACTCTAATTCATTCAACCTAGGAAAGATTATAGGTCAATAGTAAACATGTTTGCTGAACAAAGGAATTAGGAAAACTCAATCTATACAAAGGCCTTATGCGAAATGTAAAGCATTCAAACTTCTACTCATTTTCCTATTGCCTAAATGTCCTGTACTTGCAAAAACATTCTCCATCACCTTGACAGTTTTCTTTTGTATACAAATTTTATTTACCTGAATTATTAATGCTACTTTTGTTTGTGCCCATACCTTAATTTTTCTCTCTTCATTCACCTGTCATGAGTGTTTTGAGTCACATTTCAAAATATGATGAACAAAACATTTCTTTGGGAAACTGGGTAATGTCACCAATGTTTTTGTACTGGTAAAAGATTATTCTGTTTTCCCAGTTTTCTTAAAAAATGAGCATTTCTCTTTATTAATAAACTGTCAGTCACTGAAATCATACTTTAAACTGTATTGAATGGATAAAAGATAGACTTTAAAGTATGGATTGCATGTCAGAAAATATGGTACTTAGATACTCCAGGGAGCAAGCAATTCACAATATGAGATATGTGCCTTCAGGAAAAATTCCTCAGGCTAATAATAGCAAACAGCAATCAGTATTGTTCATGAGAGTATTATTTTAGTTGTACAGCTAAAATCTTCATGTTTGCTAGCATGATCTCACATAGCACACAATGCCTATGCTCAAAAACCTGTTTAATTTAGCCAGAAGTTTCAACAAAGCAAAAGTTTTGGATGAAAATACTCAAGGGTTGAGATTATAGTGAGATAGAGTACTCAACTTTAATTGAAATAGAAGGGGGAGATTAAGTCTTTTAGATCTTTTAAAAAACGTACTTGTAGCTTTGTCTGTTTCATTTTACAATAAACTAAACTGTAATTACTCCAAAGAGAGAGAACAAGTCTGCCTTTTTGCAAAAGTTCTTTCCAATGCTAAGAAAGCACAATGCCTCACCAACTCCCACTGAAAGCACAAAGATTCAGTTGAGTAATTAGGAGACCACATGTACAAACACCCCATGATTTCAAACAGATAAGCTCATTGGGAAGAAAAACGTTTTGTCTCTATTTCAGAATGATAAAATGAAAGGGACAGCAATACATATTTTAAGTCCTGTGAATTAACAATGTAGCTTTAAAATAAAGTGGTAAAAACCTTTGAACTCACAAAGGTACATCACTGTACACTTTTTTTTCTTACAAGCGCCTAGTAAAGGAAATCATGCTAGATGGAGGGACCAGCTGGCTTGTGCCGCCACACCTTTAGTAACATAACCCATTTCCAGGCTGCATCAATCCAGGCAAAATGGACCACACAGTTGACTCTTCTTGGACCTCTCCTCCTATCACATAGAGTGGTTTTTAGTCCAGTGCCCCAAGAAAGCACTCACTTCCTGGCTCATCTCTGAGTGTCTCTTTGTACTAGCCCAAAGCCTGAAATTCTGCAGGGTACATTAAGTTGATTAAAGTAGCCCCAGAGACTACCTAGGCTTTTACACTGCCCTTCAGATTAAAGACAAAAAACAAAAACGCTCCCTTCTGAGGATGCTTCAGTTTTGGTTGGGGAGGTAATTCTGTTGAGGTGTTGGGTTTTCTGATTTCTTTTTTTTTTGGTGGTTTCACTTTACTTTCTCTGTGGTTTTCAGAGGTCAACAAAAACAAAAAGGCTCTTATATCATAAAAAAAGAGGAGGCTTTTACTACTACAAATGATTTCTAACTACTCCTTTGTTCCAAAAAGCAGTTACAGCTGCTGAAATTTCAGAAGTCATCCCTGCATCCTGGTAAAACATTCATCTTGGACCCTAGAAAAAGAGCCTTATGTAAGTATCAGTAAGTTCCCTAATGTCCTAGATGGAAATGACTCCTCAGTCAAATTTGAAATGGAAAGGAAAAACTGGAGGCCAAAAATATTAAATAATCTCTGTATAAACCAACCATAAATACATGAAAGAATCAAGGAAATGAAATGGGACACAACACAATCTGAGTATTTTCTACCATACCAGGAAAAGGGAAAGCATGGATACTAGAGTTGAACTCCCCATTATTTAACTAGTTTCACCAATTGTATGAGCTCAGGAAAGGTACTCAAACTCAAAAGCTCAGTTTTCTCATCTATAAAAATGAGGGCTCTTCAGAGATAAATCCATGCACCTATGGACATCTTATCTTTGACAAAGGAGGCAAAAATATACAATGGAGAAAAGATAATCTCTTTAACAAGTGGTGCTGGGAAAACTGGTCAACCACCTGTAAAAGAATGAAACTAGAATACTTTCTAACACCATATGCAAAAATAAACTCAAGATGGATTAAAGATCCAAATGTAAGACCAGAAACTATAAAACTCTTAGAGGAAAACTTAGGCAGAACATTCTCTGACATAAATCACAGCAAGATCCTCTATGACCCATCTCCCAGAGTAATGGAAATAAAAACAAAATAAACAAATGGGACCTAATTAAACTTAAAAGCTTTTGCACAACAAAGGAAACTATAAGCAAGGTGAAAAGGCAGCTCTCAGAATGGGAGAAAATAGCAAACGAAACAAGTGACAAGGAATTAATCTCCAAAATATACAAGCAGCTCATGCAGCTCAATACCAGAAAAATAAAAAACCCAATCAAAAAGTGGGACAAAGAACTAAATAGACATTTCTCCAAAGAAGAAATAAAGATGGCTAACAAACACATGAAAAGATGCTCAACATCACTCACTACCAGAAAAACGCAAATCAAACCCACAATGAGGGACCATCTCACACCAGTCAGAACAGCTGCCATCAAAAAGTCTACAAAAAATAAATGCTGGAGAGGATGTGGAGAAAAGGGAACCCTCTTACACTGGTGGTGAGATGCAAACTAGTACAGCCACTATGGAAAACAGTGTGGAGATTCCTTAAAAAAAACTGGAAATAGAATTGCCATATGACCCAGGAATCCCACTGCTGGGCATACACACTGAGGAAACCGGAACTGAAAGAGACCTACGTACCCTAATATTCATCGCAGCACTGTTTACAATAGCTAGGACACAGAAGCAACCTAGATGTCCATCAGCAGACAAATAGATATGGAAGTTGTGGTACTTATACACAATGGAATATTATTCAGCTATAAAAAAAGAATGCATTTGAGTCAGTTCTAATGAGGTGGACTGGAGCCGATTATACAGAGTGAAGTAGTCAGAAAGAGAAACACCAATACAGTATATTAATGCATATATATGGAATTTAGAAAGACAGTAACAAGAACCCTATATGCAAGAAAGCAAAAGAGACACAGATGCAAAGAACAGACTTTTAGACTATGTGGGAGAAGGCAAGGGTGGGATGATTTGAGAGAATAGCATTAAAACATGTATATTACCACATGTAAAACAGCTGACCAGTGCAAGTTCAATGCATGAAGCAGGGCACTCAAAGCCAGTGCTCTGGGACAACCCAGAGGGATGGAGTGGGGAGGGAGGCAGGAGGGGTTCAGGATGGGGGGACACATGTACAGCCATGGTTGATTCATGTCAATGTATGGCAAAAACCACCAAATATTGTAAAGTAATTAGCCTCCTATTAAAATTAATTAATTTTTTAAAAAGAAGAAAAATATAAATGTAAGTTTGTAACTCTCAAACGTCTATAATACCAAAATAAAGTATAAATTAAATGCAGACCAAACAAATCAATAAAATTTAAATAAACAACTTCACACACACACAAAAGTTACTAGATATATAAATACTAGGAATATAATGTACAACAATAACAAAAAAATAAAGACTCTTACAAAAGTTTAAAGAGAAAAGTAACAAGTATTTCACACAATACCTAGCATATAGTTCAGTTCAGTTCAGTTCAGTTCAGTCGCTCAGTCGTGTCCGACTCTCCGCGACCCCATGAATCACAGCACGCCAGGCCTCCCTGTCCATCACCAATTCCCGGAGTCCACTCAAACTCATGTCCACAGAGTCGGTGATGCCATCCAGCCATCTCATTCTCTGTCGTCCCCGTCTCCTCCCGCCCCCAACCTTTCCCAGCATCAGAGTCTTTTCCAGTGAGTCAACTCGTCGCATGAGGTGGCCAAAGTATTGCAGTTTCAGCTTCAGCATCAGTCCCTCCAATGAACACCCAGGATTGATCTCCTTTAGAATGGACTGGTTGGATATCCTTGCAGTATAAGGGACTCTCAAGAGTCTTCTCCAACACCACAGTTCAAAAGCATCAATTCTTCGGCGATCAGCTTTCTTCACAGTCCAACTCTCACATCCATACATGACCACAGGAAAAACCATTGCCTTGACTAGACGGACCTTGGTTGGCAAAGTAATGTCTCTGCTTTTTAATATACTATCAAGGTTGGTCATAACTTTCCTTCCAAGGAGCAAGCGTCTTTTAATTTCATGGCTGCAATCAGCATCTGCAGTGATTTTGGAGCCCAAAAAAATAAAGTCTGACACTGTAGTACATGTACTCAATACATTTTAGTAACTATTGCTATTCCATTTGAAATACATTCTGCTGTTCAACAAAGCAGTTTTAGCAATTGCACAGTATGGTTTTGGACTCTAGACTTAGTCCAAAAGATCTAGATTTTAGTTCTGGCTCTGCCATTTATTTGCTATGCTAAGTAAGTAAACTTTTAAGTAAGCTTTGAAGCCTCAATATCTTCATCTGTAAAAATGAGGGCATTACACCACGTTAGATATTTGTGTGTCCAAGTTCACTTCAATTCAGTTCAGTCACTCAGTCATGTCCGACTCTGCGATCCCATGAACCGCAGCACGCCAGGCCTCCCTGTTCATCACCAAATCCCAGAGTTCACCCAAACCCATGTCCATTGAGTCAGTGATGCCATCCAACCATCTCATACTCTGTCGTCCCCTTCTCCTCCTGCTCTCAATCTTTCCCAGAATCAGGGTCTTTTCAGCTCTTCACATCAGGTGGCCAAAGTATTGGAGTTTCAGCTTCAACATCAGTCCTTCCAGGACTGATCTCCTCTAGGATGGACTGGTTGGATCTCCTTGTGGTCCAAGGGACTCTCAGGAGTCTTTTCCAACACCACAGTTCAAAAGCATCAATTATTCAGCACTCAGCTTTCTTTATAGTCCAACTCTTACATCCATACACGACCACTGGAAAACCCATAGCCTTGACTAGACGGACAAAGTAATGTCTCTGCTTTTTAACATGCTGTCTAGGTTGGTCATAACTTTCCTTCCAAGGAGTAAGCGTCTTTTAATTTCATGGCTGGAATCACCATCTGCAGTGATTTTGGATATTTTTCTGCTTCTCAATAGCACTGCACTGAATGAACAAAAGTGGATTACTGCTATTTCTCCAAATCCTATTCCATTTGGATAATGAAATAAAATGAAAGTTTTATTTCTCTTTCCTAACTCCACATCTCAATAAACCTCCCCATTTCAGTAAGCAGCACAGCCTTTCAACAAGCTTGTCAAGAAAAAAAACTTGAAATCCTCCTTGATACTTCTCTTTTTCATATCCCATATCAAATGCAACATCAATCCTATTGGCACCTACCCACAATATATATCCAGAAGTTGACTACTGCTTCTTACATCTACAGTTGTCTTTCCAGTCCAGTTCACCATCATCTCTGGCATGGATTACTGCAATAGCCTGCTTCCTGTTGGATTGTTTCCTTACAATTATGAAATAGCCCTCTAATCGCTTATAATGCTTCTCAATTTACAGGTCTACTTTTTCTGATACCAGTAAGTATATAACTTTGATATAAATAAGTATCACTTGGTGTTCCTAAGTTTATATTTTCCTATTCATTTACTTTTAACCTTATGTCCTTGAATATTTGCATCCTTTAAACTTTGTAATCAGCACATAGTTGTTTGTATTCTTATCCATTCTTACAATCTCACTCTTTTACATGGAGTATTTAGTGCAGTTATTGATATAGTAGGTTTATAGCTATGATTTTACAATTTGTTTTCTATTTTACTGTTTTATATTCTTTTTATTCTCCTTTCTTTCATTTGTTGGATTAATCAAATACATTTTACATCTTTTCCTCTGATAATTATTATACTAGTCTTTTTTCATTATTCTTGTATAGATTACACAGATTGCATCATGCATACTTGAGTTATTACATTCTAGTATAAGTTATTACCTTATTATTTTCCAATACTGCTAGAAAACTAGAATACTTTCATTCTATTTATCCTCTCTTGCTGTTTGCATTACTTTTATCATGCACCTAATTATACATCAGTTTAAGACTCCAAAAGATATTACTATTATTGTTCTATACAGACAATATTCATTTCTGTTTACCTACATATTTGCCCTGCCTTGTGTTCTTCATTCCCTACTGAATTCATAGGCTTCTATCTGAAGAACTCCCTTAACTATTTCTTTTAATACAAGCCTAGTGGGAAAAAAATTCCCTCCAATTTTGTCTGAAAATTTCTTTATTTCATGCTAATTTCTCAAATTTATTTTCACCGGGTATTGACTTCTTTTTTTCTGCAGTTTTTTCTTTCTGCGTGCTAAAGATGCTATTCCACTGCCTTCTGACTTCTTTGGTTTCAGTTGACAAGTCATATGTAGGTCTTACTGATGCTCCTGTGAAAGTAATGTCTTTCTCCAGCTGAATTAAGATTTTCTCTACTTACTAGCTTTTTACCAGTTTTATATATGCAATGACAGGTATTGTTTTCATTGCATTATGCCACATAAATCTATGGATTTATGTCTTAATAGCTTTAGAAAATTGTTAGCCATTAACTCATTGAATATTACTTACAGTCTATTCTCTTCTCCTCTCCTTATGGGACTTCAATTACATGTCCTTTTCACAATGTTCTACATTGCTCTTATCTGTTTTTCTATTTTTCTCTTTGTGCTTATGAGGGTATTTTCTATTATCCTGTCTTCTGTTTAAAAACAAAAATGACAGAGCCTTCACATAATGTTATCTTCTACCAGAAAGGCTTTCCTCTTTGAGAATAGCAAGGACAGCTACTGCGTGCATGTGTTCTACGTTGCTTCAGTCATGTCTGACTCTTTACAACCCTATGGACTGTAGCCAACCAGGCTCCTCTATCCATGGGATTCTCCAGGATTCTCCACTCCAGTGGGAATGGTTGTGGGTTGCCATGCCCTCCTTTAGGGGATCTTCCCAACCCAAGGATTGAATCCATGTCTCTTATGTCTCCTGCATTGGCAGGTAAGTTCTTTTATCACTAGAGCCAACTGGGAAGCCCAAGAATAGCTATTAGAGGAACTAATCATTTTCAAATCAGTCAGGGATTGAGTTGGATTGGGGCTGTGATAGTTCTGTTAAACTCAGTCTAGTTATACTTGACCCTAAATAGCTCCCTAGGGCTTTTAACTATAAACTGGGAGGACTTCGACTTCCCAAATCTGAAAGATGAAGGGAAATTCACTTCTGCCCTTCAGATGTTTACAGCTTAGTTCTTTATCTTCCTCCTTCACACAGCTTCAAATGTGGCAAATGTCTTCAAGGGAAGATCAGTTATGTATCTCAGTCTCCTTAAGTCTTCACTTTTGCTATTCCAGCCCCCAAAAGTCAAAATTTCTGTTAGTTTTTCACTTCCAAGAAGGGTCCTCTGCTGAAGATCAGGTCTAGATTTCTGACCTCTCGATGCACCCAGATTTGATTAAGTGTGCCAGATGAAAAGTAACTGTGACAGTTCACCACTCCTTCCAGGGATTTTATTCTTTGTCAGTTTTGTTTTGGGGCCTCCTTCCTGGAAGAGTCTTTGTTTCCTGAGCATCACAAATCTATAAGATAGTTCACTCTTAAGCTTTTTAATCACCTGTGAAGCCTCCAAGTTCAGCAGATGTCTTATGGGGAAAACAGGCCATGTATCTAATATCCCTCCAGTCTTGAATTTTGTCACTCTGGATCCACAAAACCACTAAAAGCATTATTTTCCTAGAAGCAGCCTTCAGCCTGAGTCAAATTCTGATCCATGCCCAGAATCATCAAATGCCCTCAGCAAGGGAAATGGCTCCTGATCATCAGCTTTCCTTGCTGAAATTAGAGTCCTCTTGTCCTCATTCCTCCCAGAGCTTACTGCTGCTTTTTAAATTGTTTTGAAATTTATCCAGATTTTTGTAATTGTTTTCAGTAGGAACACTGCCTTGAAACAACCTACTGCATCATGCCTAGAGGTGGAAAACTAAGTCTCCTGAATGCCTTCGCTGCTTCCCCCCTGGCCACACTGTAGCCTATTGGCCATACAGAAGCCAGAATGATTCTTTAAAATCACAAATCAGATCATACCATACCCCCACTGCACTTCTAATAAAATCCAAACTCCTTATCATACCTACAAAGACCTATGTGTTCTTGCCCTGATATTTCTCTGACCTCATCTCTTAGCTTTCTCCTATTTGTTCACTGAATTCTGGAACAGTGACCAGAATTTCACCACTAGATATACATTGTAGGAAGGTGCTCCAGGCCTTCTAGTTATTTTTCAAGCATGCTCACTGGAAATCTGTCCTTGTCCCCTGCCCCCACTCTATCACATAATAAAAGCTCTAGAAGCCCAGAGACTTTGTCTCTTTTTGGACCAATTTACTCCCAGTACCTGAAATAGTACCTGGCCGTCTTGTAAAGTGAAAGTCGCTCAGTTGTGTCCAACTCTTTGTGACCCCATGGACTATAGCCTGACAGGCTCCTCTGTCCATGGAATTCTCCAGGCCAGAACACTGGAGTTGGGTAATCTTTCCCTTCTCCAGGGAATCTTCTCAACCCAGGGATTGAACCCAGATCTCCCACATTGCAGGTAGATTCTTTACCATCTAAGCCACCAGGGAACCCAGCCATATCATAAGTTCTAGATAAATATTTACTTAATAAATTAATGAATGAATTTAAGCTGCCTTGGCTGAAATGTGGCTGGGGTTCTGGAGTCCTATAATAACAGCTTCCCCTTACTGCCTATGATAGCCTAGATAACTGAGAATTAACCACAATTTTTTAATGAAAATTTAATTAAACTCTCATAGGAAACCTGAAACATGTCAAGGCAAGGTGGGGTTCCAAGTACCATAGTTTGGAAATCAAATGAATTACTAAGATTCCTTCAAGTTCTAATGTTCTAGTCAAAAATAACATTAGGAGAAAAGCTGAAGCTGAATATCCTAACAGGCTTACTTCACTGATAATTTTTTTTAACAAGAAAAATATATGTCCTTGCTGCTGCTACTGCTAAGTCACTTCAGTCGTGTCTGACTCTGTGTGACCCCATAGACGGAAGCCCACCAGGCTTCCCCATCCCTGGGATTCTCCAGGCAAGAACACTGGAGTGGGTTGCCATTTCCTTCTCCAATGTGTGAAAGTGAAAAGTGAAAGTGAAGTCGCTCAGCTGCGTCCGACCCTTAGCGACCCCACGGACTGCAGCCTACCAGGCTCCTCCATCCATGGGATTTTCTAGGCAAGAGTACTGGAGTGGCTTGCCATTGCCTTAGAGGTCATAATAATCAAGAGGCTGAATGTTACAGGCCAAAAGATCAATAACTATGTACTTACTTTGTAGCTCCTACTTATTTTCTGGTGAAACCCATTCACTTTAGTGTCAGGTTTGGAGAATCCAATCAAGATTAATTCTAGGATTCCCTCTAAACAAAAATGACACTCTTCTCCAGAATGCATTAGCGTCAATACAACTAGATATATTTACAGCAATTTCATGAGTGTAGCTCAAATTTTTGCGATTTTGCAGTTTCAGTTCATTAAGAGCTTAGACATAGAGTTATACAAGTTTCATTTGCAGGCATGAAGGAGTGAAATACAGTGTTCCCAATAACCTATGCTCTACTTTACCCAAATATAAAAAAGGATTTCATATTTATGGAACTTCACAGAAGTAATGTGAGACTACACAAGGACCAAATAATTCTAGTCTCTGAAAAGAACTACATGTCATCAAAAGAGGTCATTAGTAACCACTCACATGGACCTGGAAGTTTCTTCCCATCTGTATGCTGCTGCTGCTGCTGCTGCTAAGTCGCTTCAGTCGTGTCCGACTCTGTGCGACCCCATAGACGGCAGCCCACCAGGCTCCCCCGTCCCTGGGATTCTCCAAGCAATATAAAATGTGTCAACTTGCTCTCTCCATCTCTGGGCAGTGAAAGTGAAAGTCGCTCACTCCTGCCGGACTCTTTAAGATCTCATGAACTATACAGTCCATGGAATCCTCCAGGCTGAGATACTGGAGTGGGTAGCAGTTCCCTTATGCAGGGGATCTTCCCAACCCAGGGATCAAGCCCAGTCCTGCATTCCAGGTGGATTCTTTATCAGCTGAGATACCAGGGGACAACTTCCCATCATTTCTCAAGATAAGATTTCCCTGAAGTACCAGCTCAGAAATAAAATTAAAAGACGCTTCTCCTTGGAAGAAAAGCTATGACCAAACTAGACAGCATATTAAAAAGCAGAGACATTACTTTGTCAACAAAAGTCCAACTAGTCAAAGCTATAGTTTTTCTAGTAGCCATGTATGGATGTGAGAGTTGGACTATAAAGAAAGCTGAGTGCAGAAGAATTGATGCTTTTAAACTGTGGTGTTGGAGAAGACTCTTGAGAGTCCCTTGGACTGCAAGGAGATCAAACCAGTCAATCTTAAAGGAAATCAGTCCTGAATATTCATTGGAAGGACTGATGATGAAGCAGAAACTCCAGTACTTTGGCCACCTGATGCAAAGAACTGACTCACTGGAAAAGACCCTGATGCTGGGAAAAATTGAAGGCAGGAGGAGAAAGGGATGACAGAGGATGAGATGGTTGAATGGCATCACCGATTTGATGGACTTGAGTTTGAGCAAGCTGCAGAAGTTGGTGATGGACAGGGAAACCTGGCATGCTTCAGTCCACGGGGTCACAAAGAGTCAGACACAACTGAGTGACTGAACTGAACTAAACCAGCTCAAAAGGCACAAAGGTTGTTGGTTATACTTTTGGTACCTATCCCTTTTCACTGTGATTCATATCTTTCATGATTCCATTGCCCCAGGTAAGGCATGGTTTGGTTTTATTTGCTTAAATAAAATAAAAGAATGACTCACTAAAAAGACAAAACTTAAACAATAAGTATCTTAGACTATGGAAAAATTATTTAGGGACAATCTAAATCCATGACTGGAAGGCAAATTCTTTTATGTGACATAATGCAAATTTTCCCTAGTGTGATTCTTAGCTCAACTTCTTAGCATCATTAAATATTGTAATATACTCAGAAGCCATGACTAATAGTCTATCTCTAAAAGAAAAGTTCAAGGTAATTTGAGATTTATACAAGTTCCACTTACTTTTCACAATTAACCTTGGTAAATTCAACTTGTAAGTATTCATATTAGAGATATGTAATTATCAAATAACAAAACACTTGAGAAATTTTCATGCTAGTACAGCTAGATTTCTCAGAGACAAAGATGACTTCTCTTCACATTCGCCTTTAGGATTCATATACTTAAAAAGCTTCTTACTTCTGGGATCAGATCAAAATTGAAAACTTTCGTCTCTAGACTTTTAATGAACATAATGACCAAATAAATAAAAACTATCACTTTTCACGTCTGAGCCTTAGCCTATAATTCAGAAGTTTCAAATGATAGCCAGCAGACTAAATTCAACATATAGATGAGTTTTATTTGACACATAGAGTGGTTTTTTAAAACTCTAAATTCACTGCCAACAGTTAAAAATCAAGAAAAGTGAACGTGAAAATCACTCAGTCATGCCCGACTCCTTGTGACCATAGTCCATGGAATTCTCTAGGCAAGAATACTAAAGTGAGTAGCTGTTCCCTTCTCCAGGGGATCTTCCCAACCCAGGGATTGAACCCAGGTCTCCTGCATTGCAGGCGGATCCTTTACCAGCTGGGCCACCAGGGAAGCCCCCCAAAATCAAGAAATGTCACTTTAAAAATCCAGATACTCATCTTCTCTTTAAAAAAGACTCTATCAGCTATGCCTTGCTCAGAGAATCAGCCAAAATGGTAATTGGGGCTGATACAAAACATGCACTCACTTGCCATGCCAGGCATATACCCACTAAAAGGAAGGAGGATCATCTTCTAATTTCCACAAAGGTGCCATATAGTCTAGCAATAACACAACCCCTGGGTCCTCACACAGAAGCAATCACCAGGAAGATTCAAACAAAGGATGTAAGTTTAAATTTACTACCACTCCCTCTTGCTTCACCATATTATGAAACCTACCTGCCAGGTTTGTCCATAGATGTTTGAGTTTACAACTTTTGGTCACCATCAAAAGTAAATAATACTTTTGGGGACTTCTCTGATAGTCCAGTGGTTAAGAATTCACCTTACAATGTCAGGGACACCAGTTTGATCCCTGGTCAGGGAACTAAGATCCCACATGCCACAGGGGAAATCAGCCTATGTGCCACAACTAGAGAAGCCCTCACCCTGCAACTACTAAGCCTGCAGGCCCTAGAGCCCACACACCACAACAGAAGGTGGCGCACACTGCAACTAGAGAAAAACCTGCAACGAAGAGTCCACAGGCTGCAATGAAGACCCAGTACAGTCAAAATAATAATAATAAAAATGAATAAATAAAAATTTTAAAAGTAAATAATACTTTTGATTTACTCACCTAAATAACTTTACTCACTTAAATAACTTTGATTTACTCACCTAAATAAATTTAGATTCACTTTGCAGAGGTAGATTGTTTAGTTCATGATACTAGTACAAGTACTCAGCAATTAGACTTTACTGTCAGACAGACCTGGGTAATTGTCGAACAACTGGGAAAGTTATGGGACTTGTCTAACAATTTCCTTATCTGAAAAATTAGATGAATGGTACCTAATTTGTAAGCTTGCAAATTAAAATACAGATTGATTAACATGATATGACATGTAACATAATGCTTAGTGTATCAATATATTACATACTTTTAAATGCAAAATCACATTTAAATGTAATTTCACATTAATTCACCCTGCCCCTGACCCTGAAGCAGAAACCTTACCAGTTATTTCTAGAATCATAAATATTTGTTCAAATTTATTAGACTATAAAGCATAAAGCATGATAGCAAGGACCATGTCTACTTTTCATTATTCTCTCCCCAACACTCTTGCATAGTAGGAACTTTAAACTTTTTAGTAGGACAAATGAATGAATGAAATTACTGTCCAGCCTGCAGCAGAAATTGGAAAAAGACTAAGATCCTTCTCCTTCCCTAATCCAGCCACACTTTCCAACATGAATCAGGGGATACAATTATGGTAAGATTCTATGCCAAATGAAAGATGCACTTGAACAATGTAAACAAAGTTAAACATTTGCCTTGGGTTGACATAGATTGCCTGGACAATTACACTGCATAATATCACAAGGCATTAAATCCAAAACCCGGGAGGGTCCAACCACTTCCACCATCAAAAAAAAAAAAAAGCACAAGGAGGCTATTAATAGAAGCACTAACTCAGGGCATGTGATCCAGAAACCCATTACAAAAGAGCTGCAGACTCACTTCCCAGGTGGCTCCAGGAAAAATTTTAGGGTGACAGATGACTGGAAGATATACTTAAAGATAGGAATTTTTTGAGTCCACTGATGTCCCACAGGGAGTCAATAAATGAATGGTAAAAGTCATAATTCAAGGACTCTTGAACACTATCTCCTCTTTAAAATAGTAAAAGACAAGCTGGTACACCCAGGAGACTAACTTACTCAACTGTCCTCTATCACAAAAATACACTGAGACTGGCAGGATTTTCTCAACAGGGAAAACAAAGTAATTGACACCCTCTAGTTAGCAACTAGGAGAAGGCAATGGCAAGCCACTCCAGTGCCCTTGCCTAGAAAATCCCATGGACGGAGGAGCCTGGTAGGCTGCAGTCCATGGGGTTGCTACAAGTCAGACATGACTGAGCAACTTCACTTTCACTTTTCACTTTCACACATTGGAGAAGGAAATGGCAACCCACTCCAGTGTTCTTGCCTGGAGAATCCCAGGGATGGAGGAGCCTGGTGGGCTTCCATCTATGGGGTCGCACAGAGTCGGACACGACTGAAGTGACTTAGCAGCAGTAGCAGCAGTTAGCAACTTGAATCTAAAATGTAAAGGCATGTTCCATTGACCTATATTTCTATATTTGCACCAGTACTGCTCAGTTTAGTTACAAGAAATTAATCAGACAAATTCTATCTAAGTGGCATTTTACAAGTTACCTGACCAGCACTCCTCAAAACTGTCAAGGACATCAAAAACAAGGAAAGTTTGAGAAACCATCACAGTAAGGAGAAATTGAGAAGATATAATAACTAAAACATAAGACAAAGATATTAGGTAAAATGTAAGTAAGTTTGAATAAAGTATGGACTTTAGTCAGTACTGATGTGTATCAATATTGGCTCATTAATTGTGTCAAATACCATCCTAACACAAGATGTTAATAATGAACTATACTATTAATAGGTGTGAGATATATGGGAACTCTCTGTATTGCCTTTGTAAATATAAATCAATTTTAAAGTAAAAGTTTATTTAAATAAATAAAATCTAAAAGCAAGTGAGATTTGGTTTTCCAAACCTTTTATTTTATGACAACCTATCACAATCATTCACCCTCCCACTTACTTTCCTTTGAAAACATGTAAGACTGGTATAATACACTTTAGTGACCCAGGTTCCTCATTTTTATATTAGTACAACTGGAAAATGTGATGCTACCTCCATGTGTGTAATGTAGCACAAAGGTATGCTCACTGAGGCATACAACCAGAATGTGTCAGTTCAGAGGGGGGAAAATCTCCAATCTCTGGCAAAATATTTTACACTAAAAACTATAGCTATTCCAATGCAAGACTTACTAAGTGATATACCCAGGGGTGAAGTGGCTTCATATTGCAATAAATACCTTATCACGTAAGGTCTGTTTTGATCTACCCTCTTTTTAAAAGATAATGAATTTTTTTAGCTGTTCAAAAACTCGGCAATTTGTGATCATATATTCCCTAATATGGAAACTTCCAGTGACTTCACTTTAATCCCCTAGATCTTATGCTGTTGAACAAAAAATGAGTTAGATGCTGCTACTTTGATATATAAATGTTTTGTTTCTAAGGAAAGAAAAGGGATTTTTCTATTTCTACCAGTGGAAGGGCTATGAGCAGAGCTGCCATTCGGTGACTCCTGTTACTTGAGTAGGTGCCTGTAAAGGGCCAGGTGGTGTTTATGCAGATGACTGAGCAAGTTACAATGTGTTCTTCCTTTTGGATAAAACATTAGTGTATCAGATGTGACAAATCAGATGTTCATCTTCCGCACTTCTGCATTATTTTACATTGAGAATTAGATGATGTGCTGGCTTAGCTTTTTGCTTTTTTTTTTCTTGATAATTAAGTTTGTAAATAAAGTTCTCTCTACACTCTGCATAAACATAGTCTCACAGAATAGCTAACTGACTAGGTATTATGATAATTACAACTATCTTGCATTGTACAAGAGAAAAACCACGTGTTCTGGGTAACAAAAAGCACACCATTCACATACTCTAAGAGTTATATACATGTTACTCATTCCTATACTCTTGAAGTCAGGGAAAAACATCATCTCATCTTGACATCTTGAGGTAAAGCACCTTATGTTTCTGTGTCCAACCAGAAAATTAGCATTTTCTGAGCACCAACATGCAAGGCTCAAAACCATTCTCCACCATGCACAAAACAAAGTCTACTTCCAATCCAAAGGGATGCATGTCTTTTTTTTTTTTTATGTAATTTTTAGGTTACACTAAAATTTTAAATCACACTTTAAAAGAGTTCCAAAATAATTTTTAAATATACAGATAACTTTCCCACCTACAGAATTTAAAGTAGCATTGCCCCCACTTCACATTATCATGCTTTAAAACCACTCCAACTCCCCCTGGCTACTCTCTACAACACTACTATTTTGTCCAAGAAAAAAAGCCAGAGGTTCCCCATGAACACAGATTTCTAATAAGAAAAACTGAAAAATTAAGCTGTTGGAGGGGAAAGGGTGAGAGGGAGGTTCAAGAGGGAGGGGATATTTGTATACATATAGCTGATTCACTTTGTTATACAGTAGAAACTAACAACATTATAATTACACTCCAATAAAAATTAAAAACAAACAAGAAATAAATTAAGCTGTTTTGTGTAGATGATATCTTTATTTTCAGAGCTCCTATTGTGAATTAGAATAACACTCTGTCACTAGTGAGAAACTGAGTAAGGCAGTTGAATAGATTCAGTTCAGTTCAGTCGCTGTTGTGTGCGACCCCATGAACCGCAGCACGCCAGGCCTCCCTGTCCATCACCAACTCCTAGAGTCCACCCAAACCCATATCCATCAAGTCGGTGATGCCATCCAACCATCTCATCCTCTGTCATCCCCTTCTCCTCCTGCCTTCAATCTTTCCCAGCATCAGGGTCTTTTCCAATGAGTCAGCTCTTCGCATCAGGTGGCCAAAGTATTGGAGTTTCAGCTTCAACATCAGTCCTTCCAATGAACACCCAGGACTGATCTCCTTTAGGATGGACTGGTTGGATCTCCTTGCAGTCCAAGGGACTCTCAAGAGTCTTCTCCAACACCACAGTTCAAAAGCATCAATTCTTCTGCACTCAGCTTTCTTTATAGTCCAACTCTCACATCCATACATGCCCATTGGAAAAACCCATAGTCTTGACTAGATGGACCTTTGTTGGCAAAGTAATGTTTCTGCTTTTTAATATGCTGCCTGAAGTTCTATTAAGGCTCTTAATTTATGTATTCAGTCAACAGATACTGAATTTCTAGCATATGCAGTTCAAGATAAGACCTTTTTCACCAGGAGACAAAGAGGGAGAAGTTACAAATGCCATTAAAAGAAATATAAGTAAACTAATGAAATTTCAGAGGGTAGGTAGAAACAGAAAATAATTTATGAAAAGCATTATATTTTTAATTGATCCCCAGAGAAGAATGGATAGGCTCTAAGATATGAAATGGGTAGAGAGAAAGTGAGGTAGGAGGAAGGATCTGTGATTCTATACCACATAAGAGATGTATTGCTATTGTGTTGCCACTATTAATAATACTTTTATTATTTAAAGTGGTTACTAATATGATTGATATATTTCATAAACTATATTTGATAACTTTACTATGTTGATATGTTTATTATTAAATATTAATATTTTAACACATTTCATACATATGGTAATATTTTAACATATTTTAAAGCATTTAATATATTATTTACTAATGACTACTGACATAATTATTAAATGATAATAATTAATATATTTAGTGATAGTACCTATTAAAATAACTCCCATTTACAAAGCATTTTTCTTTATGACATGTACTATTCTAAGCTGTAGGGTTATTCAGTCAACTCTCACCACCCTCATGTGAAGTAAATACAATTAGTATTCTCATTTCACAAATAAAAAGGTAAGAAAGATTAACTAACTTGCCCAAAATCACTACAAGAAAGTGGAAGAGCTAGATTTTAACAATGCAGTCTGACTCCACAGTCCATGCTTAATTAATGACTGTGTTCTGCTACTGCAAGATGAAAGACCACAGGATCAAGTGATATAATATGTCACAGGTGCAGAATATCGTACCATTATATTATCTTTTCAGACATATAATAATGAAAATGCTGAAAACCAGAGATAAACTTTTTAAATCAACAGATACCACCACTGAAATGACTCCCAAATGAATTATCAAACAAAGAAGAAAAAAGAAAATGATGGCAGCTACCATAACCATGCCACATGAAGTAATGACAAACAAACTAGAAACAAATGGGATGACAGACATTCTCACGAAAGAAACAGAAGCTGTGCAATAAGAAAATTCTACAGCTGAAAAATACAGGAACAGAAATTTTAAAATTCATCAGAAAGATTCAGAAGTAGAATGGAGATGAAAGAAGACACTGTCAGTGAACTTGAAAACAGATCAGTAAAAATTATCCAGTCTGACCAATAGGGGAAAAGTATAAAAATAAAGCCTCAGAGACCACTGGAACAATATCAAAAGGTCTTATCACATTGGAATCCCAGAAGGAAAGGAAAAATAGAATGCTATAAAAAATATTTAAATAAGGACTAAAAAAGCCCCAAATTTGATGAAAGGCTTAAATTTACAGATCCAGGAACCTCAGTGAACCAAAAAGGATAAACTTAAAGAAGATCACATTCAGATATATCATAATGAAAATGCTGAACACCAGAGATAAATCTTTTTTAATCTTGAAAGTAGCCAGGGGAAATCACATTACACAGTGGAGGCTGGAGAAAAGTGAAGTGGGATTCTCATCATTGCAGAAACTATAGAGTCCATACTTATATAACTGAATCATTTTGCTGTATATTTGAAACTAACTTCAATTTTAAAAATAGAGGGACAAAAACAAAATACAGAGTCCAGAAAACAGTGGAATTATATTTTTTGAAATATATCTTTTATTCAAATTATTTTTCAATCTCCTTTTATTCAAACTAAAGTGCTTTTATTTATGTTTTCTATAAATTGCATTCTAGGATATTAAAGAGCTTTACAGAATCCTTATGATAAGGCTGAGAATCACAGGTTTAGACGGAAGTGGATATGTATGGTTTGGCTCCTTCTGGGCCCTCTTTTCAGCTAAGAGGATACTTCAAGGTTCATTTTCTATTAGCTCTGTCTGTGTTTGGTAGATATATTTAATTCTGGAGCAGAACTAAGGTCATACACAAAAGCCATGACTCCAATCCAGATCTTTCTCTCAAGCTCCTGTATACACCTTTCAACTGCTTTGGTACCTGCCTGCTGAAATTTAGGCCATTTCAATCATTTCCTGTCTTCCCCTAGTTGAGAGCACTGAAAGCATCTGTGGAATCTGCTACATCACCACTCATCATAGAATCTATGCTCCAGATTCACCATCCTGCCCCAGCTGAAGCAAAGTCAGCAACCTTCCCCCAACCCCCTTCTGGGCACCTTAGCCAAGGCCCACTGGAAAGCCAGCATCTCCTTCCTCCTAACCCCAGCTGCCCACTTCCAGAGCCATGACCATAGCCATTGAGCTCGCCACTGCTCTCACCTGGGCAGCACTTGGCCTGGCCAGGACTGATACACTCCTTTATAAGCACACACAGTGGGGGCCTCTAGCCACATTTCCTGCACCTGAATGACATTTTTTAAGTGTTGAAAGAAAAGAACTGTCAACTTAATTCTCTATCAAAAATATCCATCAGCCAGGCTGGCATTTATGACAAACCTACAGCCAATATAACACCACTGAAAAGCTACAAACATCCCCACTAAATTCTGGAGCAATACAAGGATTCCCACTCTCACCACTTCTATTCAACATAGTATTGGAAGTCCTAGCCACAGCAACCAGACAAGAAAATCAAGTAAAAAATATCCAAATTGGAAGAGAGGAGATTAAATTGTCTTTATATGCAGATGACATGATACTATATATATTGTTGCTGTTGTTCTTCAAAGTCGTGTTGGACTTTTGTGACCCCATGGACTGTAGCCCACCAGGCTCCTCTGTCCATGGGGTTTTCCAGGCAAGAATACTGGAGTTGGTTGCCATTTCCTTCTCCAGGAGATCTTCCCAACTCAGGAATCAAATCAGTGTCTCCTGCATTAGCAGGCAAATTCTTTACCACTGAGCCACCAGGGAAACCCCAATACTATACATAGGAAACCCTAAAGACTCTACACAAAAGCTATTATTAGAATTGATAAATTCTGCAAGGTATCAGGATACAAAATTCACATACAGAAATCTGTTGCATTTCTTTATGCTAGCAATGAAATATCAAAAAGACAAAGTAAAAAAAAAGTCCTGTTTAAAATCACATTTTAAAAAAATACCTTGGTTAACTTAATAAAAGTAACCAAGGAGGTGAAAGACTTAAGCACTTAAAACTATAAAACGCTGATAAATGAAACTGAAGATGATTCAAAGAAATGGAAAGATATCTATGCTCTTAAGATTGGAAGAATGAGTACTGTCAAAATGGCCATGCTACCCAAAGCAATCTATGGATTTAATGCAATCCTTATATTCCCTTTGGCTCAGCTGATAAAGAATCCACCTGCAATGTGGGAGACCTGGGTTTGATCCCTGGGTTGGTAAGATCCATGGAGAAACGAAAGGCTACCCACTCCAGTGTTCTGGCCTGGAGAATTCATGAACTATACAGTCCATGGGGTCTCAAAGAGTCAGACACGACTGAGTGACTTTCACTTTCACTATCAAATTATGATATTTCTCACAGAAGTGGAACAAATAATCCTAAAGTTTATATAGAACCACAAAAGTCCCAGAATAGCCAAAACAATCCTGAAGAAAAAGAGCAAAGCTGGAGGCATAACTCTTCCAGACTTCAAACAATACTACAAGGCTACAGTAGTATCAAAAGAGCATGGTATTGGCACAAAAACCAACATAGGGATCAATAGAACAGAATAGGGAGCCCAGGAATAAACCCACATACCTACAGCCAATTAATCTTCAAAGTAAGCACATACAGTGGAGAAAAGGCAGTCTCTTCAGCAACTGGTGGTAGAAAGTTAGACAGCTGCATGTAAATTAATGACCTTAGAACACACCCTTATACTTTCAGTTCAGTTCAGTTCAGTCGCTCAGTCGTGTCCAACTCTTTGCGACCCCATGAATCACAGCACGCCAGGCCTCCCTGTCCATCACCAACTCCCGGAGTTCACTCAAACTCATGCCCATCGAGTTGGTGATGCCATCCAGCCATCTCATTCTCTGTCATCCCCTTCTCCTCCTGCCCCCAATCACAAATAAACTCAAAATGTCTAGAGACTTAAATATAAGACATGACACCATAAAATTCCTAGAAAAGAACACAGGCAAAACACTCTCTGACATAAATCATATCAATGTTTTCTTAAATCAGTCTCCCAAAGTAAAACAAATAAAAGCAAAAATAAACAAATGGAACCTAATATTTTTATTAGCTTTTCCACAGCAAAGGTAACCATAGACAAAATGAAAAGACAGACTATAGCCTGGGAGAAAATATGATGCCACCTATAAGACCATAATTTCTAAAATATACAAACAGCTCAGACAACTCTGCATGGAACAAAAACAAACAAACAACCCAATCAAAAAATGGGCAAAAGACCAAAATAGATATTTCTGCAAAGATGACATATAGACAACCAACAGGCACATGAAAAGATACTCAACATCACTAATTATTAGAGAAATGTAAATCAAAACAGAAATGAAGTATCACCTCACACCAGTCAAAATGGCCTTCATTAAAAAGTCTACAAATAACAAATGCTGGAGAAGAAAAGGGAACCTCCTGCACGGTTGGTGGGAATATAAATTGGTACGTACAACCACTATGGAGAACTTTATGGAGGTTCCTTTAAAAAACTTGAGTTACCAATATCGAGCAATCCCACTCCTAGGCATATATCCAGATAAAACTATAATTCAAAAAAATACACGCATGCCAATGTTCACAGCAGCACTAGACAGGGAGGCCTGGCATGCTGTGATTCATGGGGTCGCAAAGAGTCAGACATGACTGAGCGACTGAACTGAACTGAACTGAAGACATGGGAGCAACAGGTAAGTGGATAAAGATGTGGTATATATATTACTCAGCCATAAAAAAGAACAAAATATTGCCATGGATGGACCCAGAGATTACCATACTAAGTGAAGTAAGTCAGATAGAGAAAGACAAATATTACATGATATTGCTTATATCTGGAATTTTAAAAATTATATAAATGAACTTATTTACAAAGCAGAAACAGACTCAGACACAGAAAACAATAATGTTTAGCAAAGAGGAAAGGGGGATGGGACAGATAAATTAGGAGTTTGGGAACAACAGATATACGCTACTATATACAAAATATATAAACAAGACTACTGTATAACACAGGAAACTATATTCAACATCTTGTAATAGCCTATAATGGAAAAGAATCTGAAAAAGAATAAATATATATATATTTATACACATATATATCTATATTCTAAATCACTTTGTTGAAAACAACACAGTATTGTAAATCAACTATTCTTCAATTATTAAATTTTTTAAAAAAAAAGAAATCCATCAGAGTGAAGATGAAATAAAGATATTTTTAGATAAAGAAGGAAATCTAAGAAAATCTGTCACTAGCACACATACTGGAGAAGGCAATGGCAAGCCACTCCAGTACTCTTGCCTAGAAAATCCCATGGATGGAGGAGCCTAGTAGGCTGCAGTCCGTGGGGTTACTAAGGGTCAGACACGACTGAGCGACTTCACTTTCACTTTTCACTTTCACACATTGGAGAAGGAAATGGCAACCCACTCCAGTGTTCTTGCCTGGAGAATCCCAGGGACGGGGGAGCCTGGTGGGCTTCCGTCTGTGGGGTCACACAGAGTCGGACACGACTGAAGTGACTTAGCAGCAGCAGCAGCAGCACATATACTTGCAAAGAAATGCTAAAGAAAAATCTTCAGTTAGAATGGAGGCAGTAACAGAAGGAAACTTGGAAGATCAGGAATAAAGAAAGAGCAACAGAAATTGTAACTATTTGAGTAAGTAAAATAGACTGGTTTGCCTCTGAAGTTTTTTGGTGTAATATGATTGCTGAAAGAAAAAATTATAACACTGATGGAATTTCAATGTAGGTAGATGTAATTCATATGACAACTACATCAAAATGGGTAAAGGGAAAGGGACCTGGAGTCGCTTAATTTTATCTGAAATGGTAAAATATTAATTCTAGATACATTGTGCAAAGTTCGATATGCATATTTTAATCCCTCAAGCAACCACTAAGAGAAACATTGTACAAAGAGACATATTGAAAAGCACTACAGATAAATGGAGAATTCTAAGTATTCAAATAAATCAACAGAAGACAAGAAGCCAAAAACAAAGATATGAAAAACAAAAGGGATGAAAAGAAAACTAATACAATAATAAGCCTAAATCCAACCATATCCAAATACACTAAATGTCAATGTTCTAAACATATCAGTTAAAGGACAGAGATTGTCAGATTGGTTACTTTTAAAGATTAAACTACATTCTATTTTTTAAAAATCCATCTGAACCTAATGATAAAAAAACAAGTTGAAAAATAATAAGATAGAACAGGATATGCCATGCAAATACTAATTTTTTAAAAAACTGACATAAATATATTAATATAAGACAAAGCATATATTAGAACAAGGAAAATTACCAGAGACAAAGAAGAAATTTATATACTGATAAAAGAGCCAATCCACCAAGAAGACCCAACAATTCTGAATATGCAGGCCCCTACCAGTGCAATGATAACCCCTCTTTCATTCCTGACACTGGTAATTTATGTATTCTCTTTTCTTGATCAGCCTGGCTAGAGTCTTAACCATGTTTTAATTTTTTTTTTAAGAAACAGCTTTGGTTTCATTGATTTCCTCTTTCGTTTTTCTATTCTCAATTTAATTGATTTTTTCTCTTATCTCTGCTTCCTTCTTTCTGCTTTCTTTGGGTTTAGTTTGCTATTTTTTTCCTAACTTCTTAAGTAGATGCTTGTATCATTAATCTGACACTTTTCTTCTTTTCAAATGTATATATTTAATACCATAAATTTCCCTCTAAGCATGCTGTAGTTATACTCAGAAGTTTATTGACATGTCGCTTTTTCCTAATTCATTCAGTTTAAAATATTTTCTAATTCCTCTTGAGACTTCTCTTTGACCCATGGATTACTAAGTGGTGTGCTATTTCATTTCCAAATAGTCACAAATTTTTTCAGTGTCCTTCTTTCATTGTCTTCTGGTTTAATTTTATTACAGTCACAAACAGAATTTGAATAAGTTCAGTTCTTTGAAATTTAAGAATGTGGTCTATCTCGGTAAATATTTAATAGACAGTTGAAAAGAGTGTGTATTCCACTGTTGCTGGGTAATGTTCTATAAAGGTCAGTTAGGTCAGATTGGTTGGTAGTATTCAAACTTCGCTGCTTTTCTGTCTGCTTATTCTATAGATTACTGAAGTTTGCAACTATAATTGTGGATGTGTCTATGTGACCATCTTAGTCAGTCTGGGCTGCCATAACAAATACACCATAATTTCGTGGTTTCAACACCACCAAAAGACTACTTCATAAAAGCAAAAGTATCATAAATTGGACTTCATCAAAATTAAAACATGTTGTTCTATGAAGGAAATCATAAAGAGAAAGCAAGCTATAGACTAGAAAATTTTTTTGTAAATCACATATCTACAAAAGATTTGTCTCTAGAATATACAAAGAACTCACAAAACTCAGCAATAAGAAAACAATTGACCTAAATTTTTAGGTTAATGGGGAAACAAAGGAAACAGACTTTATTTTCTTGGGCTCCAAAATCACTACAGATGGTGACTGCAGCCATAAAATTAAAAGACATTTGCTCCTTGGAAGAAAAGCTATGAAAAACCTAGATAGTGTATTAAAAAGCAGAGACACCATTTTGCTGACAAAGGTCCATATAGTCAAAGTTATGGTTTCTCCAGTAGCCATCTATGGATGTGAGAGTTGGACCATAAAGAAGGCTGAATACTGAAGAATTTATGCTTTTGAACTGTAGTGATGAAGACTCTTAAATGTTCCTTGGACCAAAGGAGATCAAACCAGTCAATCCTAAAGGAAATCAACCGTGAATATTCTTTGGAAGGACTGATGCTGAAGCTGAAGCTCCAATACTCTGGCCACCTGATGTGAAAAGTCAACTCATTAGAAAAGACCCTAATGTGGGGAAAGACTAAAGACAGAAGGAGAAGGGGATGACAGAGGACAAGATGGTTGGATGGCATCACCAACCCAACGGACATGATTTTCAGCAAGCTCAGTGGCTCAGCTGGTAAAGAATCTGCCTGCAATGTGAGAGACATGTGTTTGATCCCTGGGTTGGGAAGATCCCCTGGAGAAGGGAAAGGCTACCCACTTCAGTATTCTTGCCTGGAGAATTCCATGGACTGTATAGTCCATGCAGTCACAAAGAGTTGGACACAACTGAGTGACTTTCACTTTCATTTTTAGGGCTGCCCTGGTAGCTCAGCTGGTAAAGAATCCGCTGCAATGCAGGAGACCCCCGTTCGATTCCTGGGTCAGAAAGACCTGCTGGAGAAGGGATAGGCCTACCCACTCCAGTATTCTGGGACTCCCCTGGTGGCTCAGCTGGTAAAGAATCCGCCTGCAATGTGGGAGATCTGAGTTCGATCCCTGGGTTGGGAAGATCCCCTGGAGAAGGGAAAGTCTACCCACTCCAGTATTTAGGCCTGGAGAATTCACGGACTAACATTCATGGGATATACAGTCCATGAGATAGCAAAGAGTTGTACACAACTGAGTGACTTTCATTCACTCACTCAGGAAGATGGTGAAGGACAGGGAAGCCTGGCATGCTGCAGTCCATGGGGTCACAAAAAGTTGGACACAACTGAGTGACTGAACAACAACAAAAAAATTTTTAACATGAACAGATACTTCAGAAAAGAAAATATAAATGTCAAACACATGAAATGATGGTCAGTATCATTAAACATTATGAAATTGTCTATAAAAACCATAATGAGACACCACTGGGGCTTTCCTGGTGGCTCAGTGGTAAAGAATCTGCCTGCCAAGGCAGGAGCCTCAGGAGATGGAGGTTTGATACCTGGGTGGGGAAGATCCCCTGGAGGAGGGTATGACAACCCACTCCAGTATTCCTGCCTGGAGAATTCCTTGGACAGGAGCCTGGAAGGCTATAGTCCATTGTGCTGCAAAGAGTCAGATACAAATGAAGCGACTTAGCACACATGCAGCACACCCCAGCCTCAGGGTCAGTTGCACTGTGTGTTGTGACTGCATTGCAGTTCATCATCTTCCAACTTCACTCAATTCCACTTTCACAGGTGTGTCTCCTGAGAGCACCCCACAAGAAACCTCCGCATATAGATATATCTCAGAGACTCAGAGCCTGTTTCCTGGGGAACACAACGAGTGATACAGTAAAAATCAAATTCACCTACAGAGAGGGAGAGAAGAGAATGGGATTTGGAGCAGTAAGTTAATAGGATTAAACTGGATAAATATTTTACCGTTTTCTTTTTTGCATATTGAAATCTTTTACAGTTTTTATCAATATATGTATGTCTTCAACAGTGTGAGATATATCATGGTAATTCAAGCCAAACGTCTCTGCCTGTTACATAGAAATTTCTAGAAAATTTGTAATATGTAGTGTAGGTGATAATCTGGCCCAGCCTTCAAATATTAAAATGTCAAGTGAAATAGTTTACAGGTACTTAGCTAACTTTTCTTAAAAGTCACTTGTAAAAATATTTTTTTTAAATACCACTTAATTCTTCAATAAAAACTAACAGAATAAAAAGGAATATTTCTATTTTCATAATACCAAGATGATAAAGCTTCTTGTCATTGTTTTTTTATAGTAATTTAAAAGAATAATAGTATCACAAAGAAGCTTATATTGCATTTTCAATGTATTATCTCATTTACCAATAAAATGTCTTTAGTTATAAATCCCCAAGTTACATGGCCACAACATGAAAATGAGTCTTAATTTTACTCTTTTGATTAATTCACATATTAGCACTTGGGCCCATTCAAATTACAGGATGGCAAGTCAAGAAACTGGTAGGGGAAACTGCTATCTTATCACTTCACAGAATTGAAGAAACTGTGGGCCACGTGAATCATCAGGGGACAAATTCACCCTCTGCCTCCTCACTCTACTCACAGATTCTAAAAGTAGCTGAGGACACTTGAAAGAGCCGGCTTAGTGAGAAAATTCTTCTTCTCTTTCTGATGTGTGCTCACACACACACACACGTGTTGCTTCAAGTTCATGAGCCTGCAGCAGAGTGAATCTGGAGAAGGGAGATGATCCCTAAAAGGCTATATATAAAAGTTGTCCAAAAAAAAAAAAAAAACTGCCTACAAGGAATGAACTTCCAGGAGTGCAGATACATAGAGTGAAGGACAGATTAACCAAAATTCTATGTTTGCAGAATAGATTAAACATCAAAAAAGAAAAGAGACCAAAAAAAAAAAATCTTCTTACAGTGAAACTTTTTGTTTAGTTCTTATTTTTAATGCTTTCCCACAGAGAATAGAATATGAAACCAAGGAGCCCAATCTTATCTCAGAGAGAGAACATTAAAGGGCATAATAAAGAGAACTGAAGAGTTATTCAGCGGACAAAAGATTGAAGAGCTTTGGTGGTATTTCTTTTTTCCTGTAGGATGATTTAAACTATAGGAGCCTGAGGGAAAAAGTAAAAAGTCTTGGATAAAGGTGAAGACTGGTAAGAAAGATGGACTAGAAAAGGGGAATGGCTCTGCAGTGGCAGCCAGAGGCCTTTCAAGGGTTGCCATCTGCTGCCTAGGATTGAAGCTATTTCAGTGATTGTTCCTAAGCCTATGTTCAAAAAACAAGGCAATGTCACCAGATGAAATTCAGATTAACCCAGGAAACCAGAACATTTGGGTCTGTCAGCAGTGGCAAGTGACCATAATGTAAAACACATGTGTCATACTAAGGAAACAAATTTCAAGTCTCTTGCCTTTGAAGATTTTCTTATTCTGTGTAGGATAAAAGATATCTATACAAGGTAACATACGATTTTTTAAAAACCATAAATTTATGTCTACAGTTAACTACTGTTGTGAAAGTAGTTAAGTTCTTGAAGGGGATAGAAAAAAGTAAGGAAAGAGTAAATCTGACTAGAATCAGGTAAAGAACAATGGGTAAATAGTTTCAGAAAAGGTAAGTTTTACCCATTTATCTTGTAAACAGTAAATGTCATGGTTCCGTGGAGAAGAATAAGAGAAAGTTGTAACAGACAAAAAATACTGTCACCTTCTAGAGTTCCAAGGCAGACATGAGAAGAGTATGCTTGAGACTAGCCTTGCTTAAGCACTTGTTAAGATGCATCCAAAAAAAGTGCAGTTTCAAAATGAGGCAGCTGGAGGTTTAGCACATATAGTCAGTTTTCATTTGGTGAATAAATAAAAGAATTGTAAAGGGTCATGATTGGAGCTTTAGATACAATTGAGAATGGGTCAAAACTGTCAAAAACTATGAAGAATTTGAGATTACTTGCAAGCTGAAAAGTTAGCCTGCATCAGAGACAAAGGTCCTAATGGCCCGTAGTACAGCTAGCCACACAAACATTATTTTTTGCTTTAGTTACGTGCCAAAGAAGTGCCATGGGAGTGATACAGAAGGGCTAGGTGGATTCTGCACACACAATAAGTTTTCATCACAGTTGAGGGATCCTGAATTTATGGAACCCAAATCTTTTATAATGGGCACTAAGCAAACCTGTCCAATCTTTGCTCCAGTGGAAGAGAACATTTTTATGATGCTTGACGGTGAGCAAACCTGTTTCCTTGAAAAGATCATCCAGAACGAAAAGGCAGGCAGTGTTTCTGCTCAAAAGATATTTAAAAAATACAAGAGACTTATGGGGAATTATCTCCGTACAAGTAGAGGATAGAATGACCCACAGAATGAGTTCACAGAAAAACAAGAATTTAGAGATGGAGGAATATAGCAGTAAACATAGTAAATGAAGAGAAAAGAACGTAGCTTCTCTGCAGAAGAATCAGCAAAAATATAATCAAAGGGTTTCAATCTTTGGAAAAGACGTTGAAAGCAAAGACATAGGAGATAAGGAATCAGCCAAAACTAGTCTGAATTAGTTATCTATTGCTGCATAATAAATTACCCCCAAAACTTAGTGGTTTACACCAATAAACATCTATTATATCATATACTTTCATAGGTCAGGAATTCAGGGACAACTTAGTTGGGTGGTTCTGGTTCAGAATCTCTCAGGAGGTTGCAGTCTAGATGTTGGCTGGGGCTACAGTCACCTGAAGGCCTGACTGAGGCTGGAAGATTTGCTTCCAAATTTGGTCATTCATCCACACACCCAGAAAGTTAGTGCTGGGTGTTGTCAACAGCCTCAGTTCCTCACCGCACAGATATCTCCGTGGGCCATGTGAATGTCCTCACAGAATGCAAGCCAGCTTCCCCAAGAGTGAGTGATCCAAGAGAGAGCGAGGAAGAAGCCACAGTGCCTTTTATGATCTAGTCTCGGAAGACACACACTGTCACTCCTGCCATATTCTATTCATTAAAAGCAAGTTACTAAGTCCAGCTTACACTCAAGACAAGGAAAATAAGGCTCCACATCTTAAAGGGTATAATATCAAAGACCTTGCAGATATGTTTTAAAACCACCACACATTCCAAGTTTATGTACTTGGCATGGTAATGGAACGTATTATTATAAAGCAACAAATTCACTATTGGTGAGACTGTAAATGAAACAAGAGACAGGACCTAGGGTAGGGCGCAAGAAGATGAGCTTCTTTAGATAGTCTTGAGATATACTCAAGTTGCACAATTTCAAATTGGTTTTTTAAAAAAACAAATTTTTAAAATTAAAATTTATATTTTTTGCTATTTCTTTCTCCTTATCGTATCACTAGTGTAGTTCTTTCTACAGAGATAATCACAGAACTTTTGGGTTTATTTTGATTTGACTCTAATGCAAGTTGATGCTCCCATAGCAATTTTTAAAAAGCAAGTGCTATTGTCAAGGCAGAGGGGGAAAAATTGATCCAGATGCTGAGGAGAAAATTGTGTTGCTCTCTAACAGAAATCTATTATACTGAGGTTACAGTCAGTTCCTTTCAGAGTCACAGGGTTCTTGTGGCCAGTTGAAGAGCCAAAACCCTCTAATCTATGGCAGAACTCAATTTTCTTCATACTTCTTGGCTTGCTGTGTAATAGTGTCATGATGATTAGATCTGTATTTATGCAGATTACTCAAGCAAGACGTAAGATGAGTGAAATTATAGTCAAGAATACCAGGTGGGATTCTATTACATATCCCAGGTAAGAAATAATGCAGACAGTCATACTGAATAAATAAAAAGGGGGATATATCAAGACAGATATCTAGGATATGATACCAGAGGCAGAATATGAGAGAAAGGGAAGAGTGGAGAAAAACTCAGACATGTCTGGTTAGGATGACCAATGAATACCTGATTGCCCAGGGCTTTCAAAGTTTCAGTGCTGAAGGTTTCATATTCTGGGAAACCCCTCAGTCCCAGACAAGTTGGTACATTTGAACACCTTAAGATAGGAATAGCATTCACTTATAAAGGATACAGGAGAAGGAATATTTCTTCCGTGAAAAATACACTCTGTGTGAACATGTTGAATTTAAGATAACAACAGAATATATAAAGAGAAACAAACTAAAAATGCATTTTCAGAGCCCTAAGGGAAGGCTGGGTCTGGATGTGGAGAATCGTCAGTCATCATATGAGCATCAGTGTCATGCAAGAGGATGAGAATGTCTCAGGAAGGCTACAGAGTTAAAAAATGGGGAACGGGGATTAAGACTAGTATTCAGTTTTGGAAAAAAGTGGTGGATGTGAATGCTAGTGGAAGAAGAAAACTTATCAAAAGAGACTGAGAGGAAGGTGGGGAGAGAAAAGGTAGTGATTATCCCAGAAAACAAGGAAAAAGAGAATGTTTAGATCTGAAGGACAAAAATGTTAAATGCCAAAGAAATAAGTCCACAGAACCTGGGAATTAGGTCTATTTCTTGTGGTGATGGAAAGGGGTGATATCAGGAGTCACCTCTAGGACTTAAGGAAAAACCTTGGGGCCCAACCAGTAGTTAAAAAGCCACACCCAATACATACAGGCCCACCTATGCCCCAAGAGCATGCAACATCACTTCCATGTTATTCTCTATTCCCAGGCCTTGAGAAACTATTCAACATTTACTGACAGTTTTATTTTTAAAACAATGAAATTTATTGAAAAATTTATTGAATTAATTTATTGAAAAATTAGCATGTGCCAGGCACCATATATGCTTTATCTCATTTAATCCGTACAATAACCTAACAAGGAACTATTATGAATATACTTCATTTTGCTCCTCTTCAATTTCTCTCCATGTGGAAAAATCCGTAATGGCAAAAGCTGAAGAATTTTCTATAACATGCCACATTCCAATAACATCGCCCTAGTATTTTAGAGTGTTCAGTATCTCTGGAAGGTGAATCTGCTTTGAGTCCCAAGGATCAAATGAAATATTTTTTCTAATTTATAAAGATATCTTTGAATTCTATTATAATCTTCTAAGGTACAATAACCTCCCTGACCTCATGGTAGCTAACAGGTTAACGGAGGCCTAGTTTCAATTCTTTCTATAAAAGTGCTAAATAGCAATTCCATGGCAGTCCAGTGGTTAAAACTCCACGCTTCCAAAGCAAGGGGCAAGAGGTTGATCTCTGGTCAGAGAACTAAGCCCCTGGAGAAGGGAAAAGCTACCTACTCCAGTATTCTGGCCTGGAGAATTCCATTGACCATAGTCCATAGGGTAGCAAAGAGTTGGACAGGACTGATTGACTTTCACTTTCACTTTCTTTGGAAGAACTAAGATTCCAAGATTTGATCTCTGCTTGGGGAACTAAGATCCCACATGCCACACGGTATGGTTTTTAAAAAAAAAAAAAGCCTAAATAAGCATTCAGATATCCATGTGCTTAGTCGCTCAGTCATGTCCGACTCTTCGTGACCCCATGGACTATAGCCCGCCAGGCTCCTCTGTCCATAGGGATTCTCCAGGCAAGAAGGAGTGGGTTGTCATGCCTTCCTCCAAGGGGTCTTCCCAACCCAGGGATTGAACCCAGGTCTCCCACATTGCAGGCGGATTCTTTACCATCTGAGGCACCAGGGAAGCCCAACTATCCATTAGTTCTGCAATATTATACTCACAATCTCCACAACTGAATAATTTACTAATTGTTTTATCTTGGTCACTTCTGTTTACCTATAAGACGGTAACCTTCTGGATGTCAGAAATCAAGCATTGTACTCTTCTCATCCACTAATACATCTAATATATTATTTGGTCCCATATGCCTCCTTTAATATTTGATGGCTGAGTCCTAACACTCAGAAAAAAAATCATGACCAGAACATGCTTGCACCATCTCTATGATAGTCTTCCTGATGTTCCCTGGCAGGAATACCATTATATAACCATGTTAGTCTGAGCTCTTCTCACCAAATCATTTCATTAGACATAGAACTAATTTATACAGTGAATGAAAGTGGAAGAGCACAGAAACAAAAATGTACTATATGTAGTATCACCTGTAAAAGAACAAATTAATAGATACCCATAAGAACTGGCATTATCTCAGAAGCCTTCTTGTGAAAGATTAATATAAACCTTAACTGTTACAGTCACACGAGCTTCTGTATACATTTTCCCTGTGATACTGGTAGTAGCAATAATATCGTATTTCCAATTCACCAAAAGTTAAAACTCTCAGAGATGGAACATATATAAGCAACTAATGAAACAGACTCCATTTTCCCCTCTCTGCATTACTCAAATTGAAAAAACTCCAGAGTTATCAATTCTTCTGTAAGACATGCAGGCCTAGGCTTGTATAACTACAACTTCTGCTAACTGGTCACAGGCTAGTATTTTCACACCTTTTTTGTACTAAATGGTTAGAACTGATACAGAAGCTGTCACCAAGACATCATCATTTAAAAATCTTAATAATACACGCAGCATTAATATTGAGGAATTTTTTAAAGTTTAATTTTTTTGCATTTCAGTAAACTCTTGTAAATACCACCCATTTGCCTTCTGTACAATTACAACACATAAATGCCTGCTAAGATAAGCTGAAAATTTTTGTATTCAATTCGCCACATATAAACAGTACATTTCTAGGCTAGACAACTCTTTGGATAATTACCTGAATTTTCTGTAAGTGCTTTAGATTGATCATCTAACTTGATAAAAATCTGTTTGCTAAAAAAAAAAAAGAAAATAAATAAGGGCAGGGTGGAGGACAGCGGGGGAGGGAGAGCATAAAACACCAAGCTTTGCTAATAAATAGTTCTCAGAAATATCAGCTCCCAATTTACTACTTGTACACAATGGGCCAGTTGGAACTTGTATGGTGATCCAATTTGCCACAGCTCTTGTTTTTAGTCTTTGTGGAGCTGCTGTGTGAGCACAGTGGGGGCCGCTCCTGCGCATCCCCTGAGTCAATCAGTGGACTTTTGTCTCCTGCTGGTCAAAAATATCAGGTGGCTTTGAGAGTCTAATTATCAATGAAAAATTAAATTCAATACAGAAATGTAGCCACAAGCACTCCTTTCCTCACCCTTTCTGTGCCCTCCCCACCCCAGGCACATGATGGAATATCACGTTATTCCTTACGATTCCAAAAAGATGGCAAGAAAAAAAATAAAAAGGCACAGGCCTGAGGAGGCGGGCAGAAGAATGATTGATTCTTATTTACATGGCTTTCTCCTTTTTTGGTGCAGGACTGTCCTAATTACCATGGACATCCTGGAAATCAGCAAAGGGTAGGGAGTTTCCCCTTAGAATTGTTGGGCCACATTTATCTCAGCATTGCTTCATAAAATTTTCTAGCAATAGTTTCTATCAGATATTAAATAAGCAGAAAAAATGAAAGAGGATATATGTTATTGTCATTAACCTCAATTTACTTGATAATTCAAATATGTCCTTTTCTAATGCAGTGAAGAAGTTCTTATTGTTTAAGTATATTCTATCTCTCCTGAATTTATCCCAGGTAGTTCAAGAAACATAAAATTGAAAATGCTTGTAACTGCCACTTGATTCAGAGTTTCAAAGGTCAAGATAGATACATGTTCCTCACTTCACATTCTAAGTCACAGAATAATAATTTGAACCTACCAATATCCAGGTACAGTACACCTCCAGTTTTCTACTCACGTATATTCTCTCTTTACCCTCTTGTCTTAAAAAAAAAAGTGCCCTAGTGATGAGAGATCAATTAGGTTAAAAAGGAAGAAAAATTCTACCATCTTGATAAATACACCCTTACCAATCTTCCCTTAAGATACTCTTCCAAAAACTGAAATATTAAAGTCAATCAAAGCAAATCTTCTCATGGTGCTCAAACACTCCAAATATAATGTCATTATACATATTAAAAGTTCCCCAGTAAGTATAATGGCTGATTCACAAAATCCACTGAAGTATAACGTCTTCTTTCATCTGAGGAACTATCAAGAGATGATATCAACCTTGGGTTAACTATCTCTAGAGGTTCTTCAAGCAGAAAATATGCTTTTCTCTATGAGTCCAAAGGTATAAAAAGTCTTGAATATATTGTTAGGTAACAGAGTAGACTAGAAATCCCTCCAGCACTTCTAAATTCTTAGGACACCAATTATGGAATTGTTTGAATCTGTTCTAAGGATCACAAAGGCTCAGTATAGTTAAATTTATCCAAGGATACTCTGGGAACTCAACAGTAAATACAATAAAGAAATACCCTCATGATCAGAGGTAGGCAGAGGAAAGGCACAATATTAAAGGTAAGCTTATAGCATGAAAACATGAATTTTCATTTTTAATGTTTTAAATAAAACTTTTCATCCCTGCAAATAGATGCTCTTTGACAACTCTAACACTACTTTGAAAAGAAAGACACTTACTATACACTGAGAAATACAAATCTTATTTTAAATTATCATATATTATATAACTAAACTTCCCTGATGACTCAGCTGGTAAAGAGTCTGCCTGCAATGTGGGAGACCCAGGTTCGATCCGTGGGTGGGGAAGATCCTCTGGAGAAGGAAATGGCAACCCACTCTAGTATTCTTGCCTGCAGAATTCCATGGACAGAGCAGCCTGGTAGGCTGCAGTCCATGGGATCACAAAGAATCAGACACGACTGAGTGACTAACACTTATCATATAACTGAAGAACAGACTTTGAACATGGCACTATTCATAGAGAAGAGGAGTTATCTGACACTCTTTAGCTTTTACATATTTATGTAAATTTTGCTAATTAATCTTAACACCCATACACAATATATATGTGCATAGCAGTACCACATCTGAAATAGTTACAAAACAAGGGTCATTCTTTACAAATGGCCATAAAGTAAAAGCCTAACAATTAAAAATGATAACAGATATAAGCTAGATAAAGATTATCTTTTCACTATATTTCAAACCTATAGCAACCAAGAATATAAAAAACTGTGTTTCTGTACTGATACATCTTTGTTGAAACCAGTTTAATTAAATGGGCAGAAAAAACTTTTACTCCTTTCATTCTTTCTCTTAGGCTTTACTAAATAAAATTATCATTAAAATATGGTTGAATTCACAGAATACAATCTTTTTTCCTCTTAAGAGATTCTATATTACCTACTTGGAGTTTTTTAAAATAAAAGTGTTATTTTATCTAAAACTAAAAATCTACATGATATTGCAAAAATACATATTAGTGTAAACAGTATGGTTCACATTAAGACAAAAGTTTAGCAACATAAAAGAGGATCTCTTTAACTGAGATTTAAGGTAGGGGTAAATTCTTTATGCAAATACACTTCAGGTTTTTTTCCTGATGCACACCCAGAACTTCTAAAACAAAGCTATAATGCCATTTAAAGTTACATCATACATTTTATATTTTACACATTTTAAATTAATGAACTTAATGGGCAATGCATTAGAAAGAAAACAGGCAAATTACAGAATAATTTAACATTGCAAAGAAACAGAGCAACTTGCAGGACATTAAACACTCTATTTTGACGTGGAATGCCTGAAGCTAAAGCAATTAAAGCTGTAAAATATTGCTGGCTGACATGATGTGTATGTAAATTTGTCATTCATTGGCAAAGGTTTGTACCAATCACTGGGGATGTTCACAGTAAAACAATCCATGTACCATAAAATGCTTTTAGAGCAGTCCTCTAAGAGAGTTGTTTTATATCATTTAGGTATCTGAACATTATCCATGATAAACTTTTGGTTTAATAAGAGTCTTCTACGGAAATGACCTTAAAATTAGTTATTGACATATTACTTATATCTGTGCTTATTTCTTAAAGGGAAATAACATTTTTAACATACCCCACAACAAGAAGAGAAAATACAGGTAGAGCTTGGCATTATATTTAATTTGGTTGTTTTTCCCTAGGCCCCCAAAAGAAGACCTACTTTTGAGTATTATATCAAACTCTACCCTCTACAAATAGAGTCTAACAGGGCTATACTGAATTCTAGCCAATGACCTGATTTATCCCAGCTTAGAAATAGTGGTATTCTCCCACAGGAGGAAGGAGGAAAAAAAAAAAAACCCACAGTAATCCCCCAAATTCACTGTTGCTATGGAAGAGACAGGGAGGCCTGCTGAGATTGAAAGTCACAAAATATTTGGGCAGTTGAGAAAATGTAGGCCCAACTTCTATTGCCAAAGCCTGAAGACTCTCTTTGCCAGGACTCCCTGGTCATTTGGCACTGCAGAGAAATGCTGGGCAGAACCCCAGCAGAAGATACAAGGAAACCAGGCACATTTTAATATTCATCTATCAAAGCTCTGCAAATCATCCTTTCAAATTAGATGAACTGACAAGAGCCAAGAGAACATTTTAATAAATACTGAAATGACTTCGTAATAGTCAAAATAGTTGGTGAATGCTAACTCATATTTCTTAGACATTTCACCAATAAGTTTAATTAAACTTTCCCAAAGCCTATGAATGAGAGAATATCTTTATCTCTTTCTACTTTTCTTTTTAAGAAAGAGAGCTGGCTCATAAGATTTCATAGCTCTAATTCCCCTTTCTAAAACTCTATATTCCAGTCCTTCTTGGCTGCTATAAGAAATAAAAGGTTAATCTCCCACCTTATGTTTTGGAGAAAATCATCACAAAGCATAAGCTCCATTTGGTAAATAAGAAGCTGTACAGGAAACTCTGACTTGCCAGACACTGGATATTATACACATGATATTGTGTTATAATCCAAACAGCATCCTTAAATATTATGTCTAAATTAAATGAATTAGAAATTTAAATTTATATATGAAGACATTAGAAAAGAAAAAATCTCTACTCTAGAGTTTAATAATCCTGACAGCCTCCCACATAACTTGCAAGATAAGAATATTAGACTGTGAATCTCACTCCTGGGCATATATCTGGACAAAACTATCATCTGAAAAGATATATTCACTCCAATGTTCATAGCAGCACTATTTACAAGAGCCAAGGCATGGAGGCAACCTAAATATCCATTGACAGATGAATGGATAAAGAAGTTGTGTAACATATATACAATGGAATATTACTCAGTCATAGAAAGGTACGAATTTGAGTCAGTTCTAGCGAGGTGGATGAACCTAGAACCTGTTAGACATAGTGAAGTAAGTCAGAAAGAGAAAAATAAATATCATATATTAACTCATACGTGTGGAATCTAGAAAAATGGTACCGATGAACCTATCTGTAGGGCAAGAACAGAGTCGCAGACATAGAAAACAGACTTGTGGACACAGCAGGAGAAGGTGAGGGTGAATGAATTGAGAGAGTGGCACTGAAACATCTACATTACCATATGTAAAACAGATAGCTAGTGGAAAGCTGCTGTAAAACACAGGGAGTTCAACCTGGTGCTCCGTGATAACCTAGAGGGGTGGGCTTGGGTGGGGGCGAGAGGGAGGTTCAGAAAGAGGCACCTTGTGTATCCTTTTGGCTGATTCACACTGTTGTATGGCAGAAACCAACACAACATTGTAAAGTAATTATCCTCCAACTAAAGATAAATAAAAAAAGATCTAGTATATACATACAATGAAATGTTATCAGTCATATAAAAGAAGAAAATAATACCATTTGCAGCAACATGAGTGGACCTAGAGATTATCATACCAAGTGAGGTAAGTCAGAAAAAGACAAATACCATTTGATATCACTTGTATGTGGAATCTAAAATATGACAAAAATGAACTTAATTACAAAAAAAAAAAGACTCACAGACATAGAGGACAGACTTGTGGTTGCCAAGACAAATGCGAGTATAGCAGAGGGATGGATAGGGAGTTTGGGATTAGCAGATGTAAACGAATATACATAGAATGGATAAGCAATAAGGTCCTACTGTATAGCACAGGGAGCTTATTTAATATCCTATAATAAATAATAATGGAAAAGAATATGAAAAAGAATATATATATCTAAATCACTTTACTGTACACCAGAAACTAATATAATATTGTTAATCAACTATACTTCAAAAAAATAAATTTTAGAAACCAAAATGAATATTTTTAAGGAATATTAGCTTGTGGGAATAAATATTTATTGAGCATCTCTGATAGGCATTAGGGAAAATTTTTTAATGAATAATATATGTCTTCAAAACGCTTGTAGTCTAAGGAGAAAAGTAAGCAAATAATCAAATATCATACATACAAGGATGGCTAAATACTAAAAAGAGGTATAATGGATAAAAGAAGAAAGTAAGTAGGAGTGGGAAGAAAGAAGAAAAACTTTGAAGAAAATTGAGTAAGGCTTTGACAAACGGAATGGGCAGTGGTAGAATGACTCTCTGAACTGGCTTAAGTGCCACTCCATGTATGCATGCAGTGATCTATCTAGCCATGCACTCTTACTTCCCCCAATCAACAATTTCACGCTGGTTTTAGAAATAAATACCTCTCACAGAGTTATCTAGGATGTACTGGCAAATAAATCCGCTTCATTCTTGGCATTATAACTTAGAAAAGCGATAATCTTGACACTTATATGCCAGCGAGACAATTTCTATGTTGAAAAGGTGATCACACATTTCAATGTCTCATAAACAATAAATATGAGTCATAGCAATGCTGCCCAGTGTGAACAGACTTCAGAGCCCTAAGAACTAAAATAATTTTAAAATTATCTTTGCCTTTGGGCCGTAATAACCATTGGCCTCTTTTTTAATCTAGAAGCTTAAAAAATAATTCTAATGTTCATCTTCCTAACCCTTACTAAAGTAGGATGACATTGAAATAGGGTCTTCTTTGTTATAAACATGTTGTATCTATGAAGTCCAATATTAATCCCATTTGTACCATAAAATGTATGATCCACTTGAGCCTTGCTCTCCTGTGAATTATGAATCATAGTAGTACACTGGGGAGAGTTATCATGTCTCTATGGTTCTTACTTTGTTTCTTCAATTTTTTCTTCAAATATCTTGGTACCAAAAGTATCTAAGAGATTTGAAGTCCCCCAAATGAAATATCTTAACAAATCCTTTACACATACTCTCTACTCTTTCCATAAAATATGTAGCTTAAGAGAACCAGAAGATCACCAAATAAAATAACACTAGTATATTTTTATCCCTTAGAAGGAAAGGCTACTTATTATAATCTTATTCCTTTGGTAAGTAGCTAAAATATCCAATTAATAAGGTTTAACCTATCAGACAGAATTTGTTTTTAGCATAATGAAAATGTGTTGTCATTACATTTGTATTCCCTTGTGTTTTTGAGATATGATTCATTATAACTTATTTTAGCTGTTCTGTTTTCCAATTCTTCATATTTTCACATCTTTTCCAACAAAATAATAATACACAAATAATACCCGACAAGACTTTACACATTTTTCTCTACTGGTATGCTTTTTGTTCAAGCCTCTTAAGTATGGGTGTGGTAAAAATACAAAGAGAGTCTGGATGTGAGCGTTCTCACAGGAAAAAGCATCAGTTTTCTCTCTTCTGCCACACACACTGCAGATTCCAGTTAACAATGCATTAAGCAATACAGAATAGTAATTTTGAACCCAAACAATCATGCCAAATACTTCTGGTGAAAAACAGTTGCTAAATGTAGCTTCATTTTGAAAGTCACTGTTTTCATTAACAGTGTCTTCTAGTTGCCTTGTTTCAATAGTACTACTATTAACCATGAAATTTAACTGCTTCTGTTTACTCTTTGAATTATACCTATTAAATTGCCAACTCAATTTATTTTCCCAGTTGTCATTACCCTGTTAAGAATATTGCTAATAAGCTAAAGGAATCTCTATTCCTTTTCTTAGATTATGTAGCTGACTGAATTTACTCAACAATACAATTTAGAATATAGGATCCAAAGGAAAGTGGAGTCAATTCCTGACATCAGCCTTCGCTTCTATCCCTATTAAAGAGGATCTTTTTTAGAAGAGTTGGAAGAAGAGTGTTCCATGCATTTCTCTACTTACTACAAATAAATGACAAGTTTTAGTGAGTCACATGACTAATTTGGAGCTATGAAAAATGAATGAGTTTAATTAAAAAGTAGGCCGGTAGTACAATTAATTCAAGAATAAACTATGTTATATAACTGACACAATTTTACCACATTCTATTCCTCTCACTAACATCTACAAGATGTTAGCCAAAAACCAACTGAAAATTAAAAAATTTTTAATGTACTATATCATCACCATAGTTAATAATGGTAACAAATATTTACTGTACCCTTAGGTTTCTCAAACTTATTTGCCTGGTACTCAAAATACAATGAAAGAGGAGACATGGTTCCTCCCATCAGAGAATATATATCAAACATCACTTGGATATGCTATCTTTAATTAATCAATGACCTCCACATTCAATCATGTAAACTTTACCTACTTTGACCTAGGGATTGGGGATGAAAAGACATATATAACACACATTGAGAATAATGTTAGATGTTAATTTACCAGACACAATCAAAAAGTATGCACAGATTAATGTTTTTGATAACATTCCAGAATTTAGAAACTAGTACTTGAAAAAAAAAGATGTGATAACTCTTTAATAAGGAAACTTTGTTTCATTTCATAACATTCTGACCAATCCACAAGGAACATTGCTCATCTTGCTAAAGAAAACTACCATTAAGTATTTTCAAACATAACTAATGAGATTAGGAAGTAAACCTCAAGAGTAAAGCTATCAACTGAAAAATTAGCTGAGATAAATGTTTATGAGCGAATTGTGTATTATTAGTGAAGTAGTCAACATTTTACAACATTAGTGTTAAGTTGTAGGGGATTCCTAAAATACTATCACTGTTAACTGTAACAGATGCAACTCAGCTAATTTTTTAAAAACCTGAAATACAAAAAGTAGTAGATCAGATTCCCACCTATGTAACAGATTATTATCCTCTTATGAAAATTCACTTTCATATAGTTAAAGAAGGGCTGATCTGAGTAGTGCGAGCGTCTGTGCTAAGTTGCTTCAGTAGTGTCCAACTCTTTGCAACCCCACTGACAGTAACCTGCCAGGCTTCTCTGTCCACGGGAGTCTCTAGGCAAGAATCTGGAGTGGGCTTCCCTGCCCTCCACCAGGGGATCTTCCTGACCCAGAGATCAGTTCAGTCCAGTTCAATCGCTCAGACATGTCTGACTCTTTGTGACCCCGTGGACTGCAGCACACCAGACCTCCCTATCCATCACCAACTCCCAGAGCTTGCTCAAACTCATGTCCATTGAGACCGTGATGCCAACCAACAATTTCATCCTCTGTTGTCCCCTTCTCCTCCTGCCTTCAATCTTTCCCAGCATCAGGGTCTTTTCAAATGAGTCAGTTCTTTGCATCAGGTGGTCAAAGTATTGGAGTTTCAGCTTTAGCAACAGTTCTTCCAATGAATATTCCTTTAAGATGGGCTGGTTGGATCTCCTTGCTCTCTAAGTGACTCTCAAGAGTCTTCTCCAACACCACAGTTCAAAAGCATCAATTATTCGGTGCTCAGCTTTCTTTATAGTCCAACTCGCACTTCCATACATGACTACTGGAAAAACCATAGCTTTGACCCAGAGATAGAACCCTGCAATGGCAGATGGGTTCTTTATCACTAGCATTACCTGGGAAGCTGAGCTTAGTAGTAGACGTAAGCCAATCACAGCACTTATTCAGTATAGAATAAAGAAGGTCACTAATTACAGTTGCAAAAGTCAAGTTTTCTACAGATATGGCCAAATCACCATGTAAGCAACAAGAATGCATATCTTTCCTAAAACTGACATCACAGACACATGAAGTTAAGATGCCTCACAAATTCAAGTGCTTCACAAATCTGCTCTCCTCACAGTACACTATACCACATGTGCTCTTAGAGTCATCGTGAGAAACTTCAACTTTCATTTCACTACCATCTTAGACTAAGTCACTTTAAGAAGCTCCTAGTAAAAGATAACATTTACCCAAAAAAAGAAAAAAGTGATATCTACTTCTAGATTTCACCTAAATAAATGTCATTCTACTTTTTGACTGATGAGGAATGACATCGTCATAGCCAGAATTCTTTCTGCCTATGCAACAAGTTGAGCCAAAGAAAAGTGAGGAGAAAGGGTCAATAAATTTGGTGCTGAGGAAAAAGATCAAATATTATTTTTCTCAGCCAATTTGTCTAAATTTATGTGTTGCTTTTAAGAACATCATTTGACTCTTAGTACGACTGAGCGACTGAACTGAACTGACTGACTGATACTCCAAACACAGAACAAGATTTTTTCTTAATATCAGGGCCTAACTATACAACAATTTGAAATATGCAAACAAATTTAACTTTATTTTAAAATGCTAAATTTTAAACTTAAAAGTGAAAGTTGCTCAGTCATGTTCAACTCTTTGCAACCCCATGGGCTATAGCCTGCCAGGCTCCTCTGTCCATGGAATTCTCCAGGCAAGAATATTGGAGTGGGTAGACATTCCCTTCTCCAGGGGATCTTCCCAACCCAGGGATCGAACCCAGGTCTCCTGCATTGCAGGTTGATTCTTTACCATCTGAGCCATGGGGTTATCTTAAATTCATATTTATGTGTCTTTTCTAAACACTTATTATTCATATCAAGAGTATCAAACCAATGCATTAAAATGATTATGAATCTTACAGACCATATAAAAAAATCATTCTACAGTGAATAAAATCCCTAATCTCCAAAACTAACTATTTCTCAGTGTTTCTAACACAAGCATCTGGAGCCAGAAAACTGACTATAGAGGGAGAGGTGGGTTTGTTAGTTTTGTTTTTAACCCTTGACTTGTAAAGCCTAAGGTATTATCCTTTCGTGGTGCTGATACTAGGAACTAAAGAAACATTTACATTATGGGTTCTGTGATATAATGAAAGATGTGCACTCTATATTACAAGACAGAAGAACTGTGATTTGATCTTCCCATTAACGAAAACTATGTTAAAGACTGTGCTGCATAATGGGATTTTATTATGCTTTGTTCCATAAAGCACTCCTAGTCACAATGATAAGCTGATATTTCAACATTACCCTATAAATCCAAATTGAGTTTTTAAATCAGAATTTCAAGCAGAAATCAGTCTCAAAGCATCACAGCATTTTTAAACACTTATAAGTGCTATGAAATTTCCTTGGACATTGAAATATTTTACATGCATCAGAGCCTGGTATAGATATTTACACAGGACAATAAAGGTATACACAGATACACATATCAGTGCAAATTTGTCTATAGAGATAAAGAGATGCTCCTGTTTGCATATGTATATTCATGAAAATTAGGGGAAAAAAGTCAAAACCAAATAAATATTTAATGTGTCAGCACCTGTCATACAGTTTTGTGTGTGTGCTTTACTACTATTGACTAGCCGTAGTACTGCTACTCTAACCAACTTCATTAAAGAATAAAAGAAAAGTAATAAGTCATTTCACACTCTGTCTGACCATTATACAATAATAGCAAGATTTCATGCAAGGGTACAACATTATGCCCATCTGCAATCACAGTCTCTTTGCAAAAATCTCAATTCACACTTCACATGCAGCTAACCTTGTTACCATCCCTTCCTAAATCCATCAGTGTTGCAGCTGCACGTCTTCACAGCCCAACATCTTAAAATTCATCACTTTGGCACCTTAGCATCACTATAGGTCAAGATAAAGAATCCAACCAAGAATAATTAAAGGGCACCCAGATGTTTAGTTTACTTATCTCAAGCCTTCCCTTTAACATATTTGAATTGCCTGTGTGTACTATTTCTTTCATATTTTTAAGATAAGTGCAATGTGATTATTTTAAGGGTATGAGCCCTGGAACAATACATTTCTGACTTCTTTTTTTTAGAAGTATAGTTCTTTGTAGTTGAAATTTGAACAAGAGGCGTGATAATGAGTAGGTTGAGGGAAGGAAAGGTGTTATCTCATTAAGGTAATTACTAAGACATCCCCACCATTATATCGGTTTGAAAATGTGGCAATTAAAGCGCCCTACATGGGCTCCTGGAGACAAGAGAACAAGACAGTTCTCTTGGAACTTCTGTGTTGCGGTTAATGTGTGTCATGTAAATGAAAGGGTAGACTATTGCTATTTAATTCTTTTTCTCAAGCCCCCCACGCCCACCCTCAAATTTCTTTGTGGGTTGTGGTTTTTTTTTAACTTAACCTGAATTTAGTTCTGATAAAAGGTGCCATATTGACAGTCCTAGAAGCTAAAGCCTTCCATTTACCCACAGAATAGTTGGAGCACAGAGAAAACAGTAGAACAACCTAGGCAAGCAACATGTTACCAACCTAAATCAAAAGATACATAACCTTCTTCCCTTCTCTTTAGCTAGGCAAGTCCCCTTCTCTGGTGAGGATCTGCCAAATTTATACTCAAAATCAGGGAAGTTTAATATATACATAAAAAATTTGTAAGTGGTGTTCTTAGCTTACTTTACCACAGCATATACAGGTTCATCACAGCTCTCAATTTACTCAGGCTGAATTTGCACTATCCACTGAAACCACTACCTTTGGTCAGTTTCTCATCTCTCTTCTTGAGCTGGTCATCTTGCTCTTTCATTGCTTCCACAGCCCTAGTTAAGATAAGTAATAAAGTGATATACCAAACATCTAGAATCCTTTCTCCAAAATCTTGGTTTCACACTCATTAAAGCATTATTCATCTCAAATTAAGGAAAACAATCTACATGTCCAGCGATGAAAGAATGGTTGACATGACTGTGATACATTTACAGAACAGAATCTTATGTATCAAATATTATACTTACAAAGAGTTTTAAATAATACAGAGATACTTGTACTACTTATGGGAAAAGCAGAAATGTTATCCCAGATGAAATATTACAACTATACAAAAATTCACAGCAAAATTCTAGAAACAACAAATTAAATATTAGCAATGGTTTTCTTTGAATGATAGAAAGTGAACTTTTTTCTTCTCCCCTTAGTATTTTAAATTTTTTTCCACAGTGAACATGCATTACTTTTATGATAGAAAAGTTATTTTAATAGCTTTTACAAAAATCTTGTTTTTTGGTGGGTGTAGTAGGATTTGATCACATAAATTTAATTTCATTAAAATTGAAAGACAAAGCTGTAACACTGTAGTATCTCTTATCTTCCCCCTCTCTATTTTTACAGAAAAAAATGGGAGCAACAGGGATTCAAACAAACAAAAGAAGACATAATCAAATACGTTGTTAAAAAAAAAAAAAAACTAGAATAGGTATTAAGCTAGATGACCTGAGATTCTTTCCAATCCTGAGTGGATTTGGATCAAGATCACGTCTGTTTAAAATCCAATTACTTATTAATGGATGTTGGAAAATATCCTTTTGCCAAATTTCTGGGCAAAACCAAGAATTGAGTTCCCCCAAGGGGCTGGATCATTCATGGGAGGAAAAGAAAAGCCTGTAAAACATGTTACCAAAGAAGAGATATCCTTCCTGAAATGTCACCAATGTATGCAGCACTGCTGTTAATAAGCAGTGTCTTGAATAGTTGGGCTTTTTTTAATCCTGTTCCAAACTGTTGTTAGATCCAGCAAATTTACAAGCTTAATTCAACTTTTCAGCAGGGACATTCCTTAACAGAAATGCTAGGTCTATCACCTTTTGACCACATAAAAACCTCCCAGTCATATAAAATAACAAAAGTCAGGAGGATAAAAGTAGGCGGGGAATGAAGACCCAAACAGACTCTGGGCCTCAGGCCTTAAAAGTCTTCAGGGACCAGCTGCTGCTGCTAAGTCGCTCCAGTTGTGTCCAACTCTATGACCCCATAGATGGCAATCCACCAGGTTCCTCTATCCCCGGGATTCTTCAGGTAAGAACACTGGAGTGGGTTGCCATTTCCTTTTCCAATGCATGCAAGCATGCTAAGTCGCTTCAGTCGTGTGTGACTCTGTGCGACCCCATGGACAGCAGCCCTCCAGGCTCCTCTGTCCACAGGATTCTCCAGGCAAGAATACTGGAGTGGGTTGCCATTTCCTTCTCCCTCAGGTGCCAGAACTTCCCTCTATTGAATTCACTCACCTGAGGCTTCTCAACAGATCCCCACGCCATCCTATCTATTGGAATGAAAGCAGTCATTATTGCTTTACTAAATGAAGTGGAAAAGACTTCAGGTTTATTCCGACTCCAATCAAACTTTCAGTTCAGTTCAGTTGCTCAGTCATATCTAACTCTTTGGGACCCAATGGACTGCAGCACACCAGGCGTCCCTGTCCATCACCAGCCTCTGGAGACTACTTAAACTTGTGTCCATCGAGTCGGTGATGCCATCCAACCATTTCATCGTCTATTGTCCCCTTCTCCTCCTGCCTTCAACCTTCCCCACCATCAGTTCAGTCACTCAGTGGTGTCCGACTCTTTGCAACCCCACGAACCGCAGCACGCCAGGTCTCCCTGTCCATCATCACCAACTGCCAGAGTCTACCCAAATCCATGTCCATTGAGTTGGTGATGCCATCCAACCATCTCATCCTCTGTTGTCCCCTTCTCCTCCTGCCCTCAATTTTTTCCAGCATCAGGGTCTTTTCAAATGAGTCAGCTCTTCCCATCACGTGGCCAATGCATTGGAGTTTCAGCTTCAACATCAATCCTTCCAATGAACACTCAGGACTGATCTTCTTTAGGATGGACTGGTTGGATCTCCTTGCAGTCCAAGGGACTCTCAAGAGTCTTCTCCAGCACCACAGTTCAAAAGCATCAATTCTTCGGCAATCAGCTTTCTTCACAGTCCAACTCTCACATCCATACATGACCACGGGAAAAACCATAGCCTTGACTAGACGGACCTTGGTTGGCAAAGTAATGTCTCTGCTTTTTAATATGCTGTGTAGGTTGGTCATAACTTTCCTTCCAAGTTGTAAGCGTCTTTTAATTTCATGGCTGCAGTCATCCCCAGCATCAGGGTCTTTTCAAATCGAACTTTCAGTTCAGTTCAGTTGCTCAGTTGTGTCCAACTCTCTGCGACCCCATGAATCACAGCACACCAAGCCTCCCTGTCCATCACCAACTCCCGGAGTTCACTCAAACTCATGTCTATCGAGCTGGTGATGCCATCCAGCCATCTCATTCTCTGTCATCCCCATCTCCTCCTGCCCCCAATCCCTCCCAGCATCAGAGTCTTTTCCAGTGAGTCAACTCGTCGCATGAGGTGGCCAAAGTATTGCAGTTTCAGCTTTAGCATCAGTCCCTCCAATGAACACCCAGGATTGATCTCCTCTAAAATGGACTGGTTGGATCTCCTTGCAGTCCAAGGGACTCTCAAGAGTCTTCTCCAGCACCACAGTTCAAAAGCATCAATTCTTCGGCGATCAGCTTTCTTCACAGTCCAACTCTCACATCCATACATGACCACGGGAAAAACCATAGCCTTGACTAGACGGACCTTGGTTGGCAAAGTAATGTCTCTGCTTTTTAATATGCTGTGTAGGTTGGTCATAACTTTCCTTCCAAGTTGTAAGCGTCTTTTAATTTCATGGCTGCAATCAGCATCTGCAGTGATTTTAGAGCCCAAAAAAATAAAGTCTGACACTGCTTCCACTGTTTCCCTATCTATTTCCCATGAAGTGATGGGACCAGATGCCATGATCTTAGTTTTCTGAATGTTGAGCTTCAAGCCAACCTTTTCACTCTCCTCTTTCACTTTCATCAAGAGGCTCTTTAGTTCCTCTTCACTTTCTGCCATAAGGGTGGTGTCATCTGCATATCTGAGGATAAATATCTTCGGGGGAGGACTTTGGACAGGTGAAAATAACCGGGCCTGCCATAAGGATTGGAGAAAGAAATGGCAACCCACTCCACTGTTCTTGCCTGGAAAAATCCTATGGACGGAAGAACCTAGCAGGCTATAGTCCATGGGGTCGCAAAGAGTCGGACACGACTGAGGGACTAACACTCCATAAGGATAAACAGGCCACGAGAATCTCGGGAAGCTGTATAATGTCATTCCCCTAGGTATCGTCAAAGGTTTTAACCCAAAAGGATAACAAGACACAGGCAAAAGAAATGGGTAACATTAGTTTGGGCCTGTTTGCTACAACTGACCCCTAAAAAATTCCGGGTGCAAGCGGAACGAAGAGTAGGCGGAAGAAGAGAAAGTCCCACCAGCCGCAGCAAGGCCGCTTTCTTTCCTGTGCCTCTGATGCTGGGAAAGGTTGGGGGCGGGAGGAGAAGGGGACGACGGAGAATGAGATGGCTGGATGGCATCACCGACTCTGTGGACATGAGTTTGAGTGTACTCCGGGAGTTGGTGATGGACAGGGAGGCCTGGCGTGCTGTGATTCATGGGGTCGCGGAGAGTCGGACACGACTGAGCGACTGAACTGAACTGAACTGAACTGAAGGCGGGCGAATCAAAGGCTGCCACGTGACAGGGATGGGTGGAATTGTTCCCATTAAAGACCAGGATTTTGGAGATCTGCTCTGAAGTAAATCTAGAGAAACTCGCCGGGTGGGGGCAGAAGGGGGACTCGGGGGATGGGAGAGCCACAATATGGATTGCCAGAAATTTCAAAAGCAATCCAAAAAAGAAGACAAAATGAATTACCGCGTACTCGCATTTATCCATTTGTGTTTTATGTGATTTTTTCTGGTCTAATCTATTGATGCATAGCAATGAATGATTATATGGCAATTATGCATTTATTCGCATATGAGTATGTGTAATGTAATGCCACAGTGTATTCACTCAGGGCTAGTGAGAAAGTAGGTATCCTTTTGAAATCCTCTTAATCTAAGGGAAACAGTTTGGTAAGTTTCTATCAATGGAACCTGTGTTGGAAATAGGGCAGATGAATAATAATTTGAGGTTTCTAAGTGATTATGGCCCTAATTCCAATGGACATCTCCGTCTGTTAATATCTGGGCTAGAACTTCCCTGCCCATAGGTCTGCAGATGCCCAGTTTGGGGGTGTGGGAATGCTAAGAGTTGGTGCAAAAGGAAGTTGAGCAATCTGATCCTTATTGGATCTTTCAGAAATTATGGCATGCCTGTTTTTTTTCAAATGAGGAGTATTAGGAAAATCAAATTTTTCATATTAGATCACTAGAAAATAATTTCCCAGCAGTTCAGTCAACCAGGAAACTGCCTAGTGAGAAAGAGACCTACTATGGTCTCTTCACTTGGACAACCCCCACATCTGGAAGATATAAAGAGTAGCTTAACTTCCCTATGGTAGGAAGTGAGTAGCACGGACTTCCATATCCTTTTCCTAACACTATCAGCCAACTGGCTTTAGAAAGTAGACTATTATTCCATAATGGGCATTCTAATTGTGTGGTATAGGAGCGGTGGGACAATGCACTATCACTAATTCCTCTCTCATTAGGCAGCGGTATAAATACACATTGCTCCAAATAAAACTTTTTCTCCCCTTTCACATAACCATGCACACCTTGGAACACTTTCTCTAGCCCCTGAATGCACTGGGAGCCCCCACAATGGTGCCTGGCTTTCGGGTAACCCACGATCCAGCTAAAAGTCTCTGTCAACATCTAAATTGCACTCAGCATTTCCATTCCAAGTCTAAAGGGAAAGAGGAAGAGGAGAGCCAGAGAGGCAGTAGACGAGGTGGGGATAATCAACAATGAGGAGTTGACTTCCTAGACCCGAGGGAAAATCTGAAGGGAGACATTCATTTGCAACCTTGAGGCCTTGGGGGTGGGGGTAGTGTTTGAAGTGGGATACAGATATGAGCTTCCACCTGGGCAACGATTATTTTATCATCTTCATAGGAGGACGCTTCGTATTTTCTCCTAAGCCTACTGGGATGTGAGAACAGGGGGGCCGGCTCTGTAGGCCCTGCGCAGGCACCTTTTGTGAAAGTATTTAAATTCCTGTCCCTGATCTATACAGTCTCTGTCCTGATGCACGCATTTCTTCCACACCGTCTGTAACGGGGATCAGGATCTTGGGGCCGCGGGGCTGTCCGGGGTTGGGTGAGGTGGGGATCGCAAAGTCCCGGCCTGGGCGCGCTCCGCTGGAGACCCAGAGCGCAGCCGTCCGGCGATGGCGGGACATGGGAACCGCGGCATAAACAACGGGCTGCAATGTGTGTGTGTGTGTGTGTGTTTCTGGGAGTGAGAAAGAGGATCCCACTTCCAGGGCTTCTTCACTGAAGAATCAAGTCAGGCGGCCAGACGCAGAGGTGGGTGGGGGCGGAAATCCCTCAACTCCACAAAGTGACAAAAGCCCTTTTTATCGTACAAGTTCAATCTCGGACTTGAGAAGGTCCTCCTTTTTCAGTGGAGCTTCTGCGGGGGCGACCCGCTATCCCAAACCAGATAGTAACGGGAGCTGGGAGAGTCCCAAAACCGGGGAAAGGAGACGCGAGACGGAAAAAGCAGTGGGGATCCGGGCCTCAGCTTAACGCTACCTGCAGGGCGGCCGCCTCGGGAACGCTTCTCCTGGGCTTCCATCGACCCAGGCGGCGGTTCGCTCAGCAGAGTCGGGGCTGCGAGAGCCGAGAAAGTAAAAACAAACAAACAAAAAAAGAATGCCATTGAGAGCCGTTCCATTGGCGACTGCGCGGCGGCCGCGGCTTCGAAGCGGCAGAACTGAGGCCCCTCTCCTTCCCAGTCGGCTTCCGCTAAGAACTTATTAAATAGGGACGGTTTAGAGTTGATCTGTCACTGAGCACTACTTACCCCGAGATCTTTTGGTTTTTGAATTACTTTATTGATCTGAAGATTTTGTTCTTTGGAAAGTGACCCTGTTTGGTCTTAGAGCTAATCAGGAAGCGCTGCCAGGGAGGGCGCTTTGTAATCACCTCGCGGCCCTCCCCCGCGGGCGCCGCCGACCCTTCCCGGGTGCGCCCCCTGCGGTCGCGCAGGCTTTGCCGGGAACCCTCCAGCCTCCGGCAGTTCGCTCCACCGCGCGCCCAAGGAGCTGTCTGTGGTGCTAGGAGAGGGAGGCCCGAGGAGAGACGGAAGGTGGAGAAAGGGAGACTGCGAGGCTAGCCGAGGCCGTCCACACAGCAATACTAAGACTGACAAGAGACTTTCAGAATTCAGCTGGAAGAAGGGGAGGGAAAAAGTCCCTTCTGGGTCTTCTCATCGCCCTGAGACAGAGGACCTGGTTTTCCAAGGCGAAAGGCCAGTGATACCTCCCTCTTTCTGAACACACACATCCCTAACCCCACACACTTACCCCTACTAAGCACCCGGGGTGTTCTACCTTCCAGAAGAAGGGAGGGACAAACAGGCCCCCAACTCCAGGGAAGGAGGCGTGGGTAGAGAGGAAGGCTGGAACTGACCAAGAAGCTAGGACTGGACAAAGACCTAGAAAGCTCAAGAAGCCTCGAGGCGCTGTTCCAGGGTCCATGGGGTAAACCTGGAGAAGCCCCCACTCACCCTTCTGCCTAATTGCCTAGCCAACAGCCAAAACACAGGACAAACCAGCTTTCCCACACTAAGAATTCATTGCAGAGGAGGAAGCATCAGTTCCCTAGGAGGCTCGGCTCTGCCCCTGATATGCCCACCAGTGATGAAAAGTCAGTCTCTTTCCAAGCATGTTGACTTCAAGACATGTCTGGCTTTTTAGAAAGCCAAGCAGCTCTCTTCCAGTATATTTTTGTAACCACATTGCTTAATAAGGACTAAAGTTTCCTTCCCCCTGGGGAGAGCTTCTCCAAATATTTTTAGAAAGTTAAAAATATAACAAAATAAGCTGCCTGTTTACAGAGGGAAGGTGGGATTCAGCAGGCTCCTGGGGAAGGGCTGCTTAGGCAGGAGTCAGATGGCCGGGAGGGAGGAAGAGGAAAGTCTTGGTTTGCAGTAAGCAGTTTTATTTGCAAGGGAGGGAATCAGCTGTCTAATTTGCCATCATGTGGGCTTTCATTTTAGGGGGTGGAGCAAAAATAAACTGATAAAAGGTGGTAAGTATATTTGTTGGAGGCATGGAGGCAAGCAGCAATTATTACTTTGCAACTCATTGAAAATTGTTGGCTGGGGTTAGAATGGCTGGCTGCTAGTTGGGGAGTTAACTTATTTCACACTCACTACCGATTAGTGCTAGGTTTCCTGGAGTCTCAGAGCTGATCTTACAGACAGCAAGTTTAAGGGGTCTTTGTGTTTAAACATCTCTCTGAAACAAGTGGGTTTGTTTTTTCCTGTGTTTCTGTAGCAAGGAAAGAATGCCCCTGAAAATCCCTGTTTTGCCAGTCTCCAACTTAATCAAAGGAGCAATCCAAATGGAGCGAGCAGTGGAGTGGCCTTCTGACACCAGCTGAAGGTGGGAAAAAGAAAAGAAGTGCAGCTCCCAGGACCAGCAGACCTCTGAGCCTCCACAACTAACTCTGGATCTCCCTGGTGAAAAGACCTTTGTCTGTTATCCTATTACTTGCTTTTTTTTGGAAAACCTGGTGTTGCACTCCTCACCTTTTACCCAACCTCCCAACTTTGTTGGGCAGGCACAGACAGAAGGACTTCTTTTGAGGGAATAGACTATGTTTGCATTTGACTTCTAAGCAGTAGTTTGGGGACATATGAATAGAAGGGCACCTGCTGAGGTGCCCCTTGTAGTACTGCTGCAGAAAGAAAAAAATGAAAAGAAGGGATCCAGCACTCAACTTTCTCCCTGGGACGACAATCCCACCGCCACACCACACATACACACACACACACACACACACACACACACACTCCGTTTGCTAACTTCTGTGCAACAGGAAATAACCAAAACAAATTTAGAAGGGAATTGACACTTTCAGCTGCATGGTTTAGGGGGTGAAAGAAAACATGGTTTTGAAGCAAAAAAACATTTGGGAGGACTCTGGTAGATCTAGACTAATTGCTAGCAGCAGTGGAATAGGAGGTTAATTAAGAAACCTTGGTCCCTGTAGACATGGCGTTTCCCCCTTCATTGTGCGTGTTTGGAGCCCCAGTTTGGCCTTGAGAGTAAAGGGGTAGCTGGCAGGCTCCTCAGCAGAGTGGTTGGCGGGCTGCTGGTAGCAGATGGGTTCTATGGTCTTGTTTGTATCTGAAGGTTTGTTTATGTGCTTTTCCCAACTGAACTTGAGGTCATTCTTAGTATGGAACTTTGAATGTGTGAGCACAAATGAATCCCCAGCTCGCCCTTTCCCCTAAAGATGATCAGCCCTGGGGTCAGTGCAAACAAAAGCTGTAGCACCGACCGACCGCCCCCACCCAGGTCCTGGAAAGTGCCTTTTTAGGTCCAGGTGGACCATTTAAGGACCTGAAGTATTTAAACATGATTGTAAAATCCAACAGCAGCTAAGATAGAACAAGGAGAGTCTGCTGACTGTCCAGGCAATGGGCATTCCCACTAGACACAGTGGTGCCCAGCTTCCAGCCTAGGCCAGCTGTTCTGAGTTTGTCCCGGCTCAGCGGGAAGAAAATGAGAAGGGCCAGTCCAGACCCTTTTGTTAGAATCAAACAAGACCACGACCATTTTTAAAGCAAACTGATGAGCTGGAGAGAAATCACTCCCTAATTAGCCAAAGTCTGATCGAGGTGCCCAAAGCAATTTCTTCCTGGATTTCACCTCTTTCCTTCTTCCTTCCCACTCCTCCCCAACACACACTCCCACAGCACTCCACATTTTTAAAAAATGTTTTTATAACTCTACTAAGATTCAAACATCAGAGAAAGTTGGAAAATGGGTCTGGATGTGTTTTAGCTGCAGGTCTTACTCCTTTGACTACATACTAGGGCCAGAGTGAAGACAGAGATGTGAAGACACCCAGATGGGGATTCAACTCTCAAACAACGGGAGACGTGACCTCCAGGCTGGAGAAGGTGGGAGTAGCCCCGAAACAGTACAACCATCCCCTTCCAGTTCAGCCTCTCCTAGTCGGGAGTGCTCAGCCTCTTGGGAGCTAGTAAGGGAGGGAGGTCTGGGGCTGAGGTCAGGCTCTGGATAAGGTGAGGCTCTGGCCAAGGTGCTAAGAGTATTACACACCTCTCACACACTGATACACACTCCCAAAGCAAGCAGCTGACCTCTACTACCCTCCGGGCAGAGCCTCTCATTTCGCGGTCCCCAAAGATCCAGGGACGTGCATACAAAGCTCGGCACACCTGTCTCTGCCAGACTTGCATTCCGCTCTAGGCACCCCATCACAGCCAACTCACCAGGACAAGAGCCTCGGTGCAGGGCAAGGGGTTGGACGCCCGCAGGGGAACAAGAAGGCAGGGATCAAAGCACAACCAGGGTTTGTTAGCCAGGCCTCTCCAAGTCCCCAGGGCGCCCTAATTGCGCGCCCTTCAGCCTCCTGCTTGCAGGCTGTCCCACCACGCGGGCGCCCGGCCTCGGGCTGAAGAACAGCTGTGCGGCCCGCACGTCCACCCGCCCACCGCCCATCTCCTGCCGTCGTCTCTGCTGCCCAGCGCTCCGGACCCTCACCGCTGAGAGGAGCCCTAGGAGAAGGAGGAAAGGCGGTCAGACCGGGTTCGGCTGCAGCTGCCAGGCCAGCCGGGGCAGCAGGGAAAGTTGGCCGCCTACTTGGCCAGCAAGCCTACAAGCACAGATTTTCTCTTGCGGCCTCATGAACTGCTCTGAAATCATCCACTTAAAAAGAAAAAAATTCACACGTACCAAATTAAGGGCTCGGAAGAGGCCAACATGAAAAATGGAGCTGTTTTTACCCAAGTCAACCCAATGTCTTTATAGATGTGGTAAATTCCTAATATTCCGGAAGGGACTTGGGGTAATTCTAAATCAAGTGACACATTTCATCACAGTACACTCTGCTTTAGTAAAATCAGCTCCCTCAGATTTCATCACTTGTTAAAAAAAGATAAACTTTATTTCTGTAATTTTCAATCACCAAAAAATCTATATTTTTGTCTAAGCATTTATTTTACTGAATCAAAAAGACATGAAAAGAAAAATCATGTTTTACTAAGGTATATAAGTGACTCTTTTTTGGACAACATATAATAAATATGATATATCACTTATCACTCAGTCTTTCAAATGTACATTTTTTTTTTTCATATTATGGAGCATGCCACTTTTCCAAAAGAAAAAGGTCATGAGAATTCAGTGCAAAGTTCTCAGTTACCCTCCTCTTTTCTCTGGGCCAGACGGAATGTCCACAGCAACGCCCTCTGCCTTGGAATCTGAGGCTGTTCATCTACAATTCTCTCTGCCTGTGCAGTTTCCTCTCCGTGCCCTTCTTTCTTCCCTCCTTACCCCACCCCCCCTCCCTCCCTCCTGCTTGTCCCTAAAGTCATTTTTAAAAAGAACTTGAGGTTTTTGTTTTTGTTGATGTTTTCACTTACTGGTCGCACTGTGTGGGGTCAGCATTTTCGCCAGTCATACTGCTGTGGGGGAGCTTTCCAGCCCTGTCTCTGGGGGTGGGGAGATGAAGTGCGGAGGGCTGGCTCTTTCGGGGGACCCCCGCCCACTGCTGAGCGTCTTCCTCTCTCACTTCTTTGCTTCCTGGTAGACTGCAAGGGAGGCCAGACTGCCCGGTTCGGGGAGAGGAGGGGCAGCTGTCCTGGTCGGGGAGGGGATAGGGAGGGTCTGCAGGCTCGCTCTTCACCGGGGGTGCGGGGTACCTGGGATGGGGTTGGACAAGGGGTTGAGGGCTGGCTGTCCCCCGGGCCCCAGGCCGTGGATGAGCACTCGGGGCACCAGGGGCCGCTGCAGCTGGGGATGGGGCGCAGGAGGAGTCCGGTACATGCTGCTGTACATGGCGGCAGCGGCCGCCGCGGCAGTAGTGCTGTCCATGCTGCCCAGCAAGCTTGGGTGGTAGAAATAAGGCGATGGAAACATCCTCTGCAGTGCCGAGTAATTCCCCGCCTCAGCCAGCAGCTCCAGGCCCACCGCAGTCTGCCGCTTCCACTTGGTCCTGAAAAAAAAGGAGACGTGCGTGCACCCCACGGCTGGGGGCACAGTCCAGGCCCCAAGGCCCGTTCTCTCCCCTAGCCAGTCTTTTCTTCCTCAGGGAGGACGAGGAAGACTTAGAGAGCGCTGAGAATCGAGAAGGAACCACACCTCCAGGCCCCCATCCCACCCTCTCCCTCACAGAATCACCCAAATCTAAGCCGGTTTCCCAAACAGACATTCAGAAATAAAATTCTCCAAGCTTTGCTGCCTTCTCCTGACTTTTTGCTCTGCTGTTGCCACCCTTATAGTTTGGCTACTTCCTGAAACTTTTCTAGAGATCAACTGAGACCACTCTTTCTAAGGCGGTCTTCTTCTTCCCTCCTTTAATTCTCTTCCCCAAGTGGCTCCCCAACAATCCCCGGAGTGCATGCTCTCTGCCCCTCCCCCTTTCCTCCAGACCGAGTGAGAAGAAACCGTAAACAAAGGGACACGGAGGCTCCTGGGCCTTGGACCCCTGCCCCTTTTGGTCCCCAAGGCTGTGGAGACACATCTCTCTCATCAGCCTGACAGGACCTTACAGCAGGCGGGCGGCTTAGAGTGAGGAAGGTGACAAGGTTTCAAAACGGAATTCGTTTGAGGGAGGGCTCTCCCAAGGGGACAGTACCTCGGGGCCATTCCAGGAGGGGAAAAATGCATTTCAAAATCTTGTCTCCTCTGGGAGAGAGTAACAATTAAAACCTGTGATCAGCTTTTCTTGGTCTCCTTCCTCCCCCACCGCACCCCCACTAGGAAGAAGAGGCAGCAGGCCTTTGCTCACATGCCTCCTGAAGGAACTCAGGGCTGGTGGGCCCTCCATACCCAGCAGCTCCAGCCAAATTAATAAACATGTCGCCCATTTTAAATTGGCGACAAATGACACTAATGTTTTCCGACAGAATTAGGGTGGCTGAAACCGTATGTAATGAGACAGAAAATTATGGTAAAGATGACAACTGGATGGGCATTTCCAACCACACTTATGGACGATTAGAACACAAACGAGAGAAAAGGTGGGAGAGAGAAAATTGAGACAAGGGAGAAACCGTCAGGCTTAGAAACCCGGCATAACCTCGGCCCCAGATTGCCGGGTTTGGGTGTTCGCACTGCAGTTCAGGGGCCTACAAGTACTGCCAGCTCCTTTCCTAATTTCCTTTCAAGGGAAGCTGTGGTTCCTGGAGGGCTCTGACGTGGCCAGAATAGGGGACAGACCCTCAGTCTAGATGCCTGACCGGCTGCCAACCCTAACCCTCCTCCTGGCTGCCTCACAGGCCAGGCAAAGACTTTTAAGCCGAGGCCAGTGGATCCGCTCTTCAGGACAGTTATAGCCAGATTGAGTGACTGGTTATAGATATTTGGAACCATCCTGGGGCAGGCCCAAAAGGGTGCAGTGCATCGGTTTTATGGGTCTGAGTGTCTGCTACACGGATGTCTCGATTTGAGAAGGTGTGGCTTGATTGATTTGGGGGCAAAGTGGGAGAAATTTCAGCCACTCAGATTTGAGAAAGAAAAACAGCATACGTGAAAGACACTTAGAAGTGCAAAATTCTCCAAACTCCAGCTACTCTTCACCTGAGAGGTATGGCTAATCCCTACTCCAGCCTGAAAACCCCCCAACTGCCCACTCTGGGCCCTCTGAGTCCCTACTGACTCCGAGGCCACACGGGATGAAGTGTAGCTGTCTTGACCTGGATGACCAGATGCCTCTGCTCCCCACCACAGCCTCCCTTACCTGCGGTTCTGGTACCAGGTCTTGACCTGGGTATCAGTGAGGTTGAGTGCAGCCGCCAGGTCCATGCGATCCTGCACACTCAGGTACTTCTGTCGTTCAAAGCTACGCTCCAGTTGATTGAGTTGGTGGTCAGAGAAAGCCGTCCTGGCTTTACGAGGCTTTTTGGCTCTCACAGGGGGACTCTCTCGGCTACTTGAAATCTCCCGGTCTCCTTCCTCCTTTGTTCCTACACAGAAACCCAGACATAGCCATGAGGTAGCCTGGAATGGGGAAGGATGGAGTGTCCTCCTGGCACACTTCTACATTCCCAAGCCAGTCACTGGTCTGGGGGGAGCAGGGGGGCTATATTCTGCCACCTTCCTTATACACATACTTGAGCCTTAGCCAGGATGGAGAAAGAGGACCAACTGCTAGCTATTGAATGAGGAGCCTCGTGCAGAGCTCCTAAAAGGCTTCCAAAAGAGTGTTGAATCTTCCCATCTTTGGAAATGAAAAAATACTTTATGGTAAAGGGTCCTTTTCCTAATTGTTTCCTTGACTGAGGAAGACCCTGTCCCTTTCCTTTATTGTTTTCGCTCTGACTTCGTATTTTCTGATTTATTAGGTTTTAAAAGATCTTTCAACTTTTCTTTTTTGACGAGGGGGTACCTTTTTCATTTTACTTCTTCTGCTTACTAAAAGTTATAGGCATTTGTTTTCCTTTTTCAGTTGCACTTGGGAAATGTTGGCTCTCTGCAGTTGCTTGCATCAGGTCTCTTAAAGCTTCAGAAAGAATGTCTCCCAGACACTGCGTTCAGCTCAAAATCACTGAGCCCATCCAGGTGACAGCCCAGAGATTTCCGGATTCTATTTGTCAACTTTGGTTTTCTACTGAAATGCTGGGAAATCGATATGTCAATCCCTCTCTGTTTGTACCCGTTTTTTGCTTCGCTCCTTGATCTTCCCTGCAGGAAGAACAATAATCTCTCTAATTGACCCACTGGGGAGGTTGGTGCACAAAAAAATCGCCAGACCAGACTGTACATCTGTTTTGGGCACCATTATGCTAATGCTACAATAGTAAAATGAAGAGGCAATATCCTACCTTCCAGAGAGCACACATCTTTCCCAGAGATGACAAAGATTAGTAATAATCAACTTATCAGTAAAGGGGAAAAAAGAACTCTCCTTGGATATTAAAACTCTTGCCATGCAAAGGCCAGAACACTTACTTATGAAATTTTCTGGTGAGAAAATGGAAAAAGGGAGTTGAAAGACAATTCCATTGCCATCTTCTGATTTTACAAAAATAGACATTTAATTCCATAAAATTTTATTCATAAATGCAACCTCCCAATTACTTAAGAGCCAAAACTCTGATTGAAATACAGATATTTAGTTAGGGCTATGGAGTAGGAAGGGTATTTTTAAAAATTGAAACGGTAATTATAATCTTTTACCGTGTGGCCTTTCCTATATTAATCACTATGTAATATTTTTTTTAAAGTTGCTCTGTTAATCAACTCGTCATTTTTTCCTTCACTATATCTGATAATTCCTGTGCGGGTGTTTAGAAAATACGATATGTGGGAGGAACGCAATAATTTGCATTAAAAAATAAACACCACGTTGTGATCACACCCCTAGGCACTACGAAATATGAAAGAACTTCCCGTAAGATCTCCTCCGCCTGACCCCTTCCTAATAAATTAAAATGAAGTAAAACAAAGGAAGGAGCTGGGTGGTGGTGAGGGTTGGAGATGTAGAAATGTTAACAATAAACAGAACTTGGGACGAGTGCCCAAATCGCGCGCCCCGGCCTCCCTCTCGCTTGCAGTTTTTGATTGTGGCCCGATAGCCTTGGAAGCTGAGAATCGCCTTCGGATCCCATCAGAGATTCGCGCGAGACGGAAGGGGAGCAGGAGGAGGAGAAGCTAAACGGCCGAGGGAGCCGAGGCGGCGGGACTCACCGTGGCATTTGATGTCGCTCTGGGACTCTTCCCGCTTGTCCAGTTTGGTTTTGCTGTCCTCCTGCTCGAGCTTTGGCCTGAAGCTCTCGTGCGCTGCATTGCTCTCCTGCTTCGGGGTGTGGTGGGGAGAGGAGACGCTGGTGCTGTATGGTGCACACGCCGCCAGAGGTTTGCTGTCGCCCAAGATGTCCTTAATTAAAAAAGAAGAGGTGGAAGTCCTGGGGGCCGAGGCGGCCGAGCCCAGCTGCTGGGCCGCTGGCGGCGGCGGCGGCTGCTGCTGCTGTGGCGAAGGCTGCAAACTTTGCGTAGGGGCCGCGGCTGGCGGCGGCTGCTGGCTGTGGTGCAGGTGGTGATGATGCTGGGGCCCGTCCGCGATCAGATGCGGTTCCGGGGGCTCCATGGTGACCGAGATGGGAGAGGAAGGCGCCGTTCCTACGGTATCAATCTCCGAACAGGGGGACGGAGTGGCCTGACTCCTAAAATCCGCGGTCCTGGCCTCGCCGAGCGGGCGGAAATCTCCATTCATCATGCCTGGGCTGCCCGAACTGGCACTGGACAAAATCGTGTCTATTCCAAAACTCGACCCGCTGGCCCCTTCCATTGTTGTCATTTCTACATGAGGTCCACGCCACTCCGCCGCTCCGCAGCCGCCCCGACCAAGCAAAGGAAGCTATCGATCGTTAAAAGAAAATAACACTAAACAATGTTGTCGCCGCTTAAAAAGAAAAATAAAAAGTGGGGCGGGAGGAAAGGAAGGATAATTGGGAGGTGGCAATCCGTGGACACTTTCGACACTTTTTTTTTTTTTTTTTACCCTGATGAAAAAAGTGGGAGTTGGGAGAAAGAAAGATAGAGGGGGAAAGTTACAAAAATTGTTGAGGAAGCACCGAGCGTGCGCTCCAGGAACGATAGCGCACGTGGGGCGGCGGTGGCAGCGCAGGGGACCCAGACGGAGGCGAGGCGGCAGGAGGTGAACCCGACACCGCCGCCGCTGCCGCCACCGCCAGGGTCTGCCCACAGCCTGGCACCAGGCGGCAGCGGCGGCGACGGACGTGGCAGGTGCAGCGACCGCGAAGCCCGGGCGGCCGCGCGCCCTCGGAGCTGCCCGGCGGCTCCCTGAAGTAGCTGCCGCGCGCGACCCGGCCGCCCCGGAGACGAGTTTCTGAACTTTCTTGGAAAGTTGTGGAGCAGACACTGCCGCGACGTTCGCGGCAACAAGAGGAGGAGGAAAAGAAGGAGCAGGCGCAGGCGGAGGAGGTAGCGGAGACGCGGCGCCGAGCGACTCCCGCCGCTGCCGGGCGCGTTCGCTTGTAATCCGGCGGCGAGCGGGCGGCGCCGACCCCCTCCCGTGACGTCACGGCCACTGCCGCCGCTCCCCGAGCCGCGCCGGGCCCGCGCCCCCGCCGCCGAGGCCGCGCGCCGGGCCCCGCGCCCCCATTGGCCGCGCCCGCGCGAGCGAGCGACGCCGACGTGCCGGGAGCCAATGGGCGCTCGACTCGCGAACCCGTCAGCGATCCCGGCTCTGGCCCCGCTGCTCTTTTCGGAATCCGCACATCCCTTTCCCTGCAACCAAAATACCTAGTCCTACGATGGTCCCCGCGTTCACAATCACGCGAGAGGGCAAAGGGAGAGAGGGGAAGGGAGCACAGGGAGACTAGAGAAGGGAATCGGAGGTTTTAGAAAAAGCGAGAGAAAAGGGGGAGAAAAAGAGAAGAGCGAGAAAATAGTATTGGTTTGCCGTTAAGAAGTCCGAAGAGGGAGGGGAAAGAGGACAGGAAGAGAAAAGGAATCTTGTCGGCTTACCTTTAAACTCCAGCGCTGTCGCCACGCACCTCCTCAAACACGCTCTTGAATAGTCCAAAGAAACTGAGAGCAGAGGAAGGGACTCCCTGAAGGAACCCAGGGGGAAGTGTGTAACTCCAGCAGCCGGAGCTCTGGGTGGGCGGACGGACTCCGAGCTCTGATTTCTCCCCCAAAGAGCCCAGGCGTCCCGGATCTGGCCCAGCTGGGCAGCCGGTCCCTGAGGGGGAAATGGAGAGGGATCCGCGTCCACCAGGCACTCTCGGTAGGGGTGGAAGACAAGTAGCCCGCTGCTCAAAACCGGGGTGCCAGCCTGGTCTCCAATCAGGGCCCGCGCTGGAAGAAATACGTGGCCAGACACTTTCTCCCGAGCGGGGGAAATAATGCCTCGAGGCGTTCTCTAGCGCCGAGGGCAGCCGAGGTTCACTGTGCTGTCAGGCCGGCCTGGGACTCGGGAACCCAGCGGTGGGGCCGCAGCACGTATGCCCTCCTCGCCACCAGGCAGATCTCACTCTCAATTTCTCTGCCTCTGTCTCCTCTCTCTCTCCCCCACTCCCACCCTTCCTCGCCCTCTCCAGCCGCCCTTTTGGAAAGGAAACAGTCACTGTGGATCCACTTGGGACCTGGAGCGTGTCTTGACTGTGACGCCTCGTCGGAGGGTATCAACTTGCATTATTTTCTCTAGGACGTCTCCAACCTGTCTCTTGTTGAATGTCAGAGTAATGGGAAGTGCCAGTGACAAGACGGCGTATTACTCCTGATTAAGTGCCGTGTCAACCTAATTAGCAGAGTAATTATAAGGTGCTAATGAATGATTCAAAGTTCTCTGAGTTACATTTTACTCCAAATTACCATTTTAAGAACCCTATGAATCTGAGTGACTGGCATAGCTTCCGTAACTAGGTGCAGAATGATGATAGAAAATGGCCTTTTAAGTCTCCCGGGGCTGGACTGAAATCTGGGTTTAGCTGCGGTTTTGAAGGTCTCTTACCGGGGGCCGGCTTTTTTCTGTTGAGGACTTGCGGGTGGGGTTGGTGTCAGGGAGGCAGATGACCTCCTGAGACAAGATCCTGGCTTTCTGTGGAACTACATCTGTGTGAGTCCTCGGTCCGGAAGTGGGTAGGTGGGAGTCTAATCCTTCCTGCATTTTCCTAGGGAATTCGATGTGTTTGACCCAGGAAAAAAAAAAAAGCCCGCGCTGTGTCCAGGTTGTGTTGAGCTGTTTCTTAACCATCTTCGTGCTGTTTTCTTATGGGTATGTCTCTGAGGAGAACAGCGGAGAGACGGAAGACCGAGGGGAGGAGATGTACAATCTAGGCGGCTCTCAGGACATGAGGGGAGATTGGCGGAGGAGCCAGGGTTCGTGAGCCGAGGCGGGGACGCGGGGCGAGCAGCAGATAGAGGCCGACCGCGGCCTGAGCGGGTGAGGGGAGTCCCTCGGGAGCGCGTGGAGGGCCGGCTGGCTGGAGTCCCGCCACTCTGGGCCGGGAAGCCGAGAACTGCCGGAATGACGCCTGGAGCGTGGTTGGACCAGTCGCCTTTGGAGCGGGAACTGCGCAGTGGCCAAGCAGACCCTCCTGGGAGCCTGCCGGCCGGGCCTCAGCCTCGCCCGGGGGGAACTCGGAACCACGGGCCTGGGATTTAAGAGGGCATCTCTCTTATCCAAGGCGGCAGTGTCCCGCCCACAAAGCCGGGCCCCCTGCGCCCCTGGCACAATTGGCTTCTGTAGGAAGGGCGCTGGGGCCGCCTGAGGCTGCAGGCAGACGCAATTTATCCTTCTCCCTTCAAATATCAATTCTGGTTCTTCTCTTTCTGACATTACCCACTAACTCCAAAGGAGGTGTGTTTCCTCCCAGACCTGGGGCTCCCAGCCTCACCTCCCTGTCTGCTTTCTTGGGGTGGGGAGGGGTGAAAACAAATTTAAGATCCTGAACTGAAGGCATTGCACAAATCAGTTATTCTCTACCTTGATAAATAATTCATTTAAACCTGTTTTTGTTTTGTTCCGACGCCTAAAATGACTCAAGAGCTCATAAGGCTGATCGAACAGCTTGTGTTGGATGGTTTGACAGGACTTTTTCCTTGGAATAATTCACATTAGCAGGGGAGACAGAAATATGACCCGACGAAAAAATGAAATCTAAAAAGAAAGGAAGAGAGAAGATGGAAGTGTTGGGGGGAAGGGAGTGTTCACTTTTATAAAAACTCTCAAGGGAAGCAAACAGAAGCTCAGTAGGCCTCACCTTGTGAATGTCTTGGATGAGCTTTTCTGAAAAGGTTAAGATCATAGATTTCTTTGGGTGGGATGTTAGGAGATCAGCTCTGGAGAAGGACAGCTGTGAGGGAGATAATACGATCTTGGTTTTTATCCAGATCCTACTTTTGGTCCCTACCAGGGAGGAAAAGGTAGTACTGGCCTGAATATCCAAAAAGGAACTCGAAGACTAGATGGCAAACTTAAAGAAAAAATTCTTCCGACCTGGGGTTTTGTTTTTTAACTTTTCTCTGCTCTTTCTTCTTTAAACACGTCCCTCTTTTGCCTTTTTTCCCGAGAGTATATATAATGTTTATACCCAAAGAAGTCGTGCATTTTTTAGCAGAGCAAGCATAATTAACTTTTTATTTGAAAATCAAATTCCAGACCCAGAACAGGGTACAAGGAAGTCACATTTCCAATCCCCACGAATAGAAAAGGAACTGCATTAACTGGGTTAATCTCTGAGTTTCCCGTTGAAGTTAACATACAAAGAAATATAGTCCCTAAACGGACATAGGTTTGAAAACGACCTTCCACTTTCAGGTCTTCATTTTCTTAGAAATAAAGGACAAAGGAAGAAAGAGAATTCTTTAATTTTTGAAAGATTTTTTGAAATTCCTTCAGAGAAAGCTTTTTTTTTTTTTTTTCTTGCCAGCTATGAATAATAAAGAACTTTTTCTTACTGGCCCTGAAGGCCACATCAGTCTTCAGCACCACTGAAGATGCTTCCTCCCCACCACAAAGAATGATTCAAACATTCGAATATTTTAACAAGTTCTCAATACATTCTCAGTGGCCCTCTTTTACAATCAAAATTTGGTATTTGGGATTGTGTTAAACCGGAGCATAAAGTTTAAAAAAACAGAACTGAACTTTGAAGAAACACACCTATAGATTACAATAAAGTTAGAACTGATGTTCTTTCTATCGCATTTAATTTGAATGTTTCTAAGGATCCACTTGATGACAATGCCAGCTGACGGGAATGGAGTGCAAAGGCGCTTCCCTCCACTGGGCGGCGCCAAGAGCCCCAAACCGAAAGAGCCTGCTATTGTTTCTTTTTATAAAAGATGCAAGATACACAAATAAGCTCTCCTCCTCCTAAGGTTGACTCCCTGACGATAGTGTGACCTCTCGCCCCGTTTACAAAGCTAAAGAAATGTTGAAAGCATCCTTGTTTGCTTGCTTTGTTTTTTCAGCCTATCAATGTATTTCCAACTGCTTATGGATTTGAAGCTTGTTTGCTTAGGAAAATAATATTCTAAAACACTGAAGAAAACACTGAGATTAAGTCCCTTAAACTGAAACCAAGAGGGTGGGGACTGGGAGGAGAGAGAGACAAAAAGTAAAGTGAGAGCAAAGAACAAGGTAACTGAAAACTGTTTAACAGAACAACAGGTGTAAATGATAGTCTATGTCATTGCTAATTGTTCGAAGGGAATAAAAGTTTTAAGAGGTGGTTCACACACCGTAATAAAATGTGTGAGAACTATAAGCTTCACCACAAAGATCAGCAGTTCAGAAGAGACCTAGTGAAGTTGGCTCTCTGGGGGTTAGAGCTGTGTTGTGCCCAGCAAACAGCAGGAAGCAAGTAGACATGTAAAGGATAGGGCGCTGGAAGAGGGAGTTTCAGTCTCATTTTGCTACTTTCCAATGTACTTGAACAAGGCACTTAACCTTTCTGGTCACCAACTTCCTTCTCTATTAAAGAAGAGAATCATCCTTGCCTAGAATAGGGTATTTGTGATGATCTAGTAAGACTTTCTATGTATAAGCTCTTTACAAAATGTGAAGCAAGAGTTTGACAAATGAACAAGGCAGTGGCGGCAATTATTTGGCAGAGGTTCTATGGGTAACATACAGTAGCTGTATTTTTTCACTTTTCCTTGCTCACTCATTTTGTTCATTCACTTAGTCCATAAACATTGCACAGTATGCTTACTGTGCCAGGTGCTTGAGAATGAGAGAGTTAACAGGAGCATGCTAAGTTGTCACAATGCCGTGAGGGCAACACGAATCTGCTGCAGTGAGGATGCAAAAGAAAGATTGGGGAGTCCTACCATGGGAGGAGACAGGGGAACAGAAAGGCTTCCTAAAGGAAACAAAGTGGGTGTTCAGCCATGAAAGAAAAGGGATGTATCCCAAGTAGACGGATATGATATAGTGAGGGATTTGTATCATAGCTAAGAGTAATAACAGTGCAAAAATATCCAAAGATTGTCAAACCTTTAATCTCCTAACTGGAGTGCTGGGCTACAAATGTGTGGGTGCATATTGGCTCTAGGGATCTCTCCTGTGTACTTCAGGAAGGTACAAAATACTCTTGGAGCATCTTGAAGGAAACAGGAAATAACTACATGTGTTCACAGACCTCAGCAGCAGAATTTTATAGCAAGTTACACAGTCTTAGGTTTTTGCTTCCAAGAAATGGTCCAGCCCCCTCGTACCAAGACTGTAAGGGAATAGGGGAAGCCCATATCTATTCCTTTCTACTTTCTAGAGTTCCAAATTTTGGAAGTAGAGTGAAGTCTCCCTCCAAGTCAGGGATGGAGACAGAAAAGACGACCAAGTGGAAGCAGTTGAAGGGGCAAAGAGAGAAGGTGGGGAGAGATTTTATTTCACCTCTCCTAAACTGAATCATTTCCATTCAAGACGGTTTCTAGAGAAATGAAAGGGCCCCCGTGTGACAACGACAGTACTGCTATAAACAGAACTCTTAAGGCTCTAAGGTTCATGAAAGAAGTTGATTCTTCCACTAACTCGTGAGGTTCAGAGGGAATGGAGGCGCCCAGACAGAGGAGAGACGAAAGCCTCAGAGCGCTGGGTGAAGATGCCAATCAGGGAAGGGGAAATTCATTTGCGATGTTAATTAACAAGCGGCTAATTAAAACGGCACTTTGAGCGCTAATCAATCGCCTTATTAAGTTAGAGCCATCACTGGAACAAATTGAAAGATCCCCGCCCCGGCTCCTGCCTCCTGTGCGGGCGGGGTTGAGTTCCCAGATATGGTGCGAGAGAAGGGCTGGGGCGTCTGCATCCACTCTGACAGCCTCTCGGGGTTCTGCAACATCCTCCAACTCCTGGGTTCACCCAAGTCGAACCGCTTGCCCCTGTCCCAGGATCTTCTTAACTAGACATGTGTCTAGGAGGCGATCTCTAGTCCGGACGAACCCGGCAGAGGAGAAGCTGCCGCGGAGAACCACTGAATCAGCAGCAGCTAGCGCGGACATAGTTTCTGGGAAGAGGGACCCCAAAATGTGCCGGGAATTGAACTGTGGGCCCGCAAGCAGTGGGGAGGAAGCAATTCAGCCCGAGAGGGGGCGCTCTCAGGCCAGGACCACACATTCCCCACTTTGCGGAACAGACAGCCTCAAGTTGAAAATTCTGCCTAGGCCCTTGCCTTTGTCCCGCCCAGCAGCCGAGAGCTGGCCTGTCTTCAGGTATTGAGTACTGGTCTGCCAGCCTCTTCGTCTCGGCCTCCTGGAGCTCCACTAGAATGGGGTGAGAAGAGGGAAGTGGGTATGCTGATGGTCTGGGATGCTGGTACACCACCAGTCACTCCGTGCCTTCCACCCAACCCGTTCACGCTTCCCCCATGCCCTTGACCCCCCCAACTCGCTAGGAGAATTTAAGATTTCCAAACTTCATTTTAAGGAGCCTTCCGCATTTTCTGTTAAATGCCTGATTTGCACCAAATTCCCAAGGGAAAAGTATTTGGCAATAAGAGAGGGGCTGTAAATTTAAATGCTAATTAGGTAGGTCCTCTTCCCGAAACTCCACCTGTCTGGCGGCCCTTGTTAAGGAGAAACACTCCCGGAGCGCACACCGCAGCATTCCTGGGGTATACAGCAAAAGTGCAGGAAAGAGACCCCAGCGGATTCCGGTACGGTACGCTTTTCACGGCCTGCTGCAGAGAAAAAGAGGACGCCGTTAAAAGGAGGTCTTTTGCGTGGTGGGTGGTACATGGCGTAGCCGAGGTGGGGTTTGTGTGTCCGCAAAGACACAGGTATGTCCTTGAGCCGGCCTGTCGGCTTGTCGACGACGTGCGTCGGACCGCGGCTGCTCATGGGTCTGAGACGTGCTTCGGCTGTCCCGGGAGAACCGAACGAACGGCTCCCACGTGCAAAGTTCAAAAGCATTAATATTTTCGTCATATTATCATTATTCAATATAATAATATTTGCTCTGTTAGCGGCACTAATTAGGCCACATTAAAACCGTAGTGTCTCCCTAATGGTGCGTAATGTGCCCACACTCACATTTTTCTCTCTCAGGATGGGCGGCTCTTGGCTGGCAGGGGAGAAGAGACAGGCAAGCAGTGGGATGGATTAAGGTTTGACACTCTCCAACACCCATAGACACACACACAGCCAGGTATCTTCCGGGTAGGGTCTGCAGCCTGCGCCCGGTCGATAGTACCCTCCGCTGTGCACTCGGCCCTGCGCCAAGCGCCCTGCAGCCTCCTCCCACGCCCTGGCTCTTTGAACTCGGCGGATTGATTTTGCTACCCTTCCCCCTTTTGTGTGTGTGCCTGCAATTGGTTAAGTTTTTAAGGTTTGGGAGGGCCGTCGTGAAAGAATTAAAATACTCTTAACTGGAGCCCCTTGGCCGAGAACAGGAGGTCCCGCCTCCTAGCTCGGCGCTTTTAGGATCCCCTTGCCAATGGGAATTTCTTTCCGAGATTCGAAGGTAGGAGTGTAAAAGAAGAGCCCGCAGAGCAGGTCCGATCTGGGTCTTTTTCCCGTTCCGGTTGCCAGCGGTCGGCCCGGGCGTCCCGCAGCCCTCGGCGAGGTGGATGTTAAGCTCCGAGAGTGTGCCCCTCCCTCGGGCGCTGCGGCAAGATCACTCTGAATATGTAATATATTTGTAACGCGCGCCGAGGTGTGACGGGAATGGGGGGGAGGGGGACTGAAGCAGGATTGGGAAGGGGTTGCGGCACAGAACTCACATTGTACTGCGCAATCTAACAATCTGAACATTCCTTTATTAAAAGCTGATGCCTGACATTTACACTGAGCTACCAGCGTTTGCCTCTAATCCGAGCGAAAATGTACTGTACCGCCGAATCGTTTCTGCGTGCTGCGACGCGGCATCCGCGGCCTGGCCGGGCCCATCCGCTGCAGCCAGGGAAGACCCCTACCCGCACTCCGCCTCTCCGAGGGTGAGAGAGGTGCTGCCTGCCCAGTCCGGGCGCCCAGGTGTGACAGGCACCCGACCTCTCGCTCCACCTCCCGCCAGCCGCCCGATTCAGCGAAGCTCTGGTGACCTGATCCAAGCATCTGGTCCTTCCTTCCCCTTACAAAGAAGTAAACTTTTCTACCTCCGCCCCCAGCCCCATAATCCGATCGTTTAGAGCTGCTGTTTTCCTTTTGTCAGCTTCCCCCTCCTCGATCAGTCTGAGTACACGATCAGAACTGCTCAGAGAGCAGGAAGCACATTGATTTCAGCTTGTTCTGTCCACAGACAGGCCCTGACAAGGTTGTTAGAACAGTCGGAGAGGTCTATACAATCACTTAATTACCAAAACTGTCAGTCAGGCCGGACTCGGGTCCGCGTCCCCGGCTGCGGCGGGCATTCCAGCACTGGGCCGCGCGCGTGATTGATCTGTGCTGATAGCATTGCAAAATAATTACGGCGAATTTTCTGATGTGTGATTTTATCCCAAGTTCATGCTTCAGAGAGGTAATCAGAGGATGAGAAGGGGTCAGTGCCATTTCAGATTACCTGGAGTCGGCAAGAAAGGGTTGAATGGAAGAGGGAGCGGCTCAAGGAGAAGGGGGGAGAAGGGGGTGCAGGGAATGAGAGACGAAGAGGAAGAAAGAAAGCGAGATATGGATTGCTGGAGGGATTGCTAGCAATTCGTCAAACTGTGCAAGTGACTTCCTTCAGAGCCAGCATATGGCAGATTGATTTTGTCCAACATCGGTTTAGCCACATTTAAGATGATCCAGCGGTTATTACTGCAATTGGTTTAGGAGCTGACAGGCAGTCGTAGGCGCAATGAGTATAGATCCTGTTTACCGGAGACGTTTCGTAACTGCTGTCAAATACAGTTAAGTAAATATCATTAGGGAAGAGCTCCTTTAAGAGAAATGCCAATCCAATAAACATGATTTTCCTCCCCGCCCTCCACATGGCTGCCTGCGCCTCCTTCAAGGTTCTTCTTCCTGTGTCTCTGCTGTTTGGGTCAGGCGTCGCGGGTGAGTCGTTGATTCTCGCCGCCGTCGGGCCGGGGGTACCCAGCCTCAGGCAGAAGATGCCAGGCCCGCGGGCGGGAGGACTGCGAGATCGTCGGAGCACAACCAAGTGGAGCGAAAGGCTCACGGGTGATGGGGGAGTACACTCTGCGCCCCCGCCCAGCGCACCCTCGTTCAGAGGGTGCTTCAGGCCTCGGAACCTGAGCCTGAGACTCCACATCCCGGGAGGCCAAAAGCACCATGCCGCGATAGGAGGGCTGTTCGAAGTTCTCCGCGCGCGCCGGGGTCCTGACGCGGTTCCTTTCCGAAACTGGCTGGCGACTCCGGGTCAGGTCCCCAGGCAGGCCTGGACTCTCAGGCTTTGCGGGCAGTGTCAGAGGAATGGAGTTCAGGATGGCGGACTCAGGCCGTTTCCCTCCCAGGCCCGGCGTTCCAGAACACGTGGGTGTGGATCTGAAGTCCCTACACTTCCCAGGAAGTCCTCTCATGCAAGGAATGGAGAAGAGCAGGCCGGCCACCGCTCAGTCTATGCCACCCATCGCTCAACCCCTCCGCTGACCTTGTGACCCCAAGGAGAGCAAAAGCGCAGTATTTTCTGAGTCGACCCCTCTCCCTGCGGCCCTCTGAAGGCAAATCTCTGAGCCTCCGTCTCAATATAATGGTTTTGGTGGAGTTTGGATCACTGGTGCCTGATTCACTTTCGTCTGGCCTTGGCCTCTCTACCTTCTTGGACTAAAGCCGGTCTTCCATACCCCTTGTAAGGAACCAGGCAGAAGGGAAGGGAAACTAACACAGATTATGTTCATTTAGTAGGCCTGTGGTGAGTCTTCACAGCCCTAAAGTCCTAACCCGGATATCATCCCAGAGAAGAAAGGCCAAAAAGACTTTAAAATGAGGGGAGAAAACCAACCTAGAAGAGAGTAAAGGGTCAGAAACATGAAAGGATTGCTCTAGGGGCTAAAGGGCACCCTAGTTTATAATTTGGTCAAAGGAGGAAGTCATCGGCCCCTAGAGGCGTGTCATCTATCTTCCCAGGGAACATGATGGTTCACAAATGAAGAGGCTAGCCCTCCTGCAGCTTTCTTCTACAAAGTGTAAAACACACATCGCCTTCATCAGTGTTTGGGATGTAAAGAACCCTGTCTATTTAAAAGAGATGCTGCATTTTTAAAGTCAAACAGTACCAATGTATGTGGTGAATCAAGTAGGTAAACAACTTACATATGGTTGCTGCACTTGAAGGAACCATCCATTCTCATGCACAGCAAATTGAAGAAACAATGGCACTAATGAGCCTTGCAAAATGCAACTGTGAATAATGAAAGACAACACTGCATTTTGCAACAGAAAGAATAAAGGTGAAATAATCAGCTAGCAAAGAGGAAAAGAAAGAGAGCAATGATTAAATGATCAAAAGCTGGCAGAGTGAATTCAATGTCACTGCCAGACGCAGCCATCTACCCACAAGTGAAAGTTAGGTTTCAAGCACAGTGTAATTATAGCTGGGGTTGTCAGTTTGACATTAATGCAGCCAGCAGAAATTTCCTAATTGGCCTCAGAGGAGAAAGTGAACCAGAAAATATATTAACATTTTAAAAAAGCATATTTTGCCTAATCCTTTCACTTTCCAACAATATTTGAAGACCAAAATGCCCCAGGCATAAGAATTTAAATGAGCAATTTTGTTTTTGAAGGAAACGGCCAATGAGACAGAAAATAGACTAAAGGGAAATCATTAGTGGATGAGAGATACTGACAGGCTTGCCTTGCTGACTGGCTGGCCTGTCACTTGCAGTCTGTGTTCTTTAGTTCCACGCTATGAGCTAAGTTGATAACATGAAAAGACCCATAAACGTGCAGCCAGAAGTCACAGCCTATTATCTGGAAATTCAAATGCAAGGGGAGGGGGTGGGAGGGAAGGCACGGGCGGGGGTAGGGAGGGAGGGGGGTGCCCAGGGAGAGAGGAGGAGGAGGGAGAGGCCCTCATTCTTTCGCATAAAACCGGCCATATCAGAGAACAATAATAAGCCATTATCTGACATAAATGTGCTATGGACTGCCAAAAAATATAGTCCCGAATCGACAACATTGTTCAAACTGAAGATAGCAACAAAATGCTTAAAGTTGCGGATGTAATTTCACATGCGTCCGGGTTGATGTGATATGACCGCATCAGGGAAACAAAGCTAAGTGCAGTCAGGATCTGTTAGTACTGTAGCTTTTGATGGAACAGCTGAGGCACGCATCGCCCCTGGCATGGACTCCGGGGCCGAATGCTCACGACCAAGACTTTTGCCCTTTTGAAATGAAATAGAAATAGGGGAGCCGCAGAAAAACCAAATCGGCGCCGAGGGTCACAAGCAAGTCGGGCGGGAGCTTTCAGCAAAGGTCTGAATATTCAGAACTGCGACGGTAATTAGCAGATAGCCAGAAAGAAAAATAATAATAAAGCTTTGGTTGGATATCTGTAAACAATCATTAAGAAAAATAAAAATGAACCTTATTAGCCTGCCTTGGAGGTAGTCAGAGACAAACATCCACAGGAAGAGAGGACGCGATTTAAATAAAATAATCATATGCATCATTAAAAAGAATCATACATGTATATATGGGCACGTATACACTATGGAACCTAACGAGGGCTCCTCACTCAGTCCCAGGCGACCGGAGCGCCCAATCGGTGCTCAAGACCTGCCGGCTCGGGTCCTCCGGCCTCCGCGGACCCAGCCAGCCCGCGCTGCAGGGTCTCAGGTCACCACAGGGGGCGCCGGGGCACCGCGGGACCTCAGGCCACATCTCTTCCAGCCCCCTTCCCGGGCTCGCGCCTTTCCCGCCTTTCCGGGGAGAAGCTGGGCCTAGACCCTGGAACTGGAAGAAAGCGGCAGCCTAACTGCTCTTCCGATCGCCGCTTGGGGAAGGGGGGCTCCGCATTTAGAAACTTCTCGCACTTTTCTCTCTCGGTCTCTGTCTTCTGGTGCCTGCAAAACCTTCAAAGATTTGCTTATTTTGATTCCTCGGGCGTTAGAGCTGTATTAGGCAGCACTCGTAGATAATATTGATGAGAGCTTTGCCGGAGCCTGACATCAAATTAGTGGCCTTCGTGTAAAAAATCTGGGAAGAAATGTCTAACATGCTTAAAGCTGGTGGGAGGCGAGATTTTTACTCATCAATGAAATGCTGCTTAAAGGGTGGAGGGAAGGAAAAAGGCTAAGTCAAAACTTCAAGCTCTCTCATTATGAGGTATACCTGACGGGGACACCGAAAGCCGCCTGTACTTCCTCTCATCAATACAGCAGAGCTTTTTGTCAGTAATTTGCAATAAGTGTCTGCAGCATTTCTGCAGGGACCCAGAAATCATTATTGGCTGCAGATCTGCACGGTTCCTAATTGGAAGCATTGGGCCTTATCAGCTGAGGATTTCCTAGGACCTTTGACAGATACCAATACTAAAATCATTGTTCACTTGTCAATTTAAAAGACCATTAAAGCAGCTTATTTTGGTTTTAATTGGAACCTCCCTTCCAACGCCTGGCTTTGGAAAAAAAAAAAAAGCAACACCCAGGCGCGCGCGCACACACGCACGCGGATGACGGGTGTGTAAGGGGCCCAGCGGAGGCCGGGCGCTGGGACTCCCGATGCAGCCGCCGCCACCACCCGAGATACGCGGGGCCGCAGCCTCGAATTTCCAGAGATTCCAGCAGCAGCAGCAGCAAGTCGAGCTCGAGCGCTCCCAATTAAACACCACCGCATACGCTTAAAGATTCTCGCAAAAAGTGCACCCGGGCCAAAAATCAATCCCTCTCCCCAGCCCGACCGGGTGAAAGCAGACACGTAACATATTCATGCGCTGAGCTCGCCGGGCAGCCCAGCGCGGAACTTTTTTTTTTTTTCTTTCTTTTAAATAAAGCGAGGAGGACTTCCGCGGCTCGGCAATCCTGCTAAAGCTGGCAGATGCAGCAAAACTAATATGTGTAAATGCTTTAAAGCAATAATCTGCTTACAGCGACACTTCCCCGGATCGGCGGCAGGACTGAGGGGGAGAGAGAAGGCGCTTGGCAGCCAGGGGAAAGCGAATTGTTTTGACACCGCCATTGAATAGCAAAGCCTGGTGGATAATCATTTCATAAGATAATTGTGGGCAAGTAAAAAAATAATAAAAAGAACCTACCCACTTCACCCACCCCCTTTACCTTCCCGCATCAAAGTGAGCGATGAGTTCTGCTCATTATTTTTACCTTGCTCACAACATCACTGGGTCCCTTCTAAATGAAATAGACTTAATGATAATACTAGAAGGTAAACGGAGCGGGAATAATATTTACTGTATAATCATTTGGGCTCTGTTAAACTCAGCACTTCCCTTTATCCCAAGAATCTCACTAATTGCTTCCAATCGGAAAATGACCAGGCAGATTTCTTTTGTTGCAAGGTTATTTGCACCTAATGTTAAAAGCATATATGTGTTTTTTTTTTAAAGGTTCGTCCTTATCCTCTTCCCGCCTCCCTTCTAATTTTAAGTAGCTGATGTTTTGTTTGGCTGCTGTTTTATTTGCTGTCAAAAAGAATATGATGCAAAAACCACTTAAGCATGTATACAACCCATGGAGGGATTCATTTGACCTCATTATACTGCAATAAAGAAGAAATCCAGTTTGTTAAATATCACCGAACCGCATGCATTTCACATCAGATCATAAGAGCAATGCTTCAAAAGATTATCCCAGAAAGTGCTTAGAAAGATGGAATGGGTTAACTTTGCTTGCCAGAAGGTGTTCTGACAAATACAGGAAAAGAGAGAGATGTGCAGCCCCCTTTAAGAGCAGAGCAACTGAAGAAAAAAGAGATTTATGCTTTTAATTAATGGCAATTAAACCATGCCTGTTGGCTTGGCCTATGGCAATTGTTCCCTGCAAAAAAGGAGGCCGAGCTGGTGACAAGCATTTGAATCCGCTAAGTTCTGTCAAGGGAGCTGACTCTGCAGGCATCAAAACCAAACTAAATCAATAAAAGAATTAAACTTTTATAAATTGCATTTTGACAAGTATCAGATACCGTTAAGCTTTGATATTATGAATTCCTTGGAGGTGATGCAAACAAGAAGGGCCGCAGTTAGAGATCCAAACAATCAAAGAGGCTTGTTAACATGAGCTGTCAAATGCATCAGTGCTATTAATTACTACAAATTAATGTGACTCTCTCTTCCTCTGGTGATTGGAATAATAATCAGCCAGATTCATGCAATGAGCATAGAGAACATATGCAACCCTGCCAAAAATAATAAGTTTAAAAAACAGTAGACATTTACAGTCTCTGTGTTCAAAGGCTGGATGGTTTTCTTGTTGCCAGTTGTGACCTCACTTGACCCCATCTTCCCCAGCCCTGGGATCTTCTTCATGTGTTTTTTTTTTTTCTTCTTTTCCTGTGTGATGACGGAGGGAGGCATCATGCTCTTGCCGATAATTATTGGAGCAGAGAATAAAATCTTTATTGTGTTCCACTGAGGTGTGGGGGAAACAAGAACCCTATCCAAAGTGATGGTTTTCTGAAATGAACCCCAATTCCAGAAGTCCTGTAATCTGACCACTTTGTAGCTTGAAAACTTTGCTCTCAGGAAGGTTGATAATTAAAATTACATGAGGCTCTCACTCAGTGCAGTAGGCAGGACTCATAGGGGAAATGGGAACCCTACTTAGAGATTCTGGGTACCTAGAATGATTCAAACTATTTCCCTCAGCATTTTGTGATATTCTAAATTCACAAATGACCATTGCCAGGATTCGTCGGTTGCCTCTCAGATCCACATTTTAAAACATAATGTGATTTTCATCTTAACAGAAGAATTGTGATTCTGGACCCCTAAACCCATACTTCACCCAGTGAAATGCCTCAAGCTAAACAAATACTTGTCATTAAATGGAATAATTCATATTTTCTAAAATATTTTAAGAGCAAACATATTACAGATTAATTGTTAATAGTCTTCCTTGTGCTTTACAGTGTATGATATTTTTTATTTTGCTAATCTGGAAATCTTAATACACTCCTTTGCAGAGTTGCCTTATGCCTTCAACTTTTTACTTTGTGAACCAATAGGATGTGGTTTCTCACATCTGAGGAACTTCCAAATGTTTGTTCTGTCTTTTTAGATTAACTGAAGAATGGAATTTAGCCACATGATATGGGAATTTATAATAATGGGGGTTCTTTTATATAGCAGAGATCGAACATCTCATAGTTTCAACTAATTTTCATTTAGTTGAGTGGGGGGTAGGGTGGAGATGAAGGTGGCAGGAAGTGAACCTCTAATTCTCTCTTGCCATTGGAAATAGGATTACAATTTGGAATAACGTGATGTCGCTTCCTATTGGCTTGAGATGATCCATAGCTCTAGAATATCACCATTTTCTAATTATAGGCAACTATGTATTAGATGTGTGGGTTTTCTTAATTGGAGAGAGACAGAAACCATAATGATATACCTCCTAACTTGCAGTAGGAATGGTGCCAGGTGTGTATTGGTGTTCAGACTAATTATTTGATTTTTACTATTGACTATACCTAAGTGTGTTTTTAACGCAGAGAGGAATTATCTTGACACCATCTGGTAGCAGTTTTTCATGTCTGACAAAATTTAAAACTCAGTTTGAAGCTGGGCCAGTGATAAATATGCTTTGGATTCCATATGACCTTGGTCGACCTCTGACCGTATATGAATCAGGGCATTTGTCTCAAACTGTGGTTACAGAATTTTATTGATGTACCTAATCTGTTACCCAGGAACCACAATTCTTATGATAGAATACTTACTTGGATAGTGACAAGGAAGTTTGAGATGATTTTTTTGCTTTTTTTCATTGTCAAAAAATGGATCCTGGCTCTAAGTCTAGATTTAAGTTTGAGTTTCCCATTTCAAGGGCTTCTCAAGATCTGTTCAGAAAGAGCATTAAAGGGGAGAGAGGGGAAACAAATGCTTATAAAGCCTCCACAGAAAAGTCTGATAGATAAAAATATGGCTCTAAGAATGAGCTTCTTTCCTTTCCTATGTGCTCACTCAGCAAATGCAGAAGGAATTTATTGTTGGAAATTTGTGTAATCATTTTTATCTGATTACTTGGCAAGATGCTACATACACTCTAGCTTCTATTTAAAAATCCTGGTATTATTATAAGCATGTTTCAATTCCTCCAAATGTCTTTATGAATTTGAAGGGGCTGCTCAAGCTTTGTCACTTATTTTTAACAATATAATTTTCTAAGAGTGGAACATTCTTGCTAAGCATGACATGTGATATGTAAGCACATATTGACCATTCACTATTATTTTACTTCTTCCTGGCAGCAGCGGTACATCAGGCAGAATTCAAACAACACACTTGCCTGGAGTTCAGTATCCATTTAAATCAGATTTGTCACCTTTCAATTTTTCAATACTGTTTCTTACTTTTATTAAAATCCAAGTTAGTAAATGCCCTGTAGATTTGATGACAGGCCTTGATATGAACAACCCACATTCTAAGTGGGAAAAAGACTGAAATGCCTCTGTTAATATAATAACGTAATTATCTTTTTCTAGAGAGTTAATTTACAAAATATTTGTACTCAGTACATTTTTTCACTGTTGTTTTGAAGGTCTCTCATATATAAACTTGCACGTGTGGTTGTGAATATGCATATGTGTTTTCATTGTGAGGGGAGTTATCCTTCCCCACTCTTTTCCACTTTGGCATCCTCCACATTTTTCTCTTCCTTGAAACTAAATAATTCATAAAGTATTATTAATCTGATAGCAGTGAAGTTTGTGAATCCTCACAAATTTTACACCTGCTGGAACTCAAGAACTGTTAGTTAAAAACTTTTTCTTGTTAAAAAAGGTGGGACAGTGGTGGTGGTGAGGGTGTTCAAAATTTCATACACAGGTAGAAATATGGATATATAGTCTAAGACACTTATTCATGTACAAGTATACCAATATAATGTATGGCTGTTGATTTCTTAGAAAATATGTCTTCATTTGAGAGTGAGTTATCTCTTTTTACTTTGCTCATGTTGAAAATGGCAGATGAATGATCAGCTGTCGGTTGTTCTTCACCAGGTGGAGTGATAGATGAACAGACACTTTAATTCAGACCCTTTGTGTTTGCCCATAGTTTGAGATTTTTGTTTTTTATGATAGTGTACCAGATAGAATGAAGCTCCACCTACTTGGTGCAATGTACAACGAGACAAATAATGAGTATAGATATTGTTGTTTCTTTGTTTACGACACTGCATATTGTGCCAAGAATAGACAGATAAGTAACTAATGGAACACACACAGCAGTATTTGTTTCAATCCTAGTTATGCTGCTGCTGCTACTGCTGCTGCTAAGTCGCTTCAGTCACGTCCGACTCTGTGCGACCCCGTAGATGGCAGCCCACCAGGCTCCGCCGTCCCTGGGATTCTCCAGGCAAGAACACTGGAGTGGGTTGCCATTTCCTTCTCCAATGCGTTAAAGTGAAGTCGCTCAGTCGTGTCCAACTCTTAGCGACCCCACGGACTGCAGCCCACCAGGCTCCTCCGTCTATGGCATTTTCCAGGCAAGAGTACTGGAGTGGGGTGCCATTGCCTTCTCTGAGTTATAGCTGCTAATATTGACAACAGTTCTTCTCCCCCATATGAAAATTTTGTGATTTGGAAGGAAAAAAGCTGACTTTTTACTTCACTGTTTCTTGGTCAAGAGGGTATAGAACTGAATGTTACCTCTGAGCCTGGTTTGTAATTTTATATTCATTATTTTATGGTGGTAAAAAATAATTGCAAATATTATATTAACTATAATATTAAATCCATTTTAAGAAAACAGTACATATATACATATATATATATATCATCCCAAATATAATCTTAAATTCAGTTCAGTTCAGTTCAGTTGCTCAGTCGTGTCCGACTCTTTGTGACTCCATGGACCGAGCATGCCAGGCCTCCCTGTCCATCACCAACTCCCGGAGTTTACTATTGAGCAATTATTTTTTTCAGCTGCAGAGAAGACTTTTATGATCTGACTTTCCCATGTCACAAATTTTAAGACTTAAGACCTAAATTTATTTACTACCAGCACTAGTGGTTGTAGACATGACCCTCTCTTTCATTCCTGGCTCTAGAAGGCAGCTTTCCTTTCTTCATTAACCTGCCTGCTTATGTTGTATTTTGTACTTTCTAGCTTGATATTTAGTAAATCCTTCTAGTCAACAAAAGCACGAATATCTAATAAATCCACTAGACTGCACAAAATCCAACCCATCAACCGTCATCTTTCTCTTTCTTTAGTAATACAGTTACTCAATGATGTGAACATCTCTCTTCTTTCCCCACTCAGAAATGGCAACAATTCTGACAGGGTGTGTTTTTCTTGAGCATATAGGGGAAAATTAGGGCTGCAATGATCCATATCCAACCTGATTTGAAGAAGGCTACATTAACCTTGTGAGGTCTTGGGAAAGTCATTAATTTGATGGAATTCTGATTTTACATTATTAAAAAAATGATTTGTTGTTGCTATGCTGTTGCTAAGTCACTTCAGTCGTGTCCGACTCTGTGCGACCCCAGAGACGGCAGCCCACCAGGCTCCCCCGTCCCTGGGATTCTCCAGGCAAGAACACTGGAGTGGGTGGCCATTTCCTTCTCCAATGCATGAAAGTGAAAAGTGAAAGTAAAGCTCAGTCGTGTCCGACTCTTAGCAACCCCATGGACTGCAGCCTACCAGGTTCCTCCACCCATAGGATTTTCCAGGCAAGAGTACTGGAGTGGGTTGCCATTGCCTTCTCCAATATGTATATTGAGGTGGTGGTAAAAGAAATGACAAACAAATCACATTTAGAAATAAAGCCTAATTAACTTAAACTACATTATTTAGAGATTATTTTAAACTACATCTCTTACTGGCAAGAGATGATGTACGTTTTCCTTTTTCATTTTTACTTTTCACTTGGTGAACTAGACTGTAAGAAAGAATTATTAAAATTATTAAAAATGATTAAAGGTCATATATTCATCCCAAAAGTGTGCTCAACCCTGTGCTAAATCATGCATAACACAAGTGAAGCTCTGAATTTCCAGATCTTATAAACAGAGAAAATAGAGGAGAAAATCAATGCAGTACAAAGGAGTTGATGAGTATAATGGTTGATGAGTACCAAAGGCCATAGGAACATGTGGGAGGGACATTTAACCCAGCCTGGTGATGGCATGAAGGACTAGGAAATGCTTCTTGGAGAAAGGTGTGGCTGTGGCAAAGGATAAGTAGAAGTTGGCTAGAGAAAGAGAGATAGTGAAAGGGGGAGTGGGAAGAATGTACCAGGCAAGAGAAAAGGCAGGACCCACGTCAGAGATAAGAAAAAATCATGGCAAAATCAAAGGATGATGCTTTGACTGGTCCACAGAGTTTGAGAAAAGAGTGTATAGATGCGGTGAAAATAACTTTCTAATATTAGAGTATAATTGTTTAAAAGTGAATACTGGGTATTGCTAGTCTTGGTTGTATAAATATGATTTACTAGTACTGTTGGAGTCAACTAAGAAATTTCTGGAATGCTTCCTATGTGCAAGGCACTAAGCTCAAAGCTGCAGATGACATAAAGACAAATAAAACATCTCACACTTTCAAACAAGTTTATAATCTAGCAGGGAGGATAAGCAGGTAAATAATTAACTAGAAATATGGTACAGAATGAAATGGGTCCTCTAGTGGAGATTAAGAAAACTGTTGTAGAACACCAGAGAAATGGTGATTTGGTTTAGGAATGAGGGTGGAACTTAATAAATTTGTTGATGAACTGTACCTTGAAGGATGAGTAAAAGTGATCTTGTTTCCATTTTTATACATCTAAATGATCATATATTATTAAGTAATCCAACAGCAGAAAAGAGATATAATCTTGCTCAAAGATAAGCAATTAAATAACATATGCACATTCAATTCTTTGTTGATTTTTTCTTATTATTAAATATAAATCCAGATGTTCCACGTCATATAAAATATGAAAATATGCTAGTAAAATAAAGAGAGCCATAGAACTAGAAAAGGCCTTAGATCACACAGAATAGCTTTCTTTTACTGTTTTATAACACATAAAAACTGAAGTCCGGAAAGTTAAGAAACCTGCTAAAGATTATGGAAACAGTTTAAAAGTGGAGACAAGACTTCTAGTCTGCTAGTATTTATACCACACTCAGGTTGCATTCCAACATGTTTCAAATGTTGATGAACAAATTAATCCAAACCAAGATATATGTAGAAATTATCTAGGACCTATCTATGGTAAGCCAGTTTTTGTTTATTTAATACTAGTAGATTTCTTACTGAAGGAGGTGAATGATACCACTCTAATGGCAGAAAGTGGAGAGGAACTAAAGAGCCTCTTGGTGAGGGTGAAGGAGGAGAGTGAAAGAGCCGGCTTAAGACTAAATGTTAAAAAAACAAGGATGGCATCCAACCCCATTACTGCATGTCAAATAGAAGGGGGAAAGGTGGAAGTAGTACAGATTTCCACTTCTTGGGCTCCAAAATCACTGCGAACGATGACTGCAGCCATGAAATCAGAAGACAGTTGCTTCTTGGGAGGAAAACAATGACAAACCTAGACAACGTGTTGAAAAGCAGAGACATTACTCTGCCGACAAAAGTCCGAATAGTGAAGGATATGGTCTTCCCAGTGGTCATGTATAGTTGTGACAGCTAGACTTTAAAGAAGGCAGAACTTGAAAGAATTGATGCCTTTAAACTGTCGTGCTGGAGAAGACTCCTGAAAGTCCCTTGGACAGCAAGGAGATCAAAGTCAATTTTAAGGGATAATAACCCTGAACTGTACATGGAACAACAGACTGGTTCCAAATAGGAAAAGGTGTACGTCAAGGTTGTATATTGTCACCTTGCTTATTTAACTTATATGCAGAGTACATCATGAGGAATGCTGGGCTGGAAGAAGCACAGCTGGAATCAAGATTGCTGGGAGAAATATCAATAACCTCAGATATGCAGATGACACTACCCTTATGGCAGAAAGTGAAGAGGAACTAAAAAGCCTCTTGATGAAAGTGAAAGAGGAGAGTGAAAAGGTTGGCTTGAAGCTCAACATTCAGAAAACAAAGATCATGGCATCTGGTCCCATCACTTCATGGGAAATAGATGGAAAAACAGTGGAAACAGTGTCAGACTTTATTTTTTTGGGCTCCAAAATCACTGCAGATGCTGATTGCAGCCATGAAATTAAAAGACGCTTACTCCTTGGAAGGAAAGTTATGACCAACCTTGATAGTATATTAAAAAGCAGAGACATTACTTTGCCAACCAAGGTCCGTCTAGTCAAGGCAATGGTTTTTCCCGTGGTCATGTATGGATGTGAGAGTTGGACTGTGAAGAAAGCTGATCGCCGAAGAATCGATGCTTTTGAACTGTGGTGTTGGAGAAGACTCTTGAGAGTCCCTTATACTGCAAGGAGATCCAACCAGTCCATTCTAAAGGAGATCAATCCTGGTTGTTCATTGGAAGGACTGATGCTGAAGCTGAAACTGCAATACTTTGGCCACCTCATGCGACGAGTTGACTCACTGGAAAAGACTCTGATGCTGGGAAAGGTTGGGGGCGGGAGGAGAAGGGGACGACCGAGAATGAGATGGCTGGATGGCATCACCGACTCTGTGGACATGAGTTTGAGTGAACTCCGGGAGTTGGTGATGGACAGGGAGGCCTGGCGTGCTGTGATTCATGGGGTCGCGGAGAGTCGGACACGACTGAGCGACTGAACTGAACTGAACTGAACCTTGCATATTCACTGGAAGGACTGATGCTGAAGCTCCAGTATTTTGGTCATCTGATGCGAACAGATGATTCATTGGAAAAGTCCCTGATGCTGGGAAAGATCGAGGGCAAAAGAGGAAGAAGGAGTCAGAAGATGAGATGGCTGGATGGCATTACCAATGCAATGAACATGAACTTGATGAACTTGGGCAAACTCTGGGAGATGGTAAGGGATAGGGAGGCCTGGCATGCTGCAGTCTGTGGGGTCACAAAGAGTTGGACATGACTGGACAACTGAACAACAACAACAATAGTTGATTTACAATTTTACGTTCGTTTCAGGTGTACAGCAAAATGATTCATATACATATATCCATTCTTTTTCAATTCTTTTCTCATATGGATTATTATAGAATATTGAGTAGAGTTACCTGTGCTACCCAGTAGGTCTTGGGTGATTATCTATTTTATATATAGTGGTGTATATATGTTAATCCAAAATTCTAAATGTATCCCTCCCCCGCTTTCCCCTTTGGTAATACCAATTTCTAATATATGCTAATTGTTTCTTCATGTATAAATGATTTTATAGAGGTGTATGCTAATTTGTAGAGCAGATGAATTCCAGACTGACCTCTTCAGTGTCAGCAAAGTGTAATTACTGATACTTATATTGAAAAGCAGAGACATTACTTTGCCAACAAAGGTCTGTCTAGTCAAGGCTATGGTTTTTCCAGTGGTCATGTATGGTTGTGAGAGTTGGACTGTGAAGAAAGCTGAGCGCTGAAGAATTGATGCCTTTGAACTGTGGTGCTGGAGAAGACTCTTGAGAGTCCCTTGGACTGCAAGGAGATCCAACCAGTCCATCCTAAAGGAGATCAGTCCTGGGTGTTCATTGGAAGGACTGATGCTGAAGCTGAAACTCCAGTACTTTGGCCACCTCATGCGACGAGTTGACTCACTGGAAAAGACTCTGATGCTGGGAGAGGTTGGAGGCAGGAGGAGAAGGGGATGACAGAGGATGAGATGGCTGGATGGCATCACCGACTCTGTGGACATGAGTTTGAGTGAATTCCGGGAGTTGGTGATGGACAGGGAGGCCTGGAGTGCTGTGATTCATGGGGTCACAAAGAGTCGGACACGACTGAGCAACTGAACTGAACTGAACTGAAAGACTGATACGTATCATTATACAGAAGAAAAATATCAAGAGGACTTGAAACATTTTCTTTCTGTTCACTGATCCTTCATATCCATGTGGTATGCAACCATTACAAAGCCTTTCCACATATATTAACTTACTTAACATAGTTCTAAAGACCAACTGAACTGAAAGACCAAGTAACATTTAAAAAGATAGTGGACACATTTTGAGAAGATGGGCCTAAATCTGGCATTCACTTTGGAGTAAATGAAAAAGTGTAGGAATTTGGAGACTTACTTAATTATTATTTTTAAGTTTTTAATACAGTCTTTTGTTTTTCTAATAGTATTAGTAGAAATGAAAGCAACAATTTGGTCATTTATTTTATTTTGCTCTCATCATAGATTAGAGTTGAAATGTTTTATCCATTCCTAAAAAAATGAATATCTCTGCTTTGGTTTGAAAGCTTGGTTCTAAGGATGGGAGCATCTTATTTTATTGAGATAAAATCACCATCCAGTAACTTGTCTCCATTGGTATCAATTATTTCCATTGTCAATGCAGATGCTGTCTGTTCCTCTATAGCTTTGCATATGAGATGTTTTCTAGGGTCCTCACTGTACAGTGAGTGCATAACAGCTTGGCTTCAGGCATCAGGGTTTGTTATGTGACCTCAGTCACTCATTGACAAAAGTGTAACAAAAGTCAATGGCTGTGAGGATTAAAAGCAATAACACTAGTGACATGCTTAGCATAGTACTCAAAAAATTATTCTTTAAAATTGTATTTTATGCTAATATTAATCCTGGTCCCCTTTGAATATATTCTCATTTATCAATGTACCTCTTAAAATTCAGTCCCCAGATTCAGACAAAATATTTCAAATGTTAGCCATATGTTTACTAATTAATGAATTTGATTACTGTTCACCTAAGACCTGGCAGAAAAGAACATCTCTTTCAATACGATAAATAAACCATATGTAGAAAGGCCATGATTAGACTCAGATATATAAACAGAGACACGATTTTCTAACTTTAAGCAAGTTGTTCCAAGGATTCATTTCCTAGGGTGAGAGAAGAATATGTGGCTTGACTGATACTTATAAAACTACAAGAATTCTTGCAACAAATGTAAGCAAAAAACGTGCATACATCAACCAAAGTCCTTCCCTTACTTCAACAGTGGGTGTTCCCCAGCAACAAAATTGAATGCAGGGATACAGAAGGGAAGATACTGGGAGACAGGAGTTTGTAATCTCATTATCAGCAGCTGGTGTATTATAGCCTTAGTGGCTTACTGTTTTAATATTGCAGCACACTAGGCTGTTTTTCAAGTACATTGTCTTCAGCCTGGAATTACCTATTGGAAAAATTCATAGGTCTTGCTATTGTTACGATGCTGTGTTGTGAACTAAAACCTTTATCTTGACTCAGGTAGGAGCCAAAGCAAACAAACAAAATCAATAGCTCCCCTGGAACATAATCCTTCATGTGAACACTAAATTATTCCTAAAGACTGAGGAGCAGGCCTACTTTTGCAGCTACCTGGTTTTCTTAGGCCCAGCCCAACTGAGGTTGCTCTATCTTAGGAAAAATGATGACATGTGAAACTTTACCTATATCTTCTACAGATAAATTTATTTTTAACACTTTTTTTGGCCATGAGGCTTACAGGATCCTAGTCGGGGATTGAACCCAGCCCTTGGCAGTGAAAGTGCAGGGTCCTAACCACTGGACCACCAGGGAATTCCTTCTACATGTACATTTCTTTCTGTACTGTATTTTCCCACAGTGACAAGGGGTCTTGAAGGGGCCTGATGACTTCCTACTGTTTTAACTCCCAACTCACTATAAAATAAAAGGAACTCTGATAACTAGTAAGTCGCCAAAAAAAAATCTTACATCATTATGGCAGGATGGGACTTAGAGATTTTGCCTCATGACCACTCTTCTAGCCAGGAACAACGTTTCTCAATTCTCTGTCCCTCCAGTTCTGCTCAGAGTCAGCATCTCTTCCAATAAGAGACACCCATGTGAGAATTGAAAGGCTGAAAAGGAGAGGCCGCAATTTACAGTTAGCAACATGAGTAGATGTGAGATTCTAAAGAACTACCAGGTGAGATTCTAAAGAATTACTTCAGTTAGTGCTATAAACTGAGAAAAAAGAGATTTCCAGAGGGTCTGAAAATTTGCACTCCAGTGAACCATCTGCTTTACTGTGGCAGCCTTAGACCATTGCTGTTAGCTTCCCAAATCTTGGTTCCCTAACTCTTCTAGCAGTTGGTTATGCCTCTAGTTCCCTACATCAAAACCCTTCATACTTGAAACATATAGAATGGTTTTTGTTGCCCTGACTGAACCTGGACTATGTTGGCATCACCTAATTCAACTACTCATGGATACATGAGTCCCATTTATGACCCATCTGATGAGCTGGCATTCAATTTGTTCTTAGACACTTAAAGAAATATGGAAATTGGTAGCTTCAGAAAGCACATTTCATCATAGAATTGCTCAAATTGTTAGAAAGAGTATCATAATGTAGAGTAGAAAGAGTGTGCTTTTTTAATGAGAAAAGTCATCCTAGCTTTGTATCCTACGTTTTGTCATTTTCAAATGCTGGGCAAGGTGCTTACCTTCTCAACCTCAGTTTTCTTTTCTGTAAAGTGATGGTTGTAATAATACCTGCTTTTTAGGGTTGTTATAAGAATTAACAAGATCAAGTTTATAAACCACCTTTTCCCTACACTTCAGCATCTATATAACTTTCACTGTTTGGGCCTAATTCTGTCCTCTGCAGTCATGCCTGTCAGGCCCAGCTACCCCATAGAGCACCTTTGTGAGAATGAGAGAAAGGCACTGCCTTTGGCTGACTCAGCCTGACATCCGGGCATCTGGCTTGGTGAGTGGAACAAGAGCTGGATTTCAGCGCCCACTGCCCTCCAACTGAGCATCTTTGAGCACAGCCTGAACAACCATCCACTGGGTCACCGCAAGAAGATGAAATCTAATTCCTCAGGAAAATCCTAGATTTTAAGATTTCTCTCTATTCCTCAACATGTCTTCCCTCTCCTCTCTAAACCAGACAGAGCAAACTCTGAGAGACAGTGAAGGACAGGGTAGCTTGGTGTTCTGGAGTTCATGGGGCCTCAAAGAGTCGGGCATTACTTAGTGATTGAACAACGAACAACAAATTGGATGAGGATAGCCCCATAGTGAAATGATAATGTGTATGTTAGTCGCTCAGTCGTGTCTGACTCAGACCATGTGGATGGGAGCCCGACAGGCTCCTCTGTCCATGAGATTTTCCAGGCCAGAATATTGGAGTGGGTTGCCTTTTCCTTCTCCAGGGGATCTTCCCAATCCAAGAATCAAACCCATGTCTCCTGCATTGCAGGCAGATTCTTTACCCACTGAGCCATCTGGGAAGCCAATAACAGTGTACTCTTCATTAATGAACAATTCGGCCAAAGAATGACTAAACTAGAAGACTATACCAACTAAGTCATTCATATGAAGGTATCGCCTTAATCATGCATTTGTGGTTTTAAATGTTACTGTGGAGGTTTATTCTCTTGTTGAAGATTGCTGAACATCAGTAAGAATGTGGGTCCCTGCTGAATATGAGATTAGAAAGGTGTGTGAAATCCTACCTTGGCTGCCCAGCTACACCTAAGGGCCTCTGTGGTTGCATTCTCTAGGACTACTCCCCGGGGGAGGGTGGGCCCAATATCAATACCCATCTCCCTTTAGGCATCGACCCACTCTTAACATTTGTGTGGCCCAAGGCAAGAGAACAAATGGAGGCCTGTAGCTCAACATTCAGAAAACTAAGGTCATGGCATCTGGTCCCATCACTTCATGGGAAATAGATGGGGAAACAGTGTAAACAGTGTCAGACTTTATTTTTTGGGGCTCCAAAATCACTACAGATGGTGATTGCAGCCTTGAAATTAAAAGACACTTACTCCTTGGAAGGAAAGTTATGACCAACCTAGATAGCACATTAAAAAGCAGAGACATTACTTTGCCAACAAAGGTCTGTCTAGTCAAGGCTATGGTTTCGCCAGTGGTTATGTATGGTTGTGAGAGGTGGACTGTGAAGAAAGCTGAGTGCTGAAGAATTGATGCTTTTGAACTGTGGTGTTGGAGAAGACTCTTGAGAGTCCCTTGGACTGCAAGGAGATCCAACCAGTCCATCCTAAAGGAGATCAGTCCTGGGTGTTCACTGGAAGGACTGATGCTAAAGCTGAAACTGCAATACTTTGGCCACCTCATGTGAAGAGTTGACTCATTGGAAGACTCTGATGCTGGGAGGGATTGGGGGCAGGAGAAGAAGGGGACTACAGAGGATGAGATGGCTGGATGGCATCACCGACTCAATGGATATGAGTTTGAGTGAACTCCGGGAGTTGGTGATAGACAGGGAGGCCTGGCGTGCTGCAATTCATGGGGTCGCAAAGAGTCGGACACGACTGAGCGACTGAACTGAACTGAGGGCCTGTATCTAAATGTTTAGAAAGTACAAATAAAGATAAAAACTGTTAAGTAGAATATTTCTAATCTTACCTTGACAAATAAATATTCATAATGACAAATGAGAATAGTGTCCTCTTGATAAGTTGGTGATACTTGGATGAATAATACATCCATAGTTAATTAATTGTTTATATATTTACTGTAGAAAATTAATTTGTATTATCTTTATTTTAGCAAAGTCACTGATTGTATTGGTATAATTAAGATTTTTCATATATGCTCTATTGACAGTAATGACAAATTAGTCAATATTTAAGTCATTGTACTTTGTTTATTGTTCATTTTAATTGGAGAAACCACTCTGCTGAGGCAGGAATAAATGGAATTGTCAATAAATTATTAAACCATTCAGTTCAGTTCAGTAGCTCAATCATGTCTGACTCTTTCAACCCCATGGACTGTAGCACGCCAGGCCTCCCTGTCCATCGCCAACTCCCAGAGTTTACTCAAACTCATGTCCATTGAGTCGGTGATGCCATCCAACCATCTCATCCTCTGTCATCCCCTTCTTCTCCTGCTTTCAATCTTCCCCAGCATCAGGGTCTTTTCAAATGAGTCATTAAATTATTATAAATTAGGCGATGAACTTCACAAGCAAATTTTACATATATTAAAAACTGTAATGAAGTCACATGTGACAAAGTAGCATTATTGCAGAAAATATTATAAACTATTTTAATATAATAGCTTTTATAATGAATTTTTAAAGTGAATATGTCTTTTAGGAGAACATCTAGATATATACAGTATTTCTTAGATTCTTTTTTCAAATTTGCCAATATTGTGTTATTATAAAAGAAACTAAGTTTAGCAGGGCATCAATTAACTTATTCAAATCTCTCCTCAATTAAGACTATATTCTGATCTGCCAGAAACATGATCTTCATTAAAATTAGAAATAATTAGTAATTATTTATACATGAATGACCTGTTTGCTAGGTAAACGTCTTTGATTCCTTGCTATAATGTTGTTATATTTTATTGGAACATTGTCAACAAATTTCTTGAAGTTTATTTTGATTTAGAAAATTCACTGACTTTGACATTTTAATAAATATTTTTTAGTTCTTTTATAAGTGAAATAGGCAAACTTAGATAACTTTAAAATTTTTTGTTAAATTTTGGTAATATTAATAATAAGCAAAAGTAACATCAAATAACTGGATAGCATGGATTCAAAATTAATTTTCTATCAAAATCAAGATTCACATTTTAAGATTCTTCTATTGTTTCAGTTAATTCTTATAGTGCATCTTGTATCTTATGCAATCTAATTGCTTTAAACGATCCAGAGAACATTCCTATCACACATGTCCAAGAATGACTTTAAGATCATTGCTTTGTTTCATCAAACTACTTCATCTTTGGGAGGAATCAGAAAATATAGTATATAATCTTTGAACTGCTATTAAGACAGTTGACATCATATCTCCCAACATAAAATTCTGTATGCTGTATATGATAAACACAAGATTTTTGGATTTCTGGCCAATGTTCTGTACAGTAAAACTTTCTATTTACCAACCCCATTGCCATCATTATGTCTTAGACATTACCCTTGGAGAATTTTTAAGTTATTTAAATGAATTTTAGTGTTATATTTTGAAAATTTCAATTACTTTTTAAATATTTTGATAAAAGTAAAACTATTTGCAATTCTAGCATTCAGAGGCCATCTAGTTACCAAAATAAAGGACAGTTATCAGACTTCCCTGGTGGTCCAGTGGTTAAGACTCAGTGCTTCCAACACAGGGGGCATGGTTTGATCCTTGGTTGAGGAAGTTCCACATAAATAAATAAAACCTTTATTAACTTAAAAAATTATTTTTAAAACAAAGAATAGGTATCATTCTTCCTAGACATTACATCTAGACCAACAGATACAATATTTAAAGTGACAGGAATTGGTGCACAATATTCCTTTTCTCCTCCATGCACCTGTAGTGAATATCGTATGTACCAATTTCAAGTACCTGTGGAAACAAGCCAGAACACAGAGACGGAAGAAGACAGATGCCTGGTGCTAGTGGGAGATTGTACTTAATTATGCAGAAATCTACTACAGGAGAAGTAGGCTTTGGCAAGTTAATTTATCTTTTACCTAAGTGCTTCTGCCAGCCAAATCTTCCCCATACACCAGGGCACTGTCTCTCTCCTGTGTAGACAGTGGCACAATTCACGAACCTTCACATGGCTTCAGACACTCTTCAGGGGACAAAGGGCAAGAGATGCAGAGAGGCTTTTTCCTGAGTTTTAAACTGTGTCACGAGAGTGGGTCAACCTGTGTCAATGCTGAACATCAATCCCAGGTGACAGAGATGCCCGTGGATTCTCTATAACACATGTTTTTACGTGTGTTTGTTGATCTGGGGTTGGAGGTGCTTCCCAGGTGGCGCTAGTGGTAATGAATCCGTCTGCCAACGCACGAGATTCTTGCCTGGAGAATCCCATGGACAGAAGAACCCGACAGACTACAGTCCAAAGTGGTGCAAAGAGTTGGTTATGACTGACATTACTTAGCACGCATGTGATCTTGGTAATCCCAAAGGGCAGTACTGCTGGGAAGCTCCCTTCTCTAGGTGGAGGTCTGATTAGTCAGTCTAGTCCATGAAGCCTATCTCTACCTTAGCCCAGATCACATTCTCTGAGCTTTTTTTTTTTTTAATCTGAAAGGGCCAAGGTGTAAAGATGGGAAGTAAAGAGTAATATTTCATTAGGGATTCCCAGGTGGCTCAGTGGTAAAGAATCCACCTTCAATGCAGTAGTCATGGGTCAATCCCTAGGTCTGAAAGATGCCCTGGAAGAGGAAATGGTCATTATATATATATAAATATATATATATATTTTTTTTTTTAGAGAGAGAGAGACACGCATATATAGAGAGATAGATATGTATATCTATCTATCTATATATGTGTGAGTCTATATATATATATATATACACCACATCTTCTTTTGCTATTCATCTGTTGATGGACATTTAGGCTGCTGTCATGTCTTGGGTATTGTAAATAGTGCTGCTATGAACATTGGGGTGAATGTATCCTTTCAAATTAGAGTTTTCTCTGGATACATGCCCAGGAGTGGGATTTCTGGATCATATGGCAACTCTACTTTTAGTTTTTTAAGGAACCTCCATACTGGTCTCTTTAGTGGTTGCACCAGTTTACATTCCCACCAACAGTGTAGGATTCCCCTTTCTCTACATCCTCTCCAGCATTTATTATTTGCAGACTTTCTTAATGATGGCCACATTGACCAGTGTGAAGTGATACCTCATTGCAGTTTTGATTTGTCTCTAACAACCAGTGATGTTGAGTATATTTTCATGTGCTTATTGACCATCTGTATGGGTTTTTTTTGGATAAACATGTTTAAGTCTTCTGCCCATGTTTTGATTGGGTTGTTTATTTTGTTATTGAGCTGTATAAATAATTGTGTCTTTTGGTAATTAGGCCATTGTCTGTTGTATCATTTGCAAATATTTTCTCCCAGTCTATAGGTTGTCTTTTCATTTTGTTTATGATTTCCTTTTTGCAAAGGAATGTTCTCTTTTAAGGACTTGACCTGTTGGTGCTAAAAGACTATTAATCTTTATGGTTGAGCAGGTATTTCTGTTGATAGGGATGTTTGGTCCATGCACAGTGCAGATACACAATGCACAGTAGAGGGGAGAAAGGAGGCCAAAGGGCAGAGAGTTTTTATGTTTAAATTTTTCCTGTCTTGCCATAAAATATGAATTTTATTTTGCACCTCAAATAGACAAGTATCTTGAGGCTAACATACACATAACATTGGTCATATCTTCAAAATTCTGAGTATGGTTTTCAATACAATGAAGTTGAGTTTTACAGGATACAAGATTTCGAGTTTCCTATGTACAGGAAGCATGGACCAGAATGGTGCCTGCCTTTTGAAGGTGATGTCTCACAGGTCGCCCATCCAAATAGAGTGCACTGAGTAGACACAGTTTCCACAGAAGCTCCCCGAATCAAAGCACAGCACATGACTGAGCTGCTGGAAACCTGGCTCCACTTTCCTGATACATCCCCCCACTGTTTTCCTCCCTATTTTCTCTGTATTCATGGAGGTTCTCAATAGAAGGACTGAGGTGCCTTTCTTCTAGCACTGTTGTTCCCCCGATAACCCTCTGCCACAACCTCTCCTTTCTGTGTATGTTTATTGTATGTATGGTCACTAGTACAACATTTGGCTTTTTTTTTTTTTAGAATTTATTTTTTTTTAAACTAAGATTTTTTTTTTTTTAAATATTAGATTGGTTGGTTTTGCCATACATTGACATGAATCCGCCCCGGGTGTACATGAGTTCCCCCTCCCGAACCCCCCTCCCACCTCCCTCCCTCCCCTTATCCTCCCTCTGGGTCATTCCCGCATACCAGCCCTGAGCATCCTGTAACATGCAGCGACCCATCAGTTGATAAATTAGCCTTATATCCACAATTAGATTTTAAGCAACTTAAGAGAAAAGGTTATGTTCTTTTGTGTCACTCACAGTGCCTAGTACAATGCAGAACATGTATAGAGGTTCAATCACATTTGTCAATGGATGAATTAAGCCAGCAATTCCCAAATTTTTTGATGTCATAACAAAATATTTGATGTCTCTTCAAAATAATTGAGACTCCTAAGGGATTTTGTTTATGGAGGTTATATCTACTCAACACTTATCATTATTGAAAATTCAAAATATCACAGCAAAACAAGACAGTAGAAGTATACTTTTTTGTTGTATTTCTGCATAGATTCAGGAAAAAACTGGTATTTCAAAATAATTCATTGGACAATATTGAGATTATGGATATTGTAAAAGTTATCACTGAAGATAACTACTTAAAACACAGAAGTACTAAGAACTGAGTTAATTTCAGAAAAACTGCACATTTTTATACCTTAAATCTACTACCTGAAAAAATTCTAAAAAATACAAGATTGTACAGGCATGCATTCCATAAACTGTCAGAGGATGACATTATCCCATATCATGCAGTGTCTGGAAAATTCTACTCTACTTGAGATAATGAGAGTGAAATAGGCAAATAACATTTCAAAAATGTTGTAAAAATAGTTGTGAATTCCTGGATCCCCTGCAAGAGTCTTGGGGACCATTAAGGATTCCAAGACCAAACTTCGGAAAACAGTGGATTAAATGATAGTCTTGGTTAATTCGATCACTTAAAGATGCCCATTAAACAAAATCACTACTAGAAAATTGTAGGACAATTTGAATCTACTTTCTAGTGATTGGCATTTATATTATTTATGTAGTGCTGTCTAGTTCATCTTTAGGTGAGTCATCTAGATTAGATTGTATTAGAAATCTAATTACCCCTAACTTAATAGATAAAACTCATAAACATTGATTATCTCATAGTCTCTATGAGTTAGGAAACTGGATGCAGTTTAGTAGCTGCCTATGGCTTCCCTGGTGGCTCAGAGGTTAAAGCGTCTGCCTCCAATGCAGGAGACCCGGGTTCGATCCCTGGGTCGGGAAGATCCCCTGGAGAAGGAACCGGTAACCCACTCCAGTATTCTTGCCTGGAGAATCCCATGGACAGAGAAGCTTGGTAGGCTTAGTCCACGGGGTTGCAAAGAGTCGGACACGACTGAGCGACGGAACGGAATGGATGGCTCAAGGTGGGCTTCCCAAATGGCGCCAGTGGTAAAGAACCTGCCTGCCAATGCAGGAGACATAAGAGATGCAGGTTCAGTCCCTGGGTTGGGAAGATCCCCTGGAGGAAGGCATGGCAACCCACTCCAGTATTCTTGTATGGAGAATCCCAAGGACAGAGAAACCTGGAGGGCTATAGTCCATAAACTGCAAAGAGTTGGACATGACTGAAATGACTTCACACACACATACACACACGGCTCAAGATATCTCATGAGGTTCATTAAGTTTTGGACCAGGGCTGTGGTCGCCCATGAAGGCTCCCACTTGCAAGGAATCTGTTTTCAAGTTTGTGTATAAGGTTGGTGGCAGACATCAGGATTCAGTTCCCCACAGACTATTAGGCAGAGGCCTCAGTTTCTCACTGGGTGTTTCCTGGAGGCCCTTACACCATGGCCCTCTCCATAAGGCAGCTCACAATGTGGCAGCTGGCTTCCCTCAGAGAAAATAAGTGAGAGAATCAGAGGGGGTCCCAAGGTGGAAGCCACAATCTCTTTGTAACCTGATCTGTTGACAACCTACCTTTTCTGCCATATTCTATTTGTTAGAAGCAAGTCAATTTAAATCTAGTCCCACATGCATGGGGGGAAAGAGGGAGGACTTTCAAGGTCATTGAATTCTACCCTAGAGGCTGCCTACTATAGCAGTCTCTCTAGTGGAAAAGGAAACTAAATCACAAAGTTGCTCCTCGCCTCTGTTGTTCTGCACAGCTTCTTCTTGTTATAACTCCATCCCTTTTTGCCACGTCTCATATTCCTGCTATCAGTGAAGGGGCTTCATTGGTAAAAAGAGCCTATTGAGATATTTTAAGATTAGAGTTTCATGACTTTGGTTCCTCATAGTTCAGTTTCACTGGACTGTCTATTTTAATGAACATTTCTCATCATGGATGTATCAGACTGCTAGTTGTCCTTCAAAATCCATCTCTTCTATATTTCTGGCCACATGGCCACCCAGCCAGCAATTACATTTCCCAGCCTCCTTGTCAACTAGACGTGAACTTGCACCTAAAGTTTAGGGTAATGGTATGTGAGAGAAAGAGATGTGTGCAGCTTCTGTGTCATCTCTAACTTAAGAAGGGCTCCACGTGCTGGATTTTGGCTCATTACCCTCTGGACCAGCTGGAAATGGTGACAACTTGAGCAGCCTTGGAAGTCATATGTTGGGGATGGCAGGTCCCACCTGGCTCCATGGAGCAGAACTACCCCTCCAGCCAGAGTCAACCAGATGTCTATAAAAGAGTAATAAGCCTCTATCTTATTTATGTCACCATGTTAGGGACCTCTTTGTTTTCAACAGCTCTGTTATTCTCTAGCTATTACTTTTGATATTAATTAGTCTGGGAAACCAGAACTGTTTTACTCCTAGTCTAAAACACCGTTTTAGTTTGTATGGGGGAAAGGTAGGTACATGTGGAGAAGAATATATGGGAACTGTCTGTACTTTCTTCTTCATTTTGCTGTAAACCTAAAACTGCTCTAAAAAATACAGCTTATTAATTTAAAACAAAACAGTGCCAGATACACTGGGAATATTACTGTGAAACCGCAGTCACTTTCCTACCCTCACAGGACACTTTGTTTTGAGAAATAAAAGTTAAATAAGCAATTAAATGTGTATTAATTAATTACAATTGTGATAAATACTAAGATAGAGTGATTTGTGAGTATATAACAAAAGACCCTAAGCTATGAAACTCTAATAGAGGTCAAATATGTTTTTAAAGAAAATAACTGTTCACTAAATATACCTTCATATTGTAATGCTTTTTGTTTCTTGTAGGCAATTCCCTAAGCAGTAAAAAAAATAAAAGTTGGTATGCGACTTTGGCCTTAGTTTCCTCATCTGTAAATTTCAGAGACAGATACTTTTCAGATGGTTGTTAGCTTTTTCCCTTCCTACATCTCTGTCTCCACACCAGATCTTCATGTGCATTATATGATATGACCTAATTTTTTTCCCACAACTGTTATGAAGTGAAGTGAAGTTGCTCAGATGTGTCCGACTCTGCGACCCCATGGAATGTACCCTACCAGGATCCTCCATCCCTGGGATTCTCCAGGCAGGAATACTGGAGTGGGTTGCCATTTCCTTCTTCAGGCATAGTGTTGGATTTATACGAAAGAGATTCTTTGTCCCCAAGGACAATTGGGATATGTATGGAAAGGGACAGGTGTATCTATGTTTCAATGAGATAAAATGGGATCAAAGGAAAAATCAGTCTAAGAACCAGGAGAAATGTGTTCAAGGTCAGCTATCATTTCTTTTTTTGTGTCTTAATCTGTAAAAAAAAGTGCAGACTATCTACCCTTTTGACACTTTGTTGATGTATTGGTGACTCAAATAAATTTGTGACGTGCTTTAAACTCTTTGGGGGTTAGGTCCTAAACAAGATGTAGCTCCGGGGTAATGCCTCCTGAAGATTAGCACTTGGAGGTTGTGGTTTCTGTTTGTTGTGACATCAGTTGTCCTTTTGCACTTCTATAATTCTTTGCTTGTGGAGATAACATGAGAATCAGGCTGGAAGGCTAAAAAACAAAGAAAGCTTAAAGGTTTATACCTACAAGAAGTCAGAAAGGCAGTCTGCAGTCAATAAGCACAAAGATACTACATCTAGCACACTTGGTTCAAACCCTGGCTCTGGTACACACTAGCTATGTGACTTTGGGCAAGTTACTTAATCTCTCTGTTCTTCCATTTCCTCATCTATAAAATGAGGATAATAAAAGCCTTGACTTCACAGGTTGTTGGGAGGATTAACCGATTTATAATCCAGATGAATTCTCAGAACCAGAGACTGGCATGTGGCAAGTGTTTATTGTTAGCTGTTAATATTATTGTTAATTTCACTTAGATAAGATTTTTCATTTACAGTAGTGAGAACATTTTCAGCTAGGTTAAGTCATCAATGAAGGGGGGTACATAGAGGCAAAAACAAAAAAAAATGCAGGAAAGAGTTCTTGAATAATCAGATATTTTGTTCTTGTGAAAATTTAACTTGTTTCATGCCAGACCCCCAAAGCTGTCTGGCTTTCCCTTTTTCTGGTTAGAAAAATGAAGGAAAAATGTCCTTCCTTGTCTGATACTCTCTCTCTGGGTTAAATTTGGACTCAAAAATCATAAGTATGACCATGGTCCAATTAACTTTACCCACAAAGCCTACACTCTTCTTGAAAATACACCATTCCTAGTCCATTGTTTTTCACTGGAAAGAGTTTAAAATCTCATCAAAAGCACCAGCCTCTCCCAGCAACTTCAGTTCAGTTCAGTTCAGTCACTCAGTCGTGTCTGACTCTCTGCAACCCCATGAATCACAGCACGCCAGGCCACCCTGTCCATCACCAACTCTCTGGAGTTCACTCAAACTCATGTCCAGAGAGTCGGTGATGCCATCCAGCCATCTCATTCTCTGTCGTCCCCTTCTCCTCCCGCCCCCAACCTTTCCTAGCATCAGAGTCTTTTCCAGTGAGTCAACTCATGGCATGAGGTGGCCAAAGTATTGCAGTTTCAGCTTTAGCATCAGTCCTTCCAATGAACACCCAGGACTGATGTCCTTTAGAATGGACTGGTTGGATCTCCTTGCAGTCCAAGGGACTCTCAAGAGTCTTCTCCAACACCACAGTTCAAAAGCATCAATTCTTCGGTGATCAGCTTTCTTCACAGTCCAACTCTCACATCCATACATGACCACTGGAAAAACCATTGCCTTGACTAGACGGACCTTGGTTGACAAAGTAATGTCTCTGCTTTTTAATATACTATCTAGGTGGGTCATAACTTTCCTTCCAAGAAGTAAGTGTCTTTCATCCCCAAAGCCAAGTTCAATCATACCTCTCAGGGAAAAGGAACCCACTCTCCAGAAAGAAAAGGATGGCGGCTCCTCCAGAGCATAAATTAATATCACAGCTGCCACTTTCGTAAGAATATCAAAACCAGCTTTCCAGTTTGTAAACATAAACTTCACAGACCCACGGTTGGATAGAATGTTCCTAAGTGTTCTGAATGTACAACACCCAGAAAAACCTCCTGAGTGTTATTTACAGTATGTGCTTCATAGGGAGGAGAATTCACATTTCAGTAGTCCAGGGAACAAATGCACAGATAGGAAAGAAAGCCAGCAAATTATTTAATGATTACTTTTAAAAAAATATGTCACTGTGCAGAAAAGTGTTTGGAGCTATGTTGAAGGCCTGTGTCAGTGTGTGACACTGCTTCATTATCACTTCAATAGCCATGAATCCAGGGGGTGGGAGGAAACACTTCATACAAAAATAATGACTTTAGTCCTTGGAGCCCCACCCCAATATTTTAGGAAATCATGTTCTTGCCTTAAAGCTGTGTTCTCTTTGTGTGTCAAACATTTGGTGAGTTGTTTTCAGCTGTAAAGAGGAATGAGCTTTTATTTGGTTTTCTCCATTCCAGATGAAGTATTACCATTAATATAGTCTTCCCATATCCCACCTTAAAAAAACATTTACAATGGGATAAAATTAAAACGCATCCTCGGAAAGACGTTTTTCACTTGGCTATGCCACATGAATTTTAAATTTCCCTTTTCACAATGCAACCATTGCCATGAAACGCTGAGGGTGGATTAATGCTTTTCTGGTACTTCGGTATATCAGAACACGGATTTGCCAACAACAGCTGCAGCAAATTCCCCTGACTGAGAAGAATTACAAGTATTATCACCTAGATCATTAAACTGGGTTCATAGATTGCAGAATGTCTTCAATCAATTCATCTTAGATAACCTGAAGCCAGCTGGACCCCCTCAGCGAGAACTTGACTTAATTGGCCAATAAGTGGCTGGAAAAGGTGCATGCTATTTGATAAAATTACTGAGTGAGCAAGTGATTACAGTTTGGAGAAGCACCGAGTATAGACTGCAGGTCAGCCTTTTTGGGGAGGGCTAAGTTAATGTCCACTATTAAGTGCTGCTATGAAAAATGGTAGCTTGCTTGGAGCTCAGATGGAAAAGAGGATTCAGGTCAGACTTCAGCTGATGGAGTGGGTGAGAGGCAGACATTTATCATCTCTTTGGCCTCATTTCTGCCTTGGTAATAGTCCCACACTAACCACTCCAGCAGTTGCCTGATTTTCTGTCTCCCTTTCATTTTATTGGCATAACGAAAAATATTGCCCTAGCCAACGAATCCATCTGGAAGGAAAAACCACTTTTTCCTCAATCATGTCCCAAGAGTCTTTTCCACAGAAAGGTTAAGGAATCGAGAGGCTGAAGAACACATTGTCTACACATACGTATCAATAATTATTCTCTCCCTCTGGTGAGGAGATTGAAGTACTGTATTTTGCTCGTTAGATGTCTATATTTTACCAGTGCAGTTAAAAAAAAATGGGCAAGTCAAAACTGGAATATGTTACCAGGCTGTTGGCAGAAATTATTAAATAAAAACCACTCTCTTCCTTCATGATGAAACAAAAGTTTCTTAATATATTGCTTCCATGATATTTTTTTCCCCTGCCACTAAATGTTTTAGCCTGTTTGCAAAAAAAAAGAAAACTTTTGACAGATTTAGTTCAAGATTTCAGGTTAACAGACCTGCAACAACACATTGTCACTTGAATTATTGGTGTTAGACAATAATATGGTACCATTCAGGGGGAAGTCCGAAGAAGAAGTTTCCAGAGCAAAATGCATTCATTTATTCTCATCTAGAAATATACTTGTTTCATTGGCTTTTACTAAATAATAAACATCATCGGGATTTTAACAGGTAGAGATATGGGAAATCATTCAAACTCAGGCCACAATTTGAACTGTAGCCTAAGAAATCTGACACATCTTAAACCTGCCTGGTGTTCATGAGAGAAATTAATTCATCAGCATGCAAATACCAATTGCATCATGAGAATCCCTTTAACCCTTTGTTAACTAACTTTGGGAAGTGTAAGCAATGATTCTGAACTTTACTTTGCTCATTAGTGTGTTATTGGGGCCAACATACCTGGCATACTATGGACAAAATCAGTAGGCACTCTTGAATGGCCACATTCACTCCTTTCTGGAGGCGTTGGCCTTCTTTCCAAGTGGGAAATGCAAACCCACCTTGGAGCCTTTACCATCACAGAGGTTGCTTCTGTTGTTACTCACATGTTAAAAATGAGAAATACAGTTCTTAGAGGAGTCAAGTGCTTGGATGAGATGCCAGAAATACTGGGTACAGCTGGATCCAAACCCAGGTCTTTCTCTCCCAGAACCTGAGCTCTTAAGGTAGCATCTGTGTCTGGCAGCCTTTTGACTTCTCTGTGAATCTTTAACTTAGGCCCCAAATTTTCCAAGGACAAAATGAAAGTCAAACATATTCTGCAAGTGTTTGTTTTAAATCATTTGCCTTATTTGTATCACAGCCACGAACCAGGTCCGGCTAATGAGAAAGCAAGTCATTTTCAACGCAGCAGCTTATAAATCAACATCTCTTTATGATACCTCAATCTGCATTGATTTTCTGAATAGGAGGCTTTCCCTTCCACATCACCAATTTCCTGCTTCTAAATTACTTTTTTTGGAGCGATCTTAAAGAAAAATAAGGCAGGGGTTGGGGGATCATCTTCACAAACTTTTTGACGACCACATTGTTGTTCTACCAACTGTTTGAAATGGAAATCTCTTTGGGTGATTTTTGGGTGGAAGAGTGAAGGGAGGGTTATAATTTCCTCCTCCATCATTTATTCCTAGAGTATTTCAGGGAAGAGTTAAATCAAGGAGCACTGGACTGGTGCACACATTTTTCTCTTACCCTGAGATCTTTTGGGTGAAAGGGCAGCACTGAATTAAGCATTTAGTATTTTCAAAATCTGTGACCCGGAGCTGGTGCCTGAAAGCATCATCGATAATAAGGTTGGAAGCACATTATACTTTGCCGGTACTTCCCTCATCTTGCCTTGGACAATCTTCTCCAGGAGTCATAATTATCCCACTAGGAAAACTGTCCCATTGTCTGCTAGTCTTTACTGGCAGGAAGTTTTTCTTGCTCTCTCCAGCTGTATCCTTTCTCAGCAGGGCCCATTAGTTCTCATTTAATTAGTACCACGATATAAATGGTCCTTCTCTTCATTTATGTTGTTTTCATTTAAATAATTACACAGTACAGTGTTTCCATTCCCTACAGGCACTGGTTTTGTAGGCTGAGAAACAGGATTGCAAACTATAGGCTTCAGTATATTTTTTATATGAATAAGGCAAATACCTTTGTGCTCATGGTGGAGTTTCAGGAACATGAAAAATTATTCTGTTTCCTCTTGAATGGATTCTGGCACTAAATGGCTGGCAGGCCCAACAACCCAATGATAGAATTGTTGATGTGTCTAATGGAAAACCTGCTTGGCCTGGGTACCGGTAAGTGCTGAAAGTACAGTGGTAAATAAGCCAGATGTGGGTCTTGCCCCTGAGAAGAGAGGTTTGGAGACAGTGAGAGGAGAGAGAGCTTCTCAAATACTTATATGCATATGAATTTACAGAGATTGTGTTAAAAGATTCTGGTTCATTAGAACCAGATGGGGCCTGAAAGTTTGCATTTCTACAGACTCCCAGGTGATGCTGACATTGCTGGTCCTTTGAGTAGCCAAGGATCTGAAGAACAGATATCTAGACTCATCTCTGTTGCCAAGTGAACCTTTGGTAATTGGACAGGTTCGTTAAATAAGTGAAGTCTTATCATCTGGCAAATAGAACTCTAATATCTACTCTACCAAGTTGTTGTGAAGTCAAATAAATAGAAAAGCAGTTGATAAAATTTCATGTGCTATACAAATCTACAGTATTATAAGAAAATAATGTCCTTGTACTCTTAATGCATTTTTGAACCTACAGTGAGATTAAGCAAAATCTGATTTGACATTGTTTTGAACAATAATTGGGCTTCTCTGGTGGTTCAGCTATAAGGAATCTACCTGCCAATTCAGGAGACATGGGTTCGATCCCTGGGTTGGGAAGATCCCCTGGAGAAGGAAATGCAGTATTCTTGCCTGGGAAAACCCATGGAGGATGAGCCTGGTGGGCTAGAGTCCACGGGGTCACAAAGAGTTAGACATGACTTAGCTACTAAACAACAACAACAAATGTGAAGCATTGTTTTGAACAATAACTACTCCCACATCTCTTAAACTGGGCTTCTGATGCAGGTATATATAATTTTACGATCAAGGAAATTTGCGCTTCCAGGTTAAAATGCCTTAGGCAAAGCAAGGCTTCCATACAGTAAAACACCACTTTGACTTCACCATGAGATGTCCATGAGCACCAGGCAACACCATAAAATGGTCTTTGGATGGGACTTGAATTTTTTGATAGTTTTCCTAAAAAAGAATAGTACATCTAATTAGCTGGGAAATACTAATATTAGGGGTAATTAAAACAAGTTTTCAAGCTGTGGGTTCTCTGGTAAAAAGTATGGTTAAAGGCAAAGGTTTGAGTTTGCAACCCATTAGCTGAGTAACCCGGAGAAGGCAATGGCAAGCCACTCCAGTACTATTGCCTAGAAAATCCCATGGATGGAGGAGCCTGGTAGGCTGCAGTCCGTGGGGTCACTGAGGGTCGGACATGACTGAGCGACTTCACTTTCACTTTTCACTTTCACACATTGGAGAAGGAAATGGCAACCCACTCCAGTGTTCTTGCCTGGAGAATCCCAGGGACAGGGGAGCCTGGTGGGCTTCTGTCTAAGGGGTCACACAGAGTCGGACACGACTGAAGTGACGCAGCAGCAGCAGCAGCTGAGTAACCTAAGGCAAGTTGCTTAACCTCTCTGAAACTATTTCCTCAATTGTAAAACGGGCATCAGTTCAGTTCAGTCGCTCAGTCGAGTCCAACTCTTTGTGACCCCATGAATCACAGCACGCCAGGCCTCCCTGTCCATCACCAACTCCCGGAGTTCACCCAAACTCATGTCCATCGAGTCGGTGATGCCATCCAGCCATCTCATTCTCTGTCGTCCCCGTCTCCTCCTGCCCCCAATCCCTCCCAGCATCAGGGTCTTTTCCAGTGAGTCAACTCGTCGCATGAGGTGGCCAAAGTATTGGAGTTTCAGCTTCAGCATCAGTCCTTCCAATGAACACCCAGGACTGATCTCCTTTAGGATGGACTGGTTGGATCTCCTTGCAGTCCAAGGGACTCTCAAGAGTCTTCTCCAGCACCACAGTTCAAAAGCATCAATTCTTCAGTGCTCAGCTTTCTTCACAGTCCAACTCTCACATCCATACATGACCACGGGAAAAACCATTGACTAGATGGACCTTTGTTGGCAAGGTAATGTCTCTGCTTTTTAATACGTTATCTAGGTTGGTCATAACTTTCCTTCCAAGGAGTAAGCGTCTTTTAATTTCATGGCTGCAATCAACATCCGCAGTGATTTTGGAGCCCCAAAAAATAAAGTCGGACACTGTTTCCACTGTTTCTCCATCTATTTCCCATGAAGGTGATGGGACCATATGCTATGATCTTAGTTTTCTGATTGTTGAGCTTTAAGCCAACTTTTTCACTCTTCTCTTTCACTTTCATCAAGAGGCTTTTTAGTTCCTCTTCACTTTCTGCCATTAGGGTGGTGTTATCTGCATATCTGAGGTTATTGATATTTCTCCCGGCAATCTTGATTCTAGCTTGTGCTTCTTCCAGCCCAGAGTTCCTCATGATGTACTCTGCATATAAGTTAAATAAGCAGGATGACAATATACACCCTTGACGTACTCCTTTTCCTATTTGGAACCAGTCTGTTGTTCCATGTCCTGTTCTAACTGTTGCTTCCTGACCTGCATATAGGTTTCTCAAGAGAGCCTTCTCAGCAATCAATGCAAAGAAATAGAGGAAAACAACAGAATAGGAAAGACAAAAGATCTCTTCAAGAAAATTAGAGATACCAAGGGAACATTTCATGCAAAGATGGGCTCAATAAAGGGCAAAAATGGTATGGACCTAACAGAAGCAGAAGATATTATTAAGAAGAGGTGGCAAGAATACACAGAAGAACTGTACAAAAAAGATCTTCATGACCAAGATAATCACGATGGTGTGATCACTCACCTAGAGCCAGATATCCTGGAATTTGAACTCAAGTGGGCCTTAGAAAGCATCACTACAAACAAAGCTAGTGGAGGTGATGGAATTCCAGTTGAGCTATTTCAAATCCTGAAAGATGATGCTGTGAAAGTGCTGCACTCCATATGCCAGCACTTTCAAAATTTGAAAAACTCAGCAGTGGCCACAGGACTGGAAAAGTTTTCATTCCAATCCCAAAGAAAGGCAATGCCAAAGAATGCTCAAACTACCGCACAATTGCACTTATCTCACACGCTAGTAAGGTCATGCTCAAAATTCTCCAAGCCAGGCTTCAGCAATACGTGAACCATGAACTTCCAGATGTTCAAGCAGGTTTTAGAAAAGGCAGAGGAACCAGAGATCAAATTGCCAACATCCGCTGGATCATGGAAAAAGCAAGAGAGTTCCAGAAAAACATCTATTTCTGCTTTATTGACTATGCCAAAGCCTTTGACTGTGTGGATCACAATAAACTGTGGAAAATTCTGAAAGAGATGGGAATACCAGAGTACCTGACCCGCCTCTTGAGAAAATGGGCGTAAGAGTATCTAATTAAGGATGCTATGAGAATTCAATACATCAATACATACAAGGCTCCAGGTACCTAGCAAACTAATACCATTGTGCTGAGCCTGTGTCACTTTCCTTTGTGGGCTCCCATTTAAACTGAATGCTAAATTCCATGAGAACCGGGGCTATTCTAAACCTTAGTCTTTCAGTTCCCTGGTCCAGTGGTGTGGACTCAGCACTTTCACTTACTAAAGGCCGGGGTTTTTGATCCGGCCTTTAGTAAGGCCCATAGACTTAAGATCCCATAGACTTAACTAAGATCGCATAGACTTCATGGTGTGGCCAAACAAACACACAAACAAAACAAACAAACCCTTCATCTTGAAGAAATTGGTCTGTATAATAGTGAATGTTATGTTCAGCATCCAGAACCATCCTTCCTTGTGAATAATGGTATGAAAACAGAGAAGAGAAAAAGTGAAATGTTGTCTCTACGGAGACTTATTATGTATTCCTGAGCTACTATAAAAACATTACCTGTACCATGAGCCCCACTTTGCAGATAAGGAAACTGAGGTTCACTCATGTTAAATAACTTGTCCAGAAACTGCAACCAATATGTAAATTCACCCATCTAACTCCAAGGTCTGGGATTTTGAAACAGTTTTATTATGAAAAGTGAAAGTGAAGTTGCTCAGTCGTGTCCAACTCTTTGCAACCAGGCTCCTCTGTCCATGGGATTTTCCAGGCACAGGTACTAGAGTGGATTGTCATTTCCTTCTCCAGGGATCTTCCCAACCCAGGGATCGAACTCAAGTCTCCCGCATTGCAGGCAGACACTTTACCCTCTGAGCCACCAGGGAAGCCCCATTTTATTATACCTTAGCTCATAGGATCCTTGCTCAATGGGAGGCGATGTCTCTGCACCTGTTTCTGGCCCCATTCAGGGGGTCAAGCTCTGTGCCCAGAGCACCCTAAGAGCACAGCAAGGTCAAAGGGCTGGGGCAAAACTGCTGCTTCAGTATCCACAAAACAGCATGGAGATGAGCCAGTTGATACTGGCTCATCATTGTGGGTCTCCAAGAATAGATTATGAGATCTGTGCACAGGAGGTTTATCGGGGAGCGCTCTCTGGAGGGATGGAAAGATGCAGGACAAAGGCCTCAGCTAACTCCCTAGAGCCCTCTGATATCAGGATGGCCTTCTGAATTATCCCATCTTGAGGCAAGGGAGAATCAGAATTTTAAACTCTTCTACTGACCTGTCATTAGATTCAGGATGCCTGGGGGTGGGGTAGGGATGTGACCTTGATGACCTGAGGACTGTGACTGAGCTGAGAGCTTGTCAGCCCTCAAGAACTGGAGGGGTGAGCGTGTCCGTTTAAGCAGGGGAGTCTGGGTGGCACACCGCGTGGCCACCACACTACTTCTTGCCCCCAGCTCCCCACTGGGCATCCTCTCCCATGCCCAGAGGTTAATGCTAGAGGTTGGGAATAGGCAGGTAACCACATCTCCTGCGATGCTGCAAACTGCATTCACTTCCTTTCCTGCCTGGTAAGGTGCGTGATGGAGATGAAGCTGGGAAGAGAAGGGGAATGTTCCTCCTACTCTGCCGGCTCGATTGCATTAGCACAGAAGCACATGGAATCCCAAAGCACCACACGTTGGGCATTTTATCTGCATCTCTGGGATTTTCAGTTAAAAAAATTTCCCCTATGGAAGAAATAAAAAAAAAAATTTTTTTTTTAAAAAGAACCAGAAAATAGTCTAAAAGCACATTAGCAGGAAATTGCTTCTACTGTGTTTATGACTGTCCTTAATGTTTTATGAATATGCTAAAAAAAATGCTCAGGCATATTTCCTTGGGCACTCTAGTTAATTACTTATTCCGAGTGCTTCTACTCCATTCCTTGCAAAATGTGTTGTGCATTAATTCTGATTATGTACAAAAACCCACCTGCAAGGAAAAACTCTGAATCAGTAATGCTGATAAAATGAGCAGCCCTCCTGGGGCTCCACTGAGAAAGAGGATACTGGACAGAATTAGAATCTTGTAGCTAAGGCTATTCATAATGTCATTAACATAAAGGCAATTAAATGAGTTTTTAACCTACAACCCTTTATTGTTATTAATGAACATTAGAAAAACACAGGAGATAAAATTGGTAATTATCTCTGCACCAAGCTATGCAATAATGTGTTTAAATATAAAAACAAAACAAATGATTATTGTTAGTATTTTCAGTAGCAGAAACCCCAGGAGCAGCTCCGTCATATTTAATCACATGGGCCCACACCAAGAGGGTTAATTAAAAGAGGGCTTTACCTTCCATGTGCCTGGTTATTCAGTTTAATACGGAATCAACAAACGCAAATGTAAATTTGCAAGATATCCTGAGCAGTTGTTTCTGCCTGCGGGTTAACCACCTTTAAAGAAACACTGACTGATTTCTCCTCCTTCAGGACAATGGTCTATGGCTCCATAACCAAGTTTTTCCATTTTGAAAAAAATTACCATGTGATGCTTTCAAAGCTCATTCTGAGAACAACTGTATAAATCCAGGCTCATTGCCTAAGCTTACTGTTTGGCAAAAATAATTTAAGCATTTGAAAAAGAGGTAGATTTAAAAAGTAAAGGTAAACGAGCTTTTTGGCACTATGCTATATTCAAAGAGCCTTCAGTTTAATTTCTTTCTCTATGCAAGCTGCAACAGCCTCTAAATAAGCCATCCTCAACAGGGCCTATTTACAAGGACAAGGTAGTTAATGTATGGAGAAATACCCTGCATCTAATAATAGCTTCCATTAATTAATTCAGTTTGTATATCTTACAATGTACAATGTTAGTATCACATTCCCTTATAATTTGCTCCAAACTGGTTTTGTTTCCAAAGCCTATTTTTAAGATGGTCCCGTACCTCTAGTTTATCTTTACAATGGATTTCAGGGCAAACAACACCGCACAAGCGTGACCATTGGAAGCAGATTCTGAACAACTGCCCTGTAGCATAGCCAGTGCTTTATGTGCTCACGTGACTTTTACCCTAGAACCAGTTCTACAAGAGAGATCACTTTTGCAAAAGAAATGCATTTTATAAAATAAAATAACCTTTGCAACAACCACTTACATTTGCATTCACTTTACAGTTTACAAAATATTTTTGATAACTTCAGGAGACACTGAGATCACAGTTATGACAGTCGAGTTTAGTTTCATAGACCTATCTAGTCGTACACATTTTATTGCATACACAGAGCTTCCCTGAAAGTGAAAGCATAGTCGCTCAGTCGTGTCCCACTCTGTGCGACCCCATGGACTGTAGCCCACCAGGTTCCTCTGTCCATGGAATTCTCTAGGCAAGAATACTGGAGTGGGTTACCATTTCCTTCTCCAAGGGATCGTCCTGATCGAACCGGGCTCTCCTGCATTGCAGGCAGATTATTTGCCGCCTGAGCCACAAGGGAAGCCCCCTAGAGCTTCCCTACCTGCAGACAAGTCTGTAGGCAAGCCCCTTAGGAGCACCGGGAATTCAGGTGCCCACCAGGATTAGAGTTAGAGATGGGAAGTAGCGGGGAGCTAGTTTATTTTCTTAAACGTCAATTATGCCACTCAAAGATGCTGGAGGCTCCGAGTTTGAGGCCAAGAAGGAATCTTGCAAGGTCAGCTACCTGACTGCGATAGAGGTCGAACTGAGTTATCCAGGAACAGCATTGAAGAGGTGGGAGATAAGCCCCCTGATTCTCGCCCAAAGGAAGGAAGGAAGGAGGCACCCGTGCTGAGGCAGTAATGGGCGGCACAGCAGCAGGCATCCTGTAAGCGGCCCCTCCCTTCCACCCTGCTCAGCATGCTGTTCTACCTGCGCGGGGAGAGCTCAGCTGTGACCCAGCCCCAGGGCTCGCACAACCGTCCAGTCCCTTTTACACAAGCCCATGGCCAGGTCCGATAAGTCCACGGCTGGCCTTCACCTTTCAGGTACCAGATAACCATTCTTATTTAAAAACAGGCTGTTTGTCTTAGTCTTCTGTGGCCACTGCCCCGGGGCGGGGGCGGGGATCGAGTCACAGCACGCGGCTCTTCTCGCTTCGCTCTGATCCAGGACGGTCAAGGCCGGGAGGCTCAGACAGTGGGCCGAGGCCGCAGCAGAACAGGCCCCCACTATTACACGTTCAGACTCTGAGCAAGCAGTGACTTTCCCCTATAAACTGAGAAGAGTTTCTTCTCGCACAGGAAACTACAGGGTGCGGGCGGGAGGGGAGAAGAATTCATTAAAAATCATTTGCATTTTCGAGTTCCTTTCTTTCTGATCCCTCCCAACATGCTGCCCGGCTGGTGCCTCCGCCATGTGGCAGACGCAAGCTCAAGGTCAACCTCCGGCTGTTAGCCAAACAATTGGGAACCACAGCACACTAAACTTCCCCCTTTCTTGTCGCCCTCCCTGGCTATTAACCACCCCCAGGGCACCCTCAGGGGCCGCAAATTTTCTCCTGGCGCCTCCTCTGACTTGTGAAAATTCTAGAGGTCTGTGAGGTGAATGGTGAGCAAGCGCGGGGCCATATGCAGGGTCTTTGATGAGCTGACATCAGACAGCTGAGAGAGGAGGGCCGGTGGCTGGGCGGCTGCTGGATTGTTGACCCTTTGATTTGACGCGTTCTGGCTGCCCTGCGTGGCTGCTGCCAGCGGGCCAGCCTGAGAGAAGGTGGCCAAACAGCAGAACAATGCCGTAGCCTTTCACAGCTGGAAAAACATTTTTTAAAGACCTCCAGGAGGCACCAGTTGGTCCTGGCAGCTGACATTTGATCTGGGGAGTGTGGACCAGCTGATGCCAAAGTAGGCCTCTCCCAACCCACTCCAACTGCAGGGCGGCTGTGGATCTGTGTTCACCTTTCTGTCTGCACCCAGGAGGAAAGGGCCTGGGGGAGAGTTCCGTGTTTCTGAAAGCAAAGAGAAAGTCACCTGGGTTCTTCGAGCAACACCCTCCCCCCACCCTCACCGGTTTGATTTTCACTAGGCTCTAAGCGGGGCTAGAGGATAAATACTATCAATAAGAAAGGTTCCTGCAGCAAAGAATGGTGTCAGTTTCACATTTGGAATACTCCAGGAAACAGGAAAATTCTTTGCAAATGATTCCACTTGGACAATTTAGATGGGCAATTTATCTATGATCAGGAGAGTAACACACCATCTCTGAAAAGTGACAGTCACTTTTTAAAAAATACTAATTGAATACAATTTATCTGGAGTCTGCAGTTTGATCTAAGTATGACTACAATTCAGAGTGGTGTTAGGTTCAGAGGCACATTTGGCTTGTCATCCAAACTATGACAATTTGGAGAGTGAAAAGGGGGCTTATTAACTATTAACTCCCCAAATTAGCATAACCTAGTCCTGTTCTAGATAAACTGGGATTTCCGAGTCTCCCTATTATTTCATATCACCCTCACAATATCTTCCTCAGAGAAAAGAGTGCAGAAGTCATGGAGGTTAAATCTTCTTTCTAAAATATTAGGATGTTAGTCTGATCTCCTCACTCCTAAAAGGGAGGGACATTGTAAGTTTTGAGCCACACAACTTATCACCAGAAAGCAAAGTAAAACTCACATCAGCTTTTAGAAAGAGCGCTGGACCAGGGGTCAGGATGTCTGTTTTAAATCCTGCTCTAGCTGCTACCTCTCTGGCTCTGCTGATGGCTCAGATGGCAAAGAATCTGCCTGCAATGCAGGAAACCCGGGTTCAATCCCTGGGTTGGGAAGATCCCCTGAAGAAGGGAATGACAACCCACTCCAGTAGTCTTGCCTGGAGAATTCCATAGACAGAGGAGCCTGGCACACTACAGTTCATGGGGTTGTAGAGTTGGACACGACAGAGCGATTAACACTTTCACTAGCTGTTACTAGTGCTATAAATACTAATGTTACTTAAATCTTTGCTGTCACTATTTCTACATTTTCTTTATTTATTGAGCATTTATTGTGTAGTAGATACTGTATTATTGGAGAAGGAAATGGCAACCCACTCCAGTGTTCTTGCCTGGAGAATCCCAGGGACGGGGGAGCCTGGTGGGCTTCCGTCTATGGGGTCACACAGAGTCGAACACGACTGAAGTGACTTAGCAGTAGCAGATACTGTATTAATTAAGTGCCTGGGCAGAACAGCCTCCATGAGGCTGAGCAGGAGTTTGCTCTATGTCGGCACTAAGCTAAGAAACAAACCCAACAGTCTGTGATATGTATTATCATCCCCATTTTACAAGGGAGGAAACCAAGGCTCTGAAAAGTTACCTTGATCTGACACAAAGTTCATGATCTTCACTACTAACCATACAGCCAGAAAGGCTGGCCAGGAGCTGTCGGAGAGACACTTCCTCTTCCTATTCCCCACTGGCCCTCTCTCACTTTTAGCTCTTAAATATTTATATATGTAAAATATGTATTTTTATTCTGTGACTTCATAGGTCCTCAAAAATATAGGAGGCATGGCCAATGATGGTGTAGGGCAAACTGTTAATAACTAGGAAGGAGGATGACCCAGATGCTATATGAACTGGAATCATCATGACTTAAAAATTAATAAGAGTCACTCAGAGTAACATATTTCTGACTGCAAGGTCTCCATTATGTGAGATATATGCATATTTGTATGTTCCAGATTAACTCTGGACTTGAGCAGAATTGGATTCTGCACATGATCCATTTTTCCTATGACTTCTTGAGGTGTCAAGGAGTATGAATTACTATCCACATTTTATGGATGGAAGAAATCAGACCAAGGGAGTCTTACCCCACAGTTCCCCCATTTGTGTATCAATATTCACAGGCAACTTGTTCACCCAGTGATTTGATAAACACTCAATGAGTTGTAAAGACAAATGATCAGTGGACAGAGAATTCAGATTTAAACAGATTGATCACCAAACATTACTCTTAGAAATGTGTGCACAGAATACACCCATGTGTGCCTCAGCCTTCTAAACTCTCAGTTGGTAAGTGGAGTCAGGGATGCTTTGTCAGCCCTGGTCACTCTCGGGGGGGAAAAATGGGCAACTTTTGCTGTACTTCTGATGGAATGCATCCCATGCACAATTCTGAAATGCTATACTAGGTTTCCTTGCACTGGAAATTGCAATGCAATCATGTTGCATTGGCAATCTTTTGATCTGGAGTTTGAATGCTTACGTCTACATAGGTGTTTTTCATTTTGGTCCTTTGAATCTTAGTTTCCATTCCTATCATACAAACATCTTGCAAATATCTGGGGGAATAATCTTGCATAGAAAGGGTGATGAAACCTCTTTTCAGCCAGTGTTTTTCTTTGTCAATGCGTGCATGTGATAGGGAGGGGGCACATGTGTGGGTGTGTTCATGCTTGTGTATATATACATACAAGTATCTACATCTTACAAATAGCTGAGAAAAGAAGAGAAGCGAAGGCAAAGGAGAAAGGGAAAGATATATCCAACTGAATGCAGAGTTCCAGAGAACAGCAAGGAGAGATAAGAAATCCTTCTTAAGTGAACAATCCAAAGAGACAGAGGGAAACAATAGAGTGGGAAAGACTGGAGATCTACATGTATACACTTCAAGGGTAATTTTTGAGCAACTACCTTGTGCCAGACTCAGTGCTAATTGCTGTCAACTCAAATTAATACAAAATACTTTAAAACATAGTGTAGCAGGAGAGGTAAATAAATAAACAAGTACTATTAAAAAAATAGCAACAGCCTTTTTGAGAGACAAGTCTGTACAGAAGCAGAGGGTGTCAGGGAAGGCTCTATTTGAGCGGGGTCTTTCAGAATAAGCTAAAATTTGCTGGTGGATGAGAAGAGAAGGTATTCTAGGGAGAGAAGAGTCCATACAAAAATATGACAGGGTGTGGCATTTCAGGGTACTGTGGTAAGTTAAATGTAGTGTAGAGTAATGCACAGAGCAGTACGGGAAGAAAGATATAGCTGGTAAGAGCGGGAACAAATTTGGAAGGGCCTCGAACATCTCGCCAGTCTGAACTTCATTCTGTAGGCAGATGAGAAGCTGGCTCACGTGTGGCAAATAATTGCAAATGGTTATGTAAGTGATACCCTATTAAGTTATTTGGAAAAGGTTTATTAAAAATATTGTATATATTATTAAAACTACACTGTGTACCTCAGGGTTTTTCAACCTTGGCACCGTTGACATTTTGGGGTCAGATCTGTTCCGGAGAAGGCAATGGCAAGCCACTCCAGTACTCTTGCCTAGAAAATCCCATGGATGGAGGAGCCTGGTAGGCTTCAGTCCATGGGGTCGCTACGAGTCAGACATGACTGAGTGACTTCACTTTCACTTTTTACTTTCACACATTGGAGAAGGAAATGGCAACCCACTCCAGTGTTCTTGCCTGGAGAATCCCAGGGACGGGGGAGCCTGGTGGGCTGCCGTCTATGGGGTCACACAGAGTCAGACACGATTGAAGTGACTTAGCAGCAGCAGCAATCCTCTGTTCCGCACGATGAAAGTGGTTTAGCAGTACACTTGGCCTCTACCTTCTAGGTGTCAGTAACACCTACCCCCTACTGTGATAACCAAAAATGTCTCTCAACATCGCCAAATGTCTCCTGGGGTCAAAACTGCCCCAATTTAGAACCACTGGTATTTCTGTAGTAGTCGGTACTATGCTAGGAAATTTTTCCAGAGAAAAAGTGACATTGTAGAGTCAGTTGGAATACATACACATGTGTACACACACACACACACACACACTATACTATGTGTTTGGAGAAGAGTGATATTTCTGCATGTGCTCAATCCAACATCTTGACCAAGAGGTCCAAGCTCATATCCACATAATGGAGCCAAGGGATATATTTGCCAAAGTCCAGAAAAACTAAATCTCTTTGACATGCCAAAGCAGGCACAGAATGCAGAGCACAAATTTAGATTTTTTAAAAGATCCTAAATTAGAGCTGTGCAACACTGCACTTGGATTGGTTACTGCAAATTAAACAGAACTATTTCATTCATATTTATGGTCATGTAGGTTAATTAAAAAAAATTCTCTTTAGAAATACAGCCCCCAAGACTATGTAATTTAAATAGAGTCTACATTCATGCAGAGTGAGAATGGCAGTTTCAATATTTAATTCTTGCTTTGTAAACTTTGAAGGCTAAAAACACATCCTCCCCAAGTTGTGAACACTATTTATGTTGGAAACAACTCACTAAAGTAAACTTGGAGTTGTTAGGTAACTTGGTGCCTGTGGAAGGTTTCTGGAGAAAATGTATTTAAATCAGATTTCCTAGAGCAGATGGGCAAGCTGAAGTGGAAAACAAATTCAAATGATCTGATATTGGCTTTTCATGCTAAAACTAAAATTTCCTTTCAGTCAAAGCTCACACAGATCTTTTTAACTTTGCAAGTCTAAGGTAGCCTTGCTGCAGAGAGTAATACATCACATTCTCTACAGCATGAAGCCGAATTTTATGCTCTAGAGAAACTGGGGAAGATCCGTGAATAATGGACATCTCATGAAGAAGGGAGTGTCTGAATGGGTCTGCTTTCCTTGCCTTTTCACTGGGTACAACCTTTTTGTCTCTATGTTAAAGGACTTAGTTGGGTTGGTCTTCTCTGATGGCTCTTTCAGACCTTAATAACAAAATCAAATTGTCAACGTGCAGCTGAACTGCCTGGTAGTGAATCAGCTAAGCTAGAATCCCCCAGTTTTCAATTGTTCAGGCCAAGAGCTCTTAGAAATCAGAAGCTGCGAACTGATAGAGGGAACATACATATTATAGAATTGCTATGAGCATCACCCACTAATTGAATTGTTATACTTGAGCTTAAATAGGATGAATGAATAGAAGCTGCTAGTTATTTCTCAGTATTTTTTGTATGAGATCATATGTATTGGAGGAGGTGGGGGTTATACACGGTTTTCCATGAGAAATTCTTCAGAAATCTTTTTTTGAAGGAGGAACTTTAGTCGCCCTCTAACCTATTAGAGTCACTTCATTACTCAATCCTCTACAATCTTTTAGGGTTGATGGATTTGCACGAAAATGATTCAAAAGCAATCTGGTAGCTAACTTATCAGTTCTGGAACCAAGTAATTAAAGACACCCAAATTCCTGGAAATGAAGCCCCAGAGAAGTCTCACCACCTCTCTGACAACATGCGTGAAAAACCTAGATGAACTAAGAAAGTGATTCTCAAACCACAGTATGTCTCTTGTTAGTCCACTGTGGGAGTTTTCCCCATGAGAATCAGAAAGGGACCCTCCAGGAAGAGAACACACAGAAATGGGACGCCGCTGTGAACAAGCATGCAGTTAGGAACTGCACTTCCGGGCAGCAGCTCACGCTGAGTAGTTGCTCCCTGACTGGCACTGTACTCGGTTCTTCACCTGCATTATTTCACTCAATTATCACAGCAAACACACCCAGAAGGCATTTCCCCCCCATTTTACAGGTGATAAAACAAGGTCCCAAAGGTCCTAGTGACTTAAAAGAAGTCTTCCATCTCATGAATGGCAGAACCAAATTCAGGAAGAGGTCTGTCTGATTTCAAAGCCCAGGCTACTTTCTCAGGAGACTCAGGGCTCTTTGGGGTGGGACGCTAGACACTCTCATATATTGCTAAGGTGACTGTAAATTGGTTTCAACTATTACAAGGTAAATTTAGCAATATTTGTCCGAATGCTAAGTGTACACACCATCATCAGATTCAGCAAAATCATCTTTCTGGGAATTTATCCTAAAGATGCACTTTCATAAGTACACAACGATATATGTATAAAATGGTGTTCATATCATCATGGTTTGTAATAGAGAAAAACTGAAAACAGCTTAATTAATAGGGGATTGGTTAAATCATTTATGGTAAAGCACACAATCAAATACACTTCACTCATTAACAAGAATTAAGTAAATCTATGTGGACATGAAAACATATTCTCTGTATGTTTTTCTTTTTTTAATAATTTTTTTTTTGGCTGCATAACATGTGGGATCTTAGTTCCCTGACCATGGACTGAGCCCATGCCCCCTGCATTGGAATCATGGAGTCTTAACCACTGGACCACCAAGGAAGTATTGTTTAGTAAGTTGCACAAGAGCACATATTTCTATGTGTGGTGGGGGTACAATCCTCTTTGCAAACAGGGGAATGTCTAGCTGCTGCTGCTAAGTTGCTTCAGTTGTGTCCGATTCTGCGCGATCCCATAGATACCAGCCCATCATGACTCCTCTGTCCCTGGGATTCTCCAGGCAAGAACACTGGAGTGGGTTGCCATTTCCTTCTCCAATGCGTGAAAGTGAAAAGTGAAAGTGAAGACGCTCAGTCGTGTCCGACACTTTGGATTTTCCAGGTAAGAGTACTGGAGTGGGTTGCCATTGCCTTCTCCAGGGAAGGTCTAGAAGTATACACAATTTGCCCTTGTCAATGGTGAACTTCCAAGGAGTGGGATGACAGTGGTTCTTGATGCAGTGGAGAGGAGAAAGATTTACTTTTCACTTTGGATCATTCTAATCATATTTTTTTCCTAATAAGCAAGTATTTCTTTCATAATAAGAGAGAAAATTTAAAGAAGGGCCTTTGTGAACTTAGAAAATAATGGAAGGTTTTTATAACACAAAAGTGAAGTGGGTCAGGATCTGCTGAAGAATAAAGGGAAGGCAGATGATGATTAAGGAGCTAATGATTGCCAAAGGTCATTTATGTCCCGATGCTAATTGCCAAGGCAGATTCATAAAGAACTTTAGTATTGGAGAGAGTGCACCTTGAAGGCAGAGACCAAAGAGGAAACTCGTCATGATATTTTGGATAACTTGTCAAACCAAAGTCTAAATGCTTTGACAGTCTTTCAACCCTATTCAGTGCCTGGAATCTTCAACACATTGTTCTGTTGATATAAAGCATGAACTGTAGAAAAGAAGCCGGGTAGGCAGCTCAGGTAGGAAGAGAAGACTTCCCTCCCCCAGAACTTGACTGCATCAAACTGCTCTATTCCCAGGATGTGTGGGGGTTGTCAATGACAGCTGTAGCCCTTTCTGCATGGAAATATTCTTCCTCTGATGTGGAGGCAGATTGCATTTGCCTGTCTAATCCAGCTATACGCTGGAGAAATGAGAAAGGCCCAGGCTACCCATATGCGCTGTAGATTCCAAAAGTAGATGAGCCTACCAACAGGTTTTCTTGCCACTGTTTTTTCTGATAATGCCATCATGGCCACTAGAGTTTCATTAGCTTTTTTCCCTCTAAGGCTAAAAGGGATTTCTACTGAGTGAATATCTCCAGCATCTGAGAGAAATTTTTGCAGAAGACTGAACTTTTTTGCATAGATATAGGGTTTATCTATTTTCTCCTGACTGCTCAATGCCTCCTATTCTCATTTGTTCTAGTTAGGTTTCCTTTGGCTGTTAAAGCCACTGTTTACTTTGCCTGATATTAATAATGATAACTGTAACTCATTAAGGCTTATAATGAGCCAGACACTGTTTCAAGTGTCTTACACAAATTAATTTAATCCTCATTATAAATCTATGAAGTAGGTACCCTTGTTACCTCTAGTGGACAGATGAGGAAACTGAAGATTGAGGAGACTGAGAAGCTGGCCAAGCAGTAGAGCTAGGATTCAAAGCAGATCTGTCTCACCCCAAAGCATGTTTATTTAACCATACGCTACACTGCTGGAGAAGGAAATGGCAACTCATTCTGTTCTTGCCTGGGAAATCCGATGGACAGAAGAGCCTGGTGGGCTATAGTCCAGCGGTCACAAAAGAGTCAGACGTGACTTAGTGACGAAATAACAACAACACTACATCATAACAAAGTTGGCAGTCTACCTTACAGGAGGCAGCAGCACAGAAAATCTCTCTGAATCAAGAGAATCCTTGTCCTCTCAGCTGTCTAGGTATCTCTTGCCTGTCCTCGACTCCTGTTCCTCTCCAGTGAATTCTCAATTTATCTCCCTTAACATGGGGGACTCTCAACCTGGAACCTTCAGCCTCCCCACCAGCCATGCCTCAAGGCTCTAACTCTTTTCTGCCAATCTGAGTCCACATTGATCTCTTCCTCGGCTAACAACTTTTGCCTTTGTTGGCAGACCCCCATACAATTAGCACATATTTCTTAATATCCTGCTATCTAATGATCTGAAATACATAATTTAATACGCTCTTACAATCATGCCTTCCTCCCCTCCAGACTTTGAGGGTATATCAGACACCTCTTAGGCTTCATCTCATATCCTCTCAGCCCACCTTTTATTCCAAGTTTTGCTACCCCAACCAGCTGTGCTCAGGAATAAACAGACAGGGATCTTGTCTCAGCTGGACCATGAATCTATTATACTCTTGTGGTTGAGCTTTTCTGATAACCTAACAGGATATCTGCAGGAATCTGCTTAGGATGCACACATGTGCAAACCTAGACATTCAGAAGGATTAACACCCTTTGGGCCAACCCTTGACCAATGAGGATGGGAACTGTGGCGTAGAGCTGCTCTCCTGCCCTTGCATAGACAATGCTGAGACACATTCTTTTTTTTTTTTTTTTACCCTTTTTTTTTTTTAATTGGAGGCTAATTACTTTACAATATTGTGTTGGTTTTGCCATACATTGACATGAATCCGCCCTGGGTATGCATGTGTTCCCCATCTTGAACCCACCTCCCTCCCCATATGGAAAACCTATTTAATGGACAGGTGGTAATTTACCATATCAAACACACAAAACATATAAAAGTACAATTATTGAAATATTATGGTACTAGTTTTGAAGTAGGAAGCCAGATTTAATGCAATAGGAAGATCATAAACAGAATAAAGAATTTAGAGTTAATATACTACAGTATATTAATATGAATAACATATTACATAGCAAATCATGCTGGCATGGATGGTTAACTATTAGAAATGGGGAAGCCCACTTGATTTTGCCTCACATCACTCTGAAATAACTTCAAGATAAATTAAAGAGCTGAATATGCAGTAAATGGAAGTATGGAAGACTAGATGAAAGCATAGTTGAATATTTTTTTCTAATCCTAGTGGAAGATTGAGTATAGAAGCAGTTCAAGAAAGCACAAAAATATTAATGCATTTGATAAAGTTAAGGACAAATTACCCCTCCCTATCTCACAAACTCAGACCTCAAAAGTCACATCAATACCTGGGAAAAGTATTTCCTGAAAATATGCATTGATTTGACATCATGCAAATCAAACAGGAAACACTGAAACTCTAATAGGGCAATGAGCAGAGGACATGGACATGAAAAATAACAAGTTACAGGACAAGAAATCTTAATAGATAGAAAACATCTGAAAAATATTCAATTGCATTACTAACAAGATATATATATATATGAATGGGATACAAAAATGAGATAAACTTTGATCAATTAGATTAGCAATTTTTACCTGATTTGTTTTAGTGTTAATGGAGAAAAACAATTGCACTACAGTTTTTATGAATGTAAATTAGTGTAACGTTTTTGGACATTTTGGCAGCACCTGTCAAGAGCCCCTGAAAGATTCATAGCCTTTGACCTAGGGATTCTTCTATATATCCATTATAAGGAACTACTCAGAGATATACATAACTATTTACATTTGAATGTGTACACATCATTATAGCAGAATAGTGAGCAATTGGAAGCCGTATTAATGTCCTGTAACAGAAAACAAATAACATAACCTGTGGACATACACATAATAGAATATTATGCAGGCATTTAAAATATTTTAAAAGTTATAAATAGCATGTAAAATTGCTCAGTGTACAGTATGGGTCAAAGTACTATATGAAATAAAGAGAGAGTAAAAAAAGAAAACGAATTGTATTTCAGGGTTATGATATTTATTAGTGATGGATACTGAATGAGGAATTCCCTAGGTCGGTAGGTGCCCAGTATTCTACTGGAGATCAGTGGAGAAATAACTCCAGAAAGAATGAAGGGATGGAGCCAAAGCGAAACAAATACACGGGTGTGGATGTGACTGGTGATAGAAGCAAGGTCTGATGCTATAAAGAGCAATATTGCATAAGAACCTGGAATGTTAGGTCCATGAATCAAGGCAAATTGGAAGTGGTCAAACAGGAGATGGCAAGAGTGAACGTAAACATTCTAGGAATCAGTGAACACATTCTTAAATGACCTCCAGTGATAACCAGCCAGATGATGTCCATGTTTATAGGACATATATGAAGAAGCCTGAGGAAGAGGCACGTGGATGGACCTATGAGGAAAGACATTATGAGCAAGGATTATTGATTCTCCTGTTAATGCCATGAGTCCTCCACAGTGAATCAATAGGGCCAACACCCAAGTAGAGAGGATGACCTTTTTCTGGATGTCATGAGCCTCTCTCCATGGCCACTCCAGTACTTGAGCAATGGGTTACAAATGGGCATGACCATGATGGGGTAGAGACTAGCTTTGGACACAAAAGCATCAACTCCTTATCACTAACGCTGATATAGTGCCTGCCATGGCTGAATATCCATCCTGCTACCAGTGAGGACTGGCCAATTCTGGCATTATTCTTAAGGAGGGTGAGTGCATGCTAAATCACTTCAGTCATGTTCAATTCTTTGCAACCCCATGGACTGTAGCCCACCAGGCTCTTCTGTCCATGGGATTTCCCAGGCAGGAATACTGGAGTGGGTGGCCATTTCCTTTTCCATGGGGATCTTCCCAACCCAGGGACCGAACCTATGTCTCTTACATCTCCTGCATTGTCAGGTGGGTTTTTACCACTAGCACCACCTGGAAAGCCCTTTCTTAAGGAGACTAGCCAGTTACTAGGTGGCACCTTGATTACATCAGACCTAATTCCATTATAGAAATTGGCACCTACTTTGGACATGGCTTTGCTTTCTTTGACTTCAGTGCTATTGCCCAAACCAGTATCTGTGAAATTATAGAATGCTTTTTTCACTGATATGGGATCCTATACAACATTACCTCAGGGTAATGAGTACCTCAGGTAATTTTCACACAATGGGCATATGATGATGAGACTGACTATTCTTACAGTGTACTTCATCAACCAGAGGCAGCCAGTCTGGTAGACTACTGGACTTGCCTATACCCTATACCAGTCTGGGCATAATACCCTATAAGGTTGACTGCATCCTCTAGCATGCAGTATATACACAGAACCAACAGGGTTGATTCTCTAATAGCTAGAGTATGTGGGTCCAAGAATCAATGGGTGGAAACAGGATTGACCCCTTACACCATCATTGTTAGTGACCTACCTGTGCAATTTTTATTAAGAGCAATTGACCCTGATGACTCTGAGGAACTAGAGTTGCTGATACACAATGAAGGTAGCAGGGCAGAGGGAGTATGTCTGGGACTCAGGCATTCAGTGTGTCATGTCTTAGCGAGAACACCACACCCGATAACTGTAAATGGGAACTATAGCAACCTCAGTCCAAAAGGACAAAAGAAACTCAGATCCCTTGGGGATGCAGATATAAGCCACCCCACCTAGAAAGCAATGTAGACCGGCTGAGGTGTTGGCAAAGAGTGAGGGACATCTAGACTGAGTGGTGGAAGAGGAAGATAGTAGGTATCTGTTAGGGCCTTGAGAACAGCTGTAGTGGTGAGAACTAGAGCCAGTTACATCAACCCCCTGTATGAAGTCTTGAAGGCTTCCAGAAGAAAAATAAAGCCGAGTCAGGGGACAGAGAAGAGCAGGGTTGGGTGACTGAAAAGACTGGTTAGGGAAGCTGTCTCTCATTATGTCTCATTTGAACAGAAACCATAGGGGTACATAGGGAAGACAATTCCAGAGAGGAAAAAGCACATTTGATGTGTCTGAGGAGGTTTGTGTGACAGGAAGGAGGTGAGCAAAGAAGAGTGTGGTATGAGATGTGATCAGAAAGATGACTGGAACCCAGACCATGAAAGGCTTTGGAGTGAGGACTCTGGATTTCATTCTGTGGCAGAGAAGGAATCATTAGCAAATTCTGAGATGATGTGATGTATCTTACATTATGGAGAGCTCTCTGGTGCTCTGTGAATTGGCTGTATGGGGCAAGGATGGGTGCAGGGAGATCAGTTATCAGACTCAAGCAAGAGAGTGTTTGGATCTCATTTTAGATGGGTTTTCTGGGTGTATAGAACACAGGTGTGGGATTGCTGAACACGGGGTCTTAGACTCAGAGTGATGTTACTGTTCTCCGAGGGCTGATTTTAAGCTATCCAACTCTCCTACTTCTTACAAATATTTTTTGTGGCACAACACAGCCCAGTGGGTCTAGTAGTGAAGGTTCAGACGATGTCTATGATTTTGTGATTAAAACATCCATTTAGTCTTTGCTAAGAATTCATAGAAATAATCTCTCTCCATTAAAAAAAAAAATGTTCCATATAGTTCCCAAGATCAGGCCCATCATTTTAACATAGATATCCTGACCACATACCAGAGAGTATGCTCTTCACTACACACATTTCTTCTCTAATTCTCATAACAACCCTGGAAGATGGAGTTACTGTGTGCAAGTTTTCAGATGGAGAAATAGATGGGGTGGTGCTGGGTAAGTTGCCAATGGTGATTAGTGAGTAAAGGCAGGGCTCTGGATTTAAATCAAGGGTTGATTCCAGAGTACACATTCAACATGGACAACTCTGAACTACTCACCATAGAGAATGCTAGGGAGCACCCACATTCTTTGGTGGCCTAATCTTATTTTTATGATCTTTAGTTGTCTTCTGACTGTGAAACATAACTAATGGTAAGAGAAAGGGCTGATCTTTTAAAGTTTCATTTGCCTGGAAGAAAATAATGAAGGCAGGAATTCTGTTTATTAAGATCTTCTAAGAATGATTTTGTATCTGGAAAAATATGTGGTCCAGTGACAAGAGTGGGTGGGCATTTCATTGTGAGCTCCTTTTATGATGCCTGTTGCAGTTCTCCTGCTGTGTCACTTTTTTTCTTTTTTTTCCCAGAAAGCCATAGTGCTGCCTTATTCCTACTTAAAAAAATCATTAGGGTAGTTGCATCACAGAAGAAGGAAAAAAGGAGATGTGTGATCTGTGGATGAAATAGAGTAGTTGCCCCACACGAGCTCAGGCTTTTTCATGTGCTGGCTGTGAGCCTGTCCTCATGCTGGGGTGGAGAAGCTCATTATTGCTCATACTAACCAAGAAACAGGGCTGGGCAAAGGGGAGAGGGAGACCAAAGGCGCAGAGTGCTCCCACAAAATTGGACCCTGGAAAGTCTGACACCAGAGCATCTACTAAAGGCGCTTCGCAGCCACTTGCTTTTTACAAAGAAACTGCAGGGATAAAGGGGGTCATTCTGGTAGACTGGAGCATCACCCAGTATTTGCCAGTGGATAGAAGGGTCATGGGGTTGGTGGTCACACAGTATAACAGGTGCAAAAGTAGCAGACACACATTTGTCTGGCCTGTAAATACCCAGTTTTGATGTTCTGTTGAATCTGCAGCTCTCCTAGAAGCATAATGAAGTGTCCACAACTCAGAAAGTCTTTCAAGGATTAAACAGTACATCTCCCTTTCACTCCTCCTTTCCACTTCTATCTTCTTGGCTGCTCTCAATGTTTGCCTTGATGAACTTCTGCCACTGGAGTTGGTGTGCTCTGCCTAAATGGCATTTCAGCATGGATGTCCCCAGGTGCCTAGCATCCTTGCCTAGATTAACGTGTCAGTGGCATATGGCGCAAATGGCCTGTTGTTCAGTCTCAGAATCAGTTTAAAATATCTGCCAGGCTGCTGACTTCTTTGGCATAATGCCTTATGGCCCCAGTGTTTGAGGAAGGAGAGCAACGTTGTCTGAAAATTAGTAAGAGTGAATTTTCTCATACAAGAGACAGTTTCTGGCTTCCCGCCTTTCCCCAGTTCTCTCTCCCTCTTCCCTCCTCGCTATCTGAGACAAACATACCTACTGAGGCTGAGTGCCTAAGTCAGAGGATGATTTTGCAAGCAGTTCTCATTGTAGTGGTTCTGTTTTGGCTCCATATTGTGCTCTTTTTCTGTAAAGAGAAGTATCTTGCTTGCGCTTTTCAGACACTGTTGCATTTGATCCTTTTAAAGCCCCAGTGTAGGGATTAGCTCCATTTTGCAGACAAGAAAACTGAGGCTCGGAGACATTTAAAAATTTGACCAAAACATTCTGCAAAAAAGTGGCACAGGAACAAGTCAAACCCAGGTCCATCTGACCCCTGAATACTTTTGACTCTGTTAAGTACATGCAGAGACCACTGTGTGAACTGATGTCGTGCCCACGTCTAAGCATGTCTGTGTTGGGGACAATTCTGTACTGCAGTTCAATGGGTAGAACTCACAGTGGTCAGCAGCTCTGTAGGCGCTGTCAGCAAACGCTCCTGGCTTCTTGTACAAACACCTCATCATGCTCTTCTCTCTGTGTGTTTAATGGTGGGTCACTGTTACTCTTTAGTTGCCTGATGGGTTTCTCACTCCTAAATCCAGTGACGAAGCCGATCCTGCTGTCCTCAGGATTATCCCCTCTTGATGAGTGATGACCTGAGGACTGGAGCCAGCCGACCTGCAGGCAGAGAGAGGAGAATGTCAAAGGTTCCTCCAGCTCAATTTGAATTGGTGAACCAGAATAATTCTGGCAGCAGGGCTCATGGAATTGGCCTCAACCAGCAATCTTTCTCAATTTTTGTCTTCGAGGTGGTGTTTTGGCAATTTTTCACTTACACTCTCCCTTTTCTACTATAGAAAACCACTCTCCACCACCAGGGTTAGTTGTCATCACAACACCAAACAATTATCATTGAGTGGATGGCACCCAGTGGCTACTCACTCCTGCCTATATGCTCTACTTTGCAAGAAACTTTCACTTAAAATGACCCCTAGTTCTTTACTCTGTCATCAAAATTCTATACGTGCTTCAAGGCCCTGCTCAATTCATTTCCTCGAAGAAACTTCTTTCAAATCAGTCTACCCCACTGATATCTTCTTTATTCCAAATTCCTCACAATGGTAATAATAGCATTTAAGAAATTATCTAATTGTTTCCTTGAATAAGTAATATCATATGGCCCAACATTTAAACATGTACAGAGGGTTCAAGGGCTTCCTAGATAGCTCAATGGTAAAGAATCCTTCTGCTAATGCAGGAGACTCAGGTTCGATCCTTGGGTTGGCAAGATTCCCTAGGGAAGGAAATGGCAACCCACTCCAGTATTCTTGCCTGGGAAATTCCATGGACAGAGTAGCCTGGTAGGCTATAGTTTATGCAGTCTCAAGAGTCAGACATGACTTAGCAACCCAACAGCAACAACAAAGGGTACAAATAATACAGGGAAAAGTTAAGTCTTTTGTCAGCTCCCCATCTCAGAGGCACTCTATGGCCAACTCCTTTTGCCTCTTGCTTACCCTTCCAGAGATATCTTAATATATAAAAGGTACATATACTTTTTAAAAATTCACCAACAATATATGAGACTGATTGTTAACATGTAGGAGCAGCAGTTATGCAAGACACACTGTGCCATGGCCTTTATATGAATTATTTTTACTGAATCCTACCCAAAACTTTATGAGATGGGTACTCATACATATTTTACAAGTAAGGAAATGGATGCTCAGAAAAGTTAAGTCACTTTGCCCACAATCACACAGTTATGATGTGGCAGAACTAGAATTCGATCTCAGACTTTCTGACTTCAGAGTCCAAGCCCTTAATCACCATGCTATATGGCTTAAAATGACTCCCTAGATGTTTCATATATACATCAAGTTTTCCAGCTAGATTAAAGGGTACCTCAGAAGAAAAAAAGTGTGGTATAGTGGAAGGAACATACACTTGGGAGCCTAATTCTAGCTACAGAATGTAACCAAGTTTCTAAGCTCTGATTCCTTTCCTGTAAAGTGGGAAAATGCTAACCTCAGAGGGAAGCAGGAGTGTTGGAAGGATTCCGGGAAATAAAGAATATAAAGTACCTGGTACGTAAGAGGTAGTCAGAAATGGTAGTTACCTTGTCAAGAGTTAATTCTTTCTTTTTTTTAGTACATTTTCCAGTTTTTTAAATTTTAATTGGAGAATAATTGCTTTACAATGTTGTGTTAGTTTCAGCCATACAGTAACATGTATCAGCCATAAGTATGGTATACATATGTCTCTTCCCTGTTGACCCTCCTTCCCATCCCCCACCCCATCCCACCACGCTAGGTTGTCACAGAGCACTGGATTGAGCTCCCAGTGTTATACAGCAACTTCCCACCAGCTCTCTTTTTTACATATGGGAACATATATGTTTCAATGCTACTCTCACAATTTATCCCATCGTCTCCTTCCCCAGCTGTGTCCCCAGGTCTATTCTCTATGTGAGGTGGATGAACCTAGAGCCTGTTATACAGAGTGAAGTAAGTCAGAAAGAGAAAAACAAATATTGTATATTAATGCATATACATTGAATCTAGTAAAATGGTACTGATGAACCTATTTGCAGGGCAGGAATGAATTGCCAGCTTTAAAAGCCCTGTGCCTAGCAGGAAAGAAATACATATGTGATGTTAGGCATAATATAGATCTAGCCTGTGGACAGCAGGAAAATCCCACACAGAAGCCCCTAAAGTAAATGCAAGGCAATAGGCTCTCATACCTAATGCCCATGGGGCTCTCTCAAAGGGAACAGTTGATTATTTGTTGGCTGTTCAAAGAAATGTATGGGGGATGGGGGTGGGAGGGAAGCTCAAGAGGGAGGGAATATAAGTATAAATATAGCTGCTTCACATTGTTGTACAGCAGAAACTGACACAACATTGTAAAGCAATTATCCTCCAACTTAAATACATAAAAAAAAAAACTTAAAAAGAAATAAATGGAATGGTATAGAAGACTGGCCTGAAGGTCGTGTGCATCACAAACCTTCTCCAAGACCAGCAAACAGAAATGGAGTGTGGACTAATACAGTATATTAACACATATATATGGAATTTAGAAAGATGGTAATGATGACTCTATATGTGAGACAGCAAAAGAGACACAGATGGAAAGAACAGACTGTTGGACTCTGTGGGAGAAGGCGAGGGTAGGATGATTTGAGAGAATAGTATTGAAACATGTATATTACCATATGTGAAATAGATCGCTAGTCCAGGTTCGATGCATGAGACAGGGCGCTCAGGGCTCGTGCACTGGGATGACCCTGACGGAGGGGATGGAGGTGAGGGGGGTTCAGGATGCGGGACACATGTATACCCATGGCTGATCCAGGTCAAGGTATGGCAAAAACCACTACAATATTGTAAAGTAATTAGTCTCCAATTAAAACAAATTAATTAGTTTAAAAAAAAAGAAATGGAGTGTGGAGGAAAAGACTGAGCAAACATCCTTCGGAACATTTTTCCTCCAGATATTCTCAGAGTAGCTCCTTCGCCTCCTTCCAGTCACCTCCTCAGGGATTTCTCCTGACTTGCAACCTGCTCCCTCCCCAACTTGATCTATAATTTTTTCCATAACACTTTTTACCATCTATTATATGTCATAATTATCCTATTTACTTTGTGTGTTTTCTTTGTCTGACTTCTCCAGAATGCAGCTCCCTGAAGGCAGGGGTCTTTTTGTTTGTTTGTTTCACTAAGCTATCCTGGCACATGATAAGTACTCTATTGATATTTGTTGGAGGAATATATTTTTAAGATAACCTCAGGTTACGTGACTTCACAGACTCAGGACTAGAAGTCAGTTCTTCTGTCCCCACAAACTAGTTGTCTTTCTACCAAATCATCTTTCAAGATAGAGGAGTACATGTCTAAAATTGGGGAATGATTTAGCTGGTTCAGGAATCCAGACAAAACTGGAAACAAGTGCATCTAGACAAAAAAAAAAAAAAAAACTGAACCATAGAAGTGATGGTAGGAAAAAAATAAACATAGATGTGGGTGGTTGTATTGGGGTTTTTTGTTTTTTCAAAATTTTGTTTAAGTACCGGAGAGTGTGCTGTCAGTTTATCCAGTGAAATAAGATTCATGATCAATGTATGGAGACGGAAATTTCAGACCTCATTATACACAAACTGAAGATGATTCTTTTGCTGTCACTGCGGCATTTGACACGCCAGTGAAAACTAAAGGCAATCTGTCTTAGGCGCCCCTTTTAGCTTTGACAGATGTGGAAATGTATGAGTTTGGGGTGCTAATTTTTGGTTGGACATCAAATGTGAACATGTCCAGTGATGCAGCTGTAGAAACTACCATCCAGCTCATATTCTAGGGCTGAAGTCCTAGAGAGGCACTTAATTTCAGTCCAGGACGTCCTCTTCCAGCCCTACTTTTTTTTTTTTTTAATTAGAACTTTAACTAGGACCTGAAACACATAACTTTGTTTTTAAACCTATTCATCTATTTTTGGCCACGCTGTACGGCATGTGGGATTAGTTTCCCCACCAGGGATCAAACCCGTGCCCCATGCATTGGGAACACAGAGTCTTAACCACTGGAACATCAGGAAAGTTCTCCTTACTCCTTTTCCTTCTCTTAAAAGCAAAGGAAGTCCTCTGCCTGTTCCCAGGCTAATCTTCCAACCAAGATTTTGGTCACATCCCCTTTTCTCATTACTTCCTCCCTCTTCCCTGAATCTTAAGGCTAACTTTTCCCCACAGTATGTGGATATGCTCAGATCTCCTCCATGACAATGTAAGATAATGAAAACCTTCCAATAATCTCTTGAATTGGTTAGTTACCTATGGATGTATAACAAAGCATCCTAAAACAGTGGCTTAAAATAACAAGCATTATTTTTCACTCACAAGCTGATGAGCCAAGTCTGTTGATCTGGACCAGGCTGGCCATTAGCTGGGCCTGAAATATCGGCTGTACATCCTCAGTGAGTGTGCAGTCAGCGGATGGGCTGATGGGGACAAGACTGGCCAAGGATGATATTACTCACATGCCTGGGAAATAGCAGGTTATTAGTTATGGGGAACTAGTGACTGGGCCACTGATCAGTTCTCCAGCCAATTAGCACAGGCTTGATTTTAAGCCATGATAGCCCAGCCAGATTTTAAGACAGAGAGAGCAGAAATACACAGGCTTCTTGAACTGTCACAATACCACTTCTGCCTCATCTTATGGGCAAACCACAGGCCAGCCCAGAAGCAAGGAAATAGACTGTTTCTTGATTGGAGGAGACAAAAAGTCACATCACAAAAGGTGTGGATTTGGGGAGGGACAGAGAATAAGGGTCAGTTTTACAATCAGTCTACTTTGCCTTCATCCTTACTTCCCAGATGTGTTTTTTCCTTTACAGTCAAACTTCTAGACAGGGTAGCTGCCACTTGCTTTGCCTACTTCTTAGCAACCAGTCACTTCTCAACCAAGATGACCTCACCTTATTATCACTACCTCCATTTTGATAGGACTGTTTTTCTAAAGATATCAACGTCTCAAATATCAAATACTATGGACTACTTTCAGCTTTCATCTTACTAAAACTCACTGCACAACTTGACCTGTATGGTCATTCCCTGCTGCTTAAAGCTCGCCTTCCTTAGCTTCTATAATGCTCTCTCCCAGCTGTCCTTCTACCGCTCTGACCCTTCTTTCTCGGATTTCTTGGCTGGCTCACATCCTTCCTCTAGCCTGTCAACGTTAGTGTTGCCTACGTTTCTGTTGTCTCACTCTTCTTTCTTTCTTCTTATGCTCAACTGTTTCTGGAATCTAATTCAATCAGATGGATACCACCTATTCAGTTCAGTTCAGTTCAGTCGCTCAGTCGTGTCTGACTCTCTGCGACCCCTGAATCACAGGACGCCAGGCCTCTCTGTCCATCACCAACTCCCGGAGTTCACCCAAACTCATGTCCACAGAGTCGGTGATGCCATCCAGCCATCTCATTCTCTGTCGTCCCCTTCTCCTCCCGCCCCCAACCCTTCCCAGCATCAGAGTCTTTTCCAGTGAGTCAACTCATCGCATGAGGTGGCCAAAGTATTGCAGTTTCAGCTTTAGCATCAGTCCCTCCAATGAACACCCAGGATTGATCTCCTTTAGAATGGACTGGTTGGATCTCCTTGCAGTAAAAGGGACTCTCAAGAGCCTTCTCCACCACCACAGTTCAAAAGCATCAATTCTTCGGCAATCAGCCTTCTTCACAATCCAACTCTTATATCCATACATAACCACGGGAAAAACCATAGCCTTGACTAGATGGACCTTGGTTGGCAAAGTAATGTCTCTGCTTTTTAATATACTATCTAAGTTGGTCATAGCTTTCCTTCCAAGGAGTAAGTATCTTTTAATTTCATGGCTGCAATCAGCCTCTGCAGTGATTTTGGAGCCCCCAAAAATCACAATAAACTGTGGAAAATTCTGAAAGAGATGGGAATACCAGACCACCTGACCTGCCTCTTGAGAAACCTGTATGCAGGTCAGGAAGCAACAGTCAGAACTGTACATGGAACAACAGACTGGTTCCAAATAGGAAAAGGAGTACGTCAAGGCTGTATAGTGTCACCTTGCTTATTTAACTTATATACCGAGTACATCATGAGGAACGCTGGGCTGGAAGGAGCACAAGCTGGAATCAAGATTGCTGGGATACCACCTATATACATCTTTATTCTAACTCATCTGTTGACCCCCCAGAAAAAAGTGTCAGTATCTACTGGATATTGTCACAGGCTCTTCAAATGACACATATGTTTAAAATGGAGCCATGGGGTCGCAAACATGACTGAGCGACTTTCACTTTCACTTTAATATCTTTCATCCAAAATGTGATTCTCTCCTCACTTTCTCCGTTGACAGTTGTGCATTTCTTTTGATTCACAGTTAGAAACTGAGGACTTTCCTAAACTCTTTCTGCCCCAGTGTTTCTACAACTCAAGATACTAAGGCCCATCAGTTCTATGTTCCAAGTACCCCTCGGACAACCCGCTTCTTCTGTCTTCACCACTGCTGCCTGAGTTCAGGCTCTCATCCTCTGCTGTCCAGACCAATGCCAGAGCCTTTCCTCGGCTTCCTCAACCCATTTTGCAGCCAGAGAGGTTTCTGAAACACAAATCTGTGTTACTTCTTTGCCTTGTACACTTCCACTGGCTCATTTCTGCCAAGATAAAATCTAAATTCTTCATATTAGTTAGTCATTGAAAGTGTTAGTTGTTCAGTCGTGTCCAACTCTTTACAATCCCATGGACTGTAGCCCGCCAGGCTCCTCTGTCCATGGAATTCTCCAGGCAATAGTTCTGGAGTGGGTTGCCATGCCCTCCTCCAGGGGATCGTCCCAATCCAGGGATCAAACCTGGGTCTCCTGCATTGCAGGCAGAGTTTTTACCATCTGAGCCACCAGGGAAGCCCTGGGAAGTTAATAATTATTGGTTGCGAAAAGAAAAAGAGAAAAGGGAAGAAAAAAAGAAAGAAATGTATCATATTTCATTTAAAAAAAGAGAAGATTTATTGTAATGAGACAGAGATTGACTTTGGGGGATCATGATGTCAACGTCGGTTCATCTCTGGTGAGTGATGTTGATAGTGAAAACGCTATGTTTGTGTGGGGGCAGGAGGTAAATGGGAACTGTATCTCCTCTTGATTGTGTTGTGAGCTGAAAACTGCTCTAAAGAAATAAGGTATTAAACAAAAAGAAACAGACAAAGAAATAAAGAAATATTCCTGCGACGAGTCGTAGAATCAGGCATCAGAGGAGTTGTTGTGGACGATGTCCTGTGTGTGCAGGTTCCCCTTTCACTGCCCTCACTAGCTCATCTTTTCTTTCAGTGACTGCCCCCACGCTCCTGCAGACCGCACCCGCAATCCCTTTACTATCCTCCCACACGTTCTTCAACGCACATTATCCCCCTGCCCAAACTCTTAATCCAAGTCTGTCTAACTTTCTACCTACCTATTCTCTTAGAGTACATTCATGAGAAAGAAATTCTGATCAGCTTAGCTCATGGGTTAAGAAAGGTCATGTGGACAAAACACGGCAGCCTGAGGTTCACATCTTTGGATGGTCTGTGGAGGGGAATGTTCTCAATAAAAATGGTGCGGGCTGGGTAGGTAACTCAAACAAGCCCACCATACTCCCCAATATGGTCACTCCAATTCTTCTCCCATTGTAGTGCACTACCCACTCCACCCGCAGAGAACTACCCCCATTTCCTAAACACAGCATGCTCTTTTTCATATTCCCAATACCAGCCAAAACCTTCCCCTTCTTAACTTCCTGGAAATCTCATCTTTATTCTTTCATAGCCAGTTTGAATGTCATCTCCTCTATGAAGCCCACCCTGGCCCGTTAGTTGCTCTGTTCTCTGGGAAGGCTTAGCATTTTGCACATAGCTCCAATAGACTATATATATATATACATCATCCCACTTTGAAATTGTTGGCCCCCTTGCTAGATTATGAGCTTTTTTCTTTTAAAATTATTGGCAGGCACCATTACCAGCATCTAGGATAGATATGGGCTCACAGTTAGAGACCCCAAAAAATTGTTGAAAGGATGAAGATATAAGTGACCAGAATCACTAAACCAACCACTTTCAAAGTGGCTCCTGGATCAGCAGCATCAGCATCATCTAAGAACTTGTTAGAAATGCAAATTCTTAGGCCCCATCATAGACCTAATAAATAAAAAACTCTGAGAACAGGTGTGGTAGGCAGAATGTTGGCCCTCCCCAAAGATGTCCACATTTTAACCCATGGAACCTCTGAATATCTTACACTATATACTCTATAGCAAAGGGAAATTAAATTGCAGGTGGAATTAAGATTGCTCGTCATCTGATCTTACAATAAAGAAGTTATCCTGGACTATCCAGGTAGACCCAGTTTAATCACAAGAGTCCTTAAATGGGGAAGAAGGAGACAGAAGAGCCAGAACCAGAGAGATATCCTCATAAGAAAGACTTGACCAGCCACTGCTGACTATGAAGATGAAAGTGGGACACTAGCCAAGAAATGCACACAGCCTCTAGAAGCTAGTAAGAAAACTATTCTTCCCAAAAACCTCCAGAAAGGAACTCAGCCCTGCTGAAACCTTGGTTTTTGCTCAATCAGACCCATTCTGGACTTTTGAATTCCACAACTATAAGATAAGACATTTGAGTTGTTTAAAACCACTAAGTTTGTGATAATTTGTTATAGCAGCCATTGGAAACTAATACAGTAGGGGCCAGACATCTGTGTTTAGGAAGCCTTCCAGGCAATGCTGAAGTTTCCTCCCATTCAAGCACCTGGTTTGCTACACCCCTCCTGTATTTGCTAGTCTGACTGTCTGCACTGTTTGTCACTGCATCCCAACTCCTAGCCCAGTGCTGGCACTCAGGTGCAGTGGTAGCGAATACTCTGAGAATGTCTATGTGTAAAGTGCTATTGTAACTCAGTCCTCATAATAACCCTATTAAGTAAGCAGTATTACTGCCCCATATTTTACTGATGAGAAAACAGGTACGCAGAGAATAAAATCAACATTCCCAAGGCTTCCCAGCTTGTAAGTGGCAAAGCCAGGATTTAAGCTCAGTCTTACTCCAGTGTCCATGCTCTGACCCTCGGCTATATGGTCTCCAGGCAGGGTACGATGTGTAACTGATTGGTGAATGAATTGACTACTTAATAAATAAAGAATAGACAATAACTTTCACCTGAGGACTTTAGAAGGTTGTGTGGGAAGCTGCAGTAGAGTTCTAAAAAGCTGTCTTCCTACACCTGATTCCATGGAGGGGAGAAGACACACTTTTCACTTGTGTGCGTGTAGGACAGCGGAACATGGAAAGGCACTTCGGACTGAAAGGGAACTTGACTGGCTAAAGGGGGCTGAGGGTGAGACAGCAGAGGGTCTCCTTGGGTAGGGATTGCAGCTTCTAGGAATGAGGGAGGTGGGAGTAAAAGGGTAGACCTGCCTTTTCACCTTGTTATTACTGGTATCCAGCCTAGGCTGGAAAAACCATAGCTTTGACTATATGGACATTTGTCACCAAAGTGATGTCTCTGTTTTTTAATATGCTGTCTAGGTTTGTCATAGTTTTTCTTCTAAGGAGCAAAGGTCTTTTAATTTTGTGACTGCAGTCACCATCCACAGTGATTTTGGAGCCCAAGAAAATAAAATCTGCCACTGTTCCAGTAATCATTTACGGATGTGAGAGTTCGACCAGAAAGAAGGCTGAGCACCAAAGAACTGATGGTTTTGAACTGCAGTGCTGGAGAAGACTATTGAGAGTCTCTTGGGCTGCAAGAAGATCAAACCAGTCAATCCTAAAGGAAACCAACCCTGAATATTCACTGGGAAGACTGATACTGAAGCTGAAGCTCTAATTCTAATACTTTGGCCACCCGATGCGAAGAGCCTACTCATTGGAAAAGACCCTGATGCTGGGAAGGATTGAAGGCAGGAGGAGAAGAGGGTGAGTGAGATGGTTGGATGGTATCACCAATTCAATGGACATGAGTTTGAGCAAACCCCAGGAGATAATGAAGGACAGGAAGTCTGGTGTGCTCAGTCCATGGGGTTGCAAAGAGTCAGACACGACTCAGCAACTGAACAACAACAAACAACAAACTAGGCAGACACCTCAGAGGCCCAGAGAGCCTGAATTAGCAATATATGTTTGTTGAAGAAAAGAGAATTTTAGTGTGAAATTGGTCTAAGATCTGCTGGACTTTGTTTCAAGGTGTTCAAGGAAGACCTCTGATTAAATTCCCCAGAACTCTCAGCTGTGATGTGGATGGTGTGAAGGACAAGGTTGAGTCAAAAACCAGTGAACTGGAGGACATGGAAGCATGAGGGGTATAGACAGAAGAGGTGCAGACAGTGTTTGAGACCTGGTGTCCAAGGAATGTGGCCACTCCCACTCGGGGACTTGGGGGCCTAGCTGAGGAGGGGGACTCTAGCATTTATTTAGTGCCCTCTGTGTTAGGCATGGAGCTTGGTGCTTTCCCCTGTTTGAAAACATTGAAGCAAAGTATCCCAATGTATGGGCAGAGCACAGGAAAAGGAAATCAAGGGAAAGATAACCAGAGCCCCTGTGTTGGCAGACAGGGTCAAGGCTCTCCTCCCAGGGGACAAGCCCGACCTATTGGGTTGGGGCTATGGCAGGGTCAGGCCCCAGGACCTTGAAACAGATACCAGAAACAGGAACTTGGGTTGAGTTCTGTCAGTGAAGCACAGTTATCCTAACTGAGGCAGAGGGAGGAGACAATGGGAGGCAAGGGGTAGAATTATATATGAGAGCTAACACGGAAGCCAGTGCAGAGTGATAAGCCATTGCATTTAGAGAAGAAAGAGGCAGAGTTAACATAGGTGATGGTGGTAGGAAAACTCCTTATTGAAAAACGGTGTGGTGTGGAGGTCAGGAGGAGAGGTTTATAAAGAGCTGAGTCCAAGATGCAGCTCATAATGCGTCCTTAATATATGCCAGTCGCAACTCACCCCAAAGACAGTGAGGAGGAGCTGCTCCTCACCTGCTTGTGGTGATGTGTCCTGGAACATGTCACCTCTATGGCCCATGTCTGGAGGAAATACAGGCCAATGGAATAAAATAGGCAAGTGAAAAATCTGCCTATGTTTATTCTTTTCTCTTGACCAAGGAAATTAAGGCAATTAATATTTGAAAGGAATCTGAAGCAAACAGAATGGAATCAAGCGTTTCCCCATATTAATGTCATATGGCCCCCCCACTGCCCCCGGAGCCATTTTGGTTGTGCTAAGAAGACCATGCCCAGAGTGCCTCATTAAAACCTCCTTAACAGGAGCTCTACCACCCATGAAAAACTGTTTTCTTCTCCCTTCCTGTAAAATCAACCCAGCTGCCTCTGAAGAGAGACTCTCAAAGAAATGACACAGAAGTATAATTAGTAATGTTTCTTCCTCAGTTTCCTACTTTGTCATACACCTTAATGATATTCCACCATGCTGAGCGTTCCCTGGGTGGGGAAACCAGCCCCTGACCTCAGGCTTTGTTTGTTTATTCCATTTTCTCTTTCCTTAGAATCAGCCAGCAGAAACTTTCCAGAAAGTAGAATTTGTTTGATTCCATCCAAGCTTCATTCCAGCACTTTGACCTCCCAAACGTCCTACTATGGATGGTTTTAGTATGGGTGCTTCTGTCCAAAAAGCCAGGAGAGAGGCTTTTTCTATTCAAAGAGAATTGGAATCAACTGGCCTAGAAGTCTTAGAAAAACTGAGAGATGGTAGTCTGGGGGCTACACAGCCAGGTAGTGACTTGGTCATTCAAGAGGCTTTTTTCTCTTCTAACTGGCATATCAGTTGTCAGAGGCTTTCTGCACTGTGATATCTTCATTGGAAAGACTGATGCTGAAGCTGAAACTCCAATACTCTGGTCACCTGATGCGAAGAGCCGAGTCACTGAAAAAGACCCTGATGCTGGGAAAGATTGAGGGCAGGAGAGAAGCGGGTGACAGAGAATGAGATGGTTGGATGGCATCACCAACTCAATGGACATGAGTTTGAGCAAGCTCCGGGAGTTGGTGATGGACAGGGAGGCCTGGCCTGCTGCAGTCCATGGGGTCGCAAAGAGTCAGAGATGACTTAGTGACTGAAGAACAATCTTGTTTACCTTACTAAAGTAAATGTTTTCATTTGGAATTCTCATCTTCTCATTACTGGTGACAGTGCTATCAGAGCCCCCTTCACAATCATACAATCTGGGTAATATTCCTACTTCTGTATTGATTCTTCACACATTATCTGACTCCAAGCCACCTCAGAATGTCAGAATCTGCCCTGAGTCTATACATTCGGGCTTGTCCGGTTTTTTCTCAGCTATCTGTCTTTTATATGTGTTTCTCTTCTAGCAGGCTTTATGTAAGGCAAAGACTCTTTCTGGAGGTATTCTTTGCATCTTTTTCTAAAGTGTATTATCAGCATCAATTATAATGAGGCATTTTTAGTAGGGTTTGATAATGTCGAACCAGGAAACGGTGGCCTCTGAGCTGCGATCCTGCCAGCTGCATTTTATTAACCCAAGTCAGGGTGTTAAGTTGATTTTCAGACTTGATTGACAGAACCCTTTCAGCATAAACCCTGGAAAACTATTAGGAGGCAAGAATCCCATTGAGGCATTCTGCCAGTAATAGTTTTAATGCAGAAATGCATTTGATCAGCAGCATGCTGAGCTTGTATCATTTCCAGAGTGAGTAGCAATGTGGTTCCAGTGTCATTTACCACAACCAATTATGGTACATCCTGAAAATATTTAAAACAGAAATGGATTAAGAAAAATGCACTCTCAAGACTGTGGTCTGAGAGGCAAAATACCAGAATTTTCCATGGATCTCGTTTTGTCTTTCATTACAATAATAAGCTGAAGAAGAAGAAAGGGGGAAAAAAACACTTTGAGGACAAAAGGTAGGAAAAAAGTGTAAAAAGCAAAACAGGACAGCAATTCGGTGACCGGTCCTTTTCTTCAGTTCTCTTTCCACTGCTGCAGATCTCCTCAATTCAAGAGTCAGTCTTTCTTTAAGCACCAGATTCACTTCTCAAAATCAGGGAATGTGTTTCTCAGCCCTACTCACCACTCTTAACCTCCACAAAAGGCAATATTTCTAACAAGTTAAAAATCCCTGTAATATAAAATATCAGCTTTAAAGCCAATGTTTTGTTCGGAAGTTTCTGCTCCAGTGGCAACACTGGCTGATCTATGGACCGACAGAGAGGTGTCTTCTAGATATTTCATGTCTTCAGAAGATGAGACAGCTGTTGCTATCTTCCGATTCAGCCAGCCACAAGTCTCGCTGAGATGGTACACTTGTCCAAGAAATCAAATATCAAATACTTTTCTTTTTCTATTTTTGAAATAGTTTTATTGAGTAAGTGGGGCTTACCCTGCTGGATCATAGGTAAAGAATCCCCCTAACAAGCAGAAACATAGGTTTGAACCTTGGGTTGGGAAGATCCCCTGGAGCAGGAAATGGCAACCCACTTCAGTATTCTTGCCGGGAGAATTCCATGCACAGATGAGCCCAGTGTGCTGCAGTTCATGGGGTCTCAAAAGAATCAGACATAGCAACCAAAGAACAACACTGAGTAATTAGAATATAAAAGTAATATGTTTTGTATGTTCATTGAAAAGAAAGCAGAAAATAGAGAGGAAAGCAATGACAAATAAGGATATCATCCTGAGATAAAAACATTGTTTGTATTCTGGCATCATCCACTCACATATTTAGAAACAAAAATGATTTTATCAAGTTACACACTGTGGTATAACCTGCTTTTTGTCATCCAGCAATATGCTATAAACATTTTTCCAAAGTCAATAAATATGAATCTACATCACAAAGCTGCAGAATAGTACTGTAAATTATTTTATATAATCCTCTTCTGGAGTACATGTAGGCTCCCATTTTTTTGTTGTTCCTCTTTTAAATAATACTGGAACAACATCCATGCTGTACACCAATGGTCCTCAAACTTTAATGTGACTAAGAATCATCTGAGGTATTCTAAATGTATGTATGCACGGGCCCCACATCTAGAGATCCTGCTTCAGTAAGAAAGGTGTAACATGCAGAAATCCATATCTTACCAGGACTGTACCGGTGATATTGATGCTGGTAGTCCTCGAACCACACTTTGAGTAGTAGACATCTTTAGAAACTTGTCCGATGACTTCTTTAGAATAAAGCTCTAGAAGTGAGGTTGTTATTTCGTCAAAGGCTATGCTGTTTCACTGGAGAAGGAAATGGCAACCCACTCCAGTATTCTTGCCTGGAGAACTCCACAGACAGAGGAGCCTGGAGGGCTACAGTCCATGGGGCTGCAAAGAGTTGGAAACAACTGAGCAACTGAGCACGCTGTTTCTACAACCCATCTCACTTGTAGTTATCTTGTAGGTAAAAAAAAAAGACCAAGTCATAAAAGGAAGTACATGCTTTAAAGTAGGAAGTACGTTTGAGGTACGGGTGAACAGAGTTAATCTGTCCAAGAGCCCCCAGAATCAGCCCTTCAGGCATCTGTGGGAAACCTAAATCGTCCTAAGCAACCCTTTGCCTCTTCCACTGAAACCTGGAAACAAGCAGAGTTGAGGAGGAAAGGGGTGAAGACTCAAGGGGAGAGTGGTTTCCGTATCTTAACTGGAGAAGTTAGTTCTTGAGAGGGGAGGTGTCTGCCACTGACGTTCGCAGAGGAGATTGCTGCCAACAAGACGTCACCAACCAAGAAAGCTATATCCCCAAACTCCACTGGCATAAAATTCCCAAGCTCCACTGGTATAAAATTCACGTTTGCCCAGCATCCTATTTCCAACCCAGGTCGTCTAGGAGTCTGAGAGCTATGAGTAAGAAAAAATTCGGGTATGACTCCATTTCCAGGAGAAGAGCAGTCTTCAGTTAGTGCACACACACTCACTCACATAGACAAAGGCAGGTACGCATTCCCCTGCTTACAATCTCCAAACTCTAGAAGGAGAAGGATTCCAACTATAATCTTCACCTAAGAACAATTTTGTACAAGGCCACAAAGTATGAAAATTGATCCAATTTGAATCATGTAAGAAATAAGTCTTCCTTTTCTTTTTTTTTTTTGATTTGGTAAATGTTATTGAAGTAGGATATACCTTCAAGAAAGTATTCAGACCATAAGTTTAAACACTCAATACATTTTGACAAAGGGAACATATTGGTATAACCAGCATCCAGATCAAGATATAGAGAAATATCTCAACTCCAGAAATCTCCTGGTATTGGCTTATAGTCACTGTTTTAACCAAATGTAGCCACTATTCTGGTTTCTAACAGGTTTAATTAGTTTGATCTATTTTTGAACTTTATATACACAGAATAATATCATTCATGTACTCTTTCAAAACTATTTTTGACTGGATTTTATAGATCATTAGCTTAACTCCTCATGTCATGTGCAGCAAAGCCCCAATACTGAAGCACAGATATGTCCCCCAAAGAAACTGAAAAGCATATACTTTAAAGATGTCAGTGTCCATTCGTGCCATTAAAATTAGATACCGTCAGCTAAGCAGATCCCAGTTGAATCTCGTGCCTATCTATAGTAAGTAATAAGGATCTTAAAAGGATATTCCTGGGGTTCAAGGTGGTTCAATGGTAAAGAATCTGCCTGTCAATGCAGGAGACATCGGTTTGATCCCTGACCTGGGAAGATCCCATAAGCCTCAGAGCAATTAAGCCAGTGTGCCACAACTCTTCAGCTGGTGCTCTAGCGCCTAGGAGCTGCAACTACTGAGCCCACACGCCACAGCTACTGAAGCCCGCACGCCCTAGAGCCTGTGCCATGCAACAAGGAAAGCCACAGCAATGAGAAGCCCGAGCACTGCAACTGGAGAGTAGCTCCGCTAGTAGCTCCACTGGTTCAAGAGTAAAGCTCACACAGCTTTACTAGAGTAAAGCTCGCACAGCCACAAATAAATAAATAAATAAAATCATTGAAAAAAAGAAAGGCTACTCCCTGGTGTGCATGACAGACAACTTGATAGGTGGTTTCATGCAGTGAAGAAAAAGATTAGCTTTGGAAATACACAGAACTAAGTTTGAATAGAATCGTCTCCACTTACTAGTTTGTACTAGCTTCATGAAGTCATGTGATCTCTCTGGGGATCAGTTACTTCTACACCGAGGAGATGGGGGAAATATCTCACTTATATCTCATTTAACAGGGTTACTGTGAAAATTAAATATAATCACAAATGTGAAGTAGCTGCTATATAATAGGTGCTCCATAAGGGTTCATTCTCTTTTTTTTTAGAGACCAAACCCTGATTATTCATTAAATCCAGCCTATTATGTACACACAACCCAAATAAATATATTTTCTTTTTATTTTTAATAAATACATTTTCAATGGCAACTATTTGAACCACTAACTAGCAAGTTTAAAATCATTTGAAAACCAGGTTTGTGATCCAAGGGAAGATTTAGTTGGTGACACAATCTTTTTTGGAACAGAGAAATGTCACTGTTCATTCTTTGGAAACCCAATGTGGCTTCATGTCCCTCACATTTCTCACCATGATGGCCTAGCTATTTATTTACTAATGATTTCCATCATGAAACCATGTTACTTCAGCTTCTTATGATGGCCTAAGAGCCACAAAATCATTCTTTTCCAACAAGAGCACAAATATCCAAATGCCTGTGGTTCCAGCGACATTACAGCTTTATTAATAGCCAGCATGCCAATCCGTTCACAATGGCCTTTTCAGTTAGACAAGAGCACGAGCCCGTAACCATTGTGCGACTTCTGCATTGTCACCAGTATACATATTAAAATCACTGACAGATTGCTAATGAGCTGATGTTGGAATTACAGAGGAGTCTGTTATCATTTGTCCATTCACAGTTTCCTCACCAGCCCATCTGTGCTCGGAACAGAGCCACCACAGAGCACGCAGGCTGGGGCAGTTTCTCCATTTACACCTTTTGCCTTCAGAGGCTTCTGGGAAAGCCCATCCCTAATTAAAGATGTTAACAAGCATATTGCCAGCTTTCTAACACTGCTATTAAACTGCTCTCTTTGTTAGAAAAGGTGCTGTTTGTCAGCAGTTTGTAGATTTAGATATTTAGTATGTGTGTCTGTAGCCTGCAAAATATTTGTATTTTTAGAATAATTCAATTAGTATGTTATGCATGTATGTACCTGCATGCACAGTAAATATGGCACACACAATGTCAAAATTCTGTATAACAATTCAGACTCACAAGGACAAGGAAACATGGTTTATTTTTATGAATACACAGACTTCTCTACAGAACAAGGTAGAATTGGATATTCTAAGGTTGGAACTGTTAAAATGATCAGGTTGAGATCATGACTCTGATAATTTGGGGCCAAGGCAAAATATCTTTTACTTGAAATATCTGCATAATAAGGTGTATTGAAAAAGAATCTGATTTCCCTGGTGGAATATACCTAGTTGAGAGGACAGATATTTCCTTGTAATAAAGGTTCAGCTACTGGGGCTACAGTTCTCCATCAGTGTGGGTGTGATGGGGGCTGGGTGGGGAAGAGGGCATGGAATCAGTGGGGGAGCTTTTGCAGGACCCTCTCCCATCACCATTATCAAATTTTGACACTCCCTCATTACACCTAGTTGAGAACCGCTGCTGCTTTAGAGCTCTGAGGGATGAAGAGAGATGCAAGGCTGAGAGCTTGCTGCCCCAGGAAAAGGCTCTCAGATCATTGGTCTTTGAGATGGGCTCATTTTCACTCTCCAGGGGGAGAAAACACTGAGCTAGGAAGACAGTGGGACAAAAAAGGAAAAAAGACTGTCTGGGGGATAGGGCTTCCCAGGTGGCTCAGTGGGTAAAGAATCTGCCTGCAGTGCAGGAGATGTGGGTTCGATCCCTAGGTTGGTAAGATCACCTGGAGGAGGGCATGGCAACCCACTCTAGTATTCTTGCTCACAGAATCCCATGGACAGAGGAGCCTGGAGGCCTGTGGTCCACAGGATCACAAAGAGTTGCGAGACTGAAGCGACGGAGCACACATGCACACACATCTAGGAGATCCTGAACAGGCTGCTTCGGTTTGCAATGGGTTGCTGAGAAAACAAGGTTTCAAGGTAAAAGGCCACGCTGTCAAGACTAAGGCTAGGATCTGTATGTAATTTTTGGGAGGGTTAGTTAATTGGTTTTTTTTTTTCCTTTTTACATAGACTTTATTTTTAGAGCAGTTTTACATTCATGGAAAATATGAGCAGGAAGTACAGAGTTCCCATATAGTCCCTCTCCCCCCTCACACATAATTTCTAACACTATCAACATCCCCTATTAGAGTGGTACATTTGTTATCATTGATAAGCCAACCATTTCATGGTGTCAAACGATGAACTGGTGCATCACTATCACTCAAAGCCCGCAGTTTCTATTAGGATGAGCTCTTGGTGTTGCACATTCTATGGGTTTTGACAAATGTATGATGATATGTATCCACCATTATAGCAATACGCAGAGTAGTTTCACTGCCCTAAAAACCCTTTGTGCTTCATCTATTCATTCCTCCCTCCCCCGACTCTCTGGCAACCACTGATTTTTTTTTTTCTCCAAAGTTTTGCCTTTTCCAGAATGTCATGCAGTTGGAATCATACAGCATATAGCCTTTTCAGACTGGCTTCTTTCACTTGGCAACATGCATCTAAGGTTCCACTGTCTTTTCGTTGCTTGATAATTCATTCCTTTTTAAAGCTGAGTGATATTCCATTGTCTGGATATATCACAGCTTATTTATCCATTCACCTACTGAAGGACATCTTGGTTGCCTGTTTTTGCAATTATGAATAAAAGGATGCTATAAATACCCATGAGCATGTTTTTATGTGAACATGTTTTTAACTCCTTTGGATAAATACCAACAAGTGTATTTGCTGGATCACATGGTAAGAGTATGTTTAGTTTTGTAGGAAACTGCCAAACTATCTTCCAAAGTAGCTGGGCCATTTTGCATTCTCACCAGCAATAATGAAAACTCCTGTTCCTCCATATCCTCACCAGTATTGGGTGTTATCAGTTTTCTGGATCTTGGGCATTCTAATAGGTGGGTAATGGCATAACACTGTTGTTTTAATTTGCATTTCTCTAACAACAGATGATGTGGAACATCTTTTTATATACTTATTTTCCATCTGTATGGACAAAAGACCATAGTTGGTGAGGTGTCTGCTACAGCCTTTGGTCCATTTTTAATTGGATTATTTTCTTACTGTTGAAGTCTATGAGTTCTTTATGTATTTTGGGTAACAATCCTTTTATCAGAAGATATGTCTATTGCAAAATTTTTCCCCAGTTTGAGACTTGTCCTCTTACTCTTGTGACACTGTCTTTAATAGATCAAAAGTTTTTTTTTATTTTAATGAAGTCCAACTTGAAATTTTTTCTCTCTGTATCATGCCATTGGCTTTGTATCTAAATCCAAGGTCATCTAGATTTCCTCCTATATTATCTTGACAAACCTGTATGCAGGTCAGGAAGCAACAGTTAGAACTGGACATGGAACAACAGACTGGTTCCAAATAGGAAAAGGAGTACGTCAAGGTTATATATTGTCACCCTGCTTATTTAGCTTATATGCAGAGTATATCATGAGGAACGCTGGGCTGGAAGAAGCACAAGCTGGAATCAAGATTGCCGGGAGAAATATCAATAACCTTTGATATGCAGATGACACCACCCTTATGGCAGAAAGTGAAGAGGAACTAAAAAGCCTCTTGATGAAAGTGAAGGAGGAGAGTGAAAAAGTTGGCTTGAAACTCAACATTCAGAAAACTAAGATCACGGCATCTGGTCCCATCACTTCATGGGAAATAGATGGGGAACCAGTGGAAACAGTGTCAGACTTTATTTTTTTGGGCTCCAAAATCACTGCGGATACTGATTGCAGCCATGAAATTAAAAGATGCTTACTCCTTGGAAGGAAAGTTATGACCAACCTAGATAGCATATTAAAAAGCAGAGACATTACTTTGCCAACAAAGGTCCATCTAGTCAAGGCTATGGTTTTTCCCGTAGTCATGTATGGATGTGAGAGTTGGACTGTGAAGAGGGCTGAGCACCAAAGAATTGATTCTTTTGAACTGTGGTGTTGGAGAAGACTCTTGAGAGTCCCTTGGACTGCAAAGAGATCCAACCAGTCCATCCTAAAGGAGATCGATCCTGGGTGTTCATTGGAAGGACTGATGCTGAAGCTGAAACTCCAATACTTTGGCCACCTCATGTGACGAGTTGACTCACTGGAAAAGACTCTGATGCTGGGAGGGATTGGGGGCAGGAGGAGACGGGGACGACAGAGAATGAGATGGGATGGCATCACCAACTCTATGGACATGAGTTTGAGTGTACTCCGGGAGTTGGTGATGGACTGGGAGGCCTGGCGTGCTGTGATTGCTGTGATTCATGGGGTCGCAAAGAGTCGGACACGACTGAGCAACTGAACTGAACTGAACTGAATGTTCTAGGAGTTTTATGGTTTTGTGTTTAACATTTATGTCTATGGAATATTTTGAGCTAATTTTTGTGAAGGAGATAATGCCTGTGTCTACACTGATTTTTTTGTTTGTTTGTTTGCATGTGGATGTGCAGTTGTTCCAGCACCATTTGTTGAAAAGACTATCTTTTCTTTACTATAATGACTTTACTCCTTTACCAAAGTTCAGCTCACTGTTTTTGTGTGGCTCTATTTCTGGACTGACTCTTTATTCTGTTCCATTGATTTGTCTATTCTTTCACCAGTACCATTCTGTCTTGATGCCTGTAGCTTCATAGTTAGTCCTGAAGTTGGGAAGTGACAGTTCTCCTACTTTGTTCTTCTCCTTTAATACTGTGATGGGTATTCTAGATCTTTTGCCTCTCCATATCAACTTTAGAATCAGTTTGTCAATATCCACAAAATAACTTGAAGAATTTTTATTGGGATTGCAATGAATCTATAGATTAAGTTGAAAAGAATTATATTGACAATATTGAATCTTCCTTTCAATGACATGGAATAGTCATCTACTAAAATTGCATCTTCCTTGATATCTTTCTTCACACCCATGTACTTTTCCTCATATAGACTTTATACATATTTTGTTAGACTCATATTTAAGTATTTCATTTTATTTTTGGGGTGCTAAAGTACTGCACTCAATATGCCAGCAAATTTGGAAAATTCAGCAGTGGCCACAGGACTGGAAAAGGTCAGTCTTCATTCCAATCCCAAAGAAAGGCAATGCCAAAGAATGCTCAAACTACTGCACAATTGCACTCATCTCACACGCTAGGAAATTCATGCTCAAAATTCTCTAAGCCAGGCTTCAGCAATATGTGAACCGTGAACTTCCAGATGTTCAAGCAGGTTTTGGAAAAGGCAGAGGCACCAGAGATCAAATTGCCAACATCTGCTGGATCATGGAGAAAGCAAGAGAGTTCCAGAAAAACATCTATTTCTGCTTCATTGACTATGCCAAAGCCTTTGACTGTGTGGATCACAATAAACTGTGGAACATTCTGAAAGAGATGGGAATACCAGACCACCTGACCTGCCTCTTGAGAAACCTGTATGCAGGTCAGGAAGCAACAGTTAGAACTGGACATGGAACAACAGACTGGTTCCAAATAGGAAAAGGAGTACGTCAAGGTTGCATATTGTCACCCTGTTTATTTAACTTATATGCAGAGTACATCATGAGGAACGCTGGGCTGGAAGAAGCACAAGCTGGAATCAAGATTGCCGGGAGAAATATCAATAATCTCAGATATGCAGGTGACACCACCCTTATGGCAGAAAGTGAAGAGGAACTCAAAGGCCTCTTGATGAGGGTGAAAGAGGAGAGTGAAAAGTTTGGCTTGAAGCTCAACATTCAGAAAACGAAGATCATGGCATCTGGTCCCATCACTTCATGGGAAATAGATGGGGAAACAGTGGAAACAGTGTCAGACTTTATTTTGGGGGGCTCCAAAATCACTGCGGATACTGATTGCAGCCATGAAATTAAAAGATGCTTACTCCTTGGAAGGAAAGTTATGACCAACCTAGATAGCATATTAAAAAGCAGAGACATTACTTTGCCAACAAAGGTCCATCTAGTCAAGGCTATGGTTTTTCCCGTAGTCATGTATGGATGTGAGAGTTGGACTGTGAAGAGGGCTGAGCACCAAAGAATTGATTCTTTTGAACTGTGGTGTTGGAGAAGACTCTTGAGAGTCCCTTGGACTGCAAAGAGATCCAACCAGTCCATCCTAAAGGAGATCGATCCTGGGTGTTCATTGGAAGGACTGATGCTGAAGCTGAAACTCCAATACTTTGGCCACCTCATGTGACGAGTTGACTCACTGGAAAAGACTCTGATGCTGGGAGGGATTGGGGGCAGGAGGAGACGGGGACGACAGAGAATGAGATGGGATGGCATCACCAACTCTATGGACATGAGTTTGAGTGTACTCCGGGAGTTGGTGATGGACTGGGAGGCCTGGCGTGCTGTGATTGCTGTGATTCATGGGGTCGCAAAGAGTCGGACACGACTGAGCAACTGAACTGAACTGAACTGAATGTTCTAGGAGTTTTATGGTTTTGTGTTTAACATTTATGCCTATGGAATATTTTGAGCTAATTTTTGTGAAGGAGATAATGCCTGTGTCTACACTGATTTTTTTGTTTGTTTGTTTGCATGTGGATGTGCAGTTGTTCCAGCACCATTTGTTGAAAAGACTATCTTTTCTTTACTATAATGACTTTACTCCTTTACCAAAGTTCAGCTCACTGTTTTTGTGTGGCTCTATTTCTGGACTGACTCTTTATTCTGTTCCATTGATTTGTCTATTCTTTCACCAGTACCATTCTGTCTTGATGCCTGTAGCTTCATAGTTAGTCCTGAAGTTGGGAAGTGACAGTTCTCCTACTTTGTTCTTCTCCTTTAATACTGTGATGGGTATTCTAGATCTTTTGCCTCTCCATATCAACTTTAGAATCAGTTTGTCAATATCCACAAAATAACTTGAAGAATTTTTATTGGGATTGCAATGAATCTATAGATTAAGTTGAAAAGAATTATATTGACAATATTGAATCTTCCTTTCAATGACATGGAATAGTCATCTACTAAAATTGCATCTTCCTTGATATCTTTCTTCACACCCATGTACTTTTCCTCATATAGACTTTATACATATTTTGTTAGACTCATATTTAAGTATTTCATTTTATTTTTGGGGTGCTAAAGTACTGCACTCAATATGCCAGCAAATTTGGAAAATTCAGCAGTGGCCACAGGACTGGAAAAGGTCAGTCTTCATTCCAATCCCAAAGAAAGGCAATGCCAAAGAATGCTCAAACTACTGCACAATTGCACTCATCTCACACGCTAGGAAATTCATGCTCAAAATTCTCTAAGCCAGGCTTCAGCAATATGTGAACCGTGAACTTCCAGATGTTCAAGCAGGTTTTGGAAAAGGCAGAGGCACCAGAGATCAAATTGCCAACATCTGCTGGATCATGGAGAAAGCAAGAGAGTTCCAGAAAAACATCTATTTCTGCTTCATTGACTATGCCAAAGCCTTTGACTGTGTGGATCACAATAAACTGTGGAACATTCTGAAAGAGATGGGAATACCAGACCACCTGACCTGCCTCTTGAGAAACCTGTATGCAGGTCAGGAAGCAACAGTTAGAACTGGACATGGAACAACAGACTGGTTCCAAATAGGAAAAGGAGTACGTCAAGGTTGCATATTGTCACCCTGTTTATTTAACTTATATGCAGAGTACATCATGAGGAACGCTGGGCTGGAAGAAGCACAAGCTGGAATCAAGATTGCCGGGAGAAATATCAATAATCTCAGATATGCAGGTGACACCACCCTTATGGCAGAAAGTGAAGAGGAACTCAAAGGCCTCTTGATGAGGGTGAAAGAGGAGAGTGAAAAGTTTGGCTTGAAGCTCAACATTCAGAAAACGAAGATCATGGCATCTGGTCCCATCACTTCATGGGAAATAGATGGGGAAACAGTGGAAACAGTGTCAGACTTTATTTTGGGGGGCTCCAAAATCACTGCAGATGCTGATTGCAGCCATGAAGACGCTTACTCCTTGGAAGGAAAGTTATGACCAACCTAGATAGCATATTAAAAAGCAGACATTACTTTGCCGACCAAGGTCCGTCTAGTCAAGGCTATGGTTTTTCCCGTGGTCATGTATGGATGTGAGATTTGGACTGTGAAGAAAGCTGATTGCCGAAGAATTGATGCTTTTAAATTGTGGTGCTAGAGAAGACTCTTGAGAGTTCCTTGGACTGCAAGGAGATCCAACCAGTCCATTCTAGAGGAGATCGATCCTGGGTGCTCATTGGAAGGACTGATGCTAAAGCTGAAACTCCAATACTTTAGCCACCTCATGCGACGAGTTGACTCATTGGAAAAGGGTCTGATGCTAGAAGGGATTGGGAGGAGATGGGGACGACAGAGAATGAGATGTCTGGATGGCATCACTGACTCGATGGACATGAGTTTGAGTGAACTCCGGGAGTTGGTGATGGACAGGGAGGCCTGGCGTGCTGTGATTCATGGGGTCACAAAGAGTCAGACACGACTGAGCGACTGAACTGAACTGAACTGAGTGTATTTTTATTTCAATTTCCATTTGTTTATTACTGATATATAGGAAAGTGACTGACTTATGTGTTAACTTTGTACCCTATAATCTTGTTATAAGTGCTTATTAGTTCTAGGAGGTTTTTTTTTTTGTCAGTTCTTTCAGAATTTCTACATAGATGGCCCTGTCTTCTCTTTACAAAGACAGGTTTTTTCTTCCTCTCCAATCTGTACACCTTTCATTTCTTATTCTTGTCTTATTGCATTAGCCAGAATTTTTGGTACCATGTTGAAAAGGAGAGATGAGAGGGGATACCCTTGCCTTGTTGTTGACCTTCAAGTTTCTTACCAGTAAATATGACAGTAGCTGTAGCATTTTTTGGTAAATGTTCCTTACCTAGTTGAGGAAGTTCCCTCTATTCCTAGTTTTCTGAAAGTTTTTTTTTAATCATGAAAGGATGTTGGATTTTGCCTCATGCTTTTTCTGTATCTATTCATATGATCATGTTTTTTTTTTTTTTATTTAGCCTACGGATGTGATGGGTTACATTAGCTGACACTTGAATGTTGAACCAGCCTGCATACCTGGGATAAATCCCACTTGGTTATGGCATACGATTCTTTTAATACATTGTTGGATTCTATTTGCTAATATTTCACTGAGGATTTTTACATCCATATTTATGAGTAATGTTGGTCTGTAGTTTTTTCTTATAATGTCTTTATCTGGTTTGGTTATTAGGCTAATGCTGGCCTCATAGAATGAGTTTAGAAGTATCTTTTCTGCTTCTATCTTCTGGAAAAGGCTGTAGAGCACTGGTATAATTTCTTCCTTAAATGTTTGGTTAAACTCATCAATGAACCCACCCAGGCCTGGTGTTTTCTGTTTTCGAAGATTATTAATTCAACTGATATATTTCAATTCAGATTTTCTGTTTTTTCTTGTGTGAGTTTGGGCAGGTTATATCTTTTAAGGAATTGGGACATTTCTTCTAGGTTATTGAATTTGTGGGTGTGGAGTTGTTCATAGTATTTCTTTAGGATCCTTGTAATGTCCATGGGATATATAGTTATTCCCTGTCTATCACTCTTAATATTAGCAATTTATGTTCTCTCTCTTTTTGTCTTATGCAGTCTGACTAGAAGCTTATTGATTTTCTTGATCTTCTCAAAGAAACAGCTTTGGATTTTGTTGACTTTCTCTACTGATGTATTATTTTCAATTTCACTGATTTCTGATCTAATGGAGTTATCAAAAAAAAAAGAATGAGTAGGTTGATTAACTGGTTGATGGGTTGGTTTTCAACAGGAACATGATCAGAAGTTACTGTGTGATATATTTTGGAGCCTAGGTAGCTGACAGCTCTGCTTTCTTGGCTGGTTATATTCTGATCTAAGGTGATCAAGGCCAGGACAAATGGGATGACCTGAATTCAATCAATGGATTTTTCACTTCTAGCAGGCTGACTTGGACATTTTTCTTTGTGGCAATGGTAGAAAGCAAGAGTGAAAACAAAAATGTGGAAGTATTTATTTAGGCTTCTGCTTGTATGACATCAGTTATCATCCTGTTGGTCAAAGCAAGTCACATGGCTGAGCTCAGCCTCTGAGGAAATGGATTCCATGTCTTGATAGGGGAACTGCATAACTACATGGTAAATGACAAGGATACAGGCAATGGTGAAGAATTGGGGTCATAAATGCTATCAGTTTATGATACTTGAATTCAAATCCTAGCTCCTCTTGCATGAGCAAGTTTCCTGAAAATTGGCACAAAAACAGCACTAATCTCTTAGCATTGTTGTTCGTATTAAATAAAATGACTCAGGCAAAATACTTGCATAGTGCCCAGCTCATATAAATAAATAAATCTGAAGTTTCTGTCTTGCCTTTGTGGTGGCAGAAAGATGAGTTGGGATGCAAATGGTCATTTGGGGTTGTGAGCGTGTACCATGGTGATGCCAGTGGGAGAGAAAAGACCCAGCCAAACTTGAAAGGAATAATAAAGGACAAATCTTCAGGAAAAGGTGTCTCTGGGCCTAGGTAATTAGGAAATGGTGCCTTTGACAGAAGCAGGAGAATCAGGAAGGTTGCTGGCTTGGGGACAGATGGCTAGATGTCCACTTCACCCAGATCTCTAGCTTAGTCACTGGGGATTTCATGAAAGGGATATAGTGGCAGAGTTCAATGACAGCTCAGGATGGCACAAAACACAGTATTTAACAATCAACCAAGCCAAAGTTTTCATCTGGAAAACATGCTACTGCTTACCATTTCTTCTATATTAGGGATGACCACTCTGAAAAAAATTTGGAAAGAAGACTCCTCATTAATCTGATTTCCAAGAGACATTCATTCAGGCATCTGTGGTAATACAATTGGCCACAGTCCCCGTGGAGAGGTGATTGTTCTTACATTCACAATACAACCTGGGTTGCAAGGTGTCAGAGGTCAGGATGATGGAGGGATTTTTACCTAATCCTGTGGCTCTAGTTTTTTTTAGTAACTTGCAATCCAATGCATGTTCACTTGCACTAGCATAATTCCAAGTCTCTCAAGGAAGACTCTGATAGGCTATTAGTTTAAGCAATTGTCAACCAAACAAAATGGCAAATTTCCCATGTATGGAAAGATTTAGTGCAGCACAACCAGGATAAATAATGAAGGCATTTGTTTATGCCTACTTACAACATTCCTTGTAGCAAAAAGGGGAAGAAATCATTCTAAGCCTGAGAAGGCAGCCAGGGCAGGCTCATCAAAAATATGCATTTTCTTTTGTAGTCAGAGTGTGAGTTTGCTCTGCTTCACCTCCTGGCCTGGGCTTCTCTGATATCCTCGTAATTTAAATGAGAAAGTCATTCTAGGAATTCATCATACTTCAAAGAAGTGACCCTTTTTGGATGTTGAAAGGATCCCCAGTGTTTGGGTTCACTCCTTGGTGAGGTGGTGTCATAGAGTTCTTTCTATGTCATCCAGAGAAACAGACCTTGGATAGTCTAAACAGAAGTTGTTTACCTTGTCTGTTTGCTTGTTGTGCAAATGTGCTTCAGCTTTGGAGAGGAGACAAGTACATTTCAAGCTTAGTCTAAGTCAAAATTCACCTCTGCTGTCAGTCAAACTTTGAGGGGAAAAAAAAAAGCTTTTTATTAATTCTTGGAATGGCCTGACTTCCACCATGGTCTTTGTGGCTAAGATATCCATAGCATCCTGCAAACTGAAGCTAAGCTAATTGGGCTCAGCTTCAAAGGGCAACTTGGTTGAGGCACTCCACTCTCTGTTCTTTCTCTTGAGGAACTGGTCTCTCTAAGTTCCCCCATTTACACCTAGTCCCCCAGAAAGGAACTCCTGGACCTTCTGCGAACAGAATCATTCAGGCAGCCATGCTGTCACAGTGTCGTATTTTAGGCTGCATCCTGACATGGATTTCCCCCCAATCCTGAATTGTATGCATCTTTACTCTGTCCTAGAGTTATTACTTTTCTAACATCCCCACCTGGAGAAGGCAATGGCACCCCACTCCAGTACTCTTGCCTGGAAAATCCCATGGATGGAGGAGCCTGGTGGGCTACAGTCCATGGGATCGCGAAGAGTCGGACACGACTGAGCGACTTCACTTTCACTTTTCACTTTCATGCATTGGAGAAGGAAATGGCAACCCACTCCAGTGTTCTTGCCTGGGGAATCCCAGGGACAGAGGAGCCTGGTGGGCTGCCGTCTATGGGGTCACACAGAATTGGACGTGATTGAAACGACTTAGCAGCAGCAGCAGCAGCAACATCCCCACCAGCCCAAACAGGGTGAGGTTTATTGGGAAAAGTTTCACTAGAGTCACTCTCCAGTCAACCCTATTAAAGAAGACCCCTTCTCCATTTAGGCTTTATCTTCCAGTAACTGGCTTATGTCTTTGTGGCACAGAGCTTTGGAAATGCTCTCTCCCTGCTTTTACTTGCCAAATTAGGTTTGAAGAGAGGGTGCCCTGTTCCTGGATCCTAGGAAGGTGTTAAATATCTCTACTGCTAGGAATCCAGCTAGAGACATTAACACCTACCTCCTGGCTCAAGGGTGGGTGTTAATGTTCTTGTTGCCAGGACATCTTTCATCTCCGGACCTTTCCTCCAGCCAGCTCTCAGCCAGTGCCAGAGCCAGGGAAAGCCTGGCCTGACAGTGACAAGCTTTAGTTGGTAAGAACGAAAACAATTCCATCCTTTTAATCACTTCTAAAGCACCTTGAAAAGGAAGACAGTTCCAAAGACTGAGAATATAAAGGTCATGGAAAACATCAGTTTTAATGTTTTAATCCGAACAGTATTTCTAATTTGCCAAAGCAATTTCACATAAAAATAACTCAAATATTTTACTAACAGTTTACTTAACATGTGAATTCTTACCAAAACCCAGAGAAGCAAGTATTGTTACTGTAATTTTACAAATGACTTCTCAGAGAAGAAAGGAAAATAGTGAGGACCATGCATGCTGATCTCTGGCCGCCAAATTCTTGCCCTTAAACCATAGCTCCCTACTGGATTACTAATTCTGACAATAACATTGTGAGAGTGGTAGTATAGGTGCTATTTTATACAACAGAAACTGGGGGTATTTTGATGAATAACAAAAAGTTGAAGACTTTTGACTTGAGCCTGGATTCAGCTGAATCCCAGACTAACCTACTTTCTACCAGAAGACACTGTCAATGATCCCCCAGCAGCATGGTATTAACAATGCTTTCCCCAAGACTTCACCATTCATTTATTCTTTAAGACAACATATACTTACTGAATTCTTACCATGTGTCAAGCACTGTACTACATGTGAAAGATCTGAAAATAAAGCATCAGATAGGGCATTCCTGGTGGCTCAGTGCGATGGACATGGGTTCGATCCCTGGTCTGGGAAGATTCCATGTGCTGGGGAGCAGCTATGTTCCAGCACCAGAGTTATTGAGCTGGCTTCCCTGGTGGCTCAGAGGTTAAACCGTCTGCCGCGATGTGGGAGACCTGGGTTTGATCCCTGGGTCGGGAAGATCCCCTGGAGAAGGAAATGGCAACCCACTCCAGTATTCTTGCCTGGAGAATCCCATGGACGGAGGAGCCTGGTAGGCTACAGTCCATGGGGTCGCAAAGAGTTGGACACGACTGAGCAACTTTACTTTTTCTGGAGCTGCAGCTGCTGAGCCCGCAAGCCACGGCTCCTGAGGCCCCCGTGCCCCAGAGCCCGTGCTCCCCAGCAGGACAGGCCACTGCAGTGAGATGCATGCACACCACAATTGGGGAGAGGTGCACACAGCAAGGAAGACCCAGTGCAGCCAAAAATGAAGAAATAAGTACAATCATATAAAGAATCAGGTAGAGACCTTGCCCTTGACTTATCTACCTCCAGTAGAAGGATAGGTAGGTACAAAGGCAACTTGACTAGGTCAGAGAAATCATCATCACCATTTCAAAGGTAGAAATGATGGCAATAAAGCTTGAAGGAGGTTGAGATTCATCATCTCCCAGGAGAATACATGATTATCTGAGTGTGTGGAAGGAACATATTCACTAAGATGTTCTTTACACTCCAGCAACTCACTGAAAACCTGGGAAGATTTCTACATCTATAAAACTCCAAAAGTTTTTTCACAAAGAAAGAGAAACCTGTAAACAGAATTTTGGTTAAACCAGTCACACTGTAGGTAACCAAATAGCTGATAAAGAAAAATTTCTTACTATAAAATAAGTCAGTTAAAAAATTGGTAATGAAATGATACATGGCACCATTTTGCAATTCTCAATAAATTAATGGTTTTAAACTATTCTAGTCAATAATTGCTAACCTCACAAAAAGAGAGACACAAAAAGAGATAGACATGACATGCCTTTTCATAGAACATAATATCATCTATAAAGCAGTCTTGCCAGAAATCCAAATCTGAATTTAACTGAATTTTAAATTTAACTTGTGACTCATAGGAAATACAAGGGACAGAGGAATATGGTAAATGGTACCACAAGGATGCAATTAGTAATGTTCAGTATATGGAAACTCTATAGGACAAATGAATGAGTTTCTATAACAAATAATTTACAAAAGGGAAAAAAATGGGAAGAGAAGCCTATAGATTAAGAGACTTATGAGATAAAACACCCAAGTAATAGGTGAACCTTCTCTGGATCCTGATTCAAACAAATGAAATATAAAAATAAAGCAAATACAGAAAAAAATATAAGTAATTAGAGAAATCTGAACATTGACTTAGTTGATAGCATTAGGGAATTGTTAAATTTTTTAGGTGGAACAATAGTATTGTGACTGTTTTTTAAAAATTATCCTTGTATTTTTTAAAAATAATTTTATTTATTTACTTCAGTTCAGTTCAGTTCAGTCGCTCAGTTGTGTCCGACTCTCCGCGACCCCATGAATCACAGCATGCCAGGCCTCCCTGTCCATCACCAACTCCCGGAGTTCACTCAAACTCATGTCCACAGAGTCGGTGATGCCATCCAGCCATCTCATTCTTGGTCGTCCCCTTCTCCTCCCGCCCCCAACCTTTCCCAGCATCAGAGTCTTTTCCAGTGAGTCAACTCGTCACATGAGGTGGCCAAAGTATTGCAGTTTCAGCTTTAGCATCAGTCCTTCCAATGAACACCCAGGATCGATCTCCCTTAGAATGGACTGGTTGGATCTCCTTGCGGTACAAGGGACTCTCAAGAGTCTTCTCCAGCACCACAGTTCAAAAGCATCAATTCTTCGGCAATCAGCTTTCTTCACAGTCCAACTCTCACATCCATACATGACCACGGGAAAAACCATAGCCTTGACTAGACGGACCTTTGTTGGCAAAGTAATGTTTCTGCTTTTTACTTATTCATTTATTTATGGCTGTGTGGGGTCTTTGTTATTGCTTGGGCTTTTCTCTAGCTGAGGTGATGAGGGGCTACTCTGTAGTTGCTGTGCACAGGCCTCTCGTTGTCCTGGCTTCTCTCGTGGAGCACAGGCATGCAGGCTTCAGTAGTTGTGGTAATGGGGCTCAGTAGCTGCAGTTCCCGGGCTCTGGAGTACAGGTTCAATAGTTGTGGCCCATGGCTTAGCTGCTCCGCAGCATTTGGGATCTTCCTGGATCAGGGATCAAACCTATGTCTCCTGCATTGACAGGTGGATTCTTTACCACTAAGCCACCAGGGAAGCCCCAAAAGTGTCATTATATTTTAAAGATACATATTGCAAAAACTTAAAGACTGGCTTGCCCACGAATATGGTATAGTTAGGAATATTACGGGCTCTGAGCCCTTGGACATGACAATACCTAAATGTCCTGCCAACTCTTGATCACTTGCATTATGTATTACATGGTCATTCAAAAGATCCAATAAACCAAACAACAAAAACTTATAACTTGCTTTTCTGTCATATGTTAGATTTAAATATTTGAGGGAAAGGGTAGGGCTGGAGTGAAGTTACATCTTTCTTATAATACTTTTAAGTGATTGTATGTAAACTTTTAAACTGTAATTGTGTATGTGTAACTTCTGGTAAGCTAATAAATGTAATAATCATTTTCTAAAAAGTGAGTAAAGCAAAACAGTCACATGCTATGTGCTTCAGGAAAACTTGCTACTTTGGCAGAAGTCATTTTAAGTTATTTTTATTTTATAGCAAAAACACCCCTTCATAATGTAGGGAGTTGAGTTTGCCTATAGTTTTGGTTTGGAATATCATGCATTGTTTCCTTCAAGTGGGGCTCTTCAGGGACCAAGACCATACATGCCCTTCCCACATGCTATTCCCCATGCCCTGGAGACCAGAGAGCTCTTGATACCACTCTCAATTCTTGCAGATACATCCCTGGATTGTTTGAATTGAAAACTGCCCAGTCTCTTCCATTTGCCCAGTAGCTGGAATATAGAGCCTGCCAGGGCTGGGTCTTTCAGAGAAGCCCCTTAATTTGGAATGAAACCCCTCAGCCAACAGCAAGTGCTCACAGGACAATAGAACTACAGTACTTCACTGCTTTGCACTCTGCATCCTTCAGCACTCAAGGGGGTAACCTTAATGAGCACAAAATATTCATCTCTAATAAGAACATGCTGTCATAATCACCCTCCATGTGATAAATATCCTAGAGGTTTTCTCTTTGTTAGGTTAATGCTTTTCCACAAGATAATTTAACCAGTTCTCTAAAAAAATAATCACACGTTATCAGTCCCCAATATAGTAATATGGTGTGTTGGTTTTTTTTTTTTTGTTTTGATTCTTGCCTTAAACAAATCCCATCCAAATATATGCTCCCTGTTTTTAGCTGGCACCAAAGCTTGTGTTGTTCATTGTAATCAAGCTCCCAGTTAGCTAACTCCTCATCTAACAGGATGTCTTCTGATTTCATTTGAGCAAAATTTATCATCCACAAGCAAAGACAGAAAATGTGTGAATGTCTAAAGCTTATGTAAATTAAGAGGCCATGCACGCTGGTCCTAAAAATAGTAGATAATTACAGGCATTTCTTCCCCATACAATAATTATAGGCCTCCTGTCATCTTTTCTATTCTGTATAAGGTCACAGTAGTATTATACAAAATTTACAGTATATTACAAGTTAAAAACACAATAATTAGCAACTGTGCATCTTCGGCACCAGTGATGAATGTTCACAGTAAAAGTTAAAAAAAAAGAGCATTATTTGTTTTATGTGGACAGTACACACTTAAATTTAATCATCAACTCCTGCTACCCAATAGGCAATATTCTCTCACTATTATAATGCTATTTGCCAAGTTCATAGTACACCCTTGGGCTGAATTCATCCTTAACGAAGAGACAGGAAGCCAAATCTCTCACCGTCATCTCAAGCAGGTGCACCATATTATTTTAAATTTAATAATTTTGTTGAACATATTGAATGATAATGAGCAAGCTTAGAAAACGTGCCAAGGATTATTTTGACCATTATGATCAACATCTGATTCAGGGGGGGAAAAAATCCTCTCACTAAATAATGTGGGCAGTTCAGAGGTTTGCTTATTCAATACACGGTGGGCGGTTGTTTTCCCCATGCTTGTTTATATCATTCATCAAGGGGAGGAAAAGCTGTGGATATTATGCATTGGTGGGAAAAAAAGTATTTTAACGAAAAAGAGGATTTATCCTTGGTTCTTAATTATCCATTCTAATGGGAACAAAGAGGCACAGAAAATACAAAATGACAGAATAGAACTATCATTTCTATTTTGCTTAAGGAAAAAGAGAAGCATACACTCTCACTTCAGCCTTTCCCAGATCTGTCGTGCTGTCAAAAGTGGTTTAAAAGAATGAGGATTTAGCAAGAATGGGGCAAAAGAATGTTCTAGAGGCTCAGAAGCCCTTATCATAAAACCCTCTTTTCGTCGCCCATGTCATTTGGTTTGCTCAGCTGTGTCACATCTATGATAATGAAGGCTCCTTTCCCTACTTGCCATGCTGGGGCCCAAGAGGATCACCACAAACTGGAATGTTCACCTCTAGGGCTGTGCCCCCTCTGAAGCAATTCAGTTCCAAAGACCACCATGCCAGGGGGAACTGAGGAGCAACCATATTGTTTTGTGTAAGAACCTGATTGGCCAAGTGATCATCTCAGTCATTCCCCTCCTGTTTCCATAGCTGACAGCAGAATCCTATGGACAGGGATTAAGAGCTCTAGAGCCAGACTGGCTACTCTTTATTAGCACTATGAGCTTCAATATAACCTTTCTAGGCTTTAGTTTTCCAGTCTATAAAGTGGGAAAGCAATAGTTGTAAGCATTAAAATAATACATGTAATATCTAAATAGCCATTATGTGATTAAATGTTCCTTTCAAAAATAATGTAAAATATGCTTCAGAGTCAAGGCTATGGTTTTTCCAGTGGTCATGTATGGATGTGAGAGTTGGACTATAAAGAAAGCTGAGCACCAAAGAATTGATGCTTTTGAACTGTGGTGTTGGAGAAGACTCTTGAGAGTCCCTTGGACTGCAAAGAGATCCAACCAGTCCATTCTAAAGGAGATCAGTCCTGGGTGTTCATTGGTAGGACTGATTTTGAAGCTGAAACTCCAATACTTTGGCCACCTGATGCGAAGAGCTGACTCATTAGAAAAGACCCTGATGCTGGGAAAGATTGAGAGCAGGAGGAGAAGGGGACGACAGAGGATGAGATGGTTGGATGGCATCACCAACTCAATGGACATGGGTTTGGGTGAACTCCAAGAGTTGGTGATGGACAGGAAGGCCTGGCATGCTGTGGTTCATGGGGTTGCAAAGAGTCGGACATGACTGAGCGACTGAACTGAACTAAATTGATGTTTTCAGTTTAAGGTCACACGTTTTGACCAGGTCATTCAACCCACACAAATCTCTGTCTTCAGCCAGGACCTCCTTTCTGAACTGTAGGCGGTCCATCGGATTTCCTGATGGACATCACTGGATGTCTTTCAGGCTCTGCCACCACACCTGAAATCATCTTCCTTCACAAACCTGCCTCTCTTGCTCCCCATTTTTAAATGAGCATTATCACCAGGGTACACCCTGGTCCCTCATTTCCCTAAGTCTTGACTTTAAACTCATTAACAGAGAAGGCCTTAACTGGCTCCCAGCATATATTCCTCCCTTCTCTCTTCTCAACAGTCTCCATTTCCATTTGGTGAACCATGTGGTTTCAGGAACTGTGACCCCACAGCTCTAAGAGTAGAGTTCATGACTTAAGCCAAGTCAGTTAGAGCCCCAATAACTGGTTCTGAAATGAGCATGAGACTTAAGTTGGTCTAATCAGAGTGAGACTTGAGACATTTGCTAGAAACCCTGAAACAAAGATACTCTCCTTTCCAAAAAGGATATAAAAGCATGTAGCCTTGGAACTACTAGAAGCCACCTAGGGAGCATGAGGGTAGTGCCCTTATGCTAAAGTATATATGGCAGAAGGTAAAATCAGTTGATGGGAAACCAGTTGCGGAGAAACTTCACTGAACTTTGCCTGAACCCAGACCTCCACATATGACAGTTACAAAAGCCAATAAATTCATTGTTTTCTAAGTGAAAGTGTTAGTGTCCGACTCTTTATGAGTCCATGGACTGTAGCCCACAAGGCTTTTCTGTACATGAAATTCGCCAGGCAAGAATACTAGAGTGGGTTGCCATTCCCTTCTCTAGGGGATCTTCCCAATCCAGGGATCCCAATCCAGGGTCTCCTGCTTTGCAGGCAGATTCTTTACTGTCTGAGCCACCAGGGCAGCCTTTCTAAGTCAGTTTCTATTATTTGAAATTGAAAGCATCCAAATGATTCAATCAAAAGATTTTTCTCTTGGTGGTCCAGTGGTTAAGACTCTGCACTTCCAGTGCAGTGGGGGGCGGGTTTGATCCCTGATCAGGGAATGAAGATCCCACATGCTGTGTGGTATGGCAAAATAAAAGTCTACTTTAAAATCTCTTGAATCCATTCATTCTTTCTATCTCTACCACTCCAGTCTAAATTACCATTGTTTTCTATCTGGATTATTGCAACAGCTTCCTAACTAGTCCTCCTGTTTTTTCAGTTGTTCCCCTTCCCACTCCATTCTCCATGAACTGTCAGCATGATCTTTTAAAAAATTCAAATGAGATTAAATCACCCCTCAGCTAAAGTCCTTTAATGACTTCTTATTAAGATCAGGATGAAGTCCATTCCCTAACAAAGCCAACTAGGTCCTATGTGATTTGGTCCCTAAACTTCTTCAACATTTTCATCTTGTGTCAGTCTCCCTGGGTCTTTAAAGTTCAGGCACAATTACCTTTCTGCAGATCCTTGAAGACACACCATGTTCTTTTCTGCCTCAGGTCTTCTGCACACGCTGTTCCATCCACCTAGTGCAGACTCTTCTCCAGCTGATGAGCATGCTTCGCCCCACTCTTTTGTCTACATTGCCCTTTGCATCTAAAAGGTGTTCCTCACAGAAGCCTACGATTGCCAGCCCCCCTCGTCACATTTCCACTCTCTGTCTCTCCCTCATAACATGCTCACAATTCTATTTACTTATTTAACTGTTTTCCCCTCATGCTTTCTTCAGAGGTGTATAATCACCACCCACCCCAGAATAGGCCTGGAACAGTAGGTACTCAATAAATCAGTTAATAAAATAATTCTATTTCACTTTTTAGCTTTATAACCATGAGCAACTCAATAAATCAGTTAATAAAATAATTCTATTTCACTTTTTAGCTTTATAACCATGAGCAACTCAATAAATCAGTTAATAAAATAATTCTATTTCACTTTTTAGCTTTATAACCATGAGCAACCTACTTAACCTCCTTGAGTTTCAGTTTCTTCATCTTTAAAAAAAGTGCAAATGATAATACCCCTCTGAAAAAGCTGTTTAAAGATTAAATTTGGGCATACAGCAAATGGTTCATGAATCTCTGGTAAGTAGGATACCCCAAGTCAAGGATCTCTCTAGATCTCAGGAAGTGAAAAGAACCCTAGGAATCAGGTGCTTTATCCTCTACACTTCCAATAAAACTGGAGTGAGAGTGAGCACATCCACTGTAAGAGGCTTCTTGAAAAGGTCCAGAGGACAACCATGCCATTCAAGAGCTGAAACAAGGGACTTGCCTCATGGTCCAGTGGTTAAGACTCCACATCCCAATGCCGGGGCCTGGGGTCCAATCCCTAGATCCCACATGTGGCAATAAAGACCTAGTGCAGCCAAAAAAAAAAAGGAGTTGAATTCCTAAGCAAAACACTAGGTGGATTCTTCAGAAGAAACCAATTGGTAAACCGCTGAAGCGACTTAGCACACTTGCTTACACTTTCAAATAAATGGCAAGAATGACTAGTTCCTGTTCTCTATGACATGGCTTTAAAATGTGAAGGCTGAATTTCAGCCCTGGGGGACGATTATCAAATTCTCAAGTCACCATCAAATACACCATGGATCCTCCCATGTATTCAATTATATGCTTGAACTCTTGCCTCATACTGAGCACTGCATTAAGAAATGTATGTACATTGTCTTGTTTCATCTAATCCTCAAACTCTACATAGCAGGTCTCATTATTTACCATTTGTAAATGAGAACACTGAGGCCTCAGTTCTGTCCGAATTCAGCACTAAACCTTTCTTTTTTGCATTTCTGATTTGTGATTTTTTGGTTTCTTAATTTATTTAACATCCTCACCAAATTGTAAGTTCCTTGAGGGCAGGCACCTTGTTAGTTTTGTACACTTTTTTGCAAGAGCTCAGATTAGTGCCTGTAGCATGTTTGCCACTTATTGTTCAATACTTAATTGTTGAATAAACAAGTGAATGGATGCTTTAATCTGAGTGACCAAAGAGAGGAGAATTGGGGCTTGAACTATAACAATACAAAGTCAAACTAAATATGCAGAAAAGACTTAGCTTCTGGTGTAGGCCAGTTGGTTTTTCAATATCTGGGAACCAATGGGAAATATGCCAACAGCCCTTTAAAGAGTCAGTGTTCAGGGTGTAAAGACCTGCCTTCCCTCGAGTCCTGAATGGCTGTTTGGTGTCTATGGAGCATGCTCTGTGGAGCCCCAGAGCCCTCATTTGTATTAGAAGCCAGAGTGAGTTCTAAACTCAACTTGGATGGGACAAATATGTTCTTTTCACTTAATGATATAACATATTATCAGCCACATAAAAAATGAAATACATGTGTTCATTTGCTATTTGAGGAGTTTTTTTCAACATGTATGCAGGAGCTATGTCAGCTGCTAACTGGCAATCCCTTCTTGACACCCTTTCCCAAGAGTATTGCATAGATAAACATACTCTATTTGAACAAGACCAATGACAGCAAAATTGCTTGCTTGTCTCTAAAAAGACTAATAATGTGCACCAAGGGAGCAGCCCATGGTCTGACCAAAGTTTTTTCCCCCAGTGTAAACCATAAAATCCATTTCAATAGCGAGAACAGAGCAGTTTAAAGTGCATCCCTAGTTAATTATATCCAAAGAGTAATAATAAAATCAACTATTAAATTTTAGAACTTCCTCTTTAAAGTATTAAATATTTGGCAACAGCAAAGCAGTTAAATTTCTCTCCCAACATGCTTTCCCTGGTTTGGCTGGCCTATGAGAAGAATACTTAGGTGAACTCTTTCAGTGAGCTAGAAAGAGAATGTATTTTTTCTGTGAAGAAATAGTTTGGATAAACCCTTTGTTTCTGCCAGATGTGTATGGCTTGTTACATAACAAATCGCTCAACAGGAACATTCACTTCATAAGAAGATACAACTGAGTCACAAATCCTCTGTAATAATTGACAGGACATGACAAAAAAAATTGTTAAACCAAAAGGTCGCCTGAGCCCTAATCTAGTGTTTGGGGCTTTGACTCAGTTGCCTCAGCAGGTTTCAAGATTCAGGCATTTTCTGGCCTTTAAAACTTGGCCCTTGATAATGTCAGTCCACCCCAATGGGGAAGACACTTGCTGCTGACTGAAGCCTGTGTCTGCACTAGGCTGGGATGAAAGAGTCCAGTTTCTGTGGAAATCATCCAGGAAGCAATGGCTTTGGCTCCTAGCACACAATTTGATTAGGAAGCTAGGATTCTGCTCCCTTTGGTAACTTCACTCTCAGATATAAGAAGGATTAAGTGGCTCCGTGGAAGAGAATTCAGAACTTGATCTTTCGAGGCTGAAGGCACTGGTTGCTGACATTCGTCTACCCCCTTGCTATTTGTTTTCTTCAGTTTCCCATCTGAAACGCTGAATGAATAATGTAGAGAGTGAGCACTCCTTCCTAAAGAGGCACTAGAATATGTAGGTCACATCAAAGCCAGCCTTCTTGCTTCTTAGGAAACCTAGCTGCTGCTGCTGCTGCTGCTAAGTCGCTTCAGTCTTGTCCGACTCTGTGTGACCCCATAGACGGCAGCCCACCAGGCTCCGCCATCCCTGGGATTCTCCAGGCAAGAACACTGGAGTGGGTTGCCATTTCCTTCTCCAATGTGTGAAAGTGAAAAGTGAAAGTGAAGTCGCTCCGTCTTGTCCGACTAGTAGCGACCCCATGGACTGTATAGGAAACCTAGAGGAGGATGGAAAACTTACTGCTGTATTTAAGGACAGAGATTATATTCTGGGGACATCTTGCTGGGCTGCTTTAGACAAGAGTTGTATCTGCAAACTGTCTGGATTGTGGACTAGATAATGGACTGAACTTACATCACAAGGAAGCCCACCTGGAAATAACAGACGTGAACAGTAAACAAAAGCCTCCAGGACAAGGGGAAGCAGAAATGGTGCTGTGGGTAGGATCCTCACAGTTACTGGGCATCTGTCCAGTGGACCTCACTTGCTTGCCCCTCCAAAGTGAAGTTGCTCAGTTGTGTCTGACTCTTTGCGACCCCATGGTCTGTAGCCTGCCAGGTTCCTCTGTCCTTGGGATTTTTCAGGCCAGATGCAAATCCATGTCAGAGCACACCCATGGGAGAAACAAGGCTGCCTTCTGCCCAACAGCCCCGGCAGGGCGAAGGGGGCAGGTGCTGCCGCACCCTCCCAGACAGTAGATGTGGAGTTTAAGGCCTTTTCCAGATGCAGAGAGTGGAAGTAGATGGCCTTTTGTAGGGCTTCACTCTGGAGCCTAGATGTTCAGCTAGGCAATCTAAAAAGGACTCATAGTTTTAATTATGCTCTTGTTTTACAAAGAAAGTAACTGAGATAATGTTATACCAGGACAATTTCTTGAAAAAAGACGGAAAAAATTTTTTTAAAAAAGAAAAAAGGAAAGGAATCTGGTCTTAAGCTGTCTCAGCCTAAATCTGCAATTAAAAATTTATTAAGAGCATATCTTCCCAGGTGGCGCTAGTGGTAAAGAATCTGCTTGCTAATGCAGGAGATGCAAGAGACGTGGGTTCGATCCCTGGTTGGGAAGATCCCCTGAAGGAGGAAACGGCAACCCACTCCAGTATTCTTGACTGGGAAAGCCCATGGACAGAAGGGACTGGCGGGATACAGTCCATGGGGTCATAAAGAGTTGGACACGACCGAGTGTGCACACATGCACGCACACACATATAAGAGCAAAATAGATGCCCAGTGTGAAGATATAATGACAAATAAGATATAAGTGGTCGTGATGATAAGATAGAGGAGAGATGCTCATGTCAACACATAAATGCCATTCAGTTGTGACTGGTACAATTACAGAGTTAGAGGGCAATTAGAAGAGACTGGCACCTCAATTTAGGAGCTCATGAAGGCTTCACTGAGGAAGAGGCATTTAATCTGACCCTGGGGAACTTCCCTGGTGGTCCAGTGGATAAGAATCCGCCTGCCAATGCAGGGAACACAGGTTTAATCCCTGGTCTGGGGAGATTCCACATGCTACAGGGCATCTAAGCCCGTGCGCCACAACTACTGAGCCTGCATACTCCAACTAGTGAAGCCCGCTTGCCCTGGAGCCTGTGCTCGACAGTAAGAGAAGGTACTGCAGCAAGAAGCCCGGGCGCCACACTAGAGAGTAGCCCCCACCTGCTGCAACTGGAGAAAACCCATGCACAGCAACAAAGACCCAGCATAAGCACAATCCCCCCCCCAAAAAAAAAGAAATAAAATAAATATAAAATAAAAAACTGACCTTGACAGGACATGTTTTCCAGGTGGACACAGGATAGGGTAGACAGTGTCCCAGGAAGAAATAACTCAGACAACGTATGGTATAAATGTCTCAGGTGATCATGGACCTACAAGTGGTTCAGTCTGGTTGAACTGAGTCTGAGGGCATGTGTTAATGTGTAGCTACACGCATGGGGTTTCCTTTGAGATGTCAGATTGGGAAGGGGAGAGGCTGCAGGAGATCACGAAAGATCTTGTATTCCAAGCTAAGTAGTTTGGACTTGATCCTATAAGTAGCATGGTGTCATGAAAGATTTTAAAGACTGTAAATCAAACTGGGCTGTAGATGGATCACTAGGAAAGCAGCACACTAACACATGGGTTGCAAAGGACCAAACCTGGATGAACAGAGCCACTGAGAAGTTATTCCTTCATTCGTCCATATATTTACTGAGCACCGCTGATGCACCAGGCACCTTGCAGAGGCATCTGTGATTATGCTGGTGCTGGGGATTAAGGCAAGAGAGACTGGGAGCACACACAGAACTTCCTGCATGAGTAGTCAGAAATGAAGAATGTAGTATGTCTGGGTGATTTCCGTTCTCTTTCTATATTCTGTTTGTGTCCAAGATCTTCCCCATCTGCCCTCATCCTTGTCATATAACAAAAGTTGCTCTCAGGAAGTCTCATAAGCCTTATGATGTAGTGGATGACTTCTCTCAGAAGCATCTGTCTTGAAGCAGTAATCAGAAGCCTTGAGACACTGGAAAGAAATTGTGATGGTAAATTTCCAGACCTGGGTAAGAAGGTACTTTGTATCAGGATCTCCGACATGTAAGAGGGCATCTGCTCTAGCTCTCAGGACAACCTTGGGTTCCAGGCAAAGCAGTGAATAACCAGCTTGAAGCCCCTCACTTCCTGGGCACAGTCTCCCAGGTCCCAGAGTACCTTTGCTCACCCAGTGTGCACACACGCACAATCACATGCACCCAGTAGTCATGCAGAGGTCTTATCCTAAAACAATTTTTTTCCATCACAAGATTAAACATGTCTGCCAGGAAGGACAATTTGCTTCTTGAAGGTGCAGTTCCAGAAAACTTTCAACTGTCTCATAATAGAGCTAGATCCATGCCACTTCCTGAGATGGTAGACTTCTCTTCCGGGAATAAAAACAGCCTCAGGATTTGAAGAGTCCCTCCTCTCTACCCCAGACTCTCTCCTTACCATCCCTCTCCTTTCTACTCTCCACTACCCACTCTGCTGCTGCTGCTAAGTCACGTCAGTCGTGTCCGACTCTGTGAGACCCCATAGACGGCAGCCCACCAGGCTCCCCCGTCCTTGGGATTCTCCAGGCAAGAACACTGGAGTGGGTTGCCATTTCCTTCTCCAATGTGTGAAAGTGAAAAGGGAAAGTGAAGTTGCTTAGTTGTGTCTGACTCCTCGCGACCTCATGGACTGTAGTCTACCAGGCTCCTCCGTCCATGGGATTTCCTAGGCAAGAGTACTGGAGTGGGTTGCCATTGCCTTCTCCGCACTACTCTCTCAGCCCCTCCCAAGTCTAAGTCTCCCTTCACTTGTGCTCATCTAGAGATACTGGCATTTACATCTTCACGAACTGCTGTTTAAAATTTTTTTCTCATTTACTTATTTTTAAATTTTTTAAATTTTTATTCTTTTTCTTTTTTATTTTCTCTCTTGCTTTGATATTCCACACAAGGAGAGTAGGATATGGTTCCTAACCAAGACATCTCATCAATGTGGCGCCATTGAGGGCCACCATGGGCCTTGAGAGATGAGAATGCTCTCGGTAGAGCATAACCATCAAGGTAGGCCTCGGCAGAAATGCAGGATTTGAAATAACTCTTGAAAGAAGAGAAGTTTTCAGGTGGAATAAGAGCATAAAAGGAGAGATAAAGAACAGTAAGCCTAGCTCAACATCACTCATTATCAGAGAAATGCAAATCAAAACCACAATGAGGTACCATCTCATGCTGGTAATAATGGTTGCCATCAAAGTCTACAAACAATAAATGCTGGTGAGGGTTTAAAAGGGAACCCACGTTCAATGCATGAGACAGGGTTGCTCAGGGCTGGTGCACTGGGATGACCCAGAGGGATGGGATGGGGAGGGAGATGGGAGGGAGGCTCAGGATGTGGAACACATGTACACCCATGGCTGATTCATGTCAATGTATGTCAAAACCACTACAATACTGTAAAGTAATTAAACTCCAATTAAAATAAATAAATTAAAAAAAATTAAAAGGAAACCTTTACACTGTTGGTGGGAATGCAAACTAGTACAGCCACTATGGAGAACAGTGTGGAGATTCCTTAAAAAACTGGAAATAGAACTGCCATATGACCCAGCAATCCCACTGCTGGGCACACACACTGAGGAAACCAGAATTGAAAGAGACACATGTACTCCAGTGTTCATCGCAGCACTGTTTACAATAGCCAGGACATGGAAGCAACCTAGATACCCACTGGCAGACAAATGGATAAGACAGTTGTGGTACATATACACAATGGATTACTCAGCTATTAAAAAGAATGTATTTGAATTAGTTCTAATGAGGTGGATGAAACTGGAGCCTATTATACAGAGTGAAGTCAGTCAGAAAGAAAAACACCAATATAGTATATTAACGCATATATATGGAATTTAGAAAGAAGGAAATGATGAACCCATATGCAAGACAGCAAAAGAGACACAGATATAAAGAACAGACTTTTGGATTCTGTGGGATGTGGCAGAAGGCAAGGGTGGGATGATTTGAGAGAATAGCATTGAAACATGTATATTACCATATGTGAAATAGATGGCCAGTCCAAGTGTGATGCATGAAACAGGGCGCTCAAAGCCGGTGCACTGGGACAATCCAGAGGGATGGGATGGGGAGGGAGGTGGAAGGGAGGGTCAGGATGGGGAAACATGTACACCCATGGCTGAGTCATGTCAATGTATGGCAAAACCCACCACAATATTGTAAAGTAATTAGCCTCCAATTAAAATAATAAATTAATTTTTAAAAAAGAAACCAGTAAGCCTGGCTTGCCTGCAATAAAAGGCACCACTGACAAGGGACAGCAGGAGATAGGCTGCTTAAATAATATGGACCAGATATAGATGTTATGCCTGCCTGCATTATGGAGTCTTAGCTTAATGTCCAATCTTATGATCTTGTTGAGAGAATAAATGAGGAAAGTGCTCTGTGAGGAAGATTAAGTTGATGGCAATGAATCACAAGACATTGAATTAAAAGAGAAAGAAATGAAAGCAGGGATATTAGGAGACTATTTAGAACAATCTAGCAGTAGTCCAGATAAGTGAGGACAAAGACCAGAAAGAAGAAAGGGCAGAGCCCAGGGAAATTATAGTAGGAAGATTCAAACATCCACTTCATATTAAGCTACATATATCCCAGAGTTCAGTTCGGGGGCAAACTGTCCATTTCCTGTGGACTGTGGAATAAGCTGCCAATAGGGCTAACTACATCAATATAGAAAACCAAGACAGACAAAGAATTTGGGGGATTTTTTTCCTGATTTCATTATTTCGGAGAAAATTCTTAATCTCTCCTATGCTGCAGGTATAAATGAAGCCCAGAGATGATCATAGGGTGGAGGTGAAAATGTAATATTTTTGATACTTAATCTTGTAGTCAGTCAAGAAGTCAATCAAGATATGGCACTAGGTCATGTGTTCAATCTCAGCCTAACAGGTATAATAACCAACCTTTATCTCACTCAACAACCCCGTAAAGTTCACAACAACCCCATAAAGTCAGTATCAGTATTGTTTCCATTTTACAATCAAAGGAACTCAGGAAGGTTAAGCATTTTTCTAAGATCACTCATTTAGAAAGAGATCAGAAATCTGAATTCAGGTCTTTTGACTTCAAAGTCCATGCTCTTCCCCCAATATCACTGAATTTTCAGTCCAACAATGCAAAGCAGAGGTTTCTTCTTTTTAAAGAATCAGAATTAAAGGATCAGAATTTTAGGTATTTGTTCTCTTTAAAGGACTGGAATTTTAGGATACAGTCTGATGAGTCTTGACATTTCCTTAATGTAACAAGTTAAGTCTTTATTTAAGAGAGAACAACTTGTAATTTTCTTCCACTGGTGGGCTAGACAGATAATAAAAATGATAGCAAAGGTTATTAAAATTTATATGGAGACTAACACAGATTGGAATAACTACAAAGTGAATTCTTTAAGCAGCGATAAAAAGGTGGTGAAATAGCACAATATGAAAGAAAACGCTCCTTCAGCTTCAGATGCCTAAATATGCTATCAAAAGACTTCTCAGTTCTCAAATGCCAGTATTTTCTGTTCCTCTAGAACCTAGTCTTAATGCAAAATATCAAAGTCAGCAGGATAGTAGGTGTCCCAAAATGTCTTAATTTAGAGAATTAGTGTTAACTGAGCCTGATTAGTTCCATTTATCTCTAATTAATTACCTTTATCTAATTAGACACTTTGTTTCCAGTAGACATGGAGTCAAGTAGACTAGATTATTAGTGTAGTCATTGTGCCTTTACAAAATCCTGAAATTAATGAAACGTGCAAAAGAATCTGCGGTTCTAATTGCACAGGTGTTGCCTTATGGCAAAGCTTTATCATCTGATTACACCAAGGGGTTATTAGTGACTTTTTATATAGAGGATGAGCCTATGAAACGTACCTTAGCAACAGCTCATTAGTTTAGGGTTGTTACTGTATTATTTATTACATTCAGCCTTCCCCATTATCTAGATTGATTCATGGACCTATATGTTTTTCCTCTCCTCTGTGAAGAAAAAAAAATTAAAATAGAATAAACCATCATTATGAAGAGTCCAGACGCAATGTGGAAAAAATGCAAAATGTCTTCATCAGCTACAATTTGACTCTTTACTAAAAAAAGCTCTAAAGTTAGGTGAGACCAGAATCAAATTTATGGGGTTTACTTTCTAGAGAAAAAGAAAGAATTTAAATTACTGAGGAGTATGGAATGATTCATATATGTGATCAAAAGAGCCATGTGGCTGTCCTAATGTCTTCACATAAGTGAACTAGCATACTAAGGTATTTGAAAGAAAAAAGCAAACTGTTTTTACACTAAAATATATGTATATTTATTTTCATTTTATATTTTTCCAAAAGGAGTTGAAGAGACATCTCTACAACATTTATAAAAATCCATCTCTCATTTTACTTTTTGCTTTGTTTTCCTTAAGAATAATTTGTTGTAGATGGGGAAAACTGTAACAAATCATACAATCTAGCTTAGCAATCTAGCAAGATTTCAGTGCTCACTTGCAAAAGTGAAAAGTGTTTTTTCATGGCAAGGTTAGGTGTCTGCAAAAAACTAAAACATCTCAACCTCTGTATTTTTTTTTCTTGTAACCATATGAATAAGCACTGTTTTTCACAATCATAGAGAAGGAAATGGCAACCCACTCCAGTGTTCTTGCCTGGAGAATCCCAGGGACGGGGGAGCCTGGTTAGGCTTCCGTCTATGGGGTCACACAGAGTCGGACACGACTGAAGTGACTTAGCAGCAGCAGCAGCAGAGTAATTAAACAGCTAGAAGTAAATCCATACACAATCCTATTGCAGTATACAAACATGTTTACTGACAAAGTGGTAATTCTTTTAAATAATTTGTCAACATAAATTTGTCAAATGGGTTTTAAAATCACTTCTCTTTCTGTTTCCCAACAAAAATTCCCTACTGATATGAGATATATATTGCTGTTCACTTACTGCTGAACCTAAACTAGTGAAATGATAACAGGTAACCGGTTTTATGTAGCACATGACAACTAATTTGAGTGGTAATAATGAATGTTTAATGATGCTCCTTTCAATCATGAACATAAAACTTTTTGTGTATTCTTACCAAAAATATAACCATTAATCTAAAAATTATAGTTGCAATTGAAATAACAATCAAGAATTATAGATTATAACCAAGTCATAACATTGCATAAATACTCCACATGAACACAAATACAGGGGACATGTAGGAAGCACTGACTTCCTATTTTTATTCAGTCCAAATCCTTGTTTTGAAATTTATGAAAGTTGTGTGACTAGGAGAGAAGATACCTGAATCCAGTTGTTAAAAGGCTATTATTTCTATCAACAAATAAGTGCAATAGTCAACATCATTTTCCCTTCTCACTAGCTTACAATTAATAAACAAAAATAACATGTATATAAAAATGTGTCTCCTAGATAGTTAACAGTTTTAGAATACTCTATTTAGATCAATGAAAGAGTGAACATAAAATTTATCAGAATTGCAGAATTTTTATATCTTAAATTTGACTTTTTATATATAGATAATTTCCTCAATTGTATCCCTTCACTAGACCATAAATGTGACATTGGGAAAAAGAAGAAAGAGATATGAAAAATGTGAAATGTATTAAAATGGCCTTTTTTCACTGATGGAAAATATCTTTGCTTAAATTTCCAAGTTATATCATTCCTGATATTCAATTAAGATCCGCATTTCATATGCTCATGGTGTTGCCAAGATACACCTCTCTCTCCTTTCCTGGTTGGGTTTGATTCCTTGTTACAGGGTAGCTGAAAACCAGTGCCATTGCAGTCACACATATGCAATCCCAGGGCTCTGTATTAATTTTTAATTGTTTTAGAAGACACATTGTGCTTAAAAAACTCAAGAGGGGAGGAAAAAAACCTTAATAACATGGGAAACAGTAGACAATAAAATCTGCAGTTTCCCAGTTATGACCCTCTTTATCAGAAATTAATGTCCAGTTGAATGGTGCATCATACCAGCATCAGCTCATCAATATGCTTCTGCCTCTTTAAAACTCCAGCTTACAGGCCAAGGTGCATGTGTTGGGTCACATTTTCCAGCTCTGTACATACTCACTGAACACATTTCTAACTGAGCAGTATTCTTGACTAAAGCCAAGGCAAGATCAAATGAGAAAAAGAATTCCAAATGTCCTTTATAAACTATAAAGTGCTTCAGAAATATAATATAGCAGCACGCTTAGGTAACGCTGTAGAATACTCAACTCCTGATGACGCTTCATTTGTTCACCCAGCAGCCTTGCTACTGCCCCTACACAAAAGTCTTTATCTTTCCTGGATTCTTTCTGGCTTTCCATTCTAGGCTTCTTCTGATGGAGAATTCCTATTAAAGCATGCATACAATACTTTGGTCACCTCATGCAACGAGTTGACTCACTGGAAAAGAGTCTGATGCTGGGAGGGATTGGGGGTGGGAGGAGACGGGGACGACAGAGAATGAGATGGCTGGATGGCATCACCGACTCGATGGACATGAGTTTGAGTGAACTCCGGGAGTTGGTGATGGACAGGGAGGCCTGGCGTGCTGTGATTCATGGGGTCGCAAAGAGTCGGACACG